>NC_042616.1:175018563-175667298 GCF_901001135.1 Rhinatrema bivittatum
CGTTGCTCACCAGTCCGGAGACAAGTGCCAGAGGGTCGCCGTTTGCCGGTCCAGGATCAAGAGCCTGAGAGTCTTCGCTTGCCAGTCCAGAGTCAGAAGCCAGGGGATCACCGTGAGCCAAACCGGGGTCAGAAGCCAGAGAATCGTCGTAAGCCAATCCGGGATCAAGAACCAAGAAGACCAAGAGGGCACGGGAATGCAGCAACTGGAAGCAGGGAATACCTGGGAACCTCGTTGCAAGGCAAAATCCAAGTCCAGCTGCAGGGTTTAAATACCCTGCAGCGTCTGATGTCATCAGGGAGCGTCCTCTGCTATTTCCCGCGCTGGCCCCTTTAAATTCTGGCCTAAGACGCGCGCGTCTAGGGGGCGGGGCCAGCCACCGAGGGACGCCGGCTGCTGCGTCGCCGCGAAGACGTGGTGGCAGAAGGGACTGCAGGCCCGGGCGAGGTGGGCAGACACCGGGCCTGCAGCGGCCGAGGTCCCCGGAGGTCCGGGGAACGCGGGCCCAACGCGGAACCCTGACGGGGTAGGTAGCGATTCCGGGGCCGGCCCGGAATCGCAACAGATCTGCCTAGATTTGTTTTGTTTTATCACTTACATGTCATCTATATAGGTTTTCCAACTAGCTCCAGACCAAAATGATAAGGGGAAAAGAACAGCTACCCTATGAGGAAAGACTAAAGAGGTTAGGACTTTTCAGCTTGGAGAAGAGACGACTGAGGGGGGATATGATAGAGGTGTTTAAAATCATGAGAGGTCTAGAACGGGTAGATGTGAATCGGTTATTTACTCTTTCGGATAATAGAAGGACTAGGGGGCACTCCATGAAGTTAGCATGTGGTACATTTAAAACTAATCGGAGAAAGTTCTTTTTCACTCAACGCACAATTAAACTCTGGAATTTGTTGCCAGAGGATGTGGTTAGTGCAGTTAGTGTAGCTGGGTTTAAAAAAAGGATTGGATAAGTTCTTGGAGGAGAAGTTCATTACTTGCTATTAATTAAGTTGACTTAGAAAATAGCCACTGCTATTACTAGCAACAGTAGCATGGAATAGACTTTTGGGTACTTGCCAGGTTCTTATGGCCTGGATTGGCCACTGTTGGAAGCAAGATGCTGGGCTTGATGGACCCTTGGTCTGACCCAGTATGGCATGTTCTTATGATTTTCAAGACACGTTGATCCAGTGCTGGTTTTACTCCCCTGCATGCAGGTATTTATAGTCTTGTTTTTCTTAAGGAATGCAATAGGAAAATCAGAATAAGTCACAGCATGAAATGGGGTAAAACCAGCACTGGATCAACTTATCCTGAAAATCTGGAGCCAGTTGGCAACGCTACATCCATAAGTGAAGTAAAGTTACATGGAAGGGGACCCCGCTGCGTGCCAGTGCACATATGTATTTACATGCAAATTTCAGGTTAAAATCCCAGAATGTCGAGCCCACAGCCTGCCCCCTTTATCCAGAAGTTCCAAGATGTGCCTATAGCAGCATTTATGCACATATCCAGGTGACTTTTAAAATCTGCACAGCGTGCACCTGCCTGACATATTCGCGCATCCCCTGATTGATGTGCAAATCGGGCTTTTAAAATTCTCATTTTAGTAATTGAGACCCTAAATGAGTACCTGAGACAGTGGGAGATAAAATTACTTTCCTAATGTTGCAAGGAGTGAGTGGAATTTGAACTCTTATTTCCTTAGTTCTCAGCTTATTGGTCTAATCACTAGACTAATCTATCATCCGAGAATCATAAAATACAGCGCCCTTACCCTTGCTGCATTAAAGACAACATTGTTATGCTAATGCAGGCCATGCTCTGCATATTAGGTTTCCCCATGGTAGTTGGCCAAAAGTAAAAGGCCCAGTTAGTGTAAGGAAAACCTTCCCTCTCCAACGCTTGGAAGTGTAAGCTCTCCTAAAGCCCTTCTGACCAAGGGAACTCCCCCCCCCCCCCCCCCCCCCCCCCCCCAGCTACAGACCCCACTAATGTTCTTATAAGTGTCTCCTGAATCTTTACTGGCAGGAGGGAGTGGGTTTCCTTCCTGTTGGCCATGACAACAAATCCCAAATTGTGTCACTGCCTCTCTATCCTACACAAGCTTTGGCATGCAGGTTAGGGTGTCAGCACTATCTTTTTGAAATTTGATGCTATGGTTCGCAAGAGGGAAATGATAGCCAACTGTGGGAATGGTGAAATAAAAATCAGAGTAGAAAATAGCTGTAAGGTAACTGGTTGTTCATAGAAGTACACGAAGCAGTTACAGTAATGCTGTGTAGAACTTGATGCGAAACTCCCATTGGGTCTATTCACTGACCAGTGAAGGCTCCCGAGAAAACAATGCAAAGATAACAAAAATAGGTATGGGGAACTAGCATTTAGTCACATAAACATAAAATGCCACAATGGTCACTGTTGCACTCACCACCCACGGAACCCCCATGCTGGCTTCATCTGCCCGGCAATGCCTCCGTGCCCTGCCTGAGACATTGGCTGCTTCGGCCTGCCTTTCTGGTCCCACTCCTCTCGCGCTTGCAGATGCCGGGGCCTCCTTGGCCTTGCCGGCACATGAGATGCCACCAGCTTCCGGGGGTTCTCCCTAGGCGTGCGTGCGCGAGGCGCCAGCAGCTATTTAAAGGGCCTTGGGCGGGAAACCTGGAACCACCCCGGAGGATGACATCATCCACGTGGGCCTATTTAAGGCTCCCTTGGACATTACTCAGATGGCTTGGCAACAAGTCTCCTGCATTGCTTCTCTTGGGATCCTGCGCTTCTCCTAGAAGGACTCCTGTTCCAGTACCTGACTCCTGCTCCTGCACCGGGTCCTTGCTCCCTTCTTCCTGGACCCTCTCTCAGACAGATCTCCTGCCTCTGAACCTAGGACTGGACTTCACGCTGCTCATCTGCCACCTACCTCTGAACCTTGAACGGGACTTCACCCTACTTGTCTGTCGCCTGCCTCTGAACCTTGGATCAGACTCCACCTTGCCTGTCAGCCCTTCTTCGGGATTGAGGCTCTGGGCTTCCCTTGGCCAGCCTGCCATCTGCCTTCTGACTCTGGGCAGGCGTCCGCCTCCTTCTCCTGTTGCTGACACCTGAACTCAGCCTGCCTTGCCTTGCCAGCCAGCCACCTGTCTCCTATCTTGTTCCTGCTCCACCTTCGGACTCAATGCCAATACCACTCCTCAGGGGTTCACATAAGTCCAGCCAGCCCTGGCACCCAAGGGCTCAACCTGCGGGGAACATAGGTTGGTATTGGCGAAGCTCCAGCTGGCCCCTGTCTTCCTCCAGCCTCGCCTCCTGTCGTTGGGGACCTGTGGGGGTTTTCCCTCTCGGGTAGCATCAACCCCAACTCAGGCTAGGGATCCACAGACCACGCCGTGGTTCCTACAGACACTTTGTAGGTAGAGGAGGTAAATTGGTTATAAGACAAAGTACAAGTGCTGAGGAAGCATATTCCCTAAAACCCCAGGATCATAGACAATTGATATATCTTTTCTAAGAAAATATGTAGAACTAAGGGTCAACAAACCAAGTTGTAGGTGATACCGAAGAAAATACAGACTAGATTGTATTACTGAGGGGGGAAATAAGCTATTAATAGCTGGTGTAAAGGGGAACCAATATTTGCTCCTTGCTAAAATAAGATCAGTGGTCTTAAGAGCCCCTGCCCCTATGAATGTCAGAATAGAGAGGAATGCTCTCCCAGTGGGAAGTGTCTTGAATAGGACAAGACTCCTGTGCCCACATGAGTGCAGGGGGAGTCATGGGGTGCCTTTCCCACAGAAAGAGATGCTGGTGTGTGGCCTTTTCCCCTCTCAGTGAAAGGACCAGAGGAGCTGGGCCCTCTCTCAGCAGGGGTGCCCGGTAGAAGTGTCCAGTCCTAGGAAGGTTGCTGAGGCCCAAGAGGCTTCCAAGAGGGGGAAGATTGGGGATGTATAGAGTGAATCCCTAAGAATTTGATGAAGATAATAAATAGTCTCAAGGAAGAGAGGTTTAAAGTGCATTTTCCTCATCTGTCGAGGGGGAATACTAGAGAACTTGGAAACAGAGCATTGTCCTATGAGGGAGATCAGAGAGAAAGTGGCCCAAGAGAGGAAAGTCTTGGAGAGTTGCTGACTGACAAAATGAATCAGTGAGAGGCTCATCTGAGTGTGAAAAGTGAGAGGTTTTCCAGAGAGAAGGAGACCTGCAACCAGAAACAGGTACCAGGGAAGAGCAAAAAGAGGAGTTCCTTCCCAAGAGAGCTTACCTGTCAAGGGTGTAAAGCATTGTGCTATTATGAGAGACTGAGTTAATTTTTGTGTTTTCGACTTATTTTCCTGAATTGGCTAGTGCACTAAGCATTGGTATATCAGTGGGGATTTAGTTTTCCTGCTTTTGGTGACCAGCAAAGGCTTATTTTTGAACAACAGCTGGTGTCTGTATTATGATGTTTTTGCTGATGTTGACTGGACTGGAAATAGAAGAGTCCCAAAAGAGAGAAAATCGAAAGGGTCTTGAAAAAATGATTCCCAGTCTACCCTCCACCTCACCCTCCCTTCCCCCTTGTGCAAGAAGGACCCAGGAGACAAAGGAACTGCTCTGGCCCATGGCCATAAGAACAGAAGAAATTACCATGCTGGGTCAGACCAAGGGTCCATCAAGCCCAGCATCCTGTTTTCCAACAGAGGCCAAATCAGGTTACAAGAACCTGGCCAGTACCCAAATACTAAGAAGATCCCATGCTACTGATGCCAATAAAAGCAGAGGCCATTCCCTAAGTCAACTTGATTAATAGCAGTTAATGGACTTCTCCTCCAAGAACTTATCTAAACCTTTTTTAAACCCAGCTACACTATCTGCACTTACCACATCCTCTGACAACAAATTCCAGAGCTTAACTGTGCATTGAGTGAAAAAGAATTTTCTCCAATTAGTCTTAAATGTGCTACTTGCTAACATCATGGAATGCCCCCTAGTCCTTCTATTATCTGAAAGTGTAAATAACCGATTCACGTCTACTCATTCAAGACCTCTCAAGATTTTAAAGATCTCTGTCATATCCCCCTCAGCCGTCTCTTCTCCAAGCTGAACAGCCTTAATCTCTATAGACTTTCCTCATAGGAGAGCTGTTCCATCCCCTTTATCATTTTGGTTGTCCTTCTCTGTACCTTCTCCAGTGCAACTATATCTTTTTTGAGATGTGGTGACCAGAACTCTACATAGTACTCAAGGTGTGGTCTCGCCATGGAGCGTTACAGAGGCATTATGTCATTTTCCGTTTTATTCACCATTCCCTTCATAATAGTTCCTTTTAATCTTTTTGCTTTTTTGACTGCTGCAGCACACTGAGCCGACAATTTCAATGTATTATCCACTATGACACCTAGATCTTTTTCCTGGATGGTAGATTCTAATATGCAACCTAATATCATGCAACTACTACATGGGTTATTTTTCCTATATGCAACAGCTTGCACTTGTCCACATTAAATTTCATCTGCCATTTGGATGCCCAATCTTCCAGTCTTGCAAGTTCCTCCTGCAATTTATCACAATCCACTTGTGATTTAACTACTCTGAATAATTTTGTATCATCTGCAAACTTGATTACCTCACTTGTCGTATTCTTTTCCATATCATTTATAAATATATATTGAAAAGCACTGGTCCAAGTACAGATCCCTGTTTACCCTTTTCCACTGAGAAAATTGACCATTAATCCTACTCTCTGTTTCCTGTCTTTAACCAGTTTGTAATCCACAAAAGAACATCACCTCCTATCCCATGACTTTTTAGTTTTCTTAGTAGCCTCTCATGAGGGAATTTGTCAAATGCCTTCTGAAAATCCAAATACACTACATCTACCTGTTCACCTTTATCCACATGTTTATTAACCCCTTCAAAAAAATGAAGCAGATTTGTAAGGCAACACTTCCCTTGGTAAATCCATGTTGACTGTGTTCCATTAAACCATGTCTTTCTATATGCTCTGTGATTTTGATCTTTAGAATAGTTTCCACTATTTTCCTGGCACTGAAGTCAGGCACACTGGTCTATAGTTTCCTGGATTGCCTCTGGATGATTTTAAATATTGGGGATATGTTGGCCACCCTCCAGTCTTCAGGTACAATGGATGATTTTATTGATAGGTTACAAATTCTTACTAATAGATCTGAAATTTCATTTTTTAGTTCCTTCAGAACCCTAGGATGCATACCATCCAGTCCAGGTGATTTGCTACTCTTTAATTTGTCAATCTTGCCCACTACATCTTCCAAGTTCACAGTGATTTGGCTCAATTCATCTGACTCATAACCCTTAAAAACCATCTCCGGAACTGGGATCTCCCCAACATCCTCATTAGTAAACACAGCAAGCATTTGTGCTCTGGAAGAAGTCGGGGTAGGAACTACATTGATAAAAGGACAAACTATAGAAGATGAATTTTATATTATGGGTATATTATTACTAAAGTAAGATAAAAAATCCCATTTTTTGATGAATGTTGCTCCTGGTTCTGAACTCTGCAATAGAAATATCACATTCTAATCAACTCAAGCTGCGAGTGTTAATACAAGTTCAAATCTTTCTCCATGTCACATATTTTATGATCAGTATGGTATTGTTAAGTGGACCACTGAAAACTGAATATACACAGGAATCTGTGCTTTTCTTTTAATCACAGTAATGTCTATCTAGGTCACTTCTTATATTCAACATATCTCTAATATAAACAGTTGTTCCCACTTATAATACACCAAAAAAATAGTTGGACCATCATAATAAGCACTACTGGTCAACCATCCTTCTTTGCTTTATACATAATTGTCGGTCTTACAATGTTCACTTTTTCTTTTTTTATCTTTTTTCTTGCTGCATTTAAAACTATTTTTCAAGCATGCGCTGGCTGGCGCACGCAGATTACTTCTGCTCTAAAGAAACAGTAAGTACTGAAATAAAAAATTTGGGGTTAGTTAGGTTAGGTTTAGGGGGCGGGGAGGAGTAGAGGAGAAGAGGGAGGAAGGTTAGGTAGTGGGGTAGGGAACTGGAGGAGGCCCGATTGCGTTGCCGAGCATATTTAGTGAAAATCCTACCCCTCCTGCGCACGCCACCCGCACATGCGTATGAGGATTTTTAAATCCGGTGCACATGTGCACACAGCCATTGTATTTTATAACATGCGCACGCCGGTGTGCACGTTATAAAATTGGTGCGTCCTAGCGTGCGCACATGGACGGCCACGCACTGCTTTTAAAATCGATCCCTATGTGTACATTTGTGGCTCATAGGAGAAGAAACCAAAAGAATTCCAGTGATGCCCTCCACTCTGCCCAAACACAAACAATGATTCACCCATATCCACATGTGCCTTTTATTCACTTCCTGGAGCCCTCAAGTTCAATATCTTTATTCCTGCTTGAGAATGGATCAACGTCTTGTTGCAGTTTCTCAGTTCTCATTACTTGCCACAGGTACCATTTTTAGCACTTCTAAAACTGCTTCAAACTTAGGGCAAAAGTAGGAAAATAACCTTGAGGATACCCTCTTCTTTTACGCTGTAAGATAACATGACAAACAAAACAAAGATAGAAGACTCTTTGCCTAATTCAAACAATATCTAGAGGTTTTTTAAATTCAGAAGCCTCTTTTGTAGGGATAGTGTCACTTTTCCAGGTAGGGTTTGTAACTCTTGCTTTTCAAACACTGCTTTGAACTTCTCTAATACCTGATTTATCAAAATTCCTTACTTAGGGCCTCATTTTCCATGCAGCTCGCATGTGATAAGGGACCTTTCGCACGCGAAAAGTCCCTTATCGCGTGCAATACCGATGGGGGCGGAGTCAGCCCCAGAAGAGGAGGAGTCGGGGCGTCACCGGGGCCGACTCTGCACCGACGCCGCAGACAGCGAAAAGGTAAGTGCCTTTTCGCGGCAGCTTTCGCTCCCAATAGCTACCCCTCCTATAGTGGCGCTATTGGGTGCGAAACCGGCAGCGATCGCACTGCAACGGTGCGATCGCTGCCAGCTAGCGCAGGCCCTCCCCCCGTTTTGGGCCCCCCGCCCCTCATCTTCTAAAGTATCGCAGGCCTGCGCTACTGAAATCAGGGCGGAGTCAGCCCCGGAAGAGGAGGAGTCGGGGGCGTCATCGGGGCCGACTCCGCGAGGACTGCGCACACAGCGGAAAGGTAAGGCCCTTTTCGCTGGCTATTTCGCGCCCAATAACTACACCTTCTATGGTGTAGTTATTGGGCGCGATGCCGGCAGCGATCGCACCGCGGCGGTGCGATCGCTGCCGGCTAGCGCAGGACCGCCCTCCCGCCTGAGCCCCGCCCCCCAGTAGCACAATTTTCTAAAGTATTGCAGGCCTGCGATACTTTAGAAAATGAGGCCCTTATTCTGTTTCATGCCTCTTTCCTTGCATTCACATTTTTGTTCTATTTGTTTTAGGTTCATACTCATTCAGTTACTCTGCATACTCTCCCACTTGCACATTGCATGTTTTCTACATGCAATGTAAATTTGTGTCCTTGCAGGATTTCAGATATTGACAAGTATTTGAGAATATAAGGGTTTTATGCATCTTCAATAGTTTGTCCAATACAGATACCACTATCTATATTTATATCACTGTTGGTAATAATGGTGCCAGCTAACCTGAGGCTCCCCTTTTGAAGAGAGAATTGAGAGGGTCAGGAGCGATTGAAGGTTGCTCCTGCCCCAAAGAGTCATAACTTGTGGTCAGATAGGGTAGGCAGGGTGAGGGGGCCGACATGGATGAAAGGGATTTCTGGGGAGGGGAACCTGCAGGCTACAAGCCCCTTCATTGCTTGGTAGAGGCAGGAGCTGAGGTAGGTGCATTAGCGGTTTGCGGTCATCAGTTTTAATATTAATGAGATGATCTGCAACATGTGCATGTGGGGGCAGCTCATTAATATTTTCAATACAATAAGCAATGGGTTTTTTTAGTATTGCCAGTAATTAACATTAAGGTGGATTTAATGTGCATCAAGCACCAAGTTCAGCATTTAACACACCTAAGTAAAAAGGAAACGCAGTATCTGAATTCAAGAAAGTATGGGATAAACTCAGAGGATAACTAGAGAGTGTTGGGAATTGTAAAGCTAAATTAGTTGGATGGATGGGCAGAGTAGATAGGTTATAGGGTCATTTTCTGCCATCACATTTCTATTTCTCTGTTAGGAGCTTACGAATACATAATTGCTGAAACATTTAATCTGCATCCTTCTATTCTATGGCAGTCACCTCTAACGGGGACTGTGTCTCTGTAATTACTCTTGCTACTGCCTTAGGAAAAAAGAAAGCTCCAGTGTAAGGGAATTTATTTGCACTGTAGAAATACGGTCTATCCCTGGATTCTACCGGGATCCGGCAGCTGATGCTTCCACTACAGGAGCCACAAAGGGAATAGTAGATGACATCCTCTCTGGTTTGTTATGGAGTCTCAGTTTAGTGGACCCTTGGGCCGACCTGCAGGAGACTGGGAAAGGTATTCAAAATCTCTGATTCAGCGCAGGCCGGGAGGCAGATGTTCAGGCAGGACGGAGGGGTGCTCTTCACCCTGGAAGCTGGTGCTCCCCCGGGAGGAGCCCGTAGGAGCCCGGCCGCTGGGACTTAGGCAGGTTGATGATCTTGAGACTTGGCGCGGGCAGGCTGATGAGCCGGACTGAGAACTGGAACCAGACTAGAACAGTAAAAAGGAACAGTAGCAGGACTCGGGTACTGGAACCAGGCAGGAACTGTAGCAGGACTCGGGTACTGGAACCAAGCAGGAACTGTAGCAGGACTTGGGTACTGGAACCAGGCAGGAACTGTAGCAGGACTCGGGTACTGGAACCAAGCAGGAACTGTAGCAGGACTTGGGTACTGGAACCAGGCAGGAACTGTAGCAGGACTCGGGTACTGGAACCAAGCAGGAACTGTAGCAGGACTTGGGTACTGGAACCAGGCAGGAACTGTAGCAGGACTCGGGTACTGGAACCAAGCAGGTACTGTAGCAGGACTCGGGTACTGGAACCAAGCAGGAACTGTAGCAGGACTCGGGTACTGGAACCAAGCAGGAACTGTAGCAGGCAAGCAGGAATGGAGCGAGTTCCAAAGGGGGCTCACTCCGGGGCACGAAGCAACAGGGATCCGGTAGGTAGCCCGTTGCAAGGCAAAGACTGAGTGTCTGCGGCCGGCTTATCAAGGCCGTGGCGTCTGACGTCAGGAATTGGGTGGAGTCACCACTGGCAGGAAACGGCCTAGAAAAGCGCCCAAGCGGCGCGCATGAACCTAGAGGCAGGGCGTCCATGGGAGGCTTCCTGGTGGCACGGCCCTCGCAGGGACGCCGCCGAGCAGGCCGCAAACTAGGCCAACGGAAGCGGGAACAGGTCCAGGAACTCGGAGGTAAGGGTCTGGTTGCGGCGCTCGCGGCCAGAACCGTAACATGGTTAGGAAAAATTAGATTTCAGTTCCTTCAGGGGATGGAATCCTTTGCTCAGAGAGGGGGGAAAGATGACAGACTGGGTTGTGAATGGAGAAAACCATGGAGAAAAAACTAGAGAGACAGTTTTTGAAATGCTTTTTCTGTTGGTGTACACCCACAGGAAAATAAAAAAAAAAGAAAATCACCCCCCCCCCTCCCTCCTTTTCCACATTGCAAGGCAAGAGGGGCAGCAGCAGGAGGAACAGGGGGTTAGGGCAGGGGCTGGGGAACCCCTTGGGTGGATCTCAGTTTGATATTCCTCCACGTGCAAGAAGAGTCCCTGTGGCACCTGCCTGCCATCAGACGTTCGGAGGGGAAACTTTGGGAGCAGTTTCCTTCTGAGCACTGGCTGACAGGTCCTCACTGGAGTCTAAACTGTGGCTTCTAGATAAAATCACAACCGGATACGTTATTTTGGGGCGAAAGAGATCATGGGCGAGCCAGTCTAGTCAGACTGCTGGGAAAAGTGTTGATTCTTTGGGCTGGAAAGGTTTTGTTTTGTTTTTTTGTTTCATCGTGCTTCAGAACTGGCTCTATGTACGGGTTTTGTTTTTTTTTATCTTTCCTCTGGATTGCCATGGAGAGAAAGCTTTTTAGGCAATTAGAAGGAGGTGGGCCTGGTGAACATCTGGTCTTTCAGCCTAACCAACCATGTAACTATATGGTTTGGAGACCACTATCCTGTTTAAAGTGGCCACAATTTTCAGAGCTGGCACATTTTACCTAAATAAGCTGAGTTTTCTAAAATTAAAAATAAAATTCCCCAGACAAGGCAACCACTGTTAATTTTAGAGCTTTGGAATTGGAGAGGTATTCTTTTGGAGGGAATTCTGGTTAATAGCACATATAGAAGAAGCAGGAGTACAAGGCTAATGAGATTTTATTTAATTAATACCATACACTTTCAGGCTTTCCCCTGTTGTTTAATATTTGAAATCTCCACAAAGAAAAAAAATATGAAAACTAATTTTGGTGGCACAAATGGTGTTTCCTCTTTTCTGAAGCCACTCCGATTCTTGTGTCCTGATTCACGAGGGACTATTAGTTATGGGTTATTTATTTCTACTGTGCAGAATTTACTTTGGTGCATGTAGAAAACTCTAAAGAAAAGAATGTTAGTCATACAACATTCATAAATATCCCTTTCCTTTTATGTTCAGCTGTCTCTCTCTCTCTCCTGCATTTAGGAGTGGGAGGAGAGAGAAGAGAAGCAAAGGAGCAGGCAAGAAAAAGGAGGAATGGATTGGAGAAGAGGAAGAGGGGGCATGGAGGAGTGAGGAGGGGAATCAGTGCTTTCCAAATAACAGCTTTGTTTAGTTTAAAAAAGAAGAGACCCTATTTAAGATTATCAAAAAAAAAAAAAAAGTGTGCGACTCACAAAGTTACTTTGCTGATATTTCTAATGTATTTTTATGCCACTTTTACGCTAAATGTGAACATTTGCCAGACAAGCAGCTCTGTCATTTCTCACCCTTGCAAACAGAAGACGACATCTGTAAACCTTTAACAGAACTTCATAAGATTATAGTGCAGTTCGACAAGCTCAGTGTTTTTGGTTTACTCCCTGTTTCTGTTCCTAGCCCAAGTTTGGTTTCTAGTCTTTAGGATTAAAAGGTTTCTCTTTGTTTCATGCTAAACTTTGCTATATCTATTAAAGGAATAGTAGGCTGGAAGGTTGTAAAGAGGAACAATGAAGACATTTCTGAATGCTCTAGAAAAGGAATCACTGTAGTGTGCTGCCACTTTGTTTTCAAGACTGACTTGAGCTTTTCTCTCACTCTCCCTCAGAGGAGGGTCCCTGACTGATGTTTACATTTTTCAGCTGACAGCACATACGGTACCACCGTGCAGCTGAATTGCATGTCTGCAGAGAGCCAGATGCACTGAAATAAATCTTCTAAAGGCAGCTTTCATTTTCCCATATTAAGGAGGCCCAGTTAGAATTCTCGTTCTAAGATGAGCTAGAAGATATATATATTTTTACGATATCTACTTTAACCTTCCCCCCAGCAACACCACCCTGAGAGAGTTCAAATCTAGCAGGTCTCAGAAGCTAAGCACAGACAGAGCTGGCAAGGAGACCATCAGAGATGACCAGGTACTATGGAAGGTAAATCTTTTTTTTAATTTATATTCCACCTTTAAGCAGATTATATTCAGGCATTTCCCTATCCCCAGAAGGCATACAATCTAACATTTGTACCTGAGGGTAAAGTGACTTACCCAAGGTCACAAGGAACATTGGCAAGATTTTAACCCTGGCTTTGCTGGTTTGCAGTCTTCTCTTATCATTAGGCTATTCCTTCACTCCAATGGCAAACTACTGCAGTACCTTGACAAGAATGTCATGGCACATGATTGGCTATGATCACCAAAGTCTGAAAAACAGATATGGTGCAAGGTAATGTGATCTCCCCTGCCTTTCTCTTTTGGACTTATAAGGGATTTCCTCTGACAAGAGAAGAGAATCTAATTCCCTTCCTTAAGAAAGAGAAATACAGTGTGGTGGCTTGGACTGCAATTATCTGATTTCGTAAACTCTGATAACTTACAGAACTGATGAGGAAATTCAGAAAAGAAGGTATGAGGGCAGTGAAACACGTCTTCACAAAAAAATAAAAAATAAAGGCTTATAAAAAAAACTCAGAAGACATATGGTACTGATTCATTCACTAAGGCCTTTTTCCTGTTCGATGTTTATGGGAAAAGATTTATGAATCAGGCCCTATATGTAGCAGCAGAGCCATGGAGATGTCAAAGGTCTCTACTGGTGGTATAAGAAAACATGAGGGTTTGATCTCATCAGATTCAAGCCCTGTTTATAAAATGTTGTCACACCTAGCCAGTCTGGCTTTCAGTATATCCATAATGAATATGCATGAGATGGATTTGCATGCACTGTCTCCTTTGTATGCAAATCTATCTCATATATATTCATATTGGATATCCTGAAAACCTGACTGGCTAGGCGTGATCAAGGACTGGGCTGAGAACCCCTGATTTAGGGCAATCAGTAATCAGGAGGTCTATATTCATTTCTTTCCACTAAAAATAATATCAACTTATTTATCTAAAGAGCATCATCTGTATCCCTATGCCAGTCAAAAAATAAGTTTTCCCCTTTTACAAAGTTCCCTCTTAAGCAAGAGAACTTCAGCCAGAGTTGATGTAAAATGTCTTCATTACAACAACATATACTTTACATTCATGTATTAAGAAATAATTAATATGTAAAGTGAAGAGAGATGAATTATTGGGGGTCATTTTTCAAACTGTGATAAGGTCTTATTGTGTGTGATGCAAATAGGAGGAGTTAGCCTGTCTGTGAAGAGCTATTGCACAGCTGTAATGCTTGAGAGAGAGAGAGAGAGAGAGAGAGAGAGAGAGAGAGAGAGAGAGAGAGAGAGAGAGAGAGAGAGAGAGAGAGAGAGACTGGCCATAATATCATGGCCCATAGGCAGGTATTTGTATCCCTATGGTAGGCCCACCTAGTAACTCGAGGTGGGGATTAGGTAAGAGTGTAGGGGGTTAGGGGCCACTTTGACATTCTACGTGACACCTACGAACAGAACAGTGGTCTCTTGTGAAGATTTGATGTCCTTCGGAGTGAGGAAACTCACTCCAAGATGAGATTTGGGCAAGGTTCTCTCAACCTAGCTTGATGGCTCTCATCAAGCTAGGTTGAGAGAACCTTGCCCAAATCTCATCTTGGAGTGAGTTTCCTCACTCCGAAGGCCATCAAATCTTCACAAGAGACCACTGTTTTGTTCGTAGGTGTCACGTAGAATGTCAAAGTGGCCCCTAACCCCCTACACTCTTACCTAATCCCCACCTCGAGTTACTAGGTGGGCCTACCATAGGGATACAAATACCTGCCTATGGGCCATGATATTATGGCCAGGCTTAGGCTTGCTCTCTCTCTCTCTCTCAAAACAATGGTCCCCCAGTGGTTGAATGCAGGAAATACAACAGGTCTGGCACTTATCACAGAATCTGAAATGGTATTGCTATCTTAGCTCTTCACACAGGTAATTAGCACAAATTGCAATAAATACTATATTAGCATAAAACATGCCCCTTTTGCTATCACATGCGGTACTTACCACATTTTGATAAATCCACCCCTTAGACAGATGAACTTATCCAGTTAACATTGGAGGTATAATTCAATAGTGCAATCATACTATTGAATATAGCTAGCTAATTTTAGGACAGCTCTTGACCCAATCAGACTTAGCTGGCTAATTCAACTCCTCCAGTTATACCTCCAGAATGCCACTAACATAGAGCCACATTTACTAAGCATTTTTTCTATAGACACAAAATGGGAGAAAAGCCTTAGTAAATCAGGCCATTAGCTGGCTAGAATCTAGCCAGATAAGTTTCCAAATCTTCTTTCAGCCAGATAACTTCTGAGTTATCCAGCTTTATGCTTTTGGATATGGACTTCAATAATTATATTTGCATTTGCAAGAAAGAAAAATGTAATCTGAACTTTTTTTTTTTTTTATCTTTTTTTGGGAAAATGTAGGCATAGCCTTAGACTCCATGTTCCTGATCAGGGTGTATAACCCCAGGTTATATAGAACATTACAGAAATAATAGTAAAAAATAAGGAAATAAGGGAGGATAAAACATCTGAGTTGTCCTTTACTGTTCAAGAAGAGAAAAAGGGTTGCACTTGTACAACCTCTGCCACCATTCTAGAGAAAAAATTAGAATTATTTGCATGGAGCAGTACCTTCTTCTAGCTCATGGTAAAGCATCAAGCTTTTTCCATTCAGTACAAACCTTGAGTGGTCTGTTTCTTCATAAATACTTTCCCAGGTGGGAGGCAGAAAAGATCAGAGGATCCTTTGCTGCAGACTGCTAATGGTCTCTTGCGACGTTATTCCCACTTTAAATATTTTATTTGGATTGGCTGGTTACACTGCTGTTTGTGGAAACCTCTCATTTTTCTTTTGGGTTTGATTCAAAACCACAGGGCACTGAAGTCTCACCCAAATCCTTTAGCTTATTCTTCTTTCAGACTTATTTTTCACTAAAAGGCTAGCTTTGACTTTATCAGAATATGCATACCAGATCCTTTGCTTGCATTAATTGGCAGGTTCGTTAAATTAGTGCATTTGCTTTAAAGATACAGGGAGAAGGCACTGGATAATAGAGGAGGATTCAGCTGGCATGACTAATGGAAAGGATTACAGCACAAACATTTGCAATCACTTAAGAGTATGGGTCTGTGATGCTCTGCAGAAGAAGCTAGGAACAGTTCAAAATAAAAGTTTCATGCAAGTTAAATAGGTGGCTTAAACAGAAAGCTGGTCTTCATAAGGAAAACTTAGAAAGTCAGCCTTATCAATCACTTCTAAACTTTCTGGGCGCTTTTCAAAATGGTTTTTCCCATTCTTTATCTGTGGCAAAAAAAAAAAAAATGGAAATTAGAATTGCTCCTCTTTAAATCAATGCAGCTTTCTCGCTCTCTCTTTCTCTCTAATTATGACAATTCTTGACTTTAGAGATTAAATGACAGCTTTATATAACACTTTCTGTTACTTTTTTCTTTTAAACTGCTGAAGTTTGCTGTATTTATTTTGATTTGTCACCAAATAAAAAACCCAAAGAACATAAACATTCTGCATAAATGAAACTATTTTTGGTTTGCATTGTCACATTTATCAGAAAGAAAAGCTTCCATGTGACTAGTTAAGCAGAAATACCATTATGCCCTATCAGCAGAAAATATTCTGTGAATTCAGTTTCAAAAGAAGAAAATATCCTCTGTTGTGGGTGATAAACCTTAATCACATCATGAACATTATCGCTTCAGCTAAATCAGATTTCTATACCACTCTCTGCATTCCGAGATTTTCATTCCCCTTTCAATTCAAGGCTTCTTTATCCCAAAGCAAATGCAAACTTTAAAAACAGGAATTTGATGTTTGATGCAGACTTAAGGGCCTAAATATGTTTAACCTAGAAGAGAGTAGGAAAAGGAAAGTGCAATATGATAGAAAGAAACATTCAATACCTCAAAGGTAAAAATAATGCAGGTATGCTGATTTCATTATGGAATGCACTTAAAGAAAAAAATAATGTAAAAAAGAAGTTGCAGAACAAGAGGTCATAATAAGGGGTAAACTCAAGAGCCACATTGTGAAATAATTCTTCAGACACAGAGTGGTGGATGCATGGTCTAATGGGGGTAGTGGAGGCCAAAATAGGAACAGAAATCAACAAAGCATGGGATAAGCACAGAGGATCCTTGGATGCGAGGACTTGAGACAAAGCCTGGCATTGGATAGGCTCTGCCACATTGCAACAGGAATGAGCAGACTAGATGGGCCTTGCAGACCTTACCTGTTTCTATCTTTTTTGGTTGTAAGTTGCATGGCATCAGAATTGTTACCTTGAATGGAAATTCTTTGAGCAGCAAGGATAGGGAGGCTGCTGGCAGAATAAGTGGACAATTTCCTGTGATCTCTTGACCACACCTTTAAATCAATCTACTGCTTCAAATATACTGCCTGCTGTAGCACTAGCCTTTTCTCTTATAATCAAAGATTTTATATATCTGAAATACATTTTTGGTCCTTTTGATGAATTACAGTTAGACAAAAATAACCAACAGAGAATGTAGACCTAAAAATTAATTTGGGAGGTACAATAAGTCATTTCTAATGCTGAAAAAAGTTAACAAAGTTTCCAGGTAGTGCACTGATCATCTGCAGTGTGTAATAAATAGTACGGGGGATGTGTTGAAATAAACATTATTAAAGAAATAGCTCCCCACATAATTTTTCTATTCTGCATTTATGTTATTTGCCAGCTGCTAAAGCAGGACTTCAACTGGATCAGCCATATGAAGCTGAGCACTTACAGCCTTTCAAGGGCCATTTTGGTACTTTACCTAGTTCAGCTTACAGTTGTGCTGTGTACCCCTCAGTGACAGCTGAATTAATTCCAAATGTAGGCAGTTACTTTTCATTTCAAATATATAAAAAAAAAACCCCACCATCATTTGTGTTCTCTCTCTCTCTCTCCCTCTATCTTTCAGTTTTTCCAGCCTGGACTCTTATTTTTTTAGATTTTTCTATCCAGCAACAGATCTCCCAGACCTCCTCCCACCAGTCTCCCTTTTGGTAAACTTCCATCTAGCAGAATTTCTTATGCTTCCTTCCCTTCCCCCTCTCAGCTTCTCTCACGGTTTTCCTTTTCCCTTCCCTTAGCAACGTCTCCTGCTCTCACTAGTCTTTTCACTTTAAGTCACTTCTCATCCCTTATGCCTTTTCTGGTATCTTTTCTTTCTTTCTTTCTTTTTTTTTTTGTCTTCTGTTTTTCCATCCTCACCCCCTGGGGGTCTCTGCCAACAGTAGTTCCTATGTTCTTCACAAACTGCTAGAGCAAGAGCAAAATCTACCCCACTCCTATTACTTCAATGCACACAGGGGCCTCAGGTCACAGTATTAAATAAGTGAACTAAGATACTAGAACACAAAAGGAAGAAGAAAAGAAGAAAGACATGTAGGAATGAAACTATGTGGGGAGAGGTACTATCTAATAAGTATGTGCATATTTTGAAACAAATTGGAAAGTTGGATGAATGAGCCCATTTTGGTTTCATTTCAAATGAACCGAAGGAAAAATATTTTGTGGTTTTTGGTTTACAGCAAATAGTGCAATCTGAATCTATTTGCCTAAAATGAAAAAAAAAAAAGTAAAACCCTGAAAATAAACAAACAAAAAATACAACACTATAAACATGAATAAATGAACTGAAGATGAAATAATCTAAGACATGGTATTATGAAATTATGAAATGGAGTGGGGAAAAGTAAAGGGAAAGAGAAGGGAAATAGGGTATAGGGCAGAAATTGGGAAGAGGAAGAAAGAGCAAGTATGGAGGATGATGTTATGGCTGGGGTCTTGGTGATAACTATATGGAAGGAAATAGGGGACCATATTGAAAAAAGTGCAAGAATGGAAAAGAGGTGAAATGTGAATATAAAAGAGAAAATGGTAGAGAGTAAAAGAGTATAAGAGAAAAATGTATCTATTGACATCCTGCGTACTCTTGTTTGCGCCTGGTGCGCGAACAAAAGTACGCATGTGCGCAGATTTATAAAACCTGCCCCTAAGAGTTTCCATTCATTTCTATTGAGCTGCATAGCTACAGACTCCTACCAAGGTTATTCCTGCCTGAGCACTAGTAAATGTATTCAGGCTGGATGCATTTGCAAAATTATTTGTTTCTTGCCAGATGAGACATCTCTTTTTGCCTTAAAGTGAAAAAATGAAATCATCATAAAATGGTAAAATGTATGCAGTGTGTATATAAATTAATCTCATGCATATTCATTGTGGATATCCTGAAAACCCAACTGGCTGTGAGGTCTCCAGGATAAGTGTGGGAAGCCCGAACTAAAATATTAAGAAAGACAGCCAGGCTGGCCCTGTGGTTCACTAGCCAGGACCTGGATTTCATTCTCATCCCAAGTCTTCTGCTGTTCAGCTTGGCTGAAGATAGAGATGATGAAGAGGCAGTATTCACAGCCTTGGAGTATGTGGGGAGAGAGTCACAGTCATTGATTACAGGCTTCCAGAAGTAGCACAGGTGCATGGCCCATTGCTGAGAGCCGTCACTAAAATGGCTGTACTAAGGGATTAGGAAGGAGATATAAAACAGAGAAATACATCCCTGGATAGCAGGGTAATCTCATTATACCAGATCACAGCTCTGGTACTGAATGAGCTGAAAGCCCAAAGGCAAGCAAGAGAAAAAAAGCTGTGACCCCTCTCCCTCCCCTCCCCTCCAGAAAAAAAGACCATAGATAGATAGATAGATAGATGGATGGTCAATAATCAGTTGTGCAGCAAGCAGGATGTTACCTGGTTAAAATTAACCAACTTTCATTGGGATATTCGTGGGACTTAATCCCAAGGGTTGCCAGAGCACTTCTGATCCATGCATATGGATGGACTGACAGACAGAAAGACAGATGGATGGACGCATTGGTATAGTGATGGTAATAATAAGTATGTTGACTTCATTATGGAATGCACCTAAAGAAAAAGCAATAAAAAATGTAAAGGACATTAGGAAACCACAACAAAAAAAACCAAAAACCATGCCAAAAAGCAAATAAAGACTACATTTTTTGCCACTTACTAGTAAAATACTGAACTCTTACCTTTGAATGATAATCATTTTGCTGTTACATTTTATTCATCTGTGGTGAGGTGAGAGTTGAAACAAATTCTCTCTCCTTTTGGAAGAAGCTGAAGGCCTGACTTTTTACCTTTGCACAAAGGGTCTTGTTCTTAGTGACTTTTTGGTAGTACAGACTGGGGTAGGTAAGAAAGTGGTCTTTCAGTTGAGTACGTTATGGTGGGGTTTTCTTTTAATGGGGAGGAGGGTATTATTTCATGGTTGTGTATGATCTTGAATTTATTGCAATTTTCTTTTTTTTTTTTTTTTTTGTAATTTTTGTATACCGCTCTGGCCAGATTTGGTATCTGTTGAATGGTATGAAAGAAATCATAAATAAATCTCTTCTGGAAAACATACCGGTCTGTTTTTCTGCTTACATGAGATCTCCATTAGGACCAAGCTGTGTAGGACAGATGAATGTAGCATCTTATTCCAGTCCTCCCACTGGAGGTTGCTGTAATGATAGTTTCCTGCCTGCAAAGGAGCAGGTGACTCGTAGGTTTAGTTTTGGTTTAACCAGGTTAAGTCACCCACTGAATATACTCAGTTAAAGTTACCAGGATAAAGATATCTGGGTATCTTTGCTACTCACTGAGCTTTTGAATATTGGGGAAAAAATACTAGCTTGCTGAGTGGAAGCCAATCCTCCCATTTCCTATCTCAAAAAAGATGTTGGCCAATTCCCCACCTCCCAAACCCCCAAAAGTGGCCCACCGGGCTGAATACCAAGTACAATAGATCTAACAACTCCCTGCACATTTGTATTAATTTATTCACTTCACTGAGTAAAAAGACCAATGGCTCTCCTGGCTGTCAGGGAAGGAACCAATCACTGTTTTTTCCAACCGGAATAAAATGGATAAATTAATATTTATATGGTGAGTGCTAGAAGCTCCATCAGCCTAAGTATTCAGCCCAATAGGCCACTTTTGAGGGTTTGGGAGGTGGGGATTTGCCAACACGTTTTTTAAGTTTGTTGAATGGGAGTAGGTTTGGGGGGGGGAGAGGATTTGGCACCTGCGTGACACACTGGTTTCATTTTTTGAAGTTACCTGGCTAATTTTAAGCCTGCTATTTTTCCAACCAGAATTAGCCGGATATCTTTACTCAGCAAGCAGTGATATTCTGAGTTAGCTGGGTAAATTTAAGCCATGTCCCCAGAACACCCCTGCCCTGCATCTTTTTTTTTTTTATCCAGCTAAGTTTTAGTCAGGTAATGAATTTAAGCTCAGCCTTTCAGTGAGGCAGGGTACTGTGTTTAAAACTCAGGGTTTGTCTGGCTAAAGTTATGAACTTAGCAGGCGAAACTCTTTGCAATATTGACCTCATGTATAATTACATAGAAACAGAGAAACATAGACATGACGGCAGAAGAAGACCAATAGGACCATCCAGTCTGCCCAGCAAGCTTTCACACTTATTTTCTCATACTTATCTGTTACTCCGACCGCTGAGTTCAGGGCCCTTATTGGTAGCTTTTTTATTCTAATTTCCTTCCAACCCCGCCATTGATGCAGAGAGCAGTGTTGGAGCTGTATCAAAATTAAGTATAAGGCTTAATGTTTGAGGGTAGTAACTGTTGTATCAAGCAAGTTACCCCGATGTTTGTATACTCATACTGCTCAGATCAGTGCCTTGTTAGATGTTGACTGGATGTAAATCCTATTTCTTCATTCCCCCTGCCGTTGAAGCAGTGAGCTGCTCTGGATATGCATTCAAAGTGACGTATCAGGCTTAATTTGTTAGGGGTAGTAACCGCCGCAATAAGCAAGTTACTCCCTCGCTTATTTGTTTACCCAGACTGTGCAATTCAGTCCTTTGCTGTTGTCTGAATATAATCCTCTTTTCTTCATTCCCCTGCCATTGAAGCAGTGAGCTGCGCTGGATATGCTTTCCAAGTAAAGTAATAGGCTTAAATAGGTTCGGGGTAGGAACCGCCGCAACAAGCAAGCTACTCCCATGCTTATTGTTTACCCAGACTGTGCAATTCAGTCCTTGTTGGTTGTATGTAAATCCTCTTATCTTCATCCCCCCCCACCCTTGAAGCAGAGATAACTTTGAAGCAGAGATTTACACTGGATATGCATTGAAAGTGAAGTATCAGGCTTTATTGGCTTGGGGTAGTAGCTGCTGCAACAAACAAGCTACTCCCATGCTTATTTGTTTACCCAGACTGTGCTACCTTGTTGGCTGTTGCCTGAATGAAATCCTCTTTTCCACATTTCCTCTTGCCGTTGAAGCATAGAGGAATATTGGTTGTTGAAGTATAGAGCAATGCTGGTTGTTGCCTGAATGCAAATCCTCTTTTCCACATTTCCTCTTGCCGTTGAAGCATAGAGCAATGTTGGAGTCTCATTAACCATGTGAATGTTTATTGAATACGGGTATTAATCACCAGGTAGTAGCCGTCATTCCCGCAAGACACCCCATACCTTTTCTCTTCATTCCCATCCTCCAGGCTTTATGGATCCACAGTGTTTATCCCACGCCCCTTTGAAATCCTTCACAGTTTTGGTCTTCACCACTTCCTCTGGAAGGGCATTCCAGGCATCCACCACCCTCTCCGTGAAGAAATACTTCCTTACATTGGTTCTGAGTCTTCCTCCCTGGAGGTTTAAATCATGACCCCTGATAGATCAGAAAAGAAAACCTAGAAAAACTCTGAAAAGAAGAGATACTTAGCAAGGGAATCCCCTTAAATGAGTAACTTCAAACCAAAAACAAGATAGGAAAGTGTGTTCCTGCACTCAGCAGAAATGAAGCACATTCCAGTACTGAAGAGAGATGGTGGCAGCAGGAGGGGATGAGGTGACAGCAGCAAACTGAGGGTGGGGTAGATACATGAGTGGAAGTGGCAGGGCAGCACCAAATATCCAGTTCATGCCCCGATGCTGCCTCCCAGATCCCCTGACTTGCAGGCACCGCGGGATATGGTAGGGGTGTTGGGTTGCTCTCCCCAAGACCTAGCTCTTTCTGCCATTGCTGCTGCTGCATGGTTGTTCTCACCACTTGCACATGATCACCCTGCATGTGCATCCTGCCCTTCCTAGCATGTGTGCTCTCAACCCTAAGGGCTGCCGGAGCACCTCTGACACATGTGTAAGGATGGACAGACAGAATGAAGGACAGACAGATGGACACAGGCATGGCGATGGTAATAGGAGTGTTAATGGTATGCACCTCAAAAATAAACTAGCCACTTAACCCAGGTTGAATTCATCTGCTGGAAAAGTGTGATGTAATTAAATGATGGTAATGATGATGTTGATTATGATGAAATAAAACAGAAGAAAATGTAAATGATGTTAAGGAAACTGCTACATATAAATACTGATCCCATAAAGCAAATAAAGACTGCTGTTTTTGCTCCATACCAGTAAAACCTTGGCCTCTTACCCTGTGAATGATAATCTTTACCTTTTAGTCACTCCTTTAGAAAGCCGTACTGGTCCGATTTTCCTCTTTTTGGGCCACAGCACCCCCATTAGAGGTTGCTGAAATGGTAGTTTCTTAACTGCATAAGGACGGCTGACCCCTAAGTTTAGTCTGGCATTTTTGTTTTGGATTTGGACTAGAAGGATCTAATTTTTGTATAGTTCCACTGTTCTTACCAGTATTGACTGAACCCTTGTGCTGAGTAGGAACGTTAGATGATCGAGGGGTTAAAGGGGCATTTAGAGAAGATAAGGCCATCGCAGAAAGATTAAATGATTTCTTTGCTTTGGTGTTTACTGAAGAGGATGTTGGGGAGGTACCCGTAAAGGAGAAGGTTTTCATGGGTAATGATTCAGATGGACTGAATCAAATCACGGTGAACCTAGAAGATGTGGTAGGCCTGATTGACAAACTGAAGAGTAGTAAATCACCTGGACCAGATGGTATACACCCCAGAGTTCTGAAGGAACTAAAAAATGAAATTTCAGACCTATTATTAAAAATTTGTAACCTATCATTAAAATCATCCATTGTACCTGAAGATTGGAGGATAGCAAATGTAACCCCAATATTTAAAAAGGGCTCCAGGGGCGATCCGGGAAACTACAGACCAGTTAGCCTGACTTCAGTGCCAGGAAATATAGTGGAAAGTGTTCTAAACATCAAAATCACGGAACATATAGAAAGACATGGTTTAATGGAACAAAGTCAGCATGGCTTTACCCAGGGCAAGTCTTGCCTCACAAATCTGCTTCACTTTTTTGAAGGAGTTAATAAACACCTGGATAAAGGTGAACCGGTAGATGTAGTATACGTGGATTTTCAGAAGGCTTTTGACAAAGTTCCTCATTAGAGGCTTCTAGGAAAAGTAAAAAGTCATGGGATAGGTGGCGATGTCCTTTCGTGGATTGCAATGGACAATTGCAATGGACAATTTTCTCAGTGGAAGGGAGTGGACATTGGAGTTACTCAGGGATCTGTGTTGGGACCATTATTTTTCAATATATTTATAAATGATCTGGAAAGAAATACAACGAGTGAGATAATCAAATTTGCAGATGACACAAAATTGTTCAGAGTAGTTAAATCACAAGCAGATTGTGATAAATTGCAGGAAGACCTTGTGAGACTGGAAAATTGGGCATCCAAATGGCAGATGAAATTTAATGTGGATAAGTGCAAGGTGATGCATATAGGGAAAAATAACCCATGCTATAATTACACAATGTTGGGTTCCATATTAGGTGCTACAACCCAAGAAAGAGATCTAGGTGTCATAGTGGATAACACATTGAAATTGTCGGTACAGTGTGCTGTGGCAGTCAAAAAAGCAAACAGAATGTTGGGAATTATTAGAAAGGGAATGGTGAATAATACGGAAAATGTCATAATGCATCTGTATCGCTCCATGGTGAGACCACACCTTGAATACTGTGTGCAATTCTGGTTGCCGCATCTCAAAAAAGATATAATTTCGATGGAGAAGGTACAGAGAAGGGCTACCAAAATGATAAGGGGAATGGAACAGCTCCCCTATGAGGAAAGACTAAAGAGGTTAGGACTTTTCAGCTTGGAGAAGAGACGACTGAGGGGGGATATGATAGAGGTGTTTAAAATCATGAGAGGTCTAGAATGGGTAGATGTGAATCAGTTATTTACTCTTTCGGATAGTAGAAAGACTAGGGGGCACTCCATGAAGTTAGCATGTGGCACATTTAAAACTAATCGGAGAAAGTTCTTTTTTACTCAACGCACAATTAAACTCTAGAATTTGTTGCCAGAGGATGTGGTTAGTGCAGTTAGTATAGCTGTGTTTAAAAAAGGATTGGATAAGTTCTTGGAGGAGAATTCCATTACCTGCTATTAAGTTCACTTAGAGAATAACCACTGCCATTAGCAATGGTTACATGGAATAGACTTAGTTTTTGGGTACTTGCCAGGTTTTTATGGCCTGGATTGGCCACTGTTGGAAACAGGATGCTGGGCTTGATGGACCCTTGGTCTGACCCAGTATGGCATTTTCTTATGTTCTTATGTTCTTAATATAACTAGGGACCTTTGTTTTCAGTTTTTATTTTATTTTCCTAGGAATTTATCAGTGTTTATTAATTACCTCAGAAAATGATTAGGTGTTTCTTTCCACTGATTTCTCCTGTTTTTGTTCTTGATGTAATAAACACTGATAAATTCCTGGGTAAAATAAAATAAAAACTGCAAACGAAGGTCCCTAACTGTAACTAGTATCCACAGTCTGAGGCCACGTGTTTATGTAGTGATTCTTATATTAGTCGTACACTCTATTCCTTCATTAATCATAAGGCTTCCAAACTGCAGTTGCCGAGCTACAGTATATTCTGGTTTAATCACTGCAAGAAAACCTATTTTGTGCTTTTCCAAGAGTTATAAACTTTGAGCCTCAACATCTAAAAAATTAAATCTCTAAAGAACATAAGACATAGGCTGCAATAATGAAAGAATTTGCTTTTAACAACAGCAGCAGTGCCACATTGCAGACTAGCTGGAACAAAGCCTGCACGGATGCTGCAAAGATATATATTTTTTCCTTCTGGAAAGATAGAGCAAACGTGGCTTAGCACATGCTCAGATGGTAAAGAATGTCAGGAAGAGCTTGCTTGCCACGCTCTCTTTAGATCTGTCTGTCAAACTTCCTCTCATGTGTTCCTCATGCCTCTTTTTTTCCTTCTGTATATTTTCAAAGCTCCAGTCCTCTGGATCCTCCTCCCAACATGAGCTGTTACGCCCTTAGTATGTGCCTGTTTTTTTAAGACTTGGTTTTCCTGTGGTACTCAGGAACTTGGCTAGCAACCAACAGCAGCGATTTACTTGCATTAGTAAGCACACTTCCAAAATGTATTCATTATAAATATAATAGGTTAGGCGTACAGCTTTCGGCATAATTTTTCTATGCCCTAAAGCACTGGCTACATAACCTTGTGTAATGTACAGTATGAAAGAATTATTGTTTCCCTGTGGTGAAGTAAAACCAAAATACATATCAGGGGTTCTCCTCCTTCTTTTGAGATTAATTAGCTTTGAATTTGAATCATCTTTGAAGAAAGCATTTTTAACCCTTTACCTTGCTATTGGCTCCTGATTGTTTATTTATTTAAAGTTATATTTATCTAGGAATACTCTAATGGGATTAGAATATCCCATATCCACAGTTGTCCTGGGATAAACACAAAGGAAATCAAGTTGCTCACAGTCTCAGTTAGTAAATAGAAAAAGTTGAATTTAAATGTGGATTTTCTGGTTTCATAGTTCCAAATAGGAATTGATGCTACTTTTAATATGATGTATTGGTTATAAAGACATGGACTTCAATAGTATCATTTGGCAGGACATCAATGTGAAAATTCTTCACGAGTGTTGTGAACATGAATAACTTTGGATATTAAGGTAGAAAGAGTCAGAATAGGGCTGTTGAAGAAAAATGTGGATCCTAGGTGTTAACCTTTAACATTACAATTTCAATATAGTGCAAGAAAATATTTAAGAGGAGTTAGAGAAAGTTAAATCAAAACAATATTATTTAATAAAAGGACAAACAAATTATACTATGGACCTAATTTAAAAAAACATTTCCCATTGGCACAGGTTGAGTGAAGACCCTTTTATAAATCAAGACTTGTGTCACTTAGGAGAAAACTATTATTTTCAAACACTTGACAATTAATGTTAGGAATATTTTAATTTCTCAAGTATTCAAACTACTCAGAATTACTTCAAATCACTACCAAGGCCTCCTTGTTTCAGCGGTTTTTCAATAACGCCTTCTTTTTCAAACTCTTAAGGCCTGCTTTAATAAGGCTTTTTTCCCATTCTGTGCCTATGCGAAAAATGCTTAGTAAATGAAGGCTTTTAGATTTTATTTAAGCTCACTATTGTTATCCTATGATTATGAGTAGAATTTGTTCTGCAGTATCTTAATTGTTTCATATAGTATTTGATTGTTTTAAAGTGCCTTGTCTCTTTTGCTCTCATGTTTATGTTATGCATGTTTTTCTCTGTACATCACTTTCCTTTAATTATAAAAAGCGATTCAGTAATATAACAAATTAAACTATAAATTCAAGCAGATGTATTTGAGAACATCTTAAAATAATAAATAAATATATAACCTAGGAAGATAGAGACTTTACAAAATCAGCACACTAAGGAGGCTAAAGACCAAGATACCTTGAGTTTGTGAAATTGTTTTACTTCACCACCTACAGGAAAAATAGCCTATAGATGTAAAATAGCTATTGACACAAGTTCCTGGCTAATTTTAAGAGAGCACTAGATGGATATCCACTTGAAGAATCCTACTCCTGAGCATAGAAAACATTAAAGAGTTTCTAAAAATTAATAGTGAATAATATGAGGCAAAAAAATGGCAGCACTAGATAAAACTTGACCTTACTGAACTTTCCACCCGAAAATTATCAAGTCCTATGGTGGCTGTCACTAGGATGGGTAATTAAGATTCTACTCTGACTTCAATATGATTATTTACACAGTTTGATGCTTATGCCATATCTAAAACAAACACAGGGTTTGGAGTCTAAGAAAAAGGAAGATGGAGACCAAACAAACAGGAAACATCCTAGATTTGAAAAAAAAAACCCCATACACAAGAAAGCATATAAAGGCCAGGATGGCTGCAGGCAATTAGTTAAAAATATTAAACAAGACGTAACTTTGCAAATTATTGAGAGAAGAAGTTAGAGAGAAAATCTATCATTTTAGAATATAAAAAATGCAATAAAAAGGTAGTAAAAAGCAAAGACGGTAACTTTTAAACAGCCGCGTGGGGGTACACGTACACGCATATGCCGACTCACACTAATGGGCGTGGACATTTTATAATATACGTGCGTATATGAATGCATGATATAAAATCGGCTGTACGCACTTATATGTGTGCGCAATTTTATATGGATGCGCACAAGTGTATGCAAATACCGACTCTACTACATAAGTGGGAGTATTTTATGAGATATGTGCGCTGATGCAACTACCAATTTCCTCAGTCCGTTCCTAATTCACCCAGGTAAAGGATAGGAATTCCTAACCCCCCTAGGTAATATACCTCCCTTTTACTCTTTTAGCCTCAACCCTTAAAGCCTCATTAATTAGCCTCGTTTTTGTTTTTTTTTTTTGTTTCAATATTTCATGCCATCCATAGCAGAAATAAAGTTATGTGATAGAGGACCTCAGAATGTGCTTGTGTGCATAAATACTTATGCACACATTTCATGTTACAGACCTAGACAGCCATGCTCCGCCCATGCCCCATCCATGCCCTGCCCATGCCCCGCCCATGCCCTGCCCATGCCCGCCCTTTTTATGTCTTTTCCATTTGTGCATGTGCCAGGAGCTATGCACATATCCGGGTGCTTCTTAAAATCCATGCGGCGTGCACTGGCCCAAGATACCCGCATATCTCCTGACTTAGGTGTGCACAGGGCTTTTAAAATTCACCTGAAAGAGTTTAAGAGAAGAAATATTTTTGGGCAAACTAATGTCACAGATCCATATATTATGCTTAAGAGTGCAGAAAAATATGGTCTGGTACACAGACTTTTATGGGAAATATAACAGGAAACTATGGGAGGCCATAAAGCTTATTCTCTCATTGTCAATCCACTGGTATTATAAATAGCTGTTTCTTATGATAGTAATTCTTCAATGTGTGGTTACAAATGTGAGTCATGTGGATTCAGTTATAAGCTAAATAGTCATTATACTGACCTAAGGGTGTGCCATGTCCCTGCATTTTTCATTTTTGGGCATGTATTTATATCTTGAAAGTTTGCTTTATGTGTATTACTGCACAATACCGATTAGTGCAGAAAATCAGATATTGTTATGCAAAACAGGCTCTACAACGCAGCAAGACACTAAGTAGAATGAAATTGCTTTAAGATCAGCCCCTATGGTTTTCAGGCTCTAGCATGTTTCTACTGCCAAAAAAAAGTTCATACAGTCAGGGGGACTAGCACTCCTCCTCCTACCTCCGTTCATACTTCTCCAGCAGGAACTGTCTAGACTGGCAGGCACTGCAGAAAAAAAGAAAGATACTTCACAGAAAGCTAGCTTTGCATTTCACAAACTATAGCACAGCAGTTTGTCTATTGCCCTTTAAGCTGTTTAGAAATTGCTATTGTTGACCTTTGATTCTGTATTTTTTTTTCCTTGTGAGAAGGACAGATGCAAGCATATCACTGAACTCTTTTTTTTTGTGCCTGAGTGTTAGAAACAGAAAGAAACCATAAACAATTTAAAATAATTTGTAGGAGGGGAAACGGCTACACAAGCTAAAGGCAATTGGAGCCTTAGACAGTTATTTTTCTTCCAGCTGCAATGCATCAGGACACACCATAAAATCACTTTCTGCCAGATCCCTTGAGCAGACTGCAAACTATAGTCAGGAAAGATTGTTATAGTAATTAAATATACAGTGAAAGAAAGTTTAAAAATGCATTGAAGTTTAGGAAATCTGACTTATTTAAACACTATCAGGAACTGCTGAATTTTGTTTTAATTAGATTATTCAACATCTGTTAAAATAGTAAAACCAGGTTTAAAAAAGTTTAGCAACTTCAAAAATTGAGGAGAGATTTGTTTGTTTAGCAGGCCAAAAGAAATCAAGATTCATTTCATTACCTTCTTTATTATCACCTTCAGGTATCATATGCTGCAAATTCATGGTTTGTTCACACACACACATGATAAAAAACAAAACAAAACAGAGATACTACATATTATTTTCAAAGATGCAGAATGGAAGAAAACACTTGCCAAATTACAAAGTTGAAATTCTCTGACATGAGCAGAAGAATAAACTACGAGGAACAGAAAACTAATGACCGGAAAGAAAATTCTAAGAGAAGATACTGGGGACTACACAGATTCTGCTGGGGGGGGAATCAAAGTGGATAAGGCAAAGGTTAATTTGCAGTGTACTTAGGGCTATACGTCTATTAGCTAAAAGTGTTAGGGCTAGTCAAATGCAATCAAGAGACATTGATCCTATTAAAATATCTGAGCAATTACTATATAAATAAGAGTTATATCTGCGAAAAGTTTTCTGAAAACGTACTATATTTCCATGCGATTTTATCTCATTTATATACACTGAGCACTGGATGTGACTCACTCTAATTGTTGAGAGCAACTGCAGTGAAGGAGATCTGGCTGCTGCATTCGGCAGCCAAGGTAACTAACTGATCCAGTTGCCCGCATCGCATCGACTTCTCCCTTCTGCACTTGTATAGGAGGAGCTGGTCCATCATGAAGGGCTCATGTGTGTCTCTTCCCCTTTGCTCTTTCAAAATTTGGTAGAGACACTGGTGGGGCTTTCATTGCTTCTCTAGCTCTTCTTTTGGCCATATGAATCCTCTCCATTTCTGTACTTCCTGCTCCATGGGGGTTGGTGCGCCTTCCAACATTGTGTTAATGCAGGTGTGCCTTGGGTGTGAAATAGTTGGGAAAAATTGTCTTAGTACATAGCCTGGTCCAGTCAAGTAGATTAAATGCTGGAAATGATTCAGTACAGGAGAAACAGGTGAAACAAATACATCACAGTCTACCTATACTGATATCAACTGATGTTGACATTTGAAAAATAAGTAGAAAGAAGAAAAGATGACAAAATATGAAGCAAAACTATGTGTGCCTACACACTGTAGCAGGATTCATTTTTAGTATGTGATGGTGGTTTATTTCTGGTTGCTGGGAATTATTCCAAATATTTGAAAGGACCCTGGAGCATAGCCTTGAACTGAACTCTGAAAGAGGTGGGAAGCCATTGAAAGTGGCTGAGGAGGAGTTAGAGAAATATGGTGCTGTTCTGTCATATTGTATATTATCATAAAATAACATAACTCTAATTATAACATACAATGTGAATGAAGAGCTTGTTTCTCAAGTTACATTTCTATAAGATGGCTTTATCTTAAAGAGGAAAATAGCAGAAGTGCATCTTTAATCCACCTGCCCGAGATAGCAACTCTTAGACTGTGAGGGAGGATGAAAGGGAGAGGCCGGAGTTGGAGGTCTGAGAGTAAGATCAAGACGCCCTGCAAAAGCATGCCAGGTTGGCTAGGATTATACGCTGTCCACCTCAGGAGATCCTCAGTTCATGCAGGCTTCGGCACATTTACAGAGTGCCTTATGAAAGGTAGATGATCTTTTCAATACTTTAACATTCTCAACCACAATGGAAAGACCTCCATCAGCATATAAAGCTCAAGCCCGAGTCATCAGGGCATCCCCATTCTATGAAATCAAGCCAGTTTCTGCTGTCCCTCAACTTCTGTCTGAAGGACTCAGCAGCATAGGGGGGTTCTGCAGCTGCAGTAATGTAAGGGGATTCAGCAACATCAGCTCAAGCAGCTCAGGACCCACTAATCTGCTCAAAGGAAATGTTTAAAGTAGCACAGGCGTTAATGTCAGCCTCCCAACAAATTGAAGGAGAGGGCTTGTTGCTCCTTGGCTTTGATTTTTATGAAAGTCAAGAACATTTATTTATTTATTTTATTTTTGGTTTTTTATATACCGGTCTTCTTGCATTAGATGCAAATCAAACCGGTTTACATTGAACAATTAAACTTGCTTGAAAGCCATTACATATAACAGAGAACATCTAACATGAAACCTATAGGAACAATAATAAAACATGGAGATTGAAGTATACATCTTAAACAGATGCCTTGCAGAAAACCAATGAGGAATTAAAAATTAAAAATTAAATAACAGAAGGATGTATCGAGAGAAATAGGGCTTGGGAGCAAAGAGAGGATAATTATAAGGGAGGATGTGGGGACGAGAGGGAAGGGGAAAAAGAAGAACAGAGGGACCAGAAAGGTGGATAAAAAAGGAGGGAATAGAGGGAGGAATTATACAAAAAGAACAAACAAATCAAATTTGCCATGGTAAGTCTACTGTAAGTAATCAGGGAAATGCTAGATTAAATAGCCAAGTTTTCAGTTTTTTCTTGAAGGATTGCTGGCAGGGATCCTGTCTAAGGTCTGGTGGAAGTGAGTTCCAATGAGAAGGACCTGCCGTGGAAAGAGCCCTATTTCTTAGTGGAGTTTTGGCTTGAGGGACAAAAAGGGAGCCTTGATAAGCTTTTCTTATTGGTCTCTTTGATTTGTTGGTGCGAAACTGAAAGGTAAGATCAATTGGAGCTAAGTTGTTTAAGGATTTGTGTATGATGGTCATGGCTTTGTAGAGGACTCTGTATTTAATTGGAAGCCAGTGAAGCTTGTAGAGAATGGGTGTGATGTGGTCTCTCTTATTCGAGTTGGTCAGGATCCTGGCTGCTGAATTCAGTAACATTTGTAGAGGCTTGATGGAGTTGGCTGGAAGACCAAGTAGCAAAGCGTTACAATAGTCAACTTTGGAGAGGATGATTGATTGAAGGACAAGGCAGAAATCGTGTGAGTGCAACAGGGGTTTCAGAACTTGTAATTTGAAAAAGCATTCTTTAGTTGTGTTATTTACTAGGGATGTGCAGAGCAAAATTTTATGTTCATATTTTTTATGTCCGAAAGGGGGTCCCACTTGCGGCCAATATGGACATAAAAAAAATCCAATGAGTTGGGTATATGTACATATGTGCAAAAAAAAAAATTTAAACCCCCTCACCCTCCTTAATCCCCCCCCCCCCCCGACTTACCACAACTCCCTGGTGATGGAGCGAGGAGTGAGGACGTCATTTCTGCAATCCTTGGCGAGAAGCATGTGACGTCGGTGGCACGTCGAGTGACGCGGCGTCACGTGATTCCCGGCTCGTTCGCGCCGGACGGCTCGTTCGGCCCAAAAAGAACTTTTGGCCAGCTTGGGGGGGCCTCCTGACCCCCCCAAGCTGGCCAAAAGTTCTTTTTGGGCCGAACGAGCCGTCCGGCGCGAACGAGCCGGGAATCACGTGACGCCGCGTCACTCGACGTGCCACCGACGTCACATGCTTCTCGCCAAGGATTGCAGAAATGACGTCCTCACTCCTCGCTCGATCACCAGGGAGTTGTGGTAAGTCTGGGGGGGGGATTAAGGAGGGTGAGGGGGTTTATATTTTTATTTTGGCTCAACAATCGCGATTTCCCACATATCGAACATATCTATGTTCGATATGTGGGAAATCCGATCGTTTATGTCGAATCAATTTTTTAAGTAAAAAAAAAATATGAGTTGCGTTTTTCTAATGCGGTCAATCCGAATGCACACCCCTATTATTTACATATCTTTTGAGGTTCAGATGATTGTCCAAAAGCACGCCTAGATCTCTTACGTGGGAAGTGTTTTTGAGGTTGTCCAGGATAGTTGCAAGAGGATTAAGATTAGAGGAAATGTCTTTTTGTGCTTGATCAATTATAATGTTAGATGTCTCTCTAGGAATGAAGTTGTCATCCTGGGAGATGATGAGGTATTCCGTTTTTTGCTTCTTGATGACAAGTTTACGTTTGGTAAGGAGCGAGCTGATTTCCTGAAAGCAATATTCCCAGAAAATTAAAGTGTTTTGAAGGGATTTCCTTATAGGGATGAGAATTTGTATGTCATCTGCATATACAAAATGTTTGATTTTCAGCTTAGATAGCAGGAAGCAGAGGGGTAGAAGATAAATGTTGAAGAGGGTTGGGGAGAGGGAGGAACCTTGTGGAACTCCCAGGTTTGAACTGATTGGCTTAGATTCTTTGTTATTAATTTTGACCTTGAATGATCTGTTGCTGAGAAATGAAAGAAACCAATCTAGGGCAGAGCCTGAAATACCAATGTCGGCTAGTCGGTCTAGAAGGATTGAATGATTGACTGTATCAAAGGCCACCGAGAGGTCGAGGAGAATGAGCAGGTGAGGTTGTCTTTTATCTGAACTAAGGAAGACTGAATCCAAGAGAGAGATCAGAAGGGATTCTGTGTTAAGGGATTTCCGAAAACCATATTGAGATGGAGCCAGAATCTTGAAATCTTCCAAGTAGTCTGTAAGCTGTTTATTGACTATTTTCTCCATGACCTTAGCAATGAAGGGTAGGTTAGCAATGGGGCGAAAATTAGCTGGTTCATCTGTTGAAAGATTAGGTTTTTTTAGGAGAGGTTTCAAGATAGCTTGCTTGAGAGAATCTGGAACTTTACCTTGAGTTAATGAACAGTTAATGATTTCTGCGATGGGTTTCGCAATGGTGTTTGGTATTGACATGAGAAGGTTTGAAGGGATGGTATCTAAAAGATGTGAAGAGAGTTTGAGTTTTTTTAAAATATTCATAATTTCAAGTGATGAGGTGGTTTTGAATGATTCGAATGATGAGGTGGTCTCGAAGGATTCTAACCTGGCGTTTTGATGTGATGCTGTGGTCTGTGAGAGGTGTGTAGTAGGAGTAGAGGTGTGAAAAAGATTGGTGAGCTTGATAATTTTCTCTTCAAAAAAGGAGGCGAGTTCAGTAGCTTTGGCGAACGCTTGATCATCTGGAATGGATGGGGGGGGGGGGTTGGTTAGAGCTGAGACGTATGAAAAAAGAGCTTTGGAGTCAAATATGAAATGATGGATTTTTTTCGCGTAGAAATCTTTCTTTGTTTTAAAGATAGTGTTCCTATACTTATTGAGTGTGGCTTTGTATATTGCTTGATTCGTGGTAGAGGGATTTCTGCGCCAGGTATGTTCTTTGTTTCTAAGGTCTACTTTGATAGCCTTCAGTTCGGGTGTAAACCAGGGTTTCCTGTTATCCTGTGCTTTGTGAATCACCTTGGTGGTTAGTGGGCAGGTTTGGTCCGCGACTTTGTTGGTGATTGTATGCCATGAAGTAAAGGCTGAGCTCACATTGGAAAAGTCGAGATGTGGCAGTTCCTTTTCAAGATGATTGGAAATAGTTTCTGATGAACAGGGTTTCCTAAAGTGGATTGTGGTTTTGGGTAAATAAGGAGGAGGAGAATCTGCAGTCTTAAGGACCGTTGTGATGATAAAGTGGTCCGACCAAGGTACTGGTGTACAGGTTGGAGGGGAGGATGGAGAGATGCCTTCATTTATGAAGATCAGGTCCAAGGTGTGGCCTGCTTTGTGAGTTGGATTGTCTATGATCTGTTTGAAACCCATGTGCTTAAGTGAAGAAAGGAAAGTTTCGCAGTTAGGGGAGCGTTTGTTCGAGTCAACATGTAGATTAAAGTCTCCCATTATTAATGCAGGGGAGTCATAGTTGATGTGCTTGGATAAGTATTCTATAATGGGAGATGGGTCTGCCTCTATTTTTCCGGGAGGAGCATAACTAAGGCAGATTTGGAGCTGTTTGGATTTAAAACAAGCAAATTCAATGTTTGAAATTGAAAGGGAATGTTGAAGATTTATCTTTAGTTCTTTCTTTGCTGCTAAAAGAAGACCGCCTCCTCTTTTCTTAGATCTGGGGATTGAGAATATTTCGTAAGTTGGAGTGGGAAGTTGATTTATAAGTACTGAGTCCGTAGGTTTTAACCAAGTTTCTGTGATTGCACAGATGTCTGGATTGTCCTCTGAGAGATGATCATTAAGAATGTGTGATTTTTTTTAGAGGGATTGTGCATTGAAAAGAGTCAGTGAAAATAATGAGAGGCCTAGTAATTGAGTGATTGGTGAGAGAATAATAGGGATAAGTCTCTTCTGTTGGATGAGATGAATCAGAGGTGGATTCTCTTTGTGTTTGCAGATGATAGGGATAGTGAAGGAGTGCATTTTAAAAAAGAGAAGTGCACTAGATAGAGCCTAGACAGAATTGGAATTGTAGACTGAATCTGAGGAGGGACTAAGGGAGATAGAAAAAGGGATTGTAAAATAAAAAGTTGTCCTACAGGACTGCACTAAGGGGCATCCAGAGAGGTCTGCCGAGCAGAAATGATTTAAAAAATGTCCTCTGCTTGTCTTTGGATGGTTGTCAGGAGGAGACTCCGCGTATTGGTTGGGGTTTAGGGGTCGGCTATGTAGCAAAGGGAGTTTCACCGAGGATCAATGTAGCGGCGCTGATGTCCGGCGATCGGTGGCAGCCCCGTCGTGGGAAGGTATGCAGGAAAAATGGCCTTACCCCGGCGGGATTGAGGTCGAACGAGCAGGCCAGCACCGCCGCGATCTTCCTTTTCTTATCTTTTCCTTCTCTTTTTTGGGGGCTTTTCTTGGGGCTGTACGAAGGGGCGTACAAAGGGGCAGGCCCCTTTGTCGCGCCCCTTTGGTGCGTGGTGCCGGAGCTCAAGAATATTTAAAAGTCCCTCTCCCTCAGTGATTGGATGGTTGGGCTGGTGGGCGGGTCTTTTGGGCCGCTGTCTGTGCGATCGGAGGATCAGGCTCGCCGGGGGGAAGGGAATTTGAGGCCTTACCCCGACGGGTCTGGGCGCCGATCGCGCAGGCCTCCCTTCTTCTATGCGGCAGCGGCAACAGCAGCGGTTTGGACAGGAGAGGCGCGGCGCCGGAGCTCAAGAAGGTTTAAAAGTCCCTCTCCCTCGGTGATTGGATGGTTGGGCTGGTGGGCGGGTCTTTTGGGCTGCTGTCTGTGCGATCGGAGGATCAGGCTCGCCGGGGGGAAGGGAATTTGAGGCCTTACCCCGACGGGTCTGGGCGCCGATCGCACAGGCCTCCCTTCTTCGATGCGGCAGCAGTAGCGGCAGCGGCAACAGCAGCGGTTTGGACAGGAGAGGAGTGGCGCCGGGGCTCAAGAAGGTTTAAAAGTCCCTCTCCCTCGGTGATTGGATGGTTAGGCTGGTGGGCGGGTCTTTTTGGCCGCTGTCTGTGCAATCGGAGGATCAGTAAGAAACTAGATTTTTATGAAGTGACAGAAAATGAGGATATTGTAGTACAAATAGAATCTTGGAATATGTTATCTGGTTTCAGAAAAATTAATATTGAAGATAATTTTATATTTATACATTTTGTTCATCTGACTACTTCTAGGTTGGACACCTCAGGGTTATTAGGGTCAGTGAAAGACATAATTGCCAGGGTTGTTCAATCCATTGTCAATGAGTCATTGACTCTGGAAGAGTTTCCAGATTCTTTAGAAAATCTTATGTACTTATGTTCTTATGTTCTTATCCGTCCTATTTTGAAAAAAGTTTCCTTGGACCCATTTAAAGATGAATTTTCAGAGAGATATGCATGTAAAAATCAGCACGTAAGCATGTAAATAGCATATACTTGCATACCAGCTGTTTTATAAACCTCAAACTACACGTGTAAGTAAAGGTCTACAAGTAAATTTGTGCATGTAAAAAAGGGGCAGGTCAGGGGCATTCTGGGCGGGGCCAATATTTGCACAAGTAAATTACTATTTTATAAACAATTTACATATGCAAATTTGGCAGTTTACGTGCGTAAATTTACACCTGCTCTATATCTGAAGTAAGTGATGATAAACATCTTAAAAGTGAAATACTGACTAGGTGGGGTGTCTGGGTGAAATAGAGGAAATTCAGGCTGAAGAGCCAGGAGGGTCTCAATAACCTGCAGATGGACTGGGTGTATTGGTAGACTAATTGGCGAACCTGGTAATTTCATTGTTGCATGCATGTTAGAAAATCTCCTCACTTACATGCATAAAATTTGAATTACAGTGGGTAAATATGTATAAAGTACACAGGTACAGATTTGGGAGAAGGGGGGGGAAACAAGACGGCTGCTCTGACTCGCTATTCGTGAAGCGTCCAATGGAGCCCAGCTGTTTTTGCCTCTAAAATGCTCCACTCTGGTAGAAAAAGAAGAGCCAGAGAGCGGGGTTTACCTTCTCAACTGTCGGCTGTGGAGGCTCGGGGTCCGATGGACTTTGATGTCTGACATGGAGGAGTTATCTGGGAGCGGGCTCACTGGAGGAGAGCCAGCAAGTAGAGGAAGCCGGTTCGCTCCCTGAGCTGTCAATCTCTCTCTCCCTGGAGGAGTGGCATGCCCCCTAGTGGTTGAAACAAAGAAGAATTGTGATTTAAATAAGACTGAGATGGGAAATTTGATGAGTTTGCAACAAAATGATATAAAGGAAAATCAAATGCTCGCCTATCGGCTGGAAAATTTAGAAAATCAATATAGGGGGAAAAATTTACACTTTATTAATTTCCCCAAGGATCCTACTGTGGCCCTAAAAGAAATGTGGAAGAGATATTTAATGGAAAACTTGAAGATTTCTGAGCAAGCTTTGCCACTTATCTATCGTATATATTACATATCTTCATTTAAGAAGGGCCCTGAAAATATGAATGAAGTATCGGAGCTATCACCTATAGTTAAATCTCCCTTGGATGTTACAGCACATTTGGAAACTACCCAAAAATATCTGGTTAAACCTGCCACATTAATAGTTTCCTTTCTGATGGAGTCAGATAAGGACTGGATCCTTAGAATGTTTTTTCATCATAGGTTGGAGCTTTTCCTGAATATGAAGATTCATGTGTTTCCAGACTTTACAAAACAAATTCAAAAAAGAAGAAAGCAATTTTCGCTACTTAAACCGAAAGTCTTGGAGTTGGGTGCTTTCTTTATATTAACATTCCCGTGTAAATGTCTGATAACATTTCAGAATGCCTCTTATGTCTTTTTCCAACCTCCTCAATTGTCCACTTTTTTGTCGAGTAAGATAACATCTACTCCATTGCCTAATAACCGTCATGGACAGAATGAAGAATCGCTCAATACATAGGCCCCCAACATAGTCAGCATTGCCTATATATAGTAACAAGTTTACTTTTCTTGAAATTGAGACCTTGATACCCCCTAGATAGTGATCTTGGATGTGGTGATTTATTTACACTGTTGAGGGAGGAGGAATAGCCTATCAGGAGAGGAGGAATAGCCTAGTGGTTAGAGCAGTGGGCTACAAACCAGGAAACCAGGGTCTGAGTCCCACTGTCACTCCTTGTGACCGTGGGCAAGTTACTTTACCCTCCATTGCCCTCTGGAGATAGGGAAATACCTAGAGTACCTAAATGTAAACCAATGTGATATCTCAGATCAAATGTCAGTATATAAAAAAAAAATAATAATAATTACCTTCTGAGAGTTTTCTTATATGTATGTGATATGTTAAAAAAAAAAAAAAAAAAAAAAAATGTCGCGGGGGCGCTCTCGCGCTGAAACAAAATGGCTGCCTAAACCTTCTGCTCCGTGAGACTCCCGTCCATTCCGTGCCACATAGCCTATATTTTTATAAATATTTTCGTCTTTTTTCTCTCCACTGCCACGCTTAAGATGACTACCCCAAAGTCTGGTAAGATAGAGGCTGCGTTCGCGGCCGCATCGGGCACTAAACGGGCTAAACAGGATCCGCCTACACCGGACAAGGCCCCACCGCCAAAATCTATGGCGTCTGCCGAATTAGTACTTGCCGAGCTAAAGCACCTAAAAGAGATGATACAAGTTAATATCGACGCAACAGCAGCGATTAGATCGGAGTTGCAGCTAGTGACGTCGCAGTTGGGTTCTTTTCAACTCAAACTGGACGACTTGGAAACGCAAACTGCGTCATTGCTAGTAACTACTGCACCGCTGCCGCGTATTACAAAAGACATCGAACGCTTACAGAAGGAAGTCGAAGATCTATCAAATAGGAATCGTCGGAGTAATGTGCGGATACTAGGTATACCAGAAGGAGCCGAAGGTACGGATATGATTACCTTTCTTACTGAACGTGTTCCCACCTTACTGCAGATTACTTTTACACAACCCTTTGAGATAGAACGCGCTCACCGGGTTCCTTCGCGAACTCCACGCACTTCAAAATTTCCTCGGCCGATCATTTTTAAGACTCTGAGATATCCGCAAGCTATACAGATCTTAACTGCGGCCCGTGCTAAGGCCCCGCTTGCATATCAGGGGAACTCGATCTTGTTTGTACCCGACTTGGCGAAATCGACAGCGGACCGCCGGAAGGCTTTTCTTGCCATGAGGCCGCGCCTACAGGCTATGGGGGCGAAAAATGGTATTTTGTACCCTGCACAATTAAAAATTACCATCTCTAACCAAACGAAATTGTTCCATACAGTCACTGACGCTGAACAATTTTTGACAGAACATGATGCAGCTGCCGAAATGATAACTTGACTCAACGCTGTCTAAAGTTTTGTCTCTACTTTTCCTTATGCCGCTAGAAGATGATTTTCGGCGTAACTAAGTGTTTTCAGCTACACGAAGCGATGAAACCGCTTTCCTTTTGTTTGGATTTCTGGATATTATTAATGCTGAATCTTCCTTTTTTATCCAACGTACTCTCTCAAAGACAATGCCTGCATTAAGGCTTTTTGTGTTTTTTTTTTTTCCTTTTTTGTGTTTTGATTACTTAGTAAGTTTTCCCAGGAATGTGCCTATTTTCCTTTGCTGTTTTAGAGTACAACTATTGAAATACGGCTGCCATGTTGTTCGCTAGATACCGGACTTACAATGTGTGCCCTGCTGCTTTGTTTTTGGGTTCAACAGCAGCTGCTCTCTGATCTTTTTTTTCGTTTATATCAATTTTAGTTTCCTGGCGTTAATCCCTAGGCTATGTGGGGAAGATGTCATGATAGATTCTCTGTTGACATGGATGCGGAAGGCAAGGAGCCGTTTGTTTGCGGAGAGGCTCATTGATTTACATTGTTTGATGTGTTTCACCACTCTATATACGCTATTGAATCTTCCATCGGTACACCTGTCCTGCTTGCCAAGTCCAGGAATTATGGATGGAAGCTCTTCCTTTACTACATTGCACTTCTACTTATACTCTCTGCTTTCTCCTTCTTTTGAAGACCCACGAGATCAAATACTTTTCACATTTTTTCAGGATGGACCAATTGTTCTGCTCTTCTATGTAATTACATACTATCGCGACTTTAATCCCTAACTTCAAATTGGTATCGCTAAACGTCAATGGTTTCTCTCATCCCATTAAGAGAAAGAAAATCCTCACTTATTTACATTCTCTTCAAGTGGATATAGCACTGATCCAAGAGACCCACTTAACCTCAGTGGAATCCAAAAAGCTACAGCAACAATGGGTTGGACAGGTTTGCTTTAGTCCTGCAATAAAGAAAAAGCGAGGAACGGCTATTCTACTACACAAACGATTGGGAGCTCAAGTTGTTCATCAACAGTCTGACCCGGAAGGTCGATGGAATCTTGTGCAAATCCTTCTTCAGAATGAGAAGTTTACCATCCTAAATTTGTATGCTCCTAACCAGGATGATCCCGCTTTTTTTCAAACGACCTTCACTCACTTACTAGATCTGGATCCAGCTTCATTTATTATTGGCGGAGACTTTAACCAACCTATGGATCCTTTCCTTGATAAAAGATCGCATGCCAAAATCTCATTAACTAAATCCACACAAGTTCTTAAACATTTGGCCAACACATATGGGCTATCCGACCCTTGGAGGATCCTCAACCCTACGGCAATTGATTTTACTTTCTTTTCTTTTCCTCACTCGTCCTACTCAAGGATAGATTACTTTTTGATCTCCAACGCCCTGATTACTCGGATCCAAGATACTGCGATACATCCCATACTCGTCTCTGACCATGCAGCGACGACCTTCACTTGCGCCTTTCAAAATCCAATCCAGATCGACCGACAGTGGCGTTTTAACTCCTCTCTCCTGGCTGATCAGACCTTTGTTGCCTCTCTTCAACACAAAATGGAAGACTACTTCCATCTTAATATTCAACCGGATACCCCTTTCCCTACTGTTTGGGAAGCCTTTAAAGCAACTATCAGAGGAGAAGTTATCAGCTATACCAGCTATAAGCACAAGCTTCACAAAGCGGAAATGTCCGATCTCTCACAAGAAGTAGACAGGTTGGAAAAAGTTCACATTCAACATCCGTCTTCTAACAATCTCAAAGCGCTGATCACTGCTCGCTACCGATATAACCAGTCTCTTAGTGCTCAAGTGAAGCTTCACTTGTTCCATACAAAAACTCGATACTATGCAGAAAATAATAAATGTGGCCATCTTCTTTCATCTCTTTTGAAAAAAAGAATGGACAAGAAGAAGATTGTAAAAATTCAATCCAAGTCTCGACAATTATTGACTTCAGAAGCTGACATCCTGCAAGCATTCAGGGATTTTTACGCGACTCTCTATCAATCAGAGATTGATTTTTCTCCAACACGGTTAACCACTTTTCTCCATACCTTGCCACGTTCTACACTCTCAGAAGCCCAATCGACGCAATTGGACAACCCGATCACTTTATCAGAACTGAAAGCGGCTATCTCTTCTTTGTCTTCAGGGAAAGCACCGGGACCAGATGGCTTTACCTCTGATTTTTTCAAGACTTTCCAGCAAACTTTAGTTCCTTATTTACATCAGTATTACTCTTATATGTTAGATCATCCGCAATCTGCAACTAACTTTACTGAGGCGTCCGTGATAGTGCTTCCCAAGCCAGGGAGAGATGATTCAGACACTGCGAATTATCGCCCAATCTCCCTTCTCAACACCGACTACAAAATCTTCGCAAAGATATTAGCTACAAGGCTGTCCACTTTAATGCCCTCAGTTATTCATCTCGACCAATCTGGTTTCATAAAAGGTCATTTGATCACTAATAATTCCCAACTTTTTCTCCAGCTTAGTCATTCCCAATTTCATTCCTCTATACCATCAGTTGCCGTATCTTTGGACGCAGAAAAGGCATTCGATAGAGTCGAATGGCCTTACTTATTTCATATCTTGCAATGGTATGGCATCGGACCTAGATTTATTTCTTGGATCCAACATGTCTATCATTGCCCTTCTGCGTTTCTATATATTAATAACCGGAGATCTACTCACTTCCCACTTTATAGAGGAACGAGACAAGGGTGTCCCCTTTCCCCACTCCTTTTTAACCTGGCTTTGGAACCGCTACTCACTGCCATACGTACCAACCCTGATATTACGGGCATAAAGGTAAATGCTGATGAGTTTAAATTGTCTGCCTACGCTGACGATGTTCTTTTATTTCTCACGAATCCTGACTCCTCCTTACCTGCATTATTCTCGACCATATCTACATATTCTTCCCTTTCAGGCTATAAAATTAACTGGCATAAAACGGAACTGTTACCACTCAATTATGCTGGTTCCGTAATAGATCTTACACAATATCAGATCCAAAAGGTTAAACAAGGTCTGAAATATTTGGGGATTCGTTTTTACACGAATCCTGATGATACGGTCACCCATTGTGCATCAGCCGTTTTGCAACAGCTTAGAGATTCCACGCTTAAGTGGTCCCCTTTACATTTAACCTGGTGGGGCCGATTGGAAACCATAAAAATGGTACTTGCTCCTAGAATCAATTATATTTTAGCCATGATACCTATCTTTTTTCCGGCTGATTTTTACTCACATGTGGATAGGATATTGACCTCCTTTCTTTGGCGTTCTAAAACACCCAGGATTGCATTACGAAAATTAAAAGCGGGCAAACAGGAAGGAGGAGTCGGTTTTCCTGATTTTTATAAATATCATCAAGCATTTCTACTGCAACCTGGCTTCTTCTACTTTTCCCGCTTTTTTCCAGATCTAGAAGGACCCAGATGGCTTGTTTTGGAACGCAATCTTTTAGCTCCGCTACCTATTGAGTGCTTTCCTGGAGTTCTGCTATCTTTTCTTAAGGAACCAAATCCTATACTGTGCTCGTTACATAAAGCGTTTGGGGATCTAGAAAGGATACGCCCACCGCACCAACGAACTTGGAAGTCCACGAAATACAGTCCGATTTGGCATAATTCTCTTATCTGCATTAATCACCGTCCTTTTCATTGGCCTTTATGGAGCAGTGCCTCCATTTGGTCCTTATCTGATGTTTTCGATGGTCTTAACTTCCGCTCCTTCTCATTTTTGCAGGACCTATTTGCTTTGCCTAGCTCCCAATTTTTTCCCTGGTTACAGCTTAAACATACTTTCTCGTCCTTGCAAGGCACTATTATATTTCCTAATGAAAATCCTTTTTTATTGGAGGTTTATAGAGAGCATGGTCCGCAAGGTCACCTGGCATCTAGGCTCTATAAATTACTCAGACTTTTGACACCTAACACATCCTCCTCTCTGCTGTCCAAGGTGTGGTCGGAGGATGCAGCTGTTTCTATTTCCCCAAACGCTTGGAAACATGTATGGAATGTTATGATGCGTATCTCTTTATCAACGAGTCTGACACAATCGGTTTTTTTTATTATGCATAGAGCGCTATGGACTCCGTGGAAGCTTCATCGTGCCGGAGTATCTCTTACTCATAATTGTTGGTCTTGTGCGCACCCAAAGGCCACTTTACAACATATGTTGTATTCTTGCCCATATACGCTCTCTTTTTGGCGTCAAATTTGGCATACTATTTCTGCTATCCTCCAATTGGATATTCCATTATCTTACTCCCTCACTATTTTAAAAGGAGCTCACCCAGCTGTTTTTCTATCGCCAGCGCATTGTAAGCTCCTCGATTTTCTCCTCACAGTTGCGCATCATAACATTCTATCCAATTGGAAACGAAGCGATTTTTTATCCGAGTCCCTTTGGTGGAACTCGGTCTGTCTTTTTGTGAAATATGAAAAGGCTATGGCGATCAAAGTTGGTCGTCTTGCTTCCTGGTCACAAGTGTGGAAACCTATGGACGTTTATCTTACTTCTCATCCTAATACTCTTTCTTAATATCCTCTGTTAGCTGGTCCATGTATCAACTTCTGGGTCTTCACTCTTTCTGTCACCTCCTTCTTTTATCTCTTTTCTCCTTTTCTTTCTTCATACACTTTCTCTCCTTTTTCTCCTTTCTTTTCTTCCCTTCTCTCTTTCTTTCCTTCTCTCTCTCTCCCTGCCTTTTGTCCTATACCTTATCTTTGCCTTAGTCTTTCTTTCTCGCTATTTCTTTTCACTTGTTCATCTACTCCTTCTTTCTGGTGCCTTCTCCGATAGTGGCCACTTTCGCATAATCAACCTTGCTCATATTGTTCTTTATTCATGGTCATGTTATTCAATGTATCATGTTCTTTTCTGTACTTGAGATATGTATGTATTTACTGGTTCATTTATGATTATTCATTTATCATGTTGCACATTGTATCTTATATCATGATTGATCTTCTCTTGTATGGCACCCTGTATTCATTATTTCTTAATAAAAAGATTTCAACTTAAAAAAAAAAAAAATGTCGCCACATATTTTCTAATCAAGTGTATTGTCTTGAGGTGTAATTGAAAATGCATAAATAAAAAAAATGTACACAGGTAAAATTTTAACATGTATAATTTTTAATTAGATATAAAAATGCAAGAGGATAGCAATTGTGTGCTACTGATATATTCCAATTTATCTGGTAAATCTAGAAAGCACAATACTATTAAATTGAACCTTGCAAGTAGAAAAAATACCTAAGCAATTGTTACAACTGTCGCTGCCCGACATCTCCACTCCGCCCTTCTTACCTCTTTGTCGACTCCGCCCGCGGTTGATGGATGCCTGGCTGCCGCAGCGTTTGCCTGCCATCCTCTCCGGCGTCCCCTGTCCGGCTTGGGTGCTGTATCCCACCATGTTGATCAACTGCCATAGGGCGCGCACGCTGTGCGGCCCTACTTCTTATTTATTCTTTGGCCCAAAACCTTACAAACAATAACAGATTGCTAACTCCATAGATCCGGCACAGCTCAATGCCCTGCAGGCCATTCTGGGCCTGGCCCTGCGCATTTCGGAACAGCAAGAATCATTGGAGAAACTCACTTCAGCATTTCATCAGCTGCACGCACAGAAGACCCAAGGCGCTATTTCCAGTAATGAAGGTCAGTTACCTGAAGTAACTTTAAAGACTGCTGTACCGCTGGCTGCTCCAGTTCGTTTCTCGGGAGAGATTCAGAAGACCAGGGGCTTTCTAAACCAGTGCTGCATGCATTTTGCATTACAGTCTTCTCACTTCCCCACAGCTTTTTCCAAGACTACTTACATTCTATCTTATCTTGGTGGAAGGGCCTTGTCTTGGGCCTCTACACTGTGGGAATGCAAGGATCCTATTTTGCAGGATATAGATGGATTTTTGGACTTATTCAAATCCATTTTCGATGATCCTGCCCGAGTGACCGTTGCCGGTTCTGCTCTGGTGGACCTGAAGCAAGGCAACCGACCACTGGCTGATTTTGCGATAGAGTTTAAGACTCTTGCTACAGAACTCTGCTGGGACCCCAAATGCCTGAAAACTCTCTTCTTCAGAGGCCTAGAAAGTCGCTTGAAAGACGAGCTTGCCGCTCGTGAAACACCTGACTTGCTTTGGCTACTAGGATCGACCACCAGCTTCATGATAAGGTGAAAGAATTCCGGCCTAATAGATGAGCAGGTCAGTAGGAGGCTAGTGCTAAACCTGCACCTCGGATGGTTCCAGTAATTCCTTCTGCCAGTGGAGATGAACCGATGCAACTTGGTCGCAGTCATTTGACTTCCAAAGAGAGAAGACTTCAGAAGAGGCATGGACTGTGTATGTACTGTGGGCAGGCTGGTCATGATGTCCCAACATGCCCAATTCGTCCGGGAAATGGATGGGCCTAAGTCCTGCAGGAGGACTGTTCTTAGGCCTTACTATGCCCTCTCCTCCGCTCTCTCTCCCAGTCTCCTTGATCTGCAGACCCTCTGAGTTTCAAACTCTTGCCCTGGTGGATTCAGGGGCAGGAGGCAACTTTATTCTTCGATGCCTAGTGGAACATTTGAGGATCCCCCTCGTCACTTTGAAGGTTCCACTTCTCCTATCTTCCATCCATGGGGAGCCCTTACCGGGTGATGTGACTTGCCAAACTGTACCGGTAACTCTTCGCACCGGAGCTCTCCATACCGAGTCAATTCCCTTCTTTGTGTTAGAGAAGGCCATGCACCCTATCGTCCTGGGGTTACCCTGGTTGCAGTCGCACCAACCCCAATTTCACTGAGCATCCTTGGAACTCTCCCGCTGGGGCCCAGGTTGTCATGGAAAGTGCCTTAAGGAGATTGCTCCTGTCATCTGCATGCCTACAACTCCAATGATGCCGGGACTGCCGCCCAAATACGCATCTTTCAGTGATGTGTTTTCCAAAGAAGCTGCTGACATTCTTCCTCCGCATAGGTCCTATGACTGTGCCATAAGACTGAAACCCAATATTGAACCTCCTAAAGGACGTGTCTATCCACTCTCAGCGATTGAGAACAAGGCGATGTCCGAATACATTGAGGAGAATTTACAGAAGGGGTTTATTAGACCATCGAAGTCTCCAGCCGGCACAGGCTTCTTCCTTGTGGGGAAGAAGGACGGTACCTTACGTCCTTGTATTGATTACCAAGATCTGAACGAGATCATGATTAAAGACCGCTACCCCCTGCCTTTATTCTCAGAGCTGTTTGACTGGCTTCAGGGGGCCAAAATATTCTCAAAACTTGACCTGAAGGGGGCCGACAACTTAGTTCACATTCACAGTGGCGACAAATGGAAAACAGCCTTCAACACTCGAGACGGCCATTTTGAGTACTTAGCAATGCCCTTCGGCCTGTGCAACGCACCCGCTATATTTCAGAACATGATGAACGACATCTTGCGGGACCTGTTGTACAAGAGTGTCGTGGTATACCTGGATGATATCCTGATATTTTCTCAGGATCTGCCCACTCATCTAGAGATGTCAAGCAAGTACTATACCGATTCCGTGAACACCGGCTCTATGCCAAACTATCCAAGTACAAATTTCATAAAGACTCCGTGCCTTTTCTTGGCTATATCGTATCTAAAGATGGCTTCCAGATGGACCCTCAAAAGCTAGACAGTATCAAAAATGGGTCCCAACCTACCAGCCTGAAGGCCCTGAGACGATTTTTGGGGTTTACCAACTATTATAGAAGCTTTATAAAGAACTACTCTTCTTTAACAGTACTCTTGACCGCAATGACCCGCAAGGGTGCCAAAGCTTCAAAATGGTCTGCGGAGGCCATTTCCGCTTTTGAGAAATTAAAGACTGCCTTTTCCATGGAACCATGCTTGTGGCTTCCTAACCCCAATAAGCCATTTATTGTAGAAGTTGACGCTTCGGATGTTGGCATGGGGGCTGTATTGAGCCAAACTCGAGACTCAAAATCCTTACATCCCTGCTCTTTCTTCTCACAATGTTTCTCCCCGGCAGAGAAGAACTATGGGATTGGAGATAAAGAGCTCTTGGCTATTAAGTTAGCATTCGAGGAATGGTGGCCTTGGCTTGAAGGCGCTCAACATCAAATACCCGTATTCACGGACCATAAAAATCTAGAGTATCTCCGCCAAGCACAACATCTTAACCACAGACAAGCCAAATGTCCTTATTCTTTAATCGTTTTGACTTTGTGCTCAAATATCACTCCGGAGACAGAAATACCAGAGCTTCAGAGCTTCAAGCACATCCTCCTTTCTCTCGGAGGATGTGCCTGAAGAACCTCAGCACATAATTGACCCGAAGAAAGTCATCTTGGTAACTACACATTCTGTGCCCGCTGGTAAGACCATCGTGCCTAAACACCTCAGGAAGAAAGTGCTCTTTTGGGCGCACAATTCCAAGATGGCTGGCCATCCTGGTCAACGCCGCACCCTGCTTAAGATCCAGAAGTTCTATTGGTGGCCTACTATCAAGAAAGATACCCTATCCTATGTGGCATCTTATACCAACTGTGCCAAACACAAACCTGCTTCTGGCCAACTGTGGGGATTGCTGCAACCACTGCCAGTTCCGGAACAGCTCTGGTCACACATCGCTACTGACTTTGTAGTTGATTTACCCCTTTCTGGAGGAATGAATACCATCTGGGTAACAGTTGATCGCTTCAGCAAGATGGCCCATTTTGTGGCGCTGCCTGGCTTACCTTCAGCCTTGGAGCTTGTGAAGCTCTTCATATCGCACATTTTTCGCCTCCATGGCCTACCAAGACACATTGTTTCAGACCAAGGATCTCAAATCAAGGCAAGATTCTGGAGGGCCTTGTACAAGTTATTCGACATCTTTCTAGACTACACTTCAGCCTATCATCCGCAATCAAATGGCCAAACAGAACGGATGAATAGAACTTTAAAGCAGTTCATTCAAGCCTACGTGAGTTGCCGTCAGAATAACTGGGCTGAACTGTTACCTTGGGCTGAATTCACCATCAATTCTCATCCAGCAACATCAACTGGATCAACACCTTTTGAAGTGGTATATGGATGCTCTCCAACACCGCCACTTCCACTGAAGCTCTCAATGACGTCCCCAGCAGCTCAATCTACTGCTGATGAAATCTATAACCTGTGGACTCAGACAAAAGACATGCTAATTAAAGCGAATGACCGTGCTAAGAAGTTTTATGATGCTCACCATTCTCAAGCGCCTGTCTTCAAAACCCGGTGACAAAGTCTGGTTATCTACCAAACATCTCAGACTGAAGTTACCCTCCACTTGTTTTGCTCCTCGCTACGTTGGACCATTTCCAATCCTCCGATGTCTTGGCAACAATCACTTACAGTCTGAAGCTACCACCCGGACTAAACATCCACAATGCTTTTCACGTTTCACTCTTGAAACCTCTCATGCTCAGTGAATTCTCTTCCAAGACTCAGGAACCACCTGCCATCAACGCAGAAGATGACCTAGAATTTAAGGTCAAAGAGATTCTTGATGTCCAAAGACGAGGCAAAACTCTTGAATACCTTCTTTCTTGGGAAGGTTTTGGCCCTGAAGAAAACTCTTGGGAGCCTCAGGCTAACATCCTTGATAAAGAGATGCTCTCTCAATTTCATCTCGCACATCCTTTGAAGCCTAAACCTAGTACCCGCAGAGGAGACCGCCCTTTGAAGGGGGGTACTGTTATGACTGTCACTGCCTGACGTCTCCACTCTGCCCTCCTTACCTCTTTGGCGACTCCTCCCGCGGTTGATGGACACCTGGCTGCCATGGCGTCTGCCTGCCGTCCTCTCTGGTGTCCCCGGTCCAGCTTTGGTGCTGCATCCTGCTATGTTGTTCAGCTGCCATAGGGCGCACGCGCCGCATGGCCCTGCTTCTTATTTCTTCTTTGACGCAAACCTCAGGGGCGTTCCCCTGTGATGACATCACGCATCCCGGATACAAAAGCCTACTCTGTTTGCTAGCTATTCAAGTTAGCAAGGGACTCCTTACGGATGGGATTCGCTCTCTGTACCTAGCTACTCTGCCTCTCCTTAATTGGACTTACTCTATTGGGGTACCCGCTCCTCAGGGGTCTCTCTCTTTTCTTTCAGGTCACTGTCTGGAACTGGTACTCACTCCTCGAGGGCTCATGTTCCCGAACTCGCTGCCTGAGCTCACTTCTGCTTGGAAGAAACCGCTGCCTACAACATCAGTGAGTTACCATCTATATTCTCTCAGAGCTGTTCCCTGGAACCAGGTACTCACTCCTCGAGGGCCTGCCTCTATTCCAGCTTCTGTGTTACCTTCCGGGAGAAACCGCTGTGTGAGTAATCTACCAACGAGGCTCTATACCAGAACCCTGTGTATGCTCCACTGTACTCACTATCTCAGTTTCTCTCCACTACAGCACAGCTATTGAGGGATCGCTGCCACCACCTCCGGTAGCTTCTCAACTCTGTTTAATAAAAGATAATTCTGTGTTGTGTGTCCTAAAGCTAAGCCTGACCTGTGGCCCCTCACGGGACTTCCCCCTGTGGGCGTAGTCATCTGCCACAGTGTCCAAGGGTCCACCCAAAACCTTACAAACAATAACAGCAATATCATATAGGATTTCGCTCAAAACATACATCAATAGTACTATAAGTGAAAATATTGTTGGGGGAGTGCTAGTGAGCGGTCCCAATTCTGGGGAGATGTGTGCCCTTGGACCACGGCATGCCTGCAGAGAGGAGCTCCGTGGAAGTGCCGAGGCAGGCAAGACGTGTCTAAGCATGGGCGGAACAGGCTGACCACCGGAGCCCTAACCTCTGCTGAACCTGCACGAACCGGTACAGTCCCAGCAACACAATGCTGGTCTCTGGGATAGCCCTTTCGGACCTGCCACTAGGGAGTGGCAGATGCGACAGGATGGACAGAGGTCGAGGACAGGTGATGGTTCTGGAACTAGGAACAAGACTGCAACTCAGAGACTTGGACAAGGCTAGAAGCTTGAACAAGACGAGGTTACTTGGAACTCAGACGAGACGAGGATACTCGAAATTTGGAACTCAGACGAGACAAGGACACTTGGAACTTGGACGCAAGATGCTCAGACGAGGACTTGGAACGACTCAGATGAGGACTTGGAACTTGGAAGGACTCAGATGAGGACTAGGAGTCAGGATACTCAGAGACTTAGACGGGCACTGCCCCTCAGAGCGACCTACACAGCCAACGAAGGCTGGTCACGGACCACCCTGTCCCACTGCATGCCCTACACAACCTGAAGAGGCTGGTCACGGACCACGCAGAGAGCAGGACTTGTGCAGGACTGAGGCTTAGGACGAAGGAGGAATCCGGGCAGTGCTCGAAGACGGATCCAACTGGAAGAGGGCTCCAGCCACCGAAAATGGACACCGGACCGATATGGATTTGCTCCCAGGGAAGGTCAGCTGGAGACGACATCCGAGGCAAGGCAAAGCTGAACCCGGAGCTAGGAACTAGTGATACTTCAAGAACAGTACTGGACAAAGGACATCAGGATCAAGGCTTGGAACTCAGAATATCAGGTTCAGGACTCGGAAGAAGGAACATCAGGATCAGGACTTGGAACTTCGAAACATCAGGTACAACAGGACACTGGTACCTCTGGACACCAGGACATCAGGGCGTCTGACATCTAAGGCATCTGGACATCAAGGACCTCTGGAGAGGAGGACCTCAGGGACGTCTGGAAAATGAAGCAAGGAGCAACAGGTACTTCTGGACCGGGGACATCAGGACAAGGAACATCTATTAACTGGACATCAGAAGATGAAGACTTGGAAGACAGGAACATCGGGACATCTAGAGACAAGGAGATCTGGACATCTGACGACAAGGAGATCTGGATATCTGAAGACAAGGAGATGTGGATGTCTAAAGACATGGAGATGGGATCCAACGAGAGACCAGGACATTGAACGAAGATAAAGATGAAGGTTCAGGAACCACACATGAAGACAAGGAATACCAATGAAGGACAGAGTGCCTTGAAGAAGTGAGGAAGAATCATGGAGGTCTCCTGGAACGAAGAGCTGGAACGGAGGATCCAGGAGCAGTCCAGCTCCATGACTGGCTCCTTGCAAAGGCAAAGACGGACTGAAGGATGGCCTTCTTTATAGGGCTGAAGAGGAAATGCCTCAGGGACATCAGCAGGAGGAGCCAGGTGGACATCCCACTGCTGGCCCTTTAAAGAAAGAGAGGAGGCACGGCCGCGTGCCTAGAGGAAGGAGCAGGACCTTAGAGAGCAGCGTCCTGCTGTGAAGGAAGAAGCAGGCCCCGACATGAGTGGCTCCCTGCCACGAAGAAAAGAAGATGATGGCGGCTTCCAGGCTACATGAAGAGGAGCTCCAGAGCGGCCTCCAGGCTGCGGAAGAGGACCCGGTCGATGGCGGCCTCCAGGCCATGAAGTGACGGCGGTGTTGGCGGTGGCCTAGCCGCGAAGAGGCCCTGAAATCAACGGCAGCTCTGGTGGCGGCTCCCAGGCCTCATGGAAGACAGCGGCATCAGCAGAAGAGGAGGGAGCGGTGCCCAGGCCGCAGCGAGAGTGGCGGTTACCTCCAGGACACAAGGGAATGACGTCGGCAGCGATTGGCCCATCGCATAGAGGAAGATGGTTGGCGGTCTCCTGACCGCGGAGGATGGCAGGAGCTGGCAGCCTCCAGGCCACATGGAAACCCGGTCGGCGGTGGCAGCAGCAACGGCGGCAGCCTCCAGCCGTGGGAAAGGTGAGAGGCTGTTTGTGGGCCTATCCCACAAGTAGCATCGCAAGAAATATTAAGTGACCTTCATACAGGGCTGCTCAAGGACTGCAGGATGTCTCCTATGTCTTATGTCTTGATGCACTTGAAATATAATCATTGGTCAATCACTCAAGTGTCCCTTTTTTAAAAATACTTTTTAGATTGCAGATAAAAACATTTTAAAATAATTGTAAGAATTGCAAATAGAATCACTTCAATATACACTTATCTAATATGAAGATAATTCTAATATGGGGAAACATTAGCGATATCGTTCTGGAGGATTCCATAAGGAATACCGCATTTGGCCAGTTTTTCATTTCATTCATTTTCTTGTTTTACATTGAAGTCAATAGGGCAAACCACCATTTGCTTCAATGTAAAAAAAAAAAAATGGGCCAAGACTGGGTCCCATTACTGAGGCACAGGGCTAGGCCCAAGCCCGATGCCTTGGTCTCATCACCAAGACCGGGCATAGGCCTAGGCCCATTTCTGGATCCTAGCTTGAAGCCAAGTTCCATTGCCAAATCTCATCAGTGAAATCCGAGCCTAGGCCCAGACCTGATGCTAAGGCCCGGCTTGATGCCCTAATCCCATCACCAAGATCCAGTACTAGGCCCAAACCTGGCCTAGGACCAAGACTGATACCAAGCCAGGTCCTATTGTAGCGGCCTGGGCATAGTCTCAGGTTCGATGCTAAGGCCCAGCCCAAGCCCAGGTCCTATCATAAGGCTCAGGCCTAAGCCCAGGACTAAAGCCGGGTCCCATCACCAAGGCCCAAAACTGGGTCTAAGCCTTAGCTTGACATCAGGGCCCATATCAAGGCTGAGTCCCATGTCTGAGACCCAGGTCTAGACCTAGGTGCAATCCCAGAAGCACAGGATCAGGCCTTCCACCATCTTCTTTCTTCTTAAATTGAATAAAATTACACCATCCATCTGAAGGACGAACTGCAGTGACATCACTGCATTCATTCCTTCCAAGCAGACAATGCTATTTTGATGTATGGCCTGAGCCTTTGTGATGGGACTTGGTCTCAAGCTCAACTCCAGCATCGTGCCTGGGCCTATGCCTGGACCTCAATAACAGGACTTGGCCTCATACCAGACCGCGGTATCATTCCTGGGCATAGGCCGACCCTCGACAATGGGATATGACCTCAGGCCAGGACCAGCATTGGGCCTAAGCCTCAGCGATGAGACCTGGCCAAGAACTGGTCCCATCAGAGGCCCTTTTTTTTTTTTTTTTTTTTTTAATTACATGAATACGAAAATACCAGACATTTTTGGGTATTTTCGTCAGAGGCTATTTCCAGTTTGTTTCATTCATAAAGAACCAAAAATGGTCTCAATCAACATGTTTTAATCATTTGTTTAAAATGCACATCCCTTGTATTTATTTCCTGGGGGAGTAAAAACATAACTGCCGGATTTTAAAACCCCAGCATGCATAAATCCCGGGATTTATGCATGTGGCCAGGCCTTACGAGCGCCAGGCCAATTTTCAAACGGGCCTGGCCACGAGCGTAAACCCCGGGACATGAGTAAGTGCTGGGGCCTAAAAAGGGGGCAAGCTGGGGGCGGAACAAGGTGGGGAAGGGCCGGGACAGCGTTGGGCCCTGAGGTAACTTGTAAAATAAAAGGTAAATTTAAAAAAAAAGGGTTTTAGAGGGTGGGGAGATGAGGAGAAGGAGAAGGGAGGTTAGGGTAGGGGGGTAGGAAAGTTCCCTTCCAGTCCGCTCCTTAATTGGAACGGACTGGGAGGAACTGGGGAAGGCCCCGATGCATCGCTGTGCAAAAGTTGCCAAAGTCGACCCCCCTCCCCATGCGCGTGCCGCCCCCAATGTGCTGTCCAATTTTTTTTATTATAATCTGCATCAATATGGTATTATATTGTTTATTTTGTATTGTTATATTGTTCACTATTCAGCCCCTTGGTGAGAAAGAGGGGTTAACCAGATTTTTTTTGGGTGGTTTAGGTTTATATATATATATATATATATATAGATAGATAGATAGATAGATAGATAGATAGATAGATAGATCTTTTATGCTTTCAGAAATATTTGACTATGTACTGGATCCTGTATGTTTAGGATTTATGTGATTATGTATTTATGTATTTGATTTTGATGCATTTGATTGTATATATATATATATATATATATATATATATATATATATATATATAGATAGATAGATAGATAGATAGATAGATAGATATATCTTTTATGCTTTCAGAAATATTTGACTATGTACTGGATCCTGTATGTTTAGGATTTATGTGATTATGTATTTATGTATTTGATTTTGATGCATTTGATTGTATATATATATATAGATAGATAGATAGATAGATATATCTTTTATGCTTTCAGAAATATTTGACTATGTACTGGATCCTGTATGTTTAGGATTTATGTGATTATGTATTTATGTATTTGATTTTGATGCATTTGATTGTATATATATATATATATATATATATATATATATATATATATATATATATATATATATATATATAAGGCTTGTGTTGTGTCAGTCAGTCCATCACATTGTCGTGTTTGTTTTTGGCCACCTGGTGGCCCCTGGAAGAGTGGAAGGTGCTTAGTGCAAAGTAAATCTGCTCCGTCTGCAAAGTTGTATCTCATACACACACACACACATACACACAGGTATATAAGAACATAAGAAATGCCATACTGGGTCAGACCAAGGGTCCATCAAGCCCAGTATGCTGTTTCCAACAGTGGCCAATCCAAATCACATGTATCTGGCAAGCACCCAAACATTAAGATAGATCACAAGCTACTATTGCTTATTAATTACTCTAATAGTAGATTATGGATTTAACCTCTAGGAACTTATCCAAACCTTTTTTTAAACCCAGTAACTCTAACTGCTGAATCCACATCCCCTGGCAATGAATTCCAGAGTTTAACTATGTGCTGAGTGAAAAAGAATTTTCTTTGATTTGTTTTGAATGAGCTACTTGCTAACTTCAAGAAGTGCCCCCTGGTCATTCTATTATTTGAGAGAGTAAATAACTGATTTAAATTAACTTGTTCAAGTCCTTTCATGATTTTGTAGACTTCTATCATATCCCCCCTCAGTCGACTCTTCTCCAAACTGAACAGCCCTAACTTCTTTAGCCTTTCCTCATAGGGCAGCCTTTCCATGCCCCATATCATTTTGTCACCCTTCTCTGCACTTTCTCCAGTGCAGCTATATACTTTTTGAGAGTGGTGACCAGAACTGCACACAGTATTCAAGGTGTGGTCTCACCATGGAGCGATACAGAGGCATTATGACATCCTCCATTTTGTTTTCCATTCCCTTCCTAATAATTCCTAACATTCTGTTTGCTTTTTTGATCACCACAGCACACTAAGCCAACAATTTCAATGTATTATCCACTATGACATCTAGATCTCTTTCCTGGGTGGTAACTCCTAAGATAGAACCTAACATTGGGGTAGATTTTCAAAACAGCACGCCGGCATGCACACATGTATGCCCGATTTTATAACTTGGCGCGCAATTTATAAACTCAGGGATCGGCGCAGGCAAGGGGTGCACGATTGTGCACTTTGCGCACGACGAGCCACGCTGCCATCCCCTGTTCCCTTCCCCCTAATCTAACCTTCCCACCCCTTCCCCTAACCTTTCACCCCAGCCCTACTCTAACCCCCCCAAAAAGTTTTATCAAACCTTTTGCATCTGCCTGAAGGCAGGCGCAGGTTGCGCACACCGGCAACCTGCCGGCACGCAATCCTCTGACATAGCAGCAAAAGGACGCTGTGAAGGAGGCCTCTTGCCCTGCCCTGCCCCAGACAACCCTGCCCCACCCACACCCTGCCCACGGACCGCCCCTTTTTGCAAGCCCCGGGACTTAGACGCGTCCCGGGGCTTTACATGCGTCGCCGGGCCTTTATTAAATAGGCCCTACACGCGTAAATCCACTGAATTTACACCTGTAGAGCTTTTAAAATCCGGCCCATTGTGTAGCTACAGCATGGGTTATTTTTCCCTATATGCATCACTTTGCACTTGTCTACATTAAACTTCATCTGCCATTTGAAAATCCAATCTTCCAGACTCACAAGGTCCTCCTACATAGACATGCACACAAGCACACAAATATAAACAGGCAAGCACACACAAACACCCATTCACACACAGGCAGAGGCACACATAGATACACATAGGCAGACACACACACACACATAGGCACATGCCTCTACACCCACAGGTAGAGGCACTCACACCCACTCATACAGAGACAAGCCCCCATATCCACAGGCACATACACACAAACAGGTACACACAAAGGCACATACACATACACGCACACACACAGGCTCAAACACACATATTCACAGACATACACACACAGGTATACTGATACAAACAGGCATGCACACACACACATGGGCTCAGTCACCCACCCACACACACACAGGCAGACACACACACACATGGGCTCAGTCACCCACCCACACACATACAGGCAGACACACACACAGAGATGTTCACAGGCAGACACGCACACACACGCACACACAGGATCTCCCAAACACATACATACACACACAGGCACACACTCCAAACACAACACTCAGGCACACACACACAGATGTACATAGGCAGATACACACTCACACAGCGCACACATACACACACACACACACACACACACACAGGATCTCCCAAACACATACATACACACACAGGCACACACTCCAAATACAACACTCAGGCACACACACACATAGACACATGGCCTCACACACTCAGATAAAAGTAGTCACTCCCACACACCCAGGCACAGGCACTCACACTCACAGGCACATGCACACAAGCACGCACAGAAAGGGGACACACACAGGCACATACACACACACACACACAGGCTGTTATAGATCAGACAACCTGAACAACACTGGGTGCTGCGCACTAATATGTTTTCTTTGCGAAGCCCTGTCTCTCACACTCCCATACACAGGGACAGGCAGGCATAGGCACACAAACATAGGTGCACACAAGCCTGCACAAACAAGCTCACGCAAGTATGCACAAGCTCACACACATACATGCATGCACGAATGCACACTGGCTCACAGGCATAGGTACAAACCAACACATACAAGCTCATACAAGCATGTGCAAACAAGCACAAGCTCCCACAAACATGCACAAGCATGCACAGGGTCATACAAGCACACGCAAGCTTGCACACATGCTCGCACATGCACACAGGCTCAAACATACATATGCACAAAAATACACACCCTCAGACACATACAGAGGCTTTCACACATACATACAGAAGCACACAGAGGCTCCCACTCACACATTCACACACACATAAAGGCCATCTTCTTCAGGTAGATCCCTTCTTCAGCTGCCCTGGGTCTCCATCCCATGATAGCACCTTCCTTCTTTGGCCACCACAGGATTGGAACCATCCAGTAGGCCTCTTTTTCTGGTGTCGGGTAGCCCTGATTCCATGAGTATGAGCCCTAAGTGGGTGGGCCACCTGTGGCTATGCTACTGTTGTGGATTGTGAACTGGTTAAAAGACAGGAAACAGAAAGGAGGACTATCTGTTTCCAGTACAGTTCCAGCGATCTGTACTGGAACTGGTGCTTTTTCATCTCCTTCTATAACAATTTGCTGTATTTAGTGATCTTTAGAGTTGGGCAATGAGAGACATTTAATATGCTGAATGTAATTTATAAAGAGGTTCCCTAAATTTCTATATGCTTCCTGTTAATTACTTAACAAAATTAAACAATATTTATCATTTTCACTTTTGTTTGATTTAAAATTTAAAGCTAGATAACCCAAGAAGCACTGGGAAGCTTTTGCTAGTATATAATATAACTGATTATGTATACGGTTTTCTTCTGTACCACCTTCACAGAAAGGCAGTTCCATGCACCCACCACTCTTTCTATAAAGAAATATTTCCTTAGATTACTTCTAAATCTACCTCCTTTTTTCCACATCCCATGACCTCTCACTCCAATGCCTCTTTTCTGTTGAAAGAGGCTTGCCTCCAATGCATTTATTCCTCGGAGGTATTTAAATGTCTCCGTCGTATCTCCCATTTACCTTCTCTGTGGGGTATACATGTTTAGATCTTTGTTTATGTCTTTTTGTAGGTGTAGACTTCATAATTGTCCATAGTATTCCAAATGAGGTATCACTAAATATTTATACAGAGGCATTACCTCCTTTTTCTTGCTAACTATTTCTCTTCCTATGTACTATCACCCTGTCTACCTGTTTGGCCACCTTAAGATCATAAGATAGATGAATCCCCTGATTCCGCTCTTATTTTGTGCACAAAAGTACTTTACACCCCCCCCAAAACCAGAAGTGGCCAACTCCACTCCTCAAAAGCTACAAACTGCCAGGTTTTCAGGTCTGAGTGGGCAATGGGGACTGGACATAAGGGTGTGAGTGGGAAATAGAGCTGGGGTATAAGATTGGGCAATGGGGGCTAAGAGTGGTCAAGGTGAGCTAGGGGTGTGAGTTGAAAATGGCTGAGGAAATAGGATTGGGGGTATAAGAATGATGAGAATGGTTAATGGAGATTAGGGAAGGGGAAAACGGAAAGAGGAAAGAGGAAGAGGAAGAAGAGTGGTTAATGGGGATTAGGGACAGGGGAAAACGGAAAGAGGAAAGAGGAAGAGGAAGAAGAGTGGGTAATGGGTGCTGGGGGGCATGGGTTTGTGAGCAGTGTGCAGTGAAGAGTATTTTCCTTCCTCTAAGTCCCAAAAAGGAAACGTTCTGCCACTGGGTCCCAAGAAAGAATGTAAAACCCACTGTGCCAGAGTCTGGCATATAAATCTGGCAGCCTGCTAGGGATGTGACAGCCCTGCTCAAGGACAGACGTCAGGATGTGAAGGCAGGTTTCCAAAAGCGAAGGTATACAACATTGACCTACCAAACTGCCTAGCTCAGTTTTCTCAGTTGTTTGGAATCAGTTTCTCCATTTGAAATGCTGAGAAACTTTAGGAAAATGTGTACTTTTTCAAAAAGTATTTCAAAGCAAGAATTTAAAAAAAAGATCTGAGAACCTAAACTTTCACTGCCGTTCATGCTATAGCTTTTAGCATCATGTGAAGGTACTGTCTCCAAAGCTATGGATCACATGGAGGGAACAGAGTGCTGCTGTTACTATGACTTTTCTTTCTTTAATACTGATAGATGCATTTTAAAATGCCTCAGCTTTCGTTCTGCTTTGAGAATTTGCTCTTGAGCCTGCAGAAGCTAATTTATCTGTGTCTCAGGAGAAAAGGAATGCTGGTGGTTGACTTAAGCATTTTTTCCTGTTTGTCTCATCATCCTGAATTCTTTAAGAGAACTTCTTTTTTTTTTCAATTCAAACTTCATTGGCCTAGTATAATTTTATCACCAGCCAGATCTTTCAGGTGAAATTAACATACAATGGATGTGTTAACTGTTAGGATTAATAATGCAAATACTTCCTAAAACCTTTCACTTCTTCTTCTTTCAGCTGTGATCCAAAAATATTTGTAAAATGTCATTTAAATTAAAATTACCTACGTAAGAATTGCCATGCTGGATCAGACCAAGATCCATTGAGCCCAGCATCCTGACTCCAAAGGTGGCTAGTCCAGGTTGCTAGGAAGTCTAACTCCTCTTATTTACTCCCAGGGATAACAATAGTTATCTTCAGTCTACCTGGCTAATAGTGTGTTATGAACTTTTCCTCCAGGAACTTGTCCAAACCTCTTTTAAACCCCGCTATGCCTCTGTCGCCTTGATCATGTCCTCTGGCAACAGATTCCACAGCCTGACATTATGCTCAGTGAAAAAGTACTTTCTACAATTTGTTTTGAATCTGCAGGTTGTTAGTTTCATGGAGTGTCCCCTTGTTTCAGTATTATTTGAAAGGATAAATAACCATCCTTTATTTACCTGTTCCACCCCACTCATGATTTTATAAACTTCCATGATGTCCCTTCTCAGCTGTCTCTTCTACAAGCTGAATAGCCATAGCTGGATTAGCTTCTCATCATAGGACAGATGTTCCATCTCTTTATCATTTTTATTGTCCTACTCTGCACCTTTTCTATTTCTGCTATGTCTTTTTTGAGATGGGGAGACCAGAACTACACACAATACACAAGGTGGGTCACACCATGGCTCGATACAGAGGCAATATGATATGTTCCGTTTTATTCTCCTTTCCTTTTCAGATCATTCCTTTCTAGGGATGTGCATCGGGTGCCTGATCGTTTGTGCTTTCGGGTTCATTTGGCCACAGGAAAATCTTTTTTTCCCACAGATCGGCATTTTTTTTTAATTTTAGTTCGGGTTAGTGCACGCTAATTCCCGTTAGCATGCACTAACCCGAAAAATGACTTTCACAAAAATTCGGGGGGGGGGGGGGGGGGGAAAGTGTTCATTTCAAGTTTTAGCCGATATATAACGAATTAAGAAATATCGTATGATATTTCAATTCATTATAAAAACAATTCACATCCCTATTCCTTTCTATTTGCTTTTTTGACCACTACCGTGCACTGAGCCAAGGTTTTCAACATATTGTCCTCATGATCTCTGAGGTCCTTTTCCTAGATAGTGACTCCCAATACAGAACACAGCATTGTATACCCTACATGCATCACTCTGCACATTTCCACATTAAATTACATATCCAATTCAATTGTCCACTCTCCTAGTCTCACAAGGTCCTTCTGCAGTTCCTCACAATCCACTACTGTTTTATCAAGTTTAAATAATTTTGTGTCATCTGCAAATTTGATCACCTCACTCATTATTCCCTTTTCCAGATCATTTATGAATAATTAAACAACACAGGTCCCTGTACCAATCCCTGTGGTACTCCACTAACAGCCTTTCTCCATTTGGAAAGCTGACCATGTAGTCTTACCCTGTTTCCAGACTTTTAACCAATCCACAACAGAACATTGCCTCCTATCTCGTGACTTTGTAATTTTATGAGGAGTCTTTCATGAGGGACTTTGCCAAATGACTACTAAAAATCCAAATACACTATAGCAACCAGCTTACTTTTATCTACTTATTTATTTATATCTTCAAAACATTCTAAAAGACTGATAAGAAAAGATTTCATCTTGCTATAACTATGTGACTCTTCTCCATTAAGCCATGCCTATCTATGTGAGCAATAATTTTGTTTTTAAGAGTAGTTTTTACTATTTTGCTGGACACCAACATCAGGCTCACTAGTCTATAGTTCCAGGATCACCCCTGGAACCCTTTTTAAAAATTAGCATCACTTTGACCACCTTCCAATCTTCAGGATTCATGGCTGTTTTAAATGATAGGTTACAGATTATTAATAAGGGGTTAGTGGTTTCATGTTTCAGTTCTTTTAGAACTCTGGGGTGGATGCAATCCAGTCCCAGTGATTTGTTACTCTTTAGTTTATTAATCTGTACTAATACATCCTCTATTGTCACAGATATTTTTTTTAGATGCTCTGAATCTCCACCATTAAGAAATGTTTTAGGTGTGGGTATGTTCCCAACATCCTCCTCTGAGAAGATTGAGGAAAACAATTCATTCAGTTTTTCAGCTATTTCCTCCCTGAGCACCCCTTTTGCCCCTCAGTCATCTAGCAGCCCAACTGAACATAAGAACATAAGATATGTCATACTGGGTCAGACAAAGGGTCCATTAAGCCCAGTATCCTGTCTCCAACAATGGCCAATCCAAGTCACAAGTTCCTGGCAAGTACCCAAACATTAAATAGCTCCCAAGCTACTAATACTGGCAACAAGCAGTGGCTATTCCCAATTGATTAATAGCAGTTTATGAACATCTCCTCCAGGAACTTATCAAAACATTTTTAAACCCAGATACACGAACTACCTTAACCACATCCTCTGGTAACGCATTCCAGAACTTAATTGAACACTGAGTGAAAAAATATTTTCTCTGATTTGTTTTAAATGTACTTCTGCTAACTTCTTGGAATGCCCCCTAGTCCTTGTATTATCCAAAAGAGTAAATAACTGTTTCACATTTATCCATTCAAGTCCTTTCATTATTTTGTAGACCTCTATCATATCCCCCTTCATACATCTCTTCTCCAAGCTGAGCAGCCCTAACATCTTTAGCCTTTCCTCATAGGGGTGCCGTTCCATGCCCGTTATCATTTTTGTTGCCCATCTCTGTACTTTCTCCAATGCAACTATATCTTTTTTGAGATGCAGCGACCAGAATTACACACAGTATTCAAGGTAGGGTCTCAACATTGAACAATATAGTGGCTTTATGACTTTCTCCGTTTTATTCACTATTCCCTTCCTAATAATTCCTAACATTCTGTTTGCTTTTTTGACTGCCACAGCACACCAAGCCAATGATTTCAATGTATTATGCCCTATGATGCTTGTGTGGTAGCTCCTAATATAAAACCTAATATCGTGTAACTAAAGCATGGGTTATTTTCCCTGTATGCATTAGAGATGTGAATCAGTTCTGGTGCTGGAATTGGTTCCAGTTTTGGTATCGTGGACCCGTGGGAAATTTCGTTTCTCGCGGTCCAGACGGTTTTTTTTTCGGCTGTCTTAAAAAATGGCGTGGGCCATCCATTGCTCCTACCATGTGACAGGGGCCAGCCAATGGCACTGATAGCCCCTGTCACATGGTAAGGGCAAAGGGCCATCGGCGCCATTTTGATTAGTGCAGCCAACGGCCCGAGAGGGGGACATCACTCCCAGGATCCCCGCTGGACCACTAGGGACTTTAGGCAAGTTTTGGGGGGGTCAGGAGGGTGGGGAATTGTAAATATTTAGATCTAAAGGGTTGGGGTGGGTTTGGGGCTTTTTTTTCTGCGTGTCCTTTCTCCCCCCCCCCCCAAATTGATAAGAAAACCACACGAAAATCATACGATGTTTTCATCCATCAAAAAAAACGATACACATTCCTAATATGCATCACCTTGCACTTGTCCACATTATATTTCATCTGCCATATGAATGTTCAATCTTCCAGTCTCGAAGGTCCTCCTTCAATTTATCACAATCCGTTTGTGATGTAACTACTCTGAATAATTTTTTGTCATGTGCAAATTTGATCACCTCACTCCCTCACAGGCTTTTTGCTTCAAATGATGACACTTATTGAAGGGAGCTAAATATACCATCACTATCTATACCAACCATAAGAATTTGTCGTATATCTAGCACACTCAGTGCCTGAATCCATGACAAGCTCGTTGGGCTTTATTCTTTAGCCATTTTAACTTTAAGCTGCACTTCCACCCAGTCGAGAAGACTCAGCGAGCTGAAGCCTTATCAAGAAGCTTTGTCCCCAATGACACTTCTGACCCACCTTGTTATATAATTGAGCCATCCCGGATTATGGTTGCCACTACCTTTACAGTCCCACTAGGGAAAATGGTTGTGTCCAAATGACTGAGAAAAAGAGTCCTGTGGTGGGCTCATGATTCTCGTCTTGAATGTCTTAGACATTCATAGAATCCTGCCCTATGTGCGCAGCCCACAAAAACTCCGGGACTCGATCTTGGGGGTTATTACATCCCTTACCAATACCCGACAAGCCTTGGACTCATATTGCCACTGATTTTATTAAGGATTTACCTCCATCAGAAGGGAAAAATACTATCTGAGTGTTACTGTTCAGCAAGACTCCAGCCTGCTCCCGTGGTGTGCAGTTCGACGGCATCACCCGGCTCGGCGCAGCACCGCACAACTTGCGGCTTGACTCTGTCCCCTTTTTGTCATCAGCAGCCTGGCCGGAAGTTCCCTCAGTAGCGCGGGAAAAAAACTGTATTTAAAGGGAACTCTCCAGCACAGCATTGCCTCGGCTTCAGGCTTGCTTGTGCTGAAGCTACGGTGGTTTCCTGTCTGGATTCTATTTTGATAAGCTGCCTCTCAGAAGTAGGGGTAGAAGGTTTTTTTGTTTGCTGGATTTTTTTATTCCTGACTGGGAGTTCTCAAAATAGGGATGAATCTGAAACAAAACATTTCCCCTGAAAATAAAAAAAAATGTTTATTTTCATTCAATTTCAGACTCAAGCCAATTGTGAAGAGTGGCGTGGGTATGAGCCCTTTGAGTTGCAGTACAGTTGATGCAACCTCGTAGGCAAACCAATGAGGCCTACTCTGGCAACTGGTAACCATGCCCTGTAGCAGGACAGACTGGAGCTTTACCTATACCAGCCACCTCCCTGCAGGTTGAGCCTTTGAGTTTTGATGGCTAGCAGAATCAAAAGGTAAATTGTGGTCAGGGCAGGCAGCAGACTGAAGGAATTGGAGATAGGCTAAGGTTGGGGCAGGAGACTAAGTAGAATCCAGGCAAGAGGTCAGATCCAGGTGGCAGGCAATCTTGGTCAGGTCCAGGCAAGAGGTCAAGATCTGGAGAGTCAGACCAGAGGTGAATGAAGACACACAAAAGACAATGGATGAGATGGGCAGGACAAGGCAAGGCTGGATAAGGAAGGCCTGATTAGGTAGGCCGGAAAGGCAAAGCTGGATGACGCAAGGCTGGAAGACGAGGCTGGATGAAGAAACAGGAACGCTGGATACAGGAACCAGGATTACTAGGCAACATGCAATGAAAGGCAGAAGACCCTTTGCTGAGGTACGCTGATAGTCCGAGTCTGCCTTAAGTAGTAGGAGAGGGTGACATGACAGGAAGGGGCCAGGTTCAGGTTTCCCATACTGAGCCCTTTAAACATAGGTGAACATTTTGCACATGTGCCTAGAGCAAGGTCTAGGAAGAGCAGGAACATGGTGGGGCCTGGACACTGCATTGGTCTCCAAGCCACGTGGTACAGCCCTGGTAGGCTGGAGTAGTGTTCCTGCCACGTGCGGATTGAAACGGCATCAGGGGGCAAGTGAGACAGTTCATGAGGCCTTCCCCTGAGCCACACATCATAACACCAGTGAAAGTTCTAAAATGTAGACTGACCAAAGCCAGAGTAGGAAGGAACAAAGAAGGAGCAGTACCAATCAAGGTTAAGCATTTTTTAACCAGCTTATTTTAGCTGGCACCTGCATGGATTAATGATGATTTCTTCATTTATTTTTTTTTTACTTGAAACTGAAAGCAACTTACAACTTTGAGCAGTTACCATTTTGTTTCCACATTTCTCTGCTGGATTTCAGACAGAGAGGTTGTGCTTTCTCAGAGCCAAAGAAAATGTAGAAAAAATAGATAGAAAGATAAAAGGAAAGAGAAGCTTAAAGTAAGGTAAGCTTTGCTTTCCTCTTGTCACACAGTATGATTGTGTGGAGGAGAAACTGCAATTTTCAGCCTGTTCAGTGTTACAAAGTTACTTCTTTTTTTTTTATTTAATGTTTATTGAGAAGAACACAAACAATTTATAAAAAAGACATTACAAAACAAAGTTACTTCTGAATCATTGAACAGGCAGAACAAACAATAGTTAGCATAGTTATTACAGAAAAACTGTTACCTTTGAGTACAGTAGTGCTAGCAAGTTGTAGTAATGCAGAGCCAACTGCTGGTCAGATCCACTACCAAGTTTAAGCAAAATTCCACAGGCAGATTTTGCGTGGTCAGGAGTTCACCAACGGACAGGACAGACAGACAAAAAAATGGACACAACAAGGACATAAGACATTTTCTTAGAGAAAGAATGCCTAAAAGGGTATACATGCTGACACGTGCATCTGCCTGAAGGGAAACTCTGAACCTTGTTGAGAAACGTATTCCCCCTTTTCATTCTAGCTTCAAACAGCTGTGACTTACACATTTTTTGACCAAGATCTAGTCAATAAAAGAGGCTGATGCAAAGGGGAGCTGCAGCAGTCTTTCCTATTTTAGCATTTTAATATTACAGTAACTGACCTATTCTCCAACTAACATATATCCAATTGGCCCAGTTAATCATTTTGAAAGCTGAGGTCCTCTGAATCAGATAAATTCAGCTAACCAACCGGTACCATCCACTTTTTTAACTTTGAAGGCTATTTTCCTTAGAGATGTGAATCGTGTGATCGATCGTCTTAACGATCGATTTCGGCTGGGAGGGGGAGGGAATCGGATCGTCGCAGTTTGGGTTTTTAAATATCGTGTAAATCGTGTAAATCGAAAACCGGCACACTAAAACATCCCTAAAACCCACCCCGACCCTTTAAAATAAATCCCCCACCCTCCCGAACCCCCCCAAAATGCCTTAAATTACCTGGGGTCCAGTGGGGGGGAAGGGAAGGGGGAGGGCGGGAAAACTGGCACACTAAAACAACCCTAAAACCCACCCCGACCCTTTAAAATAAATCCCCCACCCTCCCGAACCCCCCCAAAATGCCTTAAATTACCTGGGGTCCAGAGGAAGGGTCCCGGTGTGATCTTTTACTCTCGGACCTCCTGTGCGTTGTAGAAATGGCGCCGGCGCTACGTTTGACCTGTCATATGATAGGGCAAAGGTAGCGCCGGTGCCATTTTGTTTTTTTGTCCCCCGACGGCAGGAGCGTAGGAGATCGCTCCCGGACCCCCGCTGGACCCCCAGGGACTTTTGGCCAGCTTGGGGGGGGCCTCCTGACCCCCCACAAGACTTGCCAAAAGTCCAATCGTTTTTCCGTATGGAAAATGGCGCCGGCCATAGGGCGTATGGCCGGCACCATTTTCCGTACAGAAAAACGATTCGCGTGCAGGAAGTCGTTCCCGGACCCCCGCTGGACCCCCAGGGACTTTTGGCCAGCTTGGGGGGGCCTCCTGACCCCCACAAGACTTGCCAAAAGTCCAGCGGGGGTCCAGCGGGGGTCCAGCGGGGGTCCGAGAGCGATCTCCTACGCTCCTGCCGTCGGGGGACAAAAAACAAAATGGCGCCGGCGCTACCTTTGCCCTGTCATATGACAGGTCAAAGGTAGCGCCGGCACCATTTCTACAACGCACAGGAGGTCCGAGAGTAAAAGATCACACCGGGACCCTTCCTCTGGACCCCAGGTAATTTAAGGCATTTTGGGGGGGTTCGGGAGGGTGGGGGATTTATTTTAAAGGGTCGGGGTGGGTTTTAGGGTTGTTTTAGTGTGGGGGAATTGTTATTGTATCACGGCTCTAACGATTTTTGACGATTTAAAATATATCGGACGATATTTTAAATTGTCAAAAAACGATTCACATCCCTAATTTTCCTTATCTTCTCTTTCACCATGGGCCTGCTGCTGCTTCTCCTGCATTGGGCCTTCCTTTGCAAGACATTTACTAGGCCAAGTTGACCAGATATCTGACTTTTCCCATTATCTAGCCAACCTCAGTCCCAAAGTGGACGGATAATAGGTCAGTTACTGTACATTCAAATCTAATGGCTTGCAAAAAACAAAAAAAAAGAGAAACTTGAATGAACATGAGTAGGTATCCTTTCTTGTAGCTTTCTGAGCATTTTTCTCTGCATGCAGGTGAATTTCATTATATGTAGGGATTTGACTTACCCATCTGGCTGTGCCCTCAGAAACTTGGAATGAGCTAAGAAGAAATCTGAGAGTCTGGAAACTCAGCCAAGAAAAGTTCAGCAGGGCCAATATGGTAAAAAAAAGCAAATAAAAAAATCATCTGGAATGTGACAACATCAAGCGCTGACCGTGTAAATGTGTAAGTTAAGGACTTGGAAGCAGCTGTGGAAAACGAAGTCATTTATCCTTCCTTAAAGAAAAAAAAGCAAACATTCTTACAGGCTGAGACATGCATGTCTTGCTGCAGCTCAAATTAAAGCAAGAGTGCTAGGAAAAACATCTTTTTGGATAAATCAGCTGCAAGATAAAGCAAACCAAACTAATAAGATTCCTTTTTATCTCTAATATTTATTTGATTCTTAAGGAGGTATTCATATTTAAACTTCTCCCTAGCCCGTCCTGCTCATTTTGAATCTAAGTAAATTGAAGAGCTGTTCTTCTGAGTCTTATGGAGGTCATTTTGTAACACCTTGAATAAATCAGCCAGCAAATATGTATCTAAATTATACCAGTTTTCAAACGGAAAGTATGTGCTTAGTTCCCTTTCGAAGATTATCCCACCAGAAGTACCCACGCATGATTATTACAAACATTTAGCAAAAAATGTTTCATTTGCAGCTGCAACTGAAAAGGTGAAAAGTTCGAGGCTGAAAGGGTTAGGCCTAAAGAGGTGGGGGAGTAAACAAATAGAGCTCTAAGAGCCCTATATGCAACCCCCCCCCCCCAGTAAAACTACTATGAAAATTATTTGATAGCACCATTCAACCTATCTTCCTACATGGGAGTGGGGTTTGGGGTCTATCATCAACCCCAAACTATGCAGACTGAAACAGAACCCTAATAGAACACCTACACCTCAAGTTCTTCCAAGACACTCTGTGTCCACAGAAACACCCCTAATGATGGTTGCTGAGCAGAATTAGCACACTTTCCTTTACTACTTACTAGGGATATGCATTCTTTCAAAACAAATGGGTAAAATGCAATGAGTCCATTTTTGTTTCATTCATGAATCCCTGAAATGAATGAAGGGTGCACACAAATTTGAGCAAAAATTTTCATCTCATTCATTTTTGTTTCCAGTTCCATTCAAGTCTATGGACCTCTGCATTGCCTAAATACTCCATTGCCAATCTCCAACCCCGGACCTCTGCATCGCCTGACCATGCCATTGCTTCTCTCCAGCCCTGGACATCTGCTTCATCTGACCATCCTTTGACTCTCTCCTTGTCCAGACTTCAACCTTGCTTGCCACTGCTTCCAGCCTGCTGCCAGTCCTGAACCCAACTTGCTTAAAGATGCCTCTTCAGCCTTTGTCCTGGACGTGGTTTATTCAGGCTTCAGCCTGCTCTTGCTCGGGTACCCTCTGTCAGACTGTGTTCCTATTTGTGCCTGGGTCTCCGGGACTCTGCCTCATCCAGCACAGACTGTTACCTACACTGGTTGCTGCTTCTGGGCTGACCTCGATCCATCCATCGATGACCACTGATGGAGGCCACCTAAGTCCAGCCGGCCCCGGCACCCAAAGGCTCAACCCGCGGGGAATGAGGGCTGGTATTGGTGAAGCACCAGCCGGCCTCCGTCCATCAGCCCTCTCTGTCTGCTGGTGCTGGGGACCCATAGGATCCCTCCTACGGGTAGCATCAACCCCACCTCGGCCCAAGGGTCCACCTCCGGCGCAACACTTAGTAATTTGGTTGGTGCCTTTTGCCCCTCATTTGGAGACTTGGGATGTTCTTTTCACTCTGGGATGTTCTTTTCACTCTGGATGGCTGCCTTTTACCTCTCATTATGCTTTGGGGACTGCATGCCAGTTTATCTGTTGCTTTGACCCTCTATCAGCGCATGGGCGAGAGGGGTTCTGCCTCTTTTCGTGATTTGTTGCCACTTCATAGTACCTTGAGCTCTTCTTTCCATACTTGGTGCCACATTATCTCTTTCTTGCAGCCTTGGGCTGTTCATGCCATGGTTTTTGGTGTCCTTTACCCCACTTTTGCTGTCTTGGATTGTTCCAGTCACTCTTGATGCTGCTTTGCTCCTCTGATGGTGCCTTGGAGAACTCCTTTCACTACTGGTTCTGGTTGAAATGCCTTAATTCTTCTGATGATGTCTACCCATCAATTTCATTAGAAATGATTAGAAATGCCCAATTTGGGAGTCCAGAATAGGCTGTATTGCTTCCTCTATTAACTATAATGGATAACAAATGAACAAATAAAATAAACAAATGAAAAATGCTTTTTTCATATAACTGAACCAAATGAATGACTGCAAACTACAAAATGAATGAACAAACCATAGAAACATAGAAACATAGAAATGACGGCAGAAGAAGACCTAACGGCCCATCCAGTCTGCCCAGCAAGCTTCACATTTTTTCTCATACTTATCTGTTTCTCTTAGCTCTTTGGTTCTATTTCCCTTCCACCCCCACCATTAATGTAGAGAGCAGTGATGGAGCTGCAACCAAGTGAAATATCTAGCTTGATTAGTTAGGGGTAGTAGGGGAAGTAACCGCCGCAATAAGCAAGCTACACCCATGCTTATTTGTTTTACCCAGACTGTGTTATTCAGCCCTTATTGGTTGTTTTTCTTCTCCCCTGCCGTTGAAGCAGGGAGCTATGCTGGATATGCGTGTAGTATCAGTTTTTCTTCTCCCCTGCCATTGAAGCAGAGACAATTTTTGACTCTGCACATCCCTACTTACAGTTACTTCATAAAATAAATATTCAAATTCTGATTTATTTCAAAAACAGCAATACAAAACTCCCTCCAATCTGTCAATTAACACAAAAACCAGGAGAAAACACTCAACACCTATATAGCAAACATACTTATCAATCCAGCACTAACACCCAGAACTCAAACAACTACAACACGGCCTACATAAAGGCAGCAACACAAATATTGCAATGTATCCTAGAAAACCAAATATACCTCATATTCAAAGGCATAAATTGCAAAACAGAACAAGCTGGACTGTTACAGATCCCTACACAGAAAATTCACACCTGCACAAATGCAAAAAAATAGAATAAAATCAGAAAAATCTTCATCAAATACAGAATAAGTGATCAAAGACTAGAAACAAATGCAGACAAAACTAAACTGGAAACACAAAGAAACCAGATTCTGTATGCAATAGGGATGTGAATCGTTTTTCAATGATTAAAATTATCTTCTGATAATTTTAATATTGTCTTAAATCGTTAAAGAACACAATACAATAGGAATTCTAACGATTTATCGTTAAAAATCGTTAAAACGAGTTAGTGCGCACTAACGGAAGATCACAACACTCCCAGTATCAGGCAAGGGCACTGTGTGCAGGAAGATCACAACACTCCCGGTATCAGGGATAGGGCACAAGTTCTAGTCACATTGACTGATCACATTACTTTTTTTGTCAAGCTACCAACTGTTTCCATTTCCCATCCCCCATATATTGTCAGTGGGAACCTTGGTAACATGAATAAATAAGAGGGCAGCCAATAGGAATACATATTCATTCCTAAACTGACCTTAACTGACCTGAAAAGTGTCAAATTGTATCATTTTCTGATAGTGCGCACTAACAATGGTTAGTGCGCACTACCTCCCGTTAGTGCGCACTAATCGGAAAAACCGATTTTTTTAGCTAAAAAATCGTGCCAAACACGATTTTCTTCTCCTGCCAGACGATTTCGATCGTTAAGACGATCGGGCACACGATTCACATCTCTAGTATGCAATGCAACACTGGAGAAATAGAAACATAAATTGAAACATAAGTGCAGCAGCTGCTGTGCAAAATATAAAGGTATCAGAGATGCACATTTCCCAAAGCTAACAGAGAAAAACAAAGACTTCCCAAAAAAGAACGAGTAGGAAAAAGTCTTTATAATTCAAGGAGAAAAAAGATAAACAGTGGTTACAGGGAAAAATGTGGCATCCTGCTGACAGATCAAAATGAAACCTCACCAGAGACAGTATGAACCAGCACCAAAACCAGAGACATGCCACTGATTCTGTACATTGATTCTGTAACCTGTACCTTTACTTGATATTATCATTTTGTAATATAAGAACATAAGAAATTGCCATGCTGGGTCAGACCAAGGGTCCATCAAGCCCAGCATCCTGTCCAACAGAGGCCAAACCAGGCCACAAGAACCTGCCATTGGCATACAGACATTTCAAAGTGCATTTTTTGTTTGCAGTAACAATCTGCTTTTCAGTTGATAGGGATAATTTGGAATTCTTTAGCTCAGGTGATTTTTTACTTATAGGCACATGGACTACATTTGCTCTTATTGGATTCTCTCTGTTGGGATGCATCAACTCTCCTGTTTCATTAGTATCCTTAAAAGATATATTCCTCTGAACCATGTGCTGCTGCGCGACTGTCGGCTTTCCCCCTTGTTCTTGTTTAAAAGCTGCTCTATCTTCTTTTTAAAACTTAGCACCTGCAGCCTGGTTCCACTCTGATTAAGGTGGAGCCCATCCTTTTGGAAAAGTCTCCCCCCTTCCCTAAAATGTTTCCTGGTTCCTTACAAAACTGAATCCCTCTTCCCTGCACCATCGTCTCATCCACGCATTGAGACTCCGGAGCTCTGCCTGCCTCTGGGGACCTGCGTGTGGAACAGAGTTAAGGGTGGTTGAGATAGATTTTTTTTTATGGTGTATTTTATATATTAAAGTTGTATATTATAATTGAATATTTTGATAAATATTTTTTCTAGAGTGTTTATATCATTTTTTAATTGATGAATAGGTTGATATAACAAGTAAGGAAGCCAATTTCTTTTGTATTGCAAACACATGCATTGCCAACTAATTATCTTCCTTCTGAAATATATTATTAACTAGAAAGTTAAAGTTGGTTTTTTTGTGAGGATAAAACCAAATCAGACATTGTTATATGAGAGGAAGAGATCCTTGTATGTGAGAGAAAATGAGAAAGATTTTCCAAGGTTTAACTAATCAGTTTACTGTTTGGACTTTACTACACAACCAAGCTCCCGGAGCTGGAGGTTTGCCTGCTTCTGCATCGTGCCCGATTTGAGCGCATTTGTCACTGTCTCATACAGTAGAGATTCTTGTCTTGCTGTTAAAAGAGCGGTGCTAGTGCCGAATTCCTGAGGTTCATCATAAATTCAATAGTGAATCACAAGGGTGGCTCCCATTCTTTCCTGTACTGATTCTTCTCACTGTAATACAAGTGTATGTGCCCACAGTACACTGGTTTCTCACTTATTTTGACCTGATCAGCCCAGTGTCTCCCTCACCATTTTATAGCAGCTCTAAGCAGAGAATTAAACAGTTTTCTGTGTGCTGGAAAGATTTTGGGGGACAGTAAAAGTCCTAGAGAAGATAGGAATGTAAAGAAAGGATGAACCCAAAGGGGCGGATTTTAAAACCCCTGCGCGCCGGCGCGCCTATTTTGTATAGGCCGCCAGCGCGCGCAGAGCCCCGGGACGCATGTAAGTCCCGGGGCTTCCTGTCGGAGGCGTGGCGGGGGGCGTGGCGGGATGACGCGGCATTTAGGGGGCGGGGCGTTTCGGGGGCGGTGATGTGGGCGTGGTTTCGGCCCAGGGGCGTTCCGTGGGCATGGCCGCGGCCTCCGGAACAGCCCCCGGGACCGGACCACGGAGCGGGGCAGCCGGCCGACGCGCGCAAAGTTGCGCCTGCTGAAAGCAGGCGTAACTTTGCCGACAAAGGTAAGGGGGGGTTTAGATAGGGCCGGGGGGGGGGTGGGTTAGGTAGGGGAAGGGAGGGGAAGGTGGGGGGAGGGCGAAGGAAAGTTCCCTCCGAGGCCGCTCCGAAATCGGAGCGGCCTCGGAGGGAACAGGCAGCACGCGCCGGGCTCGGCGCTCGCAGGTTGCACAAATGTGCACCCCCTTGCGAGCGCCGAACCCAGATTTTATAAGATCCGCGCGGCTACGCGCGGATCTTATAAAATCCAGCGTACTTTTGTTTGTGCCTGCTGCGCGAACAAAAGTACGCGCTCGCGCAAGTATTTAAAATCTGCTCCAAAGGGTAATAATAAAAGGCAAATAACTGTTAAGAAACAATTTTTAAAGAAAATCTGGGGAAAGAAAAGAGAAAGAAGATAAGGTAATAGAAGTCAGTTTTACACTCATATTGCAGCAGTGTCCCCATTTCTAGACCAGATTGATTGGAGCACAATTTCTGAAAGCCATTTTCCTGGGTAAGCAGGATTTTACTTAGGTGATTTGTCTTGTCTGAAACTTTCCCACCTTTTTCTGGCTAAAAATGTGCATGGATGTCCGCAGCTCACACACTTTGAGCTGGGTGAAACAGAGGCATCCCCATGGGTATGTTTAGGTCAGTGCTTGTACTTGGCATTTTCAAAAGCATGGGCACTGTATTTTACCACCTCCCTTTACCCACACTAGTAGAGGGTGCAAAGTAGGAAAGCACATTTAGCTTGCAAACTTTATGCTAGTTGAACACATAGCTTGTCTTTGAAAATATGCTACAAACGTCAGATGGTAAAAGTGCCTACATATTTTGCAATTACACAGTCTACTCAAAATTGCCCTCTATGGGGGCAATTTTCAAAATGTGCACATTGGGCAAAGTCCATGGATACTTTTTTACCTGTAGACTTTACACCAGGTTTCCAAGGGAAAGTACTTGCATACTTCACCTTGAAACGTGCCAGGGCTACAAAGTACCCGCAGACTTTTCCACTTGTTTTCCGTGGGTACTTTTTCAATAACAAAAAACGTGTATATTGAAAATGCAATCTATGTGAGTTATTTTCCTCCCTCAACCTAAACACACCCACTGGAACACCTCTCTTACTGGGTCATTCATCAAGCTACGTTAGACCATCATCACGAGCCAAATGGGATTTAGTGCGCGATAAATATACAATGTTTAGTGCCTCATGCATTAGTATTTAAATAAAATAATGAGTATGTAAAACCATGAAAATTATGCAAATAAAGGACTGACCACATTTTGCAGAAAAATATCACATATCAATATTGGATTTTACATGGGATATAAGAACAAGTTTTTGATCTGCGGTAGGGAGGAAAAAGAACCGTGGATCATTGGTTAATATCACACACAATAAAAAGAGGCCTTCTCTCAGACACACTTCACAGCCCTGGTGAGCCAATAATTACACCTTTTGTTACCTGCTCTGTCTTCCTAAAGCTACAATGTTAGAGGGAAGTGTTCTAGTATTGGGTTACTGGATGCTTCTGGATGCTCATCAACAACAACAACAACAACAACAACAACAACAACTACTACTACTACTACTACTACTACTACTACTACTACTACAGATAAGGGAGGTTCAACTCTTAGAAAAGTACCCACATAGGAGCCAGAGGTGCAAGCCCCACCAGTGGAGTGCACTGGCTCACGTTAGGGCTTGCCATGGAGGAGGGCACGCAGAATACAGGGAGCGCATTTTTCATCCCCGCACCACATTGTGGGTATGCCAGAGGACCACATGGTTATGAGCTCTCAGACTATCATAGAATTATGTCAGAAACTCAGAGGGGATCTGGATCCAGTCATGGAAAGGTCCCATGCTATACCAGGACTCACAAAACTAATGTGTACCCTGCATTTTATAGCATATGGCTCAATCCAAACAACAGTCGGGGTTTTCAGCGGAATGTCCCAAACATCTTTTTCCCTCTATCTGGGCCAGGTCATAACACCAGCTATGTGTTCATAGAAAATGGCAGTGACATGGGGGAGGGGGGGGCTATCAGGGGTGTGACTGCATCAGTTACATGTCAAGTGGCTCCCAAAGTTAGGTGAACAAGCCATTGTTCCAGGGCCCAGCTTTCTCTCTCCATGCTGTAGAGGCCTACAAATGTTATGTGTCCCTACAAAGCACTTTCCACTAAGGTCAGTATGTGACCGAGCACTAAAGGCTTTCAACTTGTCTGCTTAAAACAAGTGTCAGTTCAAATCATCTCTCTTGGAGCTGTTGAAAAGTCACTTGTCTACTCAAACCTTTTTGGGCGCATAGTTCAGGGACTCCCAGGACAGGTGTGTCCTGTTAGTGCTCTGTCAGCCGTCAGCTGTGACTATGTCGATACCCTGTCTGCAATGCTTCGGCTTTGACAGCCAGGATATCAGTCACAGTTTGTCTTTACCATGACAGGGGTACAGGGGTTCAATGGAAGCTGTGGGAGTAGATTTTTAGGATAATCCTATTCAGTGTATCATGTTTGATAGAAGTGTATCTCTGGAGGACATACTGCTGAACAGCCAGAGACGTGAACAATCATACCACGAGGTTGATGTCTTTCTGCAAGATCATGTGTGGCAGCTGTGAGGTACATCTTCAGTGTTATAAAAATGCTAGAAGCGGGTAGAGATTGCTTGCTTGTGAGTAACATAGACACATTTTGTACGCTCCCCAGATACATGTCTCCATTCATGAATATCTGACACAACATAAAAAACTGCTATAGTGTACATTTAGGGGTAGATTTTAAGAAAAAGCGCGATCGCGTACTTTTGTTCACGAAGCAGGCGCAAACAAAAGTACGCTGGATTTTATAAGATACGCGCATAGCCACGCGTATTTTATAAAATCCTGGATCGGCGCGCACAAGGCTGCCGATTTTGGGCAGCCTGCGGGCGCCGAGCCGTGCAGCCTGCCTCCGTTCCCTCTGAGGCCGCTCCGAAATCGGAGCGGCCTCGGAGGGAACTTTCTTTCGCCCTCCCCTCACCTTCCCCTCCCTTCCCCTACCTAACCCACCCCCCCAGCCCTATCTAAACCCCCCCCCTTACCTTTGTCCCTAGATTTACGCCTGCGAGAAGCAGACGTAAATCTACACGCGCCAGTGGACTGCTGGCGTGCCGTCATCCGACCCGCGGGCTGGTCCGGAGGCCTCGACCACACCCCCAGGCCGGCGCCACGCCCCAGTCCCGCCCCCTAAATGCCGTGTCCCGCCCCCGAAACGCTGCGTCATTTGGGCCCGCCCCCGACACGCCCCCTTCAAAAAACCCCGGGACTTACGTGCGTCCCGGGGCTCTGCGCGCGCTGGCGGCCTATGTAAAATAGGCGTGCCGGCACGCGAGGGCCCTGCTCGCGTAAATCCAGGCGGATTTACGCGAGCAGGGCTTTTAAAATCCGCCCGATAGTGTTAAATAAAAGATGGCATGGACTTAGGGTTTGTAAATAGCTTTTTATGGCTCATATCAAGCTATAGCTTAGCTTCTAGTGTCATGCTATGGGTGGGCAGCGAGATAACAAAGTCACGGGAGTGTGAATGATGCTGCCATTCTCTTTGTCACAGGAGAATTGTGATATGGTTGTAGGATACCATCACTATTTCCAACATACCAGCAGAGATGAGGTACAATGTGGCCTTATGTTCTACTCATTGGGGTAGATTTTCAAAGGGGTACGCGCGTACAATACGCGGGTGCCTCGCGAAAACCTACCCCAACCCCCCCCCCCCGCGTGTGCCGAGCCTATTTTGCATAGGCTCGGCGGCGCGCGCAAGCCCCGGGACGAGCGTAAGTCCCAGGGCTTGCATGGAGGGGCGTGTCGAGGGCGTGTCGGGGGCGGGCCGCGAGTGACGCGGCATTTTGGGGGCGGGCCCGGGGGCGTGGCGCCGGCCCGGGGGCGTGATCGAGGCCTCCAGACTAGCCCCCGGGTCTGGTGATGGCGCGCCAGCAGCCCGCTGGCGCGCGCAGATTTATACCTGCTTTCCGCAGGCGTAAATCTGCCAACAAAGGTAGGGGGGGGTTTAGATAGGGCCGGGGGGTGGGTTAGGTAGGGGAAGTGAGGGGAGGCGGAAGGAAAGTTCCCTCCGAGGCCGCTCGTGCTGGGCTCGGCGCGCGCAGGTTGCACAAATGTGCACCCCCTTGCGCGCGCCGACCCCGGATTTTATAAGATACGCGCGGCTACGTGCGTATCTTATAAAATCCAGCGTACTTTTGTTCGTGCCTGGTGCACGAACAAAAGTACGCCTGTGCGTACATTTATAAAATCTACCCCAGTGTATCATTAAACACACCTTTGGAGTTTCACTGTTGTACAAAATGGGGAGAGCTTTAATGTATGCCCCACCCACAGTAGCAGAGATAGTGCTGGTCTGCTGTGTATTCCATAATCTGGCTCTTCGGTATGTCATCCCAGAAGACATTACAGATTTACCTCAGGATCCCCCATATCCCCCTACAGAAGTCGGGGAGACAACACAGATTGGAAGCTCCTTTGCCTGTTAGCTGTCATCTAGTCCTTCCCCTTCCATGGAAGGCAGCCTAGCAGAGTTGTTCTTGCTGGTCACATCTGTATCTTTATTTTACTCACTGGTACTCTGTCTGGGTCAGTGTGCAATAGAAACTACTTCGGACTAGTTAGACAATATCATGATCATAAAGCAATAAGTGCAATTGACAGTAATTGACAAAGTAGACACAAAATAAACCTAACAACAAATAGATGTGGCTGTCCTAATGTATTCATATTGATTGTCAGTCCAAAAGAGTCATGTCTCACAAATTCCAATAGCATTTGTGTAGGACTGCCAATACAGTGTGCATAGCTTGGCATAGCTAGAGCCTTCCTGCAAGCCATAGCTACACCTTTGACCCAGTCCTAGCCCTCACATATTTGCAAGATAGTTGCATAGGTATGATGGACCTCCAGCAGGGCTTAGAACATAGAGCCAAGTGCTCTGTAAGTCATAGAAATCACAAGTAGCTCAGCTGCTTAAAGGCACAGCATGAAGCTATAAATTGACAGCTACAACCATTAATCATACAATCTACATGTTAAGGCATATTCCCTAGCTGACATCCATGTTCATCTGTATATATCCACATGTACATCGAAATCATAGTCTCACATGGGGCTGAAAAGTAGGGATGTGCATTCGTTTTGAACGAATGCGCAATCTGCAACATATAGGTCCCTATTTGTTGCATTCGTGGGGTTCTGAAACATATGACAAATCCCACGAATGCAATGTATCACTAATGAATAAAACCCCCACCCTTCTGATCCCCCCAAGACTTGACAAAAGTCCCTGGCGGTCCAGCGGGGGTCCTGGAGCGATCTCCTGCACTCGGGCCATCGGCTGCCGGTATTCAAAATGGTGCAGATAGCCTTTGCCCTTACTATGTCATAGGGGCTACCGGTGCCATTGGTCGGCCCCTGTCACATGGTAGGAGCAATGGACGGCTGGCGCCATCTTGTCCAACCGACTCCCTCACAGGTTTTCTGCTTCGGATATATTTTAAAAGGTTTTGTTGAGTTTTTGCATTTACAGCCAACTTCATTTCAAATTCTCATTTAGCCTGTCTTAACAAAGTTTTACATTTAACTTGACAATGCTTAAGATTTTTCCAATTTTCTTCAGATGGATCCTTCTTCCAATTTTTGAAGGATATTTTTTTGGCTAAAATAGCTTCTTTCACCTCATCTTTTAACCATGCCAGTAATCATTTTGCCTTCCTTTCACCTTTCTTAATGCATGGAATACATCTGTATTGCACTTCTAAGATTGTATTTCTAAACAATGTCCATGCCTGTTGTACACTTTTAACCTTTGCAGCTGCACCTTTCAGTTTTTTTCCTCATTTTATCAAAGTTTCCCTTTTGAAAATGTAATGTTAGAGCTGTAGATTTACATATTGTCCCCTTCCAGTCATTAGTTCAAATTTGATCATGTTATGATTACTATTGCCAAGTGGCCCCACCACCATTACCTCTTTCACTAAATCCTGCGTTCCACTAAGAATCAGATCTAAAATAGCCCCCTCTCTCATTGGTTCCTGAACCCATTCCTCCATCCAGGAACTTTACTTCTGTAGCATGTCCTGATGTTTAATTTACCCAGTCAATATTGGGGTAATTGAAATCTCCCCAAGAACACTGGTGCAAGTAAATCAGTATATTTTCCATCCAATTATAAATCACTGTTTTATTATTGTAAATGTTCCAATATCCTTACTGTGGCAACTCCATACAAAGTTACTTTGTATGGAGTTGCCACAGTAAGGATATTGGAACATTTACAATAATAAAACAGTGATTTATAATTGGATGGAAAATATACTGATTTACTTGCACCAGTGTTCTTGAGTACTTGCTTATGTGCAAGTTGTGCTTCTGTTTATGATTGGGTAATTGAAATCTCCCATTATTACTGCATGCCAAATTGGTTAGCTGGTTCAGACAGCATGAAAAAAGGGTTTGGGACATTCCCCCCACAACCCCTACTGTCATTTGGAAGGATCCGCTTGCCATGAAATGCAGGGTGGCCAACAGTTTGGTGAGGCCTGGCACAACATGGGACCTTTCGGTGATAGGATCCAGATCCCCCTTGGATTTATTCATATAATTCCACGGATAGTCCGAGAGCTGAGGCAATACCTGCAAACTACATAGTCCTCTGGCAAGCCCAGCAAGGGTGTTCGTGGAGGAAAGATACGCTCCCTGAATCTCCTGCGCCATGGGCACGTGGGCCGCCACCCTGTGGGGCCTGTGGCTCTGCGTGTGGTGCAGGTATTTCCCTAAGTGGGCTGGGAACTGGCTTTGCCTCTTCTTAAGGTTGTTGTTTTGATTGTAATTGTCTGCAGTGAGCCTGCTGACGCATCCAATATGCCGCAACAATTACACTGGCCACAAACATTATGGCTTTAGGAAGATAGACAAGGTTAAAACAGGTGTTTTTATTGGGCCAAGAAGGCCTGGTAGGTATGTCCATTAGATTTTATCTTTTTATCGCTCGGAATAAGCGATGTGATAATAACTCGATCCACAATATCACCAGTGATAAAAAGTTTTTTCATCGTACCGCAAAGAAAAAAGGTGTAGTTATTTCCGGTGTTAAATCCCGTGATAGTGCCTTACTCTATCACACACTGCACTAACAGCCCCTCATTTTCATTTACTCCTCCCAAACTCCTACTTGAATACAAATTTTGAATTTGCATACGCATTTGGCAGAGCGGTAAATATCACGCAGGTTACGGCATTATTGTGCATGTTACAGCATTATCACACGTGATAAGGCCCTAATGCAAAATGATAAATGACCCTCCTAGAAAGTATTTTTATTCTCAGCACACCATCAAGTTATATAACTTGTAGCTAGATGATGTGATCAAGGTGACTAACATAGCAGGCTTTAAATGAGTTTGGACAAGTTCCTGGAAGAAAAATCCATAAGCAATTAGCCAGGAAGATTTAGGAAAGCCATTTCTTTTTTCTGGGACTGAGCAAGAAGAAATAGGTCTATTTTTTGATCTCTACTGGATACTTGTGACTCATATTGTATGGAACCAGCAAAACTAAAAATAGACAAAATTGTGGGGGCTGGATGAGATACATCCTAGGAACATAGGCTCCTTATCGAGCTTAGAGTGGTTCTTGATGGTCCACTAAATTGTTGCGCTTCCTAGCCGCATGCACTCCGCGGCCGGGCCTGCTCACCTCTCCAGACTGTCCACGAGCTCAGGCCTCCCTTCCTCTGCCGGTTCCAGCTGTCCCCGTCACTCTCCTCGGCCCGCTCCAACTCCAGCAACATCACAGGCCTCACAGTGGAGCTCCCGCCGGGGCTCCGCGTCTGCATTCCTCGGCCCTGCCCCTAGGCGCGCGCGTGGCTGACCTCCTTCAATTTAAAGGGCCAAGCACGGGAAACCCGGCCAGGTCGCTCAGTGATGACATCATCCCTGCCTAGTATATAAGTGAGGTCCTGTCTCCCAGGGACCTCACCTTGGCAATCGGGTCGATCACTCTTTGATACCAAGTTTGCCTTCCTGCGTTTCCTGTGTCTCCTGTTCCAGTTTCTTTGTTCCAACGTCTCCAGTCCCAGCATCTCCTGTGTCTTCCATTCCAGAGTCTCCTGTTCCTTCGTCTCTCCATCCCTGGTAGTACCCTTCGGACTGATCTCACGGTACTGACCTCTGCTTGTTCTTGACTACAACTTGATTGCTGCCTGCCCTGACCTCTGCCTGGAACTCCGTCTACTCCTTGATCACTGCCTGACCTGATCTCTGCCTGGAACACCGTCTACTGTCGTCTACCACCTGGAACCCGACCTCCTGCTTGACTTGACCACATCTCATCTGACCTCTGCTACCGGCCCTGCCTGACTGACCACTCTACTCCAAGTCTCTGGCCTTGATTCTCGCTATACACTCGGACACTCTTTTTTGGCCTCCTGCGACCTCTGGACTTCCTTGTCTGAACACCAACCACGTACCCTTGTTCATGGTGGGCACTCCCTTGAACTTTCTCTCTAGGAGACCCTGCGAGGCCCACCTAAGATCAGGCGACCCGGGTAACCAAGGGCTCAATCTGAGGGATTCTCGGGTTGCTATTGGTGAAGCTCCAGCTAGCCTCTGTCTCCTCCTGTGCTCCGCCTCCTTGTAGCAGGCACTCTCCGGGTCCGACCAGAGGGCCATACCAATCCTGCACCAGGTCAAGGGTCCACTCCCAGTGCAACATAAAGGATCTGTTAAATTGATCTTTGAAGACAGGAATAATTTTGTGAAATTGGAGAAGAGCTGATGTTGTCCCCTTCATAAGACTGGTAATAAGTCACATCACCTTCTATTGCCACAGGTACAAACGTTTAGGGCCTGTTTTGATTTACTAAGTATTTTCCCCATACACAGAATGGAAGAAAAGCCTTAATAAATCAGGTCCTTAGATTGTGAACCCTTTGGGACAGGAAAATACCCCTCAGTACCTGAATGAAATCCCTTTGAAGTGGCTAAAAGCCAGAATATAAATAAAATAAAATAATAGGGAGGAAGTGAGAAATTGTAAGCTGCTGAGACTCACTTCAGTGGAGGGTAAATGAATGGGGATTCTATTGAAGGAAGGAATAGTGAAGTATCATGAATCCAGCAGAATGCAGGATCTGAGGTGGATGTGGAATAATTTTACTAGAGTGAGATTCTGTCAGATTGATCTGATTGGTTTCTTTGATTGTATGATTAGGGAATTAGATCAGCTACATACAATGGATGTGGTGCCCTTGAATTTCAGGAAGCTTTTGCTACTTCCCACCTTAGGAAGCTCATAAATAAAGGGGTCTATTTGAAGATCCGTGCACACAGGTCCATGTGCGCGCGGTTCCTGGCGCACATACATGGACGTGCTGATTTTATAACATGTGCGTGGCATGGGGGGAGGATTTTAAAAAGCAATGCGCAGCGATGCGAGTAGGACTTCTCCATACCTCTATACCCCTATCTAACCTTCCTACCTTTCCCCCCTCTCCTCCCCAACCCCTACCCCCTAACTATTAGAATTTTTTAAATTTTGTGGCTATCCTGAAAACCCAGCTGAATATGTGTGCCTCCAAGAGAGGATTAGGAAGTACTTCTCTATGCCTGGTAGCTGGATGTATCTTTGCAGTGTGGGCAGGAATAACTAGGCAAACCGCTTTGGCTGGTTGGTCGTTTTCTGCTATCTCTTCTATGTTCTTATGCATTATCCCCGTATTTGACTAATGAAAGACACAGCCACCTTCAATTTTAGCATGCTAGAAATCACGCATTTTAACATGGCTTTTCAGGGTATCCCTAATGAATATGCATGACAGGTTTGCATGTACACTGCTTAAACTGTATGCAAACCTCTCTCATGCACATTTTATACAAATCTTTTCTATACATATGAGGATATCCTGAAAACCAATGGGGAATGCAGATTGTCCACCCTTGCTTCCTGGTGTTGGCACTGTGGGGGCAGGAGGAACAGTGAACACCAGCAAGATTGTACGTGGGTGGGGAAGTCCAGTAAAGTGATTTTACAGGGAATCACTACCCTGCCATCTCAGAAGTGGCAGGATTGCAAAGGGAAATAATTTGTGAGAACTTAAACCCTGGAATATCCCTTTGTGGGCAAGGCTGGAGAGTATAAGCAAATTCTTCTTTCTGCACTCTCTGATTATTTTTTCCTTTACTGAATAACTTTTACAGTGTTTCAAACACACCAAGTAGCAACTGAATGTCCCCTTTAATGACAGTAGATACTTAAGGAAAAAAACCTAACATTCATCCACAATTTGACAGTGAGGGCGCAAACCAGTGAGGGGAGGGAAAGAGCCTTATGTTATTACTGGAGAGAATATCATTCCAGTATCTCTTCCGACAGTGCACATTTTCGGACATAAATTATAAATAGTCTAGGTTCTGTCAGAGAACAATTGTAGCTAATGAGGCAAAGATGAAGATTGCTATTTGAAGACTGAAGTTTATTTTCAATTAATAAAGCCTATCTCAAGCAGAACATGGGCTTACTTTGGAATAGTAATGCTTCGGAAATTAAAAATGGGCTATCATTCTACTACAGGTGCATCAGCTGATGCTTCCACCATGCACGAGCTGATGGAGTTTTATGGCCCTTCATTCCATTTTTCTACATAATATATTCTTCTCTCTGAGACAAATCCTTCTCTTCCTGAGTTTCGAACAAATTCCATTTGATTACGTGGCGTGAAGCCTGCCCTTTTTATTTTTTTATAGGGATGAGCCCAATTTCAAACAAGTAAGCCCTCTATCATCCAGAGGTTTTAGTGAACCACAATCCAAAACTGAGCAAAAAGGACTGAATCCCCAAAAAAATGTGATCCTTGAATCACAAAGCTGGTCTGGATCGGCTCATTTCTGATTCCAGTGTGCAGTGAAATGCCGTAGAAATGATTTCATCTCGTCCGGCAGCTCCCATGGCATTCCAGCCTCTCGGCAGTTCAGAGCATGCTCAGATTTTTCTACCCTCGAGTCCCCTAACATTTCAGAGCCTTTTTTTCAACACAGACGGACAGACCAAGCAGACCTCTGGGAAGAAGCAGTGAGAGAAAGAATTAGAAGCAGGCAAGAAAGTTAGAAAAGGGCAAAAACTGTCCAGTAATGCAGTAAAGTGTTTAAGGAACATTAATCTTTATAAGAAAACCAAGAAAAAGAAAGAGAGGAACAACCATGGTGGTCAGCCTCATATCCATGATGAAGTATGCTCGCTGGAACTCTCTGCATTCTGACTTCTCCATGTTTTTTACGGTTCCTCTCCTTCTTACTTGGTTCATTTAATCCATTTCAGTACATTGCCACTGCTCATTCTCTCCAAAGCTCATTTCTGCCTCTCCCCTGCCCTGCGTTAAGTTTCAGCTTGCAGTTAAGGATTTGCAGTTCCTTGCTTCCCTACTACTCTGGATTGAGTTTCCCCTTCCCAGCTGATCAACCTTCTCCGTCTCACTCTTTGATCTCTCCTTCCTTCTTATCCCCCATCGCCCTGTTCCTTCTTCTCAGAGAATTCCAGGTTTCAACCTTGGGACTGATACTTTACTTTGGATCCGCTAGTGATTATTGTTTGTAAATGAACTTAAGTTACAAGTGCTCTACAAATCTACAAAGAAATATCGCAACACTTTGTTCTCCCTCTAACACTCACAAGTGAATACTGACAAAAATTGACCCATTCACAAGATAATATTTTACAGTAACTATTTAGGACCTTTAACATGTCATAAAGAGACACAAATCATTTAGAAAAAGTAATATTGCATATTTCTTTTAGATGTTAAGCAATAGAAAACATACAGCTCCCTGACAGTATAGCTCCCAGCATACCAGATATGTTTCAGTGTTGAGCGCTGTTTTCCTAACGTGCACCCAGCCACCTCTCCAGGGCGTGTGATGCAGTATTTAAATTAGGAGTCACGCCAAAAAAGGAGGCACTAGGGAAAGTTTGTGCATCCCTAGCGCCTTCTCGGCATCGGGCGCACAGGAAAGGTGGCTGTCAGTGCCGGTTGGGAAAATGGACGCTCAATCTACGAGCGTCCATTTTCTCCCGCTACCGGCAAAGGCACGCACAAGATACATGGCCTGGACCGTGTATCTTGTGAGTTTATACAGGGCCGGTGCTAGGTTTTTTGCTGCCCTGTGCGAACAATTACTGTGCTGCCCCCCACCCTCTCCATTCATTCATTCTCTGTCCCGGGCCCACCCACCAAAAAAAAAAAAGCCCAGCTCCCTTCAGTGATACAAACTTTAAAAACTGACACCATCCTCCCCCCCACCCACCCCCAACTCATGTCTAGGGCAAGGGTATTAAGTGCCCTAGGCGAACCTTATAGCCTTACACATCAAACCTCCCCTGCCCCATTCTACACACATAGTTAAGAGTTATGGATTTATATTTTATAAGAAAAATATCAAAGTACAGTATTCTGAGGTAAAAATCTCACTTACATTATATTTACGTGCACTGCTGAGATGCCAACCAGAAATCCCTGCAAAAAAGACACTTGGAACGCATATGGTATTAGGCCTATGATGATGTGTGTTGGGTGTGGGCTTGACCCTCTAAAAGCCCGAATACACTAATACACTTCCTATTAACTTAGAACATCTGAATATAGAAAGAAACAATAACAAGAAGGTCAAAGAATATTAATTGAAGCACTAAGAGAATGAAAAAAATCGATGCAATGTAATGACTAAAATGTGAAAACCGTTATATTATTTTATTTTATTCTATTTTAATTTTCTTTAACCATGTCTTAAACCTTGTGTTGTGTTCCACGGCCGTGGTAGGCCACGACCGCGGTCCCCTACCTTGCCCGCGACGGAAAATCGCCTCGGGAGTCCCGGGGAAAGGCCCTGACTCGAGGCCCGTCATTCCGGCACGGGTCCCTGTGCTGCTCGCCGCAGGGGGAGCCGTCCCTGCTCCCCCCTCGCGGCGTCCAGCAGCGATTTCCTCCACGGAGGAAATCCAAGATGGCCACCACCATCTTTAGGCGCGAGGCCGCGCCTCCTTGACAGATTTAAAGGGACCTGATCCCTTTAACTAGCTTCAGCTGTTCTCTATCAGCCAGAGCAGGGGAAGTATAAAGGGCGGCTTCCTCTGCTCATTCCTTGACTTGGCAACTTCCTTGGTTAGTCAGGTCTGCTTGCTTCGGTGAGTTCTTGTGCTTTGGATCTTTGTTCCTGTTTCGTCTGGTGTTCCTGGTTCCTGACTTCAGATCGGCTAGCGGTGATTCCTGGTATTGATTTCGGATTGGCAAGTGGTGATTCTCTGATGTGCAACTTCGGTCTGGCAAGTGGTGATCCCTCGGTGTGTGACCTCGAACTGGTGAGCGACGACCCTCTGGCACTTGACCTCAGACTCTTCTTGACCATTGTCTCCAAGGGCCCGCCTAAGTCCCAGCAGCCCGGGTCCCTACGGGCTCCTCCCAGGGGGACCGCGGGCTTCCAGAGGTGAAGCTCCAGTCAGCCCTTGCACCGAACTCTCGACCTCTCAAAGGTCCACCTAAGTCCCAGTGGTCCGGGTCCCTACGAACTCCTCCTGGGGGGACCACGGGCTTCCAGTGGCGAAGACACACTTCCTCTCTTCAAACGCTCGACTCCTCGTCTGCCTCCACAGTTGCCTCTGTCTTCAGTGCCGAGGGTCAGCTGGTCACATCTTCTGCTCCTGCCTCGCCACCTGACGGGAGAACCTTCGGATCTTCCTCCTAAGGTATTCCATCCTCCCGTCGGCCCAAGGGTTCACAAGCCTGAGCATAACACCTTGAATCAAATGTATCGGAACAATTTGATTGTTAGATGTCAATGCCTATTTATGAAAACTACCTCCGTTACCCATCATTACTTGTTGACTTATAGCTATGAATGTTACTTTTGTAAACTGTTGTGATCTTTTACATGGAACGATGATATATAAAATGTCTAAATAAATAAATAAGTAAATAAATAAATATTAGGAAAATGCCTTACCTCAGTCACACCATGCAGAACATAAATAGGCCCTCACCACATCCAGAATAAGCAACCATAAAGTAGAAATACAAATGTACAAAAACTGATCTGAAAACCGCAATAAGGGCTGGATTTACTAATACCACTGGGCTCTTTGAATCCCGTGGTAATGGGGCCGGTGGGGAGAAACAGGGGGGTGGTCCTGCGATAGCGAAACTGGCAGCGAAAACACAGCGTACCTTTCGCTGTCGGGGAAGTCTTTGCGGCGTCATCCCCAGTGCCGTCCCGACTCCTCCTCTTCAGGGGCTGACGCCGCCCCGACTCTGTCCTGATTTTGGTATCGCGTGCGATCCGCTTGGAAAATGACCCCCTTAGCCAGACACTATGCAGTGCAGCAATGAAAAAACAGAACCATCACTATTCCTCAAACATCAAACAATAAAATAAAGAAAAAAATAAATTCATATTCATAATACTAAAACATACTAATAATATTACCATATTTAAAAAAGGCTGATGAATTAAAGATCAAATAATTGAAAACTCATATACAAGTTCTTTCAAATGACCCAAACACCAATAAAATATTTCAAAACAGCAGACATAGCAAATAACATCTCAAAAATAAAACTAAAAAGGATTTAAAAAATTCAAGCTCTCCATACCTGGGAACTTTTGATTTCCAGTTACCCTGGGTTTGTCGTGGAGTAGTGGAAATGGGATGCACACATTTTCTCCTCTCTTTTTTATATTTACACACATACACAAGCTCATCCGTAGAAATGCTCCCTCTCAGACAAACCCATAGGCATCTCTTGCTCTTCTTTGCCAGCAGCCCCAGGGCCTCATCTTCATTTCAGCTGATGGCAGCCCATTATCTCTGTCCCTCTGTCTCTCTGTCTCTATCCATCTCTCTCTCACACACACTCAGACAAGCTCCCATTTATACCCACACACCCCAGGAAGGCTCCCATTCACATCCACCCAAATGCCAGGCAGGTTCCCATTTTCACACACAACCTCTGCTCATCCCAGGAAGGCTCCCATGCATGGAAGTGCACACACACATATTCACCCTCCCCAGGCAGACTCCCATTCACACATACACCCTTCCCAGGCAGGCTCCCAATCACACACACATCCCAAACAGGCTCCCATTCACATACACACATACCCATCCTAGGCAGCCTCCCATTCACCAACTCACTCATCCCAGGCAGCCTCCCATTCATACACCCACTCATCCCAGGCAGCCTCCCATTCACACACACACACACACACCCAGCCCAGGCAGCCTCCCATGTCACACACACATACCCAACCCAGGCAGCCTCCCATTCACCAACTCACTCATCCCAGGCAGCCTCCCATTCATACACCCACTCATCCCAGGCAGCCTCCCATTCACACACACACACACACACACCCAGCCCAGGCAGCCTCCCATGTCACACACACATACCCAACCCAGGCAGCCTCCCATTCACCAACTCACTCATCCCAGGCAGCCTCCCATTCATACACCCACTCATCCCAGGCAGCCTCCCATTCACACACACACACACACACACACACACACACCCATCACAGGCAGTCTCCTATTCACATACACACCCATCCTAGGCAGGCTCCCATTCACACACATACACCCATCCCAGGCAGCCTCCCATTCATACACCCACTCATCCCAGGCAGCCTCCCATTCACACACACAAACACACATATACAAAAACCCATCAAGGCAGTCTCCCATTCACACATCCACTCATCCCAGGCAGCCTCCCATTCATACACCCACTCATCCCAGGCAGCCTCCCATTCACACACACAAACACACATACACAAAACCCATCAAGGCAGTCTCCCATTCACACATCCACTCATCCCAGGCAGCCTCCCATACCTACCCATTCCAGGCAGCCTCCCATTCACTCATACACATATGCAGACCAGGAAGTCAGGGTCCATGGGTCATTCCTCCTCCACAGCTGCTGCTGCCAGCCTATCCTTCTTTGTGGAGAGCAGCTGTTCTGCAGCTCCTCTTCCTGTGCTAGCCCCGACATAATTTAACATTTGTGGTGCTAGCACTTCCTGTATTCTCAAGAATACAGGAAGTTCTAGCACCACAAGTGTTGAATACCGCAGGGCCGGCACCTGAGGAGGACCTGCCAAATGGGTTTCCTCTGCTGTGGCCTTCTGCTTCTGCTGATGGTAGGATAGGCTCCTCTTCTTCTGCCGCAGGTGGGATCGAGTCCACCAGCAGCACCACGGACCTCTTTTTCTGCCACCAGGGGATTGGGTTCACCAGCAGTACCACAGGCTTCCTCTTCTTCTGCCGCTGGTAAGATCGGGTCCAATGGCAGCAGCATATCCTCACTCCCTGCTCCTGACTCTGCCCCACCAGGTGTGCTACCCTGTGCAATTGCATAGTTTGCACACCCGGTGGTGCCGGGCCTGTGCGCATATTGGGCATCCAGAGTTTTTTATTTTTCAAAAACATTTCTTTTAACTATATCTGCTTTATTTGGTTCCTCCTACTTAGTTAGTATTGTGACAATACTATTAGGAGGAATCACAGAAAGCAGGATTTTTCTTTTTTTTTCAATGCACCCTTGAACATGGCAGACCTTTATGCCAGCCCCAGGCTGGTGTAAAAGTTTCCAAGATGCAATGGGCACATTGGCCACTTGGGAAATTTTTTGTATTGCGGGGATTGGCTAATAGCCTCAGCTACATGGAATTTACATATGATGAGCGCTGTTAGCTACATGGTGATTTGGATGCACATTTTGGATGTGCTAATCCCTGTATTGCATCGGGGGTTATGGACGTGCATCCAAAACGCGCATCCAATCACGTGTTAAGCCATGAACTAGCCGCTGTGCGTGGTATTACAAAATGAGTGTTCCCTTTTTTAGTGAAAATTAGAAGTAGGTTAATTTTTAGCTATAGTGTTTTTATATTTACATTTTTGTATAACATTCTTCCCAAAGTACATTACAAAGAAGAAGCAAACAGATAAGAAGAGTACAATAATTACTTAAGGTAGGAATTAGAACCATTGTAGTGAACTAAGGATCCAGGAATTGGAATAAATAAGTAAACTTGGAAAATAGAGTTTTGAATTTAATTCATTCAGATAACAGGGAGTGAGCTGGAATTGTGGGTACCAGATGTCAGCTTGATCCAGAGGTAAGTACTATTAATTAAAAAGCTCAGAAATGAAAAGCTGCTTGTTTTGTAGGAGTGAAAGAGCAAAAACGATTTGTGGGTTTTCAGCAAAAAAATGATAAGAGCAGTCAAGGGGGGGGAAATGAAATCACACAATGGTTTGGTAGAACCAGAGTGGTGGCCCCAGGATTGAACCCTGGGAGACACCAACAGAGAGGGAGGAATGAGAATTGTGATCAACCTTTCTGAACCTTAAAGGAAGGTTTGAACAGGTGGGGGGAGGCAGAGAAGCCAAGCAAAGACCCAATCCAGAGAAACCAAGAGCATAAAGATTAGCCCAAAGAATCGGGTGATCCACAGTATCAACGGCAGTAGAGACCTCTGCAAGAACGTGCATGGTAGTAGAGTTAATGGCAGAGGGGCAGATTTCCAAAGGGTTACGCGCGTAAATCCTTAGGGGGTTACGCGGGCCGGGCCTATTTTCAGAAGGCCCGGCAGCATGTGTAAAGCCCCGGGACTCATGTAAGTCCCAGGGCTTGAAAAAATGGACGGTCCGGGGGAGGTCCGGGGGGTGGGGCGAGGGCGTGGCCAGAGGCCTCTGCTGGGCCGGGGGATCATGCGCCGGCAGTCGGCCGGTGTGCACAAGTTAATTTGTGAAATAAAGGTATGAGGTGTTTTTATTTTGGGCTGGGGGATGGGACAGGTAGGGGAAGGGACGGGAAGGTGGGGGGGAAAGGAAAGTTCCCTCCGAGGCTGCTCTGATTTCGGAACGGCCTCGGAGGGAACGGGGAAAGCCAGCTGGTTTCCCCGAGGGCTCGGCGCACACAAGGTGCACAAGTGTGCACCCCCTTGCATGCCCCGACCCCTGATTTTATACCATGTTATAAAAACGGGCGTACATTTCTGCGCGCCAAGTAGTGCGCACAAATGTAGGCTGCGCGCATACCTTTTGAAATCTGCCCCAGATTGTTTAGTGAAAGGAATTCCACAAACTATACTAGAAAGTTCAGGATATCAACCAACACTTTTTTTTTTTTAATTATTATTTATTTATGAAAATTTTACAATTTTTCAAGAACATCTTGTATAGAAATCAGAGAAACATTGTAATTAAACTCGATATTGTTTTTATACAGTATTGTCTATTATATTGAACAGAGGAAAAAAGAATTTTTATTTGTTTCTCTGAAGAGATCCTCAGAAGAAGGGGAGCGGATCTTACCAAACCTTAGAAGACAAATATAATCTTAACAATTACCGGAAATTCCAGAATTGAACAGCGCCACTTATTACTTATGAGGTATTAGAGATCCTTCTCAGGGTACACCATCTGTAGCTGCTGGTATCTTACCCACCAAGAATTGTGTTAACTGGGGTATTTTGCATATATTTTACCACACACTTGCATGGAAATTTAAGGAAATATCTTGCCCCAATTAGCAAGACCTGAGGTCTCAAAAGCAAGAAGGCCTTCCTTCTCCTCTGTGTCTCACGAGACAGATCAGGGAAGGCTCGGACCATTAAACCAAGAAATCTCTCATTTCTATGTTTTATACTCAATCTTAAAAGTCTATCCCTGTCTGCCTCTGAGGCAAGTCACAATCATTGTTGCCGGGGTAGCCATTCCAGTATCCGATGTTTCCAGCAATGCTGTTATATTGAGAGGTTGATCAATCATTGGTACCTCCATCTCTGATCTTCCTCCTTGATTTTCTGCCTCTACTCTGGGCTTCGACAAATAAAATGATTTCAAAATCACTGGACATTGATCAGCAGGAATTTTCAATAATTCAGACATATATTTATTAAAAACTTCCTTTGAAGATCTCAATGGCAGTTGTGGAAAGTTTATATACCTTACATTCCGGTTTTTTGCACAATTTTCTAAACTTTCAATCTTTTGTCCTATATTTTTATTATCTTTTATAAGCATTGCTTGCGTTTGCTGAATCATTTTTATCTCAGTCCTAGTAGCTGCAGACTGTTGCTCTAATTCCATATTTGACTTTTCATACACCTCTAACTTTTTTTCAAATCTTCTCAATTGTTCCATTGCTGGAGTTAGTTGTTGTAAAATATTTGTCCTCATATCATTAATGGCATCCCACAAAGTCTCAAAGGAAAAAACCAGAGGCCTTACCATGGATGGTATTTCCCTCGTGGAGAAAGAGATAGCAGCTATAGAATTTTCCCCCGGTAGGGTTCCTCCTCCTTCACCGCCCTGCCACAGATCTTCTGTAGGGCTAGAAGCCGCCGTCAGCAACACTCCTGCCCCTGTCAGGAGGATATCAGGACCACTTTGGTTCAGAGTGTCCTCCCCAGGTAATGGTGCCTCTCTCCCGGCGGCTGGATCAAGCGGTGGAGTCCTCAAGGCGGGACTCAAGGGTGACATAGAGCCAGGCAGAGAGGGGAGCTCCACTTCCCGTCCCCCACTCTGCAACGGCTGGTCTCCCGCCTCTCTAGCGCTGCGTGAGACATGGGCGTCCATCGGGCCGAACGGAGCACTCACCGAGGATTCAGCGGGGTAAGGAGTCCTTGGTTTACGCTTCCTTCCCATACCAGGCAAAATTTTCGCAAGAAAAAGGTTACTTTGAGAATTACTCGAGGGCGCTCTGAGCACAGCTACTCATCTGGTGGCCATCTTGGATCCGCCTCAACCAACACTTTTAACTCTTTCTTATTTTTGGATATTCATTTTTATTGAATTTTTAATCAAAAGCAATGTAACAAGAAACCCCCTAAAAACATAAGTATCTCCATCTTGCATTTTATGCAACAAACACAGTGGCATATGAAAAAAATATTATAAGCTGACAAAATAAGAATAAATAAATTTGAGGGAACAAAAATTGAAGGAGCGAGAAGAAGGAGCAAGCTCACAACACTACTGACACCTTCTCAAATGACAGCTTAGTCAGGTGTCATCAGGAAGGATGACCCAATTTTGTTAAACCGCAGGCGGTTTACCTTCTGGCTTATAGATTGTGAGGTCAGTATTTAAAGGGTTTGTCTGGGTAACCTTTCTAGTTACCTGGACCAAACCCAAAATTTAAAGACGTCCTTTTGCTCCCCAGTTCAATTTTGTCCAGGTAACTCATTCCCCAGACAAAATGGAACTGGACAGAACTAGGCAGTGATGGAAGATTTCTGAAGGCAGGCCTAAATTTTAGCCAGTGAGCGCTGATATTCAGTGCTATCTGGTTATAGTTAACCACGGTAGTCTAGTACCCATCCTGAAGTTGCCTGTGTACAGGTACCCTGTTTTATTCAGTGGAACACTTGTCCAGCTAACTTCCACTCAAAAACTGAATAAAGTTACCTGGGCAACTTTCCTGCTCACTGACCTGCTGAATATCAACCTGTATCTTGTATTTTTATAAAGGCTATTGCTGACATTTCTTAACACTAGAGGGATTAAAGAAGTATTCCAGTGACTGAGGACAATCCTTTTTTGCACTATGTGCTATTCTGATTGAATTAAACCTGTAAATGTGGCAAAGCCACATGGGTTGAATTAAACCCATAATAAAGCCACATTTATCTCTAAGTGCTATGTATTTCATAAGGCATAGGACACCTATTTACAGGAGATGCATGCACAAAACTGATTTGATTATTCTAACTTAGGTTCCTGAAGGGTGCTTCCAGTGCAGTGTTGCATCCTGGGATTGCAGTGGAGACACTTACTAGGCATCTGCCAACCCACAGCTCTAACCAGACATAAAACTGGCCTTCAGAGTAGAAAGAAATGCAAAATTGTAATTTACAAAGATTATATGCTATTATACATTTTCAGCTAAAAATATATGTCTCTTTTTAGCAAAGCCATGTTTTCAAACTCATGGTAGTTAGTATTGTTAAGAAGAATGTTGAACTTGGTAGCTGTGGATAATCTAACATTTGCTTATTTTCTTAAGAATACTGTTTTGGTTAATGTGGATGTTCATTGTCTAGATAGATAATCTGATGAAGGAGGTTTAGTTCTCAAAGTGTAGTCACAATACAAAGGTATCACCTAATGCTCAATTATTTCAACATTTTCCAGATTATAATAGTTTCAGAATAAGCAATACCCTGTGTTCACCTTCCTTACAGAAGTCCATGCCCCCAGGGCTACTATTTTAACTTCTCCCACGGAAACAAAATCTTTATCTGCAGGGTCGGAAGGCTCTTCCCATTGTTTTTCAAAATAATTCCCTGTAGTAACAATAATGCCTGTCTTCTCTAGGCAAATGTGCCCATGGTTATTTCCGTCATCCAAAAATAATATCCAAGTCCAGTGTTTTATTCCAGATCTGTTAACCATGATTGTCTGATAGGTTTTCACACAACTAAATATGACAGAGGTATAATCTTATGTGCAGGCGAAACAATATTTTCCAAGCACCTTTTCATCTCAGACCAGTATAATACAACCTGCGACTCTTCCTTTCAGTCCCCCCTTCATTTAGGTTTTTGTACAGCTGTTCCTCACAATTTGGAGTGGGCAGTCATTAGAAAAGCAGAAACTTGTTGCTGCTGGTTCATTTGCATTTGCAGGAATGTACTCACCCAGAGAGAGAGAGAGAGGAGGAGAGAAAGAAAGACACGCACAAGCAATCCTTGGGCTCCTCGTTCCCTTTCCTCCAGCAATGCACATAGAGGATGGGTGACTGGCTGACAGAGGCAGAGGAAATTAATTTGTCTGGAAATGGAGGTTGATGTCTAATCTGTTAAACAATATTAACACATATTTTGATTTTTTTTTTTTGCAATTAAAAATCCTACTGCTCCTGAAGAAAGTGTCTGTAAATTCTTAGGGATGTGCTCTGCCCAGGACGTTTTGAAGTCAGGGTGATAATGTGTGCTAAGCTTAGTGCGTTGCTTTACTTCAGGTTTAGTGCATACTTTTTGTGGACTAAAATTACTTCCCATGTGCTGAAAAAATGTACACTAAAGAAGAAATTAAAAAAAAAAAGATGTGATATAATAAGACATGCACTAATAAAAGTCTATTTCCAATTTAATAAAAGAAAAGTTTACTTCCAATGTAATAAAATAATGATTTACACTGCACTCAGTAGCTGAAAAATATGCACTAAAAAAAGTAAATGTAGTAAACTTATAATAAAGTTAAAAAAAAGCTAAAATGGTGATTAACTTTTTACTTCAGTACTGTTTTTACTTCAATAGTTAGACAGAAGTCAAATTTAACTCAAACCTCTAATCATTGAAATACAAAAAAATTAGAGGCTCTCTCTGGTATGCAGAGCCTGAATCTGAGGTCCTTACGTCTGGGAAGCCCTAGTTTGAGGCTTCACAGCAGAGTCTCAGGCCAAAAAGCCTCATAACTGTCCCCTTCTCTGCCCACTAAGCTCCCAACCCCTAATGCATCCCCCAGGGCAGTCCATCCACCTACTGAGCCCCCAAAACCACTATCACATCCCATTTTGAGGTCAGTGAGGTGCAATAATAGGTTGGATGGGCTGACCAGTGGGTTTGGGGCATCAGTGAGGAATGTTAATAATTTAGTTGTGGAGGTCAGTGGTATATGTCAATGGGCTAGGTATCAATGGGGGTGTGGTATTGAGTTGGGGATCAATGGAGTATGTAATGAGTTTGGGGTGCCAAAGAGATGCTTTAGGTGGTTGTGGACATTGAGGGTTTTAGTGGGTGTGGACATTATTGGGATGCATCAGTGTATTATGGAGCAATATTGGGGTGCATGGTTTGGGGGATAAATGGGTGAGTGAAGAGATGTCATAAGAATTAGGGGCTACGTGGGTGTGTGGGCTGAGTGGGAAGTGAAATAGAGATTAGGAGTTTAGTCGACAGGTATGCTAGAGTGGTGGGCTTATGAGGCTCTCTAATCTGGGACGCTGGTACAAGGGCCCCAGACTAAGGATTCCTGAATACAGGGGTCCCAGATTCACACCCAGGAAGCTTGAAAATGGGTCCCCTGAACCAGAGTTCTGTAATGGAGAAATTCAAAACACCACACACAGACACATACACATAGGCTTCAGCCTCCTGAACCATTAAAGCCCTGACCCAATGCACTTCTACATTCAGCCCACCCAACCACTGGACCCTCAAACTCACCAATGCTCTAAACAAATACTCCCCAACCCACTAATGCACCCCATTAGGCCCCTACTCAGAGATATACCTAACTAATGCCTTCCACTCACTAACAGAATCCCTAATGTCCCCAACTCACTAACTCACCCCACTGAGACCCCCAACCCACTCATGTACCCCACTGACTCCTTTAACCCATCTACATTTCCCTTTGACCCCCTAACCCAGCAACACACCTCACTGACCCCAACCTATTCTATTGACTCCCTAAACTAGTAACATACCCTATGGATGCCCCAAACCAGTAAATACCCATTGACCCCCAAACCTAGTAATGTACCCACTGAACCCTCTAACCCAGTAATATACCCAACTGATTCCCTAAAACCAGTAATGTACCTCACTGACGTCCCTATCCTAGTAATCTACACCACTGATTCCCCAAATGCAATAACATACCCCATTGATCCCCCTCCCTAAATCCATTAAAATACCTCTTTGACCTTTAAACCTACTAACATGGTCCACTGACCCCTAAACCTAGTAAGATACCCCATCAATCACACTCAGTAACATACTCTTTTGATCCCTAAAACTAGTAACATAACCAATGGCCATACACCCAAATAAAGTACTCCACTTACCCCCAAACCCAGTAATGTACCTCACTGATCCCCTAAATCTAGTCCCCCCAGACTAGTAACATACCCCACTGATGCCACAAAAGTAGCAACATACCCCATTGGCTCTTTAAACTACACTGAACCCAATGTACATTAACCGCATAATCTTAATAATTTATTTATATCATGGCACTTCAAACCAGATTACATTCAGGTGCTATAGATATTTCCCAATCCCTAGAGGATTTACAATCTAAATTTACATTCTACTGACACTCCAAACCCAGAGCATGCTCCTTGACCTCCCTAACCCAATGACTTACCCCACTGATTCCACACTCCAGTAAACGTACCCCATTAACCCCCAAATCTAGTAACATACCCTTAATGATTGCTAAACCTATATCTTACTGGCCCCCAAAACCAAGTAATATAGTCCACTGACCCTTTAAACCTAGTAACATACTCCATTGACCCATAAATCTAGTAACATACCTCTAATGTTTGCTAAACAAAGCAACATATCTCACAAACCCATTAACATTCCACATTGACCCTTTCAGACTTAGTAATATTTACCATTTTGGCCCCCAATCCACCAACACTCCCCTCTGAGACCCCCCAAAATACTAACACATCCTACTGAGCCCCCAATCCACTAATCATACCCAAAGTTATCTTACCCACAAACACACCCCACAAAAACACCCCACTATGCCCTTACAACCAGCACTGCACCCCATTATGCCCACAATCCACCAAGACATCCTCCCAACCAGGTATTGATCCACAATGTGCTCTTCAACACACCAGCACATCATAATGCAATGCCAACCTAATAACAATCTTCACCGTGTCCCCAACCCATCAACATACCCCACTGTGTCATACCCCACTGTGTCAATAATGGGTTGGGAGCACATTGAGGTGTGTTAGAATTTTGGAAGGGCACAATGGGATTATGTTAGTGGGCTGGGGACACAATGGAGATCATAAGTGGGTTGGAAGCACATTGTGATGTTCTGATGTATTGAGGGACACAGTGGGGTATGTTGGGGGCTGGGGAGCACAGTGGGCATCATTAGGGGGTTGAGAGAATATCTAGGTGTGTTAGGGTTTGGGGAGCATAGTGGAGTGTATTTGTGTTGGTGGGCACAGTGAAGTGTGTTGGTGAATTGGGGGCATTAGGGGATTTGTTAGTGGATCACTGGTTCAGTGGGGTGTTTTAGAAGTGAGGAGCTTATGCAGTGGGGATTCACAGTAAGGGGTGAGCGATATAATGGGTGGAAGCTACAATCAAGGGTGAGTTAGTCAGTGGATGGATGAATGAGTTATTGTGGGGAAGTGAGGGTTAATGAGTACAGCTAAAATAGGGGATGGGTTTGTGGGTGGGGATTAGTGGGAGAGTAGGGTTGGGGAAGGGGTGAGACATAGTGGAGATGGGGATCTAGTGGAAACCCTGTCCACCTTTCCTTGACATTTAAGAACTGTCTCCCACCCTCCCATCTAACATCACCTCTAGGCAGGAGGTATCCCTACCAGTCAAAGAAGGGACCAAGCCCCCTTCAGAATCTGATTTTGAAGGAGAATTGATCCCTTTTGTAAAAGTGCAGTGAATAACACATTAATAAGACATATGATAGATTAGTCCAGCTGTAGAAATGCCCTGCTGGAGCTGGGAGGAGGTTAAGACACCTCCTCCTGCCTATGAGGAATCAGGGGGAGGGGATGTTTAGATGGGTTTGATTGGGATGCTGGCTGATTGTTTTTATTTTTTTACTTTTTTTTTTTTGTTTGTTTGTGTGTGTGGCTTCCATTTACTTGCCACGGATGAAGTAAAAAAAAAAAATAAATCAGCCTAAAAGAGAAGTTAACAAGTGAGCTAATTTTTAGAGCAGATTACTGCATTGGAAGTAATTTAAAATGCAGGTCATTATCATGAATTTGCATGGAAGTTATGCTAAAATAAGAATATGATGATATAGTACGTTTGCTTAAATTGCAGAGAAAAACACATGGGCATTGCTTGGAGATGATGCTGGCAATTAGGGACCGGCCTCAACAACTCTTCTCCCACAGCCCAAACTTTAAATAGGGCACAGAGCCCAGGGTGGAAGCAGGGGTTTTGAGAAGAACCATTGTGCGGACGAGGGTCCTCAGTTTTAATTTCTACCTTTAATTGCAAGCATGAGTGTGTAAAAGTATTGTTCTTTTGTTTAATAGATGCAAGTGTTGCGTTCTAAAGAAAAGTTCCATAAAAGACAGCAAAGCAACATCTGGGAAGAGGAGAGAGTGTGAGAGAGAGATGGAGCACATCTGTTAGAAATATAAAGTGATTGCAGTGCTTGGTATGAATAACACCATAAGTTTTCCACTCCCTGTTATCCTTCACCACAAATGATTTGCTGTGAAACACACGGGATCTTTCAGATCCTGTATTTTCAGGAATATAGATTATAAAGCCGTGACCGAGTTATGCTTTTCCAGCACCACGTTTCCTAGTAATGATTTAGACAATAACTATAGCTCCACCGACCATATTGTTGCATTAGGTGCCCCTTTTCTCTCGGCTTCCCAGTCCATGTATTAAACAAGCTTGAAAGAAATTCGAAGAAGCCCGATCAACTTCCAAAGTCTGGTTCTGCATCCTGGAAATAGCACGATCCCATAAGGGAATTCTTCTTAAACTGGCAAAGAGGAATTGCTAGTACAATCTTGGCGAAGATGGAGGGGATGTGCCGCGGGTGTTTAAGGAGGGCTGATGGCCAGGAATACAGGGCAGTCGCCTGACTGGAGGGGCTTTGAAAAGAAGCTTGGAAACTGAGCGTTTAAAATAACCTAGAAGAGAACAAGAAAGGTGAGGTGAGGTTTGGTTAGAACCAGAGAGAGGGATCCGAAAAGAGGGCGAAACGAGGAAATCAGAGGAGCGAGGAGAGGGAGTCAAAATAAAAAAAATTAAAAAAAAAGAGCCAGGTCAGGACCAGAGAAGCAGTACCTGGACAGCTCCTACTTTGAAAACCTCTCCTCAAGCCCTCACTGCTGTGCCATCCAGCGAGAGCTCGGTGGCTGGAGAGACACCCCAAAAAAATCAGAAAGAGGGGGAAAAAAGACACATTTTCCTTTTAAAGCCTCAAAGTGTCCACGTCCTCAAAAAGAATGGAACTAATTTAACACAACTGCCTTCGTCATCACAGGGCTTTTGCTGCCAGCAGAGCAGGGGAAGGCTGGCGATGAGGGGGAGCACATGTCCCTGCCCTGACTCGGGCGAGGTGGAGCAGCAGCACTTTCCCCCCTCTCCCATTGGCCGGGAGCTTGGGGATCACACGCAGCCCAGGGAACCTCCTGCCATATAAATAGGGCTGATCGGGCTTTATTATTTTAGCATCACGGCAGCAGGTTTCTGCTAAGTTTGGAGTTACTCATCCCATCTGTATGCCTGTAATCTATAGGTAATAAAAAAAACCGGCAAGGCTCTGCTTCACAAGGAGTCTGCATGTCTAATTGCTAGACATGCTCAGCTTTGTGGATACACGGATTTTGTTGCTGCTTGCAGTAACTTCATACCTAGCAACATGCCAATGTAAGTGTTTCAGTTTGGTTTTTTTTTTAATGTGTGTGACCTGGGGGCTCAATATATTACTTTATTGTACTGCTTTGGAGTTGGGGATCGAGTAATCTTAAAGCTGAGGCTAAGCAAAGGCTAAGCAAATCATAAAATAGTTGATAATAAATAAACTAAAATGGGTGGAGGGGCGGCGTCGGTATTCTAATCTTTATTTCGCGGACAAGGTAGACTTTTGGGGAGTTAGTAAGGATGGCAAATTTCCAACAACTTTTCATTCTCTCTCTCCAGTCGATCTTTGCAAAAATGTAGAAAAATCAAGTTAATTGTCATAACTGCACTTTTAAATAGCCAAGCTATATCTACGCAGCAGTAAACAGCAGCCATACTAAAACGTGTTAAAAATATTGATAACTTAGGAAGTGTCCAGCCTACACCACTCTTAGCAATGCAGAAAATAATAGCTTACAGCAACTTTGTAAAATCTGTAACTTTAGGGCGTTGTACAGTTTTTCTTTTCTAGTATTTATCAGGCGCCCTCTACTGGAGAAAAGATGTCATACACGTAACCTCATTGTAAACCAACGAGGTTAAGCACCGATGTGCTTCTCTATAATTTAATTGTAGAACTGACTCCTGGAATAAATTATGCATCTTCTATTTTTATTTAGTTTAATAAATCCAAACACAAACAATAAATATATATGTGCTAACAGTTTAAAATTCAACCTATGAGAAAAGCAAATGACTGCTTATTTCAAATATAAATAAAACTAAGGTATTATTTTGAATTATAATATTGTTAAAGCCAGGAACAGTGTTGGCTATTTCTGTTAGTAGAGATAAATTAAATTTGGAGCCTCTTATTTCTTTGTCTTCCTTCGCCAGATAAAGACGGAGTTTTCCTTTTAATGTTTTTCTTTTCCACCTGTAACGTTAAGAGTTTTACATCTATTGTTTCATAGTTTGAACAAAAGAGAAATAATAGTGCTTTTTTGAACTCGCATCTTCCTCCTGCTTTTTTTGTGCTTTCACATCAGTCAGAATTGTCTCCTACTGTATTTAGGGTTCTATGAGGCTTCATGCTTTGCTACCTAGCGTTTATCCCCTATTTTATCCCCTCCCACTTAACCCCGCCATGGCAAGTGACCCTCCTCTAACCTAGGACATAGCACTTCCTTCCCTTCAAAACCCAGCCACTGGGTGTCACTGTTACACCATCACCGGGGCTCACTTCGCCCAGACCTGTATAATAGTTAATACTATTCTGGCGTATAGTAGCAAGCTTACATTTACAACAATTATTCTATTATAGTATATTACTGACATATACACTAACTGGTCATTTCTAGTTGAAAAGATGAGATAATTACCTAATTATAGATTACAGAACGACTTACTTGGGCTAATATTCAATGAATGGGTATACGGGGGAAAAAAGCAAAGGGTCTATAATATTTCAGTAAGTAGAGAAATTAGACTAGATGAATCTGGCAGACCTAATCTGTCATCAGTTTCTATATTGCTGTGTAAAGACACACTAAATAAATGGCCCATACTGTAATTCATATAAGAATGAAGAACTTACTTAAATGTTATAGTTAATTATACTGTGCATACATTATATATGATATTTTTATCCCAAATTACATCCTTTATGATAGCTGATTATACTGTAAATGTTAATGTAGCATATGGAATTATGATCACCATTGCTTTCTTTATGCAATGGACTGTACAGCACTAATTTAAAAAAATATTCTGAGGGATTCAATTTGGATGCTGTAATTGTTTTTTTCAGACTCATTTGGCACCTGCAGGTGTAGTATTCATTACTAGGTTATTTGGCAGCTGGGCCAGAGTAACTGTTTGCTCAGTAAAAGAAAACAGTATAATATGCATAGGATTTTTACTCCCTCTGGTGGCACAGAAAAATAGTAGCATTTTTCTAAGGAGAACATTTTATATATTAATGTACTAAAAGGGATCTGAAAATATACTGGAAGGAAGGAGGAGGGCCTAACCCAAGGCTTCACATTTCAGCCCTCCCCCAATTAAACAGTTTCACACTATACATCTGGTAATTACTTATCATCAAATAAGAGGCAAAAGCAAATAATTTTTTTATTTTATGGACTCTTTATAGGTCTTTAAAGAGAAGGATGATCTATAAATATTTAAATTAATTAGATACAGAAAAAGTGAAACTGATCAGCTATGCATTAAATAAACGACAGTATACTATTTCTTGATTAAAGCAGGAGTGATTAAAGTACATATAATTCTGTGAATTTAATTTTTTAAAATAGTTTTCTGAACCTTTTGTTCACTAACTAGCTGCTTAATTTTGGAAATTCACTGATATTTATACATTTATAAACTACAGCCCCTGGATTTTTATGCTTACATTTCCAGTCTGCTTATTTTGTTAATTGACTATGACATGATGCACCACAGCTATGCAAAATGAGAATTATATTAAGTTCGAAAAAGCATAAGATATCAAAACCTTTATCAAATAAGCAATGCCAATGGAAAATTAATACATAGATTGCAATGGCTTTAACAGTGTCCAGAAAAAGATGATTATACTGTAATCTTTTGGGTGTAAAATGTATGGGTTTTGTTTTCAAATGAACAAAGCAGATGCTGAGACAATTGTCTAAGCTGTGCACTTATCTTGTTCATTAGTGTAATTATTTTTTTTTTATATAAATCCATACTTTCTAAAGGCAGATAGACACATACATTAACACAATTGTGCATCTAGCAAAAAACTAAGCATGGAAATGGCTGAGATCAGTATGCAACCTGTCCAATTGCTTGAGCATATGCTTTGTTCACTTTTAATTGTCATAACAGTTTTTTCTTGGCTTGTGTCTTCAGCAAAACCTTTTCATTTCAAAACTGGAGGTCTAAGAGTCACCACTAATAGCTTTCTCAGCTATTGACCGTGAAAAAGTAGGCCTCCACTTATTGTGGAAAGCTGAAATACTTACAGGTGACTAGAAAGCAATTTGTTTCAATCAGATTGTTTAAGTCAAAAGAATTTCACCTCATTTACAGTGCATCAAATTTTAAAACAATGGATCATGATCCTGTTTGCAGTCCTCCTATTCAAAGTGCACATTCCTTAAGCCCTGCTTTCAATGTGATATGTAATGTTCTGTAATTATTGTGGAGCTCCTAGTTCTATTATCACCTTAATTAATTCATTTTATTTTTCCTCCTTTTCCTTCCCTCTCTACAGCTGAAAATGAGGTTAGTATAACTATTTTGAACCTAATGTGCAGTGCACAGTCTCCTGGAAGAGGTTACATCCCCTTAACTCAAATATTTACCCATCTCAATGTATTCCAGAGAGGACTATTTCAAGGCATCTTGTTTTTAAGGGCTTTGGGTATTGCCTTGCAGTGTAGCCTCCCCAGTGTCCCAAGTGGGCCGGCCTTTTCAAAGGATGGCCCTCTTACAGGAAAGCAGCAATATAAAAAAGAAATGTGAAAAAGAGAAGCGTAGGAATTTTTAGTAATACTAGCAAGATGTGGTGACCGCACGACATCTGAAAGCCATGGAGTGTCATGCTCTGCAGTGCTTCAGGAGGATTATGAACGGGCTCAGGTGTGAAGCCTTCTATTAACCTCTTACTATTGATCGGATAAGATTAGAAAACAAGTGCACATTAATGATCCTCCTTATATAATGTTGCTTGGTAGAATTGGTATATATGATTAACTTGTTAAGAAAATTTAAAAGGAGAATAATGAAATTTGAAATTATCAATTAGATTTTAAGAGAGGACATCCATTTCCAGTTGCAATTCTTTTTATGTTAGAATGTGTATGAAAATAATAATTCTAGCTTTAACTAATAATTCCTTCTTGTGTTATATTTGTTTTTTTTAGGTTCGTAGGGTAAGCATGTTTTCCTTTTTTATTATTTCAATGTATAAGTCTCTTCCGCAAAAATGCCCTTTTTTAATTTGTCGCTACTCTATAGTTGGTAATAGATCATCATATTTGCCATAGATTTTTATGATAATTTAAGAACAAAAATAGACAGCAATTATTAAAATAAAGGTGATTAAAAACTAAGAAAAACTGGTAAAAAACAAAATTGCCTATGGGAAATTGCCATTCTAGTTTAAAAAGCTTGCATGCTATTTGCAAAATCCATGTACGTTTTTGATAGTATGTAGAAAAGTCATTTGATTACATTTATTTCCACTCTATAGACATGTAATGACTGTTATAATTGCCTAATTGTAGTACAGTGATCCTTTTTACAATAATTCCTTTGACAATAAATTATCATTTTAGTAAGTTTAGGTCTTATTACCAAATGTAATTCATGATCATTATTTATATGTAAAACCACAGGAGTAGTGCCATAACAAACAATGTATGTAACAAATAAGTATTGTGGCTTCTATCCTGTGTGTCTGTCACTATTATTGTTTACATGTTATCCTGTCAACATGACCTAATATTTCAGCAAGAGATCTTTTTGTAAAAAGCTGATCTCCCATATTGCAAATTGCATCTAATTAAGATCTCATTAACGTTAAGTATCTTCAAAAGATGTTATGCGGTCCATTTTTATTTACGTTTTCATTTCCATGGCTTGATTATTCAAACCACTACCTAGGCTATCAGCAATAGATAAGATTTGTTTTTCTTATACCTATGAGTGCTTCAATCTTATCTGCTTTCCCTCAGGGTCCCAGAGGAGACAGAGGCCCACGGGGAGAGATGGTAAGGAATCAGGATCTCCATTATGGTATTGAGATAGTGCAAGAACTCATATTCTTTAAAAAGAACAGGAAAAAAACAAACACACTTTTTTTTTCTGTGTTCACTAAGCTGAATTATTTTTTTAGGATTTCTGTACCCCTCTCCTCATTCCATAGTCAACTATGATAAATCTGAGTAATAAATTCATAGTAATAGCTAGGGGAAAAGGCTCATTAGAAATGAACAAGTAGTTTTTGTCCTTTCAAGAGTGCACACACACATACATACATACATACATATATATATATATATATATAAAATTACTGAAGGTATATGGGGTATTTTTTACACATAAGCAAGTTTTGCAAGTGCTTAACTCTATTGGTTTTCCATTGATGATTCCAAAAATATTAATAGAGTTGATCAACTTGGCCTATGGCATTCCTTTTGATAAAAATCCAGATCCATTCTCTTAAAAAAAACAAAACCTGAATTTCTACATTTCAAAGAGGACAAGTTCAAAGTATGATACGATTATAATATATGGCATCTGCTTTTATAATCTAGTGATTTTCTCCTGCTTTCCAAGAGTAGAACAGAGGACATAGTTTATAATAAACCTTTCAGTTTGACCAAGACCTCCATATTAACAGTTCTGATTCAGCTCAGTAGGTAGTACATATACATCTACTGAGCTGTATACACATTGTGAATATGCATCTCTTATCTTGCCATGTGATCCTAATTCATTTATGGATGCAAATTCTGTAGTCTGATACTGTGCCTTGGATGCATATTTGTGGATCATGTTTTAAATATTTTAAAAGATATTAATTAATCAAATTTAATAGAAAAGAAATTAGAGTCAGAAGTCTGGCAAAGCAAATCAGGCAAAGTGAGAAATGCCTTCAGATTAGTCTCTATTCTTTTGATATCATTTTCATTCAAATGCATTTACTGTATATCATTCAATATTCTGAGAGTCTCTTGTACCTAAGGAGTACAAATACATTATTTCATTGTGCATTACCGCTAATGTTAAGAATACCCTTGGCTTGTATTAGAAATTAAAACAGACATGAGGAAAGCTTCTCATTAATAACAAAGCTTTGAAAATTATGAGTTTGACATTTGCATGGATTAGGCAAGCACCAATTATTTGATACAGCCTGTGTTTTGTTAATATTTATCATTTAATTGCAGGGTCCACCAGGCCCACCAGGCAGAGATGGTGAAGATGGTCCTCCAGGCCCACCCGGTCTCCCTGGTCTTGGCGGAGTATGTGAACAAACATTTTATTATTGAAATTCAAACAAAATTCTTTAATAGATATTATAAATATACAGATATGACAGTTTAATCATTTTAAAAGCTGAGAAACAACTATTGTCAATTTGTAGGATGGTAATTTTATTATTGGGTCATTTGTAAAACAAAATGATTCTTAAATATGAACTGAAACTGAATTAAGTTTTCATACATTTAATTTATTTTATTGAATCAGAGATTAAGAAATCCATTTGCAGATATTAGCCCTGACAGTGGAATTAACAGCTTTGTTCTTGTGAAAAGAATATTTAATGTGCCATGGATAGGACATACAAGGACTATATCAATGATGGTCAAGTGCTGTTAATGCTGTGTTGGCATACTGATATAGTGCTAACTCAAAAGGAAGAGGTGCGAATTGTTGGTTAGCTGATTCCATGCCCTATAGCATATGATGTCTTTCAAGCTCCCCATGGGCTGTAATTTGCAAAATACACCCTAAAGGATTTCTGAGATCTCATCAGATCAAAATCTAAAATGCTAGTGTAACACTTGCTATCAGTTCCTTAATTTGAATTGGACTACTTCTGATCAGAACATTTACGTCAGGGTTCTGATAGAGCCCCTAGAATAGAATGGAATAATAGACTAAAGGACTGATTTATTTAACATTTGCAAGCATTTTGCTGCATTGTAAAACCTATGTTAGATGTATCGATAAGAGTCACATTATTTTTAATGTGGAAAAACATTGGCACAACCCCAGCACAAAGCTTTGATGAATCAGTCAGTTCCCGAGTGCCCTCTACTAGTTACAGTATACATTCAAGACCATTATTTTTATGGTAAGTTGCAATTGACTGAATTTAAAAGACAGCTCCAAAAAGGCCTGTTATCCTTTTGTTCGTGCTGATATTCATAGAATTGTGTTTTTAAAGCTTTTCAACATATTGGCCTTATTCAATAGCAATTGTTTCCATAAGCACAAAATGGAGCAATATCCTTTTTGAATGCGGCCCTTTGCCCATAAACTCACTGTACTGATAAAAATGTCTGTTTTTGTGTAGTGTTATCACATTAAACAAGCCAATATTTACAGATCAATTAGATTATTTTACAAAATTAGTCTATGAAGGTAGACATAACCCAGCTGGAAACACTCATTTTTTGCATAGCACTGTCCCCATGTAATGTGATTCATTGTTTACAATGTCCATGTCCCAGACAGCAGAGGTAGGTTTAGTGTCTTGCATTAAGTCATCAATGATCTATGGGTAGGGGAATAAAATCCCGGGTCTCATACTAACTGAGATCTCCAACCACTGGATGCACACTACAAGACCAGAAAAGATTCAGATAGAAATTGGATAATTTTATTATACTTCACTAGCAATAAACTTGCGGTTTAAAAAGAATCTAAAATTGATCAATGCATTTAATTTGAGAAATTTTAGTGAAGCACAAAAGGAGAGGTATTTATTTCTCACAGATTATTGTAATAGAAAAGGATCTGCAACAAAACTCTGAAGCTGATATCCTTTAAAGAGATGAGGCAGATTTCTCAAGCTTTTTGCTCCAGGACAAAGTTTGCTCTAGAATCATCAATAAAAGTATCCCAGTATTTTTAATGAGGAAAATATGATTGCATAAAACTAGAGTAATAATTGTACTGAAACAAAACTGAATGAAGACCATGACAAATTTCCCCAAAGGATTCTGATCAAATATGATGCAAGAAACTCTAACTGTAAATAGCATATCATGCAGAGAACCCTTATGAAAAAGTTATATGGCATAGAAAACCTCTCCATTTTGAAGGAACTGAATCAGAAGAACACATAGGGCCAGACCAGATATACTACGGGGGTTTTCTCCCATTATGACTATGGGAAAAATACTTAATAAATATGCACACACATTTTCTGGAGGCCGATTCATACAGGTTTCTTTTATCATATTCTGTGTCTTTGAAAAAAGACCTTTGTGAATTGGGCCTAAGTGATTCTGAGACATTAGAGGAGTGAGAAAATTCAAAATCAAGTATCAAACATTAAAAATGTACAGATCAAGCTGGGTTGGAATCCAGACCCCACATTCCCTCAACTTTCTGTCCATCAACAGAGAGGTGTTATGTTTTTAGATTTAGCAACATCACCCTCAGTACACCAAATAACTTTCATTCCCAAATCTGTTCTGTAGACCCCACTGCCTGCCAAGTTTTCAAGATATCTAATATGAATATACGTGAGATAATTTTCTATCTATTGAATCTCTAATGTATTCATATTTGTCTCATGCATATTCATAGAAGATATCCTGAAAATCTTACAGGCTGTGGGCCTACAGGATGGGTTTGGGAAGTCCTGATTCAAAAGTTATGGGAATGCTGCTGTGGGTGTTGAAGGAATACAGTTGCATTGCTGGAGCTGTCTTTCTAAATTCTTGTACTCATTTTCTGTGGGCCTTTTGAGGAAAGTAGTATATAAATCTAAAAGCAGAATGTGTCCTTTCCTCCTTGACCTAGCCTATATAGCTTGATCTCAGAATTCTATATCTATCCCAACACTACTATTGGTTATTTCTATACAGTAACTTCATCAACATTTCTGTGACTTAAGATAAAGCTTTAAAGGCTTTGTCATTTAAAGGCTTTGTCATTTATCTAATGGCCATGGTTATTATAGAGTCCACTAACATTAATTTAGTTCTAAGACACTCACTTTTCACTTTTTTTCTCTTGTTTAGAACTTTGCTGCTCAGTATGATCCATCAAAAGCCGCTGCACCTGAAGCTGGAGCTATGGTAGGCAGATGTTCTAATTTCTAAGATATAATGTGTATGCTGTACATGTCAAAGTTCTGCATTTAATTTTTCTCATCCAACGCATTAAATAAATAAACAACTAAATAGATAAATCCAGGGCATTGAAAATACATTTGAAATCTGCTTCAGAATAGAACAGTGCTAATTGCAAACTCATCATTCAATATATTATGGGAATAGTTCAATATACACTCTATTAGATAGCATTCTAATTCTTGTTTTACTGTTAGTAGCATATAACATATGGCATTAGTTTTGCAGATCATTCAAGAATACACATATCTTTCCAGAATAACTTTTAAATGAAATACAATTGCAACATATACAATTTAAACTGATGTAGTAAATGATTATATTGAAAAATATATTAATCATATTCACATAACAAGACATTTTCCAAAAATTAGGATTTTTCTGCCTGTGGCTAAGGTAAAATACATCTTACAGGTTCTAATAAGAGCCAGTTACATCCCCAGTGCACCAATTTTCCAGCATTCCTGGCTGAGGTATTCACCTGGCATCGAGTTGTCTTTGCTGAGGAGGTTAGAAGCAATAGATCCATAATTTGTGATCTAGAGAATCATCATACCTTGTCCCCCATTTCCCTCACCCACTTTTTCCCCACCCCATCCCCCTCCCTCACACACATACATACTGTCACACACACACACACACACACACACATGCACATATAAATCCCAGGCACAAAATAAGCTTCCATTTTGTGGCTAAGAGGACAGGGAAAAGTTAATCTGGTGTCTCTTTGCAACCAACGAATCAATATCCTAGATGAGTGCTCTTAGCTTCCTTTTGTCCCAGATACTGAGTGTTGTCTCTATAATTTTCCCAGCTTAGACCAGCTTGAGGAGCAGAGAATCCTAAATTGTAGCGTAAAGTACTGTTTTGTGTCATCATTTTCCATTCCCACCTGATGTTAACCATGTTCATTTCAAATCATGCATAGTGCAAAGGATGGCGGAAATGAGCCCTTATCTCCTCTAAATCTCTAACAGAGCAGAGTCAATTTGGATTAAATTTGTACTCCATCTTATCCCAGCTCCACAGTGGGTAAAAATAGGATTAATGTAAAATGAAGCCATTTTCCATGTTTGCTGAGAATTTGTTAATCTTCATGTTTCTCGGTTTTAAGGTAACCTTTTTAACTTCCTCGCTAAAAGCATCAAAAAGTTCACAAAAGGGAAGGCAAGACCATCTTTTATGTTTCTGGGTTAAAAAGATCAAATGTTGATTTACCTGTAAAACACAGTGGCTGTATAATACTCCCCATGAATTCAACATTTGTCATTTTTGATCATGAAATAATTTTATTCTAGTGGTTCCCATGTCTGCTCTTCCAAAATCCTTGACATGTCTTTGTTTCAGGATATAGGCAATGAATAGCCATGAGATATATTTGCATATATTTGCTCTAATAGCATAACATGAGAATCATGTTTTGGCTAACCTGAAAACCCACACCTGTTGGCAATTCTCAAGATCTGGATTTGAAATTATCTGTCCTATTTATTTATTTATTTATTTATTTGCACATTTATTCACCACTTCTCCTAGGAAGGCTCCAAAGAAATTTTCCAAAAACACCCATAAATGCAATGAACATAACACAATCACTTTACAATCAATTACACTGTGGGGCAGTTCAGCCAAAGCTTTTTCCAAAAAGCCAAGCTGTACATTTTTTCTGAAAATTCAGAAAATCATCTGTAAATTTGATTACAAGAAGTAAGGAATTCAAAAAATGCGGGCCTGTACATAAGAAAGCTTTTTGTTTCATTTTAGCTAGTTTAAAAGTAGGGGTCTCAAGTTAGTTTTGTTAAGACAAACTCAAGGATCCTATTACACAGCTCCATTTACTGTCCTATTTAATGTCCTATTATGCAGCTCTGTTTAATTAACATAACATCAGCTTTTTGTACATTTTTAGGTTCATTGGGGGAGGGTTCTAGAAGATGGGTATTTAAGCATCTTCATAAATGTGACTCCTGTGCAAATTCTTAATATCAAGAAGTAGAATCACCTTAGTCTCGCAACACCTTATTTGAAAAGACCGCTGAGTCTGAAGCACAAATCAGGATTTTACTTGCATACGTTTTCTACTGGGACTCGTATGCAAATGAGCCTAATAGAAAACTTACATGTGTAACTTTCTCTCAGCCAACTTCACAAAAAAGTTGCTTACACTTCAGTGAGAAGTAGGTAACCTTTTTTGGGGAAAACAGCCTGAGGCCTTTTTGCATGCAAGTTTTTGCAGAATTCATTGTTAACAAACTACTTTGCATGATTTTGCCTCACAGCAGCTCATTAACACTTAATTAAACTTTCACATAGCAGACCGTGCATGTTGATTTTGAAGGTGATGTTTGCATAAAACCATGCAAAAGGCCAAAATGGAGGTGTTCCTGCATGTTTTGGGCTGTTTGTGTGTTTTTACACATGTAGTGCTTCCTCTATGAAAACATTCACGCTTTCATAGCTCAGCATCTACATCTCATCCCTAGTGATTGTTTCTCCTCAAACCAATTTTCCCTCAGAGAACTAAAGTTAATGAAGTGCAACCTATCACTTGATCAAAAAGACTCACGCCTCAACTCAACCTAAATGTCCACCATAAGGTGTAGTAATTAACACAAAAAAACCACCATTACCAAAGTGAAAATCAAAATTTGAAAAAGAGAAACCAGGGTGAAATCTCAAACAGAGCCAATGCCTAAATTAAGAGAACAGCTACTTAGCGAACGTTGATATCCTCTAATTGTGCCGGTCTCTTAAGTTAGGCATTGGCTCTGTTTGAGATTTCACCCTGGTTTCTCTTTTTCAAACTCTGCAAGGTAATGGTAGCAATGACAAGGGACCTCACAACAGCCAAGCAATCTCTTTAGATAGTCCACAAGTCTTTTCTAAGTAATACTTTATGAGCTTTGCTTCTCTGAGGGAGACTCAGTTTTAGATGAAACATGTCAGGATTGAAATGTGGTCAGTATTTATTGTCTATACAGTATGATGTTTTCTAGTAGTGCTCTCACACAAAGTTGTTGGCTAGACAAAGGTGTTCCTGCTTCCTGATGTTGAGGTAGTATTCATGTACAAAATGTAACCTAGAGAAAATTATATGACTTATTTTAACCCAATGCACTTTGGATAAGTCCTTTTTTTGTTCTTAATTAATTTTTAAAGTGAATAGTGGTAGGCCATAGTATAAAAGTTGTAGGTCTGGCTAATCAGGTCTGGGTCACCTTTAAAATAATTCAAGTTCATCATTTAATAGAACTTCATAAAAGCCTTTTTTCACAATGAAATTCCTTTCATGTTCCGCTTATGTCCCAAAGATTCTTAAGAATTTTCACTCAGTTTGTGTCTATAGCATATGGACTTTAGGAGCTGATCCTGAAACAAACATTGACTCAGCCTGATTATTCATTCTGGGTTTACTTGCTCTTAAAACACCTGCATCACCCAATATCTCTTTTTAAATCATATTCAAAATGAATACGGTCCTAGGTGAGTAGTGTCCTAAATGAGAATACCACAGAGTTTTGTTTTTTTAAGAATTTTACTGTGGATGATCACTGCCATCACTTAGCATAGGAGGCATTGATTTTTTTTAAAGAACAGTGCTTTTCTATACAAAAGTGGGAACTTGACTTTTAAAGGTCCGGTAGACTGGACATTCCTGCAGTGACTTTCTGCCAGTTCTATACATGGAAATCCATTCCCGCACTGACATTATTAGCTCAGTTCCGAAAGGCACAGCACTATTACATGCTTCATGTTAAAATGACAAAAAAGGAAGGACTGATTTTGAAAACATGATCTTTGACATATCCCAGTCTCCTACTGCAAATAATTACAGTGTTCAAAGAAAAATTCACAGAAGCCCCGCTGTAAAGTCCTATTTAATTGAACTAAAAGGTTATAAACAGCCATTCATTTCTAAAGATTTTTTACTACTGATTTGGATGTAAATATGTTTTGAAATAAGTTGATATGTCCTCTTTCCTTCTTATATACTATTACAAAAATGAGCACGGGTAACCAGAAAAAAGCTTACTCTTGTCTTTCAAATTCTTCATTTTATTTATGGTGGAATCAGAAAAGAAGTATTAGATTTTATTGAAGTAAAGTTGAATCTCTCAAGAATTACAGATAAAATTAATACATCTTTTCCTGAAAGACCTCCTTTCTTTGAATCTCACAGACTGCAATGTTGAATAAATTCTCAATGGGCCATCACCAAAAAGCTGATTATTAGTTTAACGTACAAGTTCACAGTAAATGATATGGTTTGCAGGACCATGCAATACATTTTAATGAGCACATCTAGAACACATACCCTTATAAAATGCAATGAAAGGAAAAGACAGACAGCAATGGGATATTACAACATACTTAGCTGAAGCGAAACTGGTAAATATTCTCTTTTCTATCTTTTCCACAGAAATAGTTTCTTGCATGTTGAGCCCATGGAAGCAATATTTATAGAATAGAAAAATGTTGGTAACAGGTACCAATGTTTAAAACACAAGATCAAGAAGAAAATAGGAATTTGATTAGGTTTGGTCTCCTTTTGTTCTCTTAAAAGCTATCATTTTGAAATTAATTTGCATTTCTTGACTTATATCTTAAGGAGGAAATTTTCAAAATGATTTATGCATGTAAAACTACTTTATGCGCATAAATGGACCTTGGAAGATTTCTGTGATTATATGATGCTTTCACACGTGGAACTCCTTGGAAAATTACCTTTATGCGACTGAATCATTAAAATTATGATTCAGATACCATCTGCGCATTGGAGGCTACAGCCATTCACAAAGCAGTCTATGGTGCCAATGTACAAAAGTATTGTAAGCTTATTGATTTATTTTTTTTTTTGCTACCGTTTTGGCATATTTTTGTGTACTAAATTAACTACCAATTTAATAAAGATTTTAGTGCATGAAAAATCGCACTAAAAAAAAAAAAAAAAAAAAAAAAAGTATGCCAAGTATAGCCCATTTCTATAGAAGTAGTATAGTACTGAAGGAAATTATCCATGACTACTAATGAAAAAAAGTGCATTTAAGCCTGCTAGACCTGAAGCAGGAGTTTTCACTGCTGAAACTTTAATTTCACTTTCAGAGGGGAAGTGTAGAGCACTTTTCTATTATAATGAAAGCCTTTGGGCAGAAGGGTACCCACTACATCCTGGGTCCAAGGGCTCGGATCAGAGGAACTCTGGCTTAGGGTAGCTTGGGACAGATGCACTTTCATCAAGGGTCTCAGGGCAGAGTCTCCCTGGTCCAGGGGTCCTGGGTGAGAGAGTCTGTCAGGTCTGGGGCCTCAGGTCTAGAATCCCTAAGGAGAGAACCTCTGATGGCTTTCTTCAGTGGTTAAAGGTACAAGTTCAACCTAACTTCCACTTCTTAATCCTGAAGTTAAAAACAATAGTAAAGTTAAAATTAGCTACCATTTTAGCACAGATGTTAACTATACTACAATTTAGCAGAATTTTCAGAGCACGTTTTATAACTCCCATGTGGTAGACATACCAGTAGTAAAGTGAATTGCTAGCAAGGTGGTTAAAAATGTGCTCTAAACTTTAGCACACATTTTTGTATTGCTAATTTTATCACACAACAATCTCATACATATTCTAAATTTGTAATAGGTAAAAACAATTACAAAGATGACTATATTTCTTGACGTTTGTATTTTAATGTAGGATGGGGTTTATTGATTGGTACAATATGTTGATTGTCCATTGTCCAAAGTTCTGGATGGGCTAAGAAATAAATAAAGAAATTGCAATGACCATTATATGGCTCAAATGGGTTTGAAAGATTTTGTTAAGATTTCTGAGGAAGAAAAGTCCCTAATATATTTGCAAATGGAGGCTCATGGCGCTCTGTCCAAAAAAAAAAAAAGGGCTATAATGCCATGAGAGAGCTAGAAACACGGAGTGGAAGAAAACTGCCTGGCCAATAAAGAAAAGTCGAATGAGGAAGTACCGCGTTCAGGGCAGGGCTGCGGCACTTGATCTTTATCATTGAACTGCTATAATAGCTATTTTATTAGGTCGTTTAGTAATTCTGCCTTTTGTTTTGCTCTACAAGTATACTAGGGCGCCAGTACTAAAATACTGTTATTATTCTTTTTAATAGGGAATAATGGGACCAAGAGGCCCACAAGGTCCACCTGGATCTCCAGTAAGTACATTCAGCTAACAGTCAAGCTGTTCATCAACCTGAAATGTATGATGTAAAGATATATGAATGATCAGTGATAGTATAACACATTCCTAACCATTCTACCTTCTCCCTAGGGGTCTCACGGTTTTCAAGGTGTTCCTGGTGAGCCCGGTGAGCCTGGTCAAACTGTAAGTCCACTTTCCTAGAGTGCTAAAACAAAGTTTTATAATGAATTCCATTTAAAAAAAAACAACAACAATTGGCTTAATACAACTACATTTGGTATATCTTAACAGGGTCCTGTTGGTTCCAGAGGTCCAGGTGGTCCACCTGGAAAGGCTGGTGAAGATGTAAGTCTAGGTTTTTACAAATTATGAAACACCATTTCGGCTTCACATTTTCAGGATTCTTAAGAAGCTGCTAGTAAACACAGAGAGCACCTTAAATTGGTAAATTCAAGGGAGGTTTGGAGATTTGGGGTTTCTTCCAGGACACACATAGTAACTTGCAAGTGCATTCCTTCATCCATAGGTAGGACAGCAGCATGAATTCTGATGTAGTTTTCTTCTTTTTCTTCTTCATGTCATCAAGTAGGTACAGAGCCTGGAGGCACTCCTCACACAGGCACTCATTCATACCGGGGGGGGGGACATGATTAATGCAAAGTAGATCAACTGATAAATAGCAAAACACACACACAAATATCCTACATCCAAACAATAACCCAGATATGTTGTGTACTGCTAAAAAAAAAATGTTAAGTAGTAGATATATTGTACATTGTCTCTTCAAGAAGTCATTTCCATTGCTGCAAAATATTCTTTAACTAATTGCATCACCTCTTCATTCATGTTAGGGTACCTCTGGCAAACCTGGAAGACCTGGTGAGAGGGGTTCTGTTGGTCCTCAGGTGGGTTTTCATATTAGTAAAAGTAATTGACTAAGGATCAGTAAAGTAAGTGCATATGATTAAAAGTGAAATAATAATACAGTTGTGATACTGACTGAGCAGCAGGCTGAAAATCAGGGAGACCTGCTTCTCTCACAAACGCTCCTTGGGCAAATCCCTTCACCCTCCATTGCCTCGGGTACAAATTACAATATAAATCCTCTGGGGAAGGGAAATGACTACAGTACCTGAATTGTAGCTCACCTTGAACTCAGCGTGGAAAATGCAAGTTATTAATTCTAAACTTCAAATCCAAATCCAAATGGAATAACCTGCCACCCTAAAGTACTAGAAAAACGATGGAATGATGGCTAAATTCTATTCTCTATTGACTGAGTCAGCTGCCATGCGGCTCTGCTACTTAGCTGGATAAGCTAACGAGCGCTGTATATTCAGCGGCCATTTTGAATATCGGCCTCATAATTGCTATGTTTTCACTTTTATGATAAAATCTATGTTGTTATTTATTTGACTACACAAAAGCATTCTCTGTGGGGAAAACCTGCTTATTTGCCAGTTTGCACATTTATATCTACAACTGCAGACCATTTTAACATTTTGTTTTCTTTTCAAGGGTGCTCGTGGTTTCCCTGGAACTCCTGGTCTTTCCGGCTTTAAAGGAATCAGAGTGAGTAAACTGGCTGCTGAAATGGTAGAGAAAATAGCTCATAAGGATAGTGAATCACTAAAATAATAGCAGAAAAACATACAGGCATGAAACCATTCAGATACAAAACTTTCAATGATGCAAATAGTATTCGAGATTTTTTAGTAGCAATATCAATACTAATTATTGTATTTATGCTTCATGACTTGCGTACAAGTTAAACAAAAGGTCCTTTACCAAACAGCACATACCCAAAGTTGGAGTACAAGAAGCTTAGGTGATTTATTCAGAGTTGTGCAGTAACTGATGGAAAACCAAAATGAACTCAAGTCACAAGACTTAATTCATCTGTGATCCAGTCACTGAGCTATATTCCCATCTATAGAATCACAATGGAATCCTGCTTTTTCAGCTGATATAGAATGTTAACACAGCAGATATCCTGTGAGCTGTCTCATGTAATATTATAGCAGATCATAGAACACAGCCCACTTCCTGATATAATAATCTGCGTTAAGTGTGGTTAATAATTTGTGTCTTTGCTGAACAATTATGTAGCTCCTTCAGTTATATGATCTTAGGATCCTATTAGGAGTTACCACACAGGAAAAGGACTCTGGCACCTCCAGGCTAAAGCACCTTCAAGCTTTAACCCGTTCTCACTATCGTATCTTTATAATTATTCCTGCCTTTATCTTCTTTCCAGCTTGTTTTTAAGCTTCCAAGTTCTCGATTCCCGTTGATTGTAACTTTGACTTATTCATATCTATTGTTATCTATTGTTTACCTGAATTGTTCCTTCAGTTATACCCTCTGTTAAATGTAAACCGATCCGATATGGTTATTTACTATGAAGGTCGGTATAAAAAACTGTTAAATAAAATAAAAAATAATAAATAGTCAAAAAAGGAAACGGAATGTTAGTAATTATTAGGAAGGGAATGGAGAATAAAATGGAGAATATCACACCTAGAAGTACTGTGTGTAATTGTGGTCACCACAGCTCAAAAAAGATATAGTAAAACTAGAAAAGGTGTGGAGAAGGGTGACCAAAATAATAAAGAGGATAGAACAGCTCCTTATGAGAAAAGGCTAAAGAGGTGAGAGCTTTTCAGTTTGGAGAAAAGATGGCTAAGAGGAATAAAGATAAATGTTTATAGAATCATGAATGAAGTGGAATGGGTAAACATAAATCAGTTGTTTACTCTTTCAAAAATTAAAAAGACTAGCAACATGCCATGAAGTTACTAAGTAGCACATTTAAAACAAATCAGAGAAAATATTATTTTCACTCAATACACAAGTAAGTTCTGGAATTCATTAATGGAGGGTGTTAAAAAGACAATTGGAGTGAATTTTCAAAGTGCTTATGCATGTAATATTAGCATATACATGTGTAAGTAGCTTGTACTCATGTAATCACTATTTTATAAACATCAAAAGTATGAGTGTACTTTAGGATTCATGCATAGATATATGTGCAAAAAAAGTGGCAGTCTCTGGGCATTCTGGGGTAGGGCCAACAGATTTTTGCAAAAGTTGCTATTTTATAAGAGATTTACATGTGTACATTTGGCAACTTGCTCGTGTAATTTTATACCTGCTAATTATCTTGCATAATCGATATCAAACTTGTTTACTGTCTACTATTGGCTGGGTGGGAGGTCTGGGTGAACTGGGAACCAGGAGGGTCTTGATGACCTGGAGCAGGACTGGGTGAACTGGGGGAGGAATCAGAAACTAGTCATTTCAATTACACTCGCTTGTTTTAAAATATACCAACTTCTGCGCATATATTGGATTTATTTTTTTGTGTATAACATACACATGCATATATTTTTTAAATTGGTAGGAAAAGTACACACATTCATTGCATTGAAATACCCACTTTCAGCGCATTGCATGTATTTGCTCATAAGCATACATACGCAAGCGTATCTTAGGCGTCCACGTATTTTATAATACACGTGTATCTGATATGCACAGTTTATAAAAACCTGTAGATTTCTGCATGGCAATATACTCTTAAAGGGTAACGTTCAAACAAATGTGCACTGCAGCATATATGCGCGTTGAAGGCTGCAAGCAGATCTATGCTAGTCTTTTCATAACTCGCCTGTTTAATGTACACACATTTCATAAAATATGCATATCTCTGTCCTGCAAAATACACACGTATGTAGGCTTACACGTGAATGCATCCAGTGCATTGAAACAACATATAGCAATGCAATGAACGCACATAGTTTTCCTACCTATTTTAAAAATATGCATACATATATTTTACATGTGAAAACAAAGTAGGACTTACTTGTATAAATTAGGATTTATGCGTGTAAGTCAGTGTATTTTAAAACACACATACATGAAGGAAATTGCCTGTTTTACAATTAGTCCACCAGTTCACCCAGTCCTTCTCCAGGTTGTCAATATCTTCCTGGTTCTTCAGCCTGAACTTCCCCAGGTCACTCAGTCCTCCCACCCTGTCACTATTACACAATAAACACATTTATGCCAGATAATTAACTGATGTAAAATTTCATAAATTGGCAAATCTATATGTGCAAGTGTCTTTTAAAATAGCAACTTAAGGGGGTCATTTTCAAAGGCTTATCGCATGCGATAAGCCTCTATCGCGTGCGAAAAGGCCTTTTTCACGTGCGATGGCATCCTGGGGCGGAGTCATGGCAGCGAGGGGAGGAGTCGGGGCGGCAAGGGGGCGGACTCTGCGATGTCTTTACTGGCGGCGATAAGGTTAATAACCTTATTGTCGCCGGTAGCATGCCAAATAGCACCACCTTTCACGGTGGCGCTATTCAGTGCGAAAGCCGGCAGCAAAGACACTGCAGTGGTGCGAAGGCTGCTGGCTTTGGCAGGCCCGCCCCCCCCCCCGTTTTCGCAGGATTCATTGTTCTGCGATAGAATGATGAATCCAGGCCTAAATGAGTAAATGTTGGTTCCACCCAGAATGCCAATAGACTGCCCTTTGTTATGTATGTGTGAAAGTGAAAATGCATGCCTATTTTTTACTTTTATAAAATACAGGAGACATAAATAGGGGCTACTTATGTGTGTATATGCTCATTTTTATACAGATAACATTTTGAAAATTCACCACTTAACTAGGTTTAAAAAAAGATTGTACAAGATCCTGGAGGAAAAGTCCATATTGTATTGGGGCAAGACTCTGATTATCCCTGCGCATAAGAAGCATGGATACTAGATATGATCCTGCCAGGCAATTGTGATCTGGATTGGCCGCTGTTGGAAATAAGATATTGTGCTTGATGGACCCTGGGTCTGACTCAGTATGGTGGCTCATATGTTCTTAGATTCTTCTTGAGAACAGAAGAAAAATCAAAATTAAATTCTTAAGAAAATACAGGCAAGGATTAGAGCAGGGATTACCAAAACAGTTGTGATGATGCCCTAACCAGCTGAGTTTTCAGGATATTCATAAAGAATGTGCATGAGATAAGGTCGTATGCTTTGGGGACCCTGTATATGCAGATTTATCTCATGCATACTCATTGTGAATATCCTGGAAACACAACCGGCTAGGGTCACTAGAATAGGTTTGTGAAGCCCTAGATTAGGGTTAAGTTTAGGGTTAAGAGTGAGATGGAGGAATCAGACATGATGTCTGAAAGAAATATTTATTTTTAATTTTGTTTCCATATCTTTTAGGGTCACAATGGTTTTGATGGTCAGAAGGGATCTGCCGGTGTTCAAGGTGTTAAGGTAAGTAATTCTAATTCAGAAAACTTTCAGGAAGCTTTTAAGAATCTCTTTTCATACAACTGATTCACTATTCTAAACTTTAGTACTATTCATTTTAATTTCTGTTTTTACATAAAAATCACAGAATGTGGAACAGAGCAATAAAAGTCATAGTACAAAAATACACAAACCTCAAGAGAAATGCAGGAAAGAGAAAAACCAATCAGCTTTGAAAGACATAAGAGCTTATCCAGTTGACTGAGATGCACAATTATCTTGACCATTGAAATATACATTTTTGATAAGGATGTTATTCGATTAGTGTATGTGCCAGTTTGAATACTAAACAAAAAAAAATAAAGGCCGGATTTTAAAAGGCCTGCTCGCGGTTTATGTGTGTGGCTGGGCCTTGCGCACACCGTGCGAATTTTCAAACGGGCTCGGCCACGCACGTAAATCCCGGTACTAGCACAAGTGCCGGGTCATTTCAAAGGGGCGGGGGGAGTGGACCGGGACTGCGACATTGTATGCTGTCACGATGACTCCTGCGCCGGCGCAACTTAATTCAGCTTCGGCCCTGAAGTAAGTTGAAAAACAAACAAAAAAAAGGATAGACAGATAGGGTTTAGGGGATGGGGAGGAGAGGAGAGTGGAAGAGGGGAAGAGGGGAAGTGGGAGGGAGTTTAGGTAGGGGGGGTAGGGAAGTTCCCTCCCAGTTCGCTCCTTAATTGGAGCAGACTGGAAGGAAACTGGGGAAGGCCCGATTGCGTTGCTGTGCGTGATTTGCAAAAGTTCACACACATACATCCCCCTCCGCATGTGCTGCCCATACATGCATGCGCGGATTGTAAAATCCGGCACACATGTGCGCACAGCCACCTGATTTTATAACATGCGCACACCGGCAGACCCTCATCTTGATAGCCTTATTTGTTTTAGGTTGGCGATAACCATTTAGTAAATTTACACTTCCACACAAAGCTATTCTCATCTGGTTTTATTTCAATTAGAAGTTTTTCTTTACCTATGGCAGTGTGATAGCTTAATAGTTGGTGAATTTTGAAATTTACTGTGCATAGTTAAATGTTTGTTGTTCTAATATGTAATTTTTAACACAAGCTGAGAGACTCTGTTCAATTGAAACATAAGATGGTAATTAGCTGGAAATGCCTTATTTCACAAAATAACTTTTCGGTATTTCAGAGGTTTCTGCTTCTATTTAAAAAAAACAATTTTATTAAAGGCATAAAGTAATACATTTTACCACATAATAGCATCAACATTTTACCTCCACTGGTGTTCAAGAGCTGTCAGTAGGGTGGTATGTGTATGGATGGCAAAGGTTGACTCATCAGAAAAATTCGTAATCCAGAACAAAATAATTGCATTTTTAATCAACCTTTGTGCTAAAAAAAAAAACCGAAACAAAAAACATGCTAATAGATATTTCATGGGGAAATTGAGTTTTGCTTTCTATGTGGCTTAAAATACTTCCTAAAAAAATATTAACAAAGCACTGTTGCTGATTTTAACAAAGCTTTCGGGGGTAAATTTTCAAAGCTATTGACATGCATAAAACACAGGTTTATGCACGTAAATGGCTTTTTATAAAATTACATGGGGTTGCCTGTTTAAAAGTATGCATGGAATCCAATTTTAGGGTCAGTTTTAAAAGGAGCACGCGAGCGTCCATGTGGGCAGGTTCCCAACGCGCTCACATGGACGTGCCGATTTTATAACATGTGCGCATTGGCACGCGCATGTTATAAAATAGGATTCCCGTGAGCACATGTGCCGTTTGGAAAATGCGTGCACTGCGCACAAGGCCCGGCAACGCACGTAACCCCTGAAATTTACGTGTGCAGGCTTCTGAAAATCAGGCCGTTTGTGCATACTTTTGTTTACACAAAAAAGGAGTTGTGAGGGGGGTGGCATTGCGGCGGAGTTTGGATTTACACAATACTTTAGACTTCAAAAAGTATGCACGTAAATTCCCATGCACATTTTATTTATTTATTTATTTTTAATTTTTATATACCGGAATTCCTGTATGCAATACAAATCAATCCGGTTTACAAGTAACGAAAAGGTTGCCCTGGTCTTGGGGTTAGACCGGGGTTATTTTACATGGAACACAGAAACATGGAACACATGTTACGCGTTGCAAAGTGCGGGTGTTCCTTTGTGCAGAGGAGCTTGTGTGAGTACGTTTGCAGAATTTTCAAAGAAACCTTAGGCTTACAAGTTCACTTTGAAAATTGATGTGAATTGTGGGGATAAGCTGCTGCATAACTCACCAACGATGCTTTGAAATTACCCTCCCTATGCATAGTCTTATGTATGCTACATGATAAATGTGTACACTTAGAAACTGTAGGTTATATTAAGTTTACTTATTGTAGAGATTTTTCTTGAAATGTAAAGAAAATGATCAAAAAAACTCCTCACTTTTCTTAACAGGGTGAAACTGGTTCCCCTGGTGAAAATGGTAGCCCAGGACAACAAGTAAGTATTTAACCTTCATAACACAACAAGGCACATTTTTTAATATGTACAGTACAGAATACTGCATATAATAAATTAAATGTTCAGAACTGCATCATTGTTTGCTAGGCAAATATGTGTCCCCCCCACCAGATAAAAGTTTTATTTTAACTTAAGAGTTCATTCAAATTACAATTAAAACTTGAATAAACTGCAACTCTTTTTGGTGATCTGATGTAATACTGTCAAAAGTGACAAACTGAACAGCTTGTTCTGTTGAATAGTTATATTCTGCAATAACAAATGTGGTTTCTTTTTTTTCCTGCTTTACAGGGTGCTCGGGGCCTCCCTGGTGAGAGAGGACGCATAGGTGGTTCTGGCCCAGCTGTAAGTACTTTTTATGTCCGGCACTTTGTTTTCGTGACAAACTGCCTATGAACATTCCTGTAAAATGGCCTGGAAAAGCAAGAAAACACCACAATTTCTATACCTTCAAATAAACACTGTCTAAACCTCATAAAACACATTAGAATTTCTGTTGCTTTTTTATACATTGAAAGATGAATTTTCAAAAGGTTCTGCGTGGAAAAATTAGCATATATGTGTGTAAATAGCATGTACTTATATGTATATTATTTTATAAAGTAAAATATACATGCATAAATAAGGTTCATGTGTAAATATATGCATGAAAAAAGGAGAGGTCTGGGAGCACTCCAGGTGAATTTTCAAGAGTTACACACATAAATGTAAAAAACTATTGTAGCAATTTTCAAAAGCCATTAACGTGTAAAATGCACTTATGCGAACAAATCCTATGGACAATTCAATGACATATATTGTAGCAATTTTCAAAAGTCCACTTACATGGGTAAAATATATTTACATGTGTAAATCACAGTTTTACATGTGTAAATAGCTTTTTAAAATGGCTATGAGAGTATGTTACATTTATGTGTGTAACTCCTTTTAAAATTACCTCCCTTTTTATAAGCTAAAAGTAAAAATACATGTGACCAGCAGTCCAGCACCACTTACCCGCCGCTTAGCCAGATAAATCTTAAAGAGCTACTTATCTGGATAAGTAAGATAGTTGGATAAATCTTAATAGCACTACTTATCCAGATAAGTAAGATAGTCGGATAAACCTTAAAAGCGCTACTTATCCGGATAAGTAAGATAGTCAGATTAGCCTTAAAAGCACTACTTATCCGGATAAGTAAGATAGTCGGATAAGCCTTAATAGCTCTACTTATCCAGATAAGTAAGATAGTCGGATAAGCCTTAAAAGCGCTACTTATCCAGCTAAGTAAGATAGTCGGATAAGCCTTAATAGCGCTACTTATCCGGATAAGTAAGATAGTCAGATAAGCCTTAATAGCGCTACTTATCCGGATAAGTAAGATAGTCGGATAAGCCTTAAAAGCGCTACTTATCCGGATAAGTAAGATAGTCAGATAAGTCTTAAAAGCGCTAGTTATCCGGATAAGTAAGATAGTCGGATAAGCCTTAAAAGCACTACTTATCCGGATAAGTAAGATAGATAAGTCTTAAAAGCGCTACTTATCCGGATAAGTAAGATAGTCAGATAAGTCTTAAAAGCGCTACTTATCCGGATAAGTAAGATAGATAAGTCTTAAAAGCGCTAGTTATCCGGATAAGTAAGATAGATAAGTCTTAAAAGCGCTACTTATCCGGATAAGTAAGATAGTCGGATAAGCCTTAAAAGCGCTAGTTATCCGGATAAGTAAGATAGTCGGATAAGTCTTAAAAGCGCTACTTATCTGGTTATATAGCCAGATAAGTCTTAGATTTATTTGGCTATCTTACTTAACTGGATAAGTAGCACTTTTACTATTTATCCAGCAATGGGTGAACTGACCAGTTGAACAATAGGGCAGTGACCAAAGGCCCACAACAGGGACCCACAGCAATAGGAGGCCCATGGTCCCACTCTCCCCTAGTCACAGATGGGTGGTTAGGGGCCAATAACTTTTATTGTCTGGGGGCTCAATTCGCTGTCAGTCCACCCCTGTATCCGGCTAACTTACTTAGCTGGAAAAATAGCACTTTTAAGATTTATCTGGCTAAGTAACAACAAAACTGCCACTTAGCCAGATAAGTTTGGAACTTATCTGGCTAATTTGAATATCTGTTCACACATTTCTTTTACATGCTTGTGAATGTTTCTGGATAAATTTATGTTTATTTTGTAACCCGCGCACATATGATACACACAGGTTATAAAATACTGGGATAGATCTGTACATAGCCATATATGGGTGCGCACAGGTGTTATAAAGTTATGCCTGTGTTCTGCTTCCTTATAATGAGTGATGTTATCCAATGCTAGACCATTTATCTGAATATATTTGTTCACAGGGTGCTCGTGGTAGCGATGGCAGTACAGGTCCTGCTGGTCCAGCTGTAAGCATCTATTCTCATCTTTTCCTTTTCACGTCATAATTTATTGCTATGTATTACAATTCACCTGTTTTCTGAACTTCAGTTTCTAGAACAGACTGCATTATGAAAATGAATGAAAATTAATTGATTTTCCAGAATGCTGTGAACAAATGAAACAATCTGATTGCAAATGCTTGGTGCTTCAATTATGTTCCTATCAAATGAACTTTTAAGTTATTTCTCACACAGTAAAACCAAGCAATAAGACATTTTCTTTTGAAGAAACAGAAAAATGCATTTTGGCAGATTTTTACAATTAAACAGTGAAATGCTACATGAAGCCCCTTCCATTCTGATATGTATAAGTTTGAAGGAACATAAAAAGAGCTGAAAAGCATGCATGTGAAGGTCCATTAGTTTCAATGGGAGACTCCATCGACTGATGTATCTTTCAGTTCCCTAAAACCTTTTGCTGAAATTGGAGTAAAATTGTAATAAAGAGTTCTGATCTGTGAAATTTGGAATAGAGCAAGAAATTATGCACAGGAGCACATCTCCTTGGGATAAATGGAAGACTTCATATTCTAGTGCAGGGGTTTTCAACCCAGCTCTCAGAACATACTTAGTCAGATTTTCAAGATATACATAATGAATATGCATGAGATAGATATGCATACAATGGAAGCAGTGCATGCAAATCTATCTCACGCATATTCATTGCAGATGTGCATTTGTTGAAATGACAATGTCAGACATTTCAAAACAGATAGAAAAAGTCACAAAATTTTGTGATTTTTCATCTTTTATTTCTAATGTGCACTAGCACTGAATAATGTGCACTATTTGGAAACAGTGCAGACTATCAGCAAGTAGTGTGCACTGTTTCCAAATAGTGTACACTATTCAGAAATAGAGCTCACACTTTCCAAAATGTAAAAAAAAAAAAAAAATGGAGAGCATTAACAACATCAACAATCAACTCTCAAACAACATGAAATGATATTTTTTGGATCGTGCATTCCTAATATTCATTGTCGATATCTTGAAAATTTGACTGGCTAGATGTGTTGTAAGGACTGGGTTGAGAACCTTTACCTAGTGCCATAAAGTGTTTAAAAAGAAAACTAGCGCTTTTAAATATTATGATCATCATTTTTTAAGTTGTTGCTTTGTGATCTGTTTGCATCTTGGAAGCAGTTAAATTGAGCAGTGTCATAAGCTGCATCATATGAACTTTTACCGAACTGGTTCATGCAGTCTGTGATGGCATAGATCACAACAGGAGTAACAATTATAGATGATAATGCTAAATATTCACTAAATATCATGGACATGGAGGAGGATAACTAATAAATGAAAATAATACATTGAAACGACAATGTTTTTTAATTTTCCAAGAGGCCAATGCAATATCATCCGCATAAAAAACACGCGCGTCCAAAGTGGACGCGTGTTTTTTGAGTGCACACACACATCCACCTCTCCTGGGCACTAGATGCAATATGCAAATGAGCTGCTGTGCTAAAAGGGACATGCAAATGATAATTTGAGCGTCCCTAGTGCTGTGCATCGGGCCCCCAATAGAAGTGACTGTGCATCCACAGGAGCCTGACAAGTGTCAGAGAAAGGACCAATCCCCCTTCAGAACAGCATTCTGAAAGGGGATTGGTGCTTTCACTGACATGTGACAATGACTGGACCAATTGACAGTAAGTGAAGCAGTGAATAAATTAATATTAAGTGCCCTCTGTGCGCAGGTTACCAAAATGGACGCTCAATTTATGAGCATCTGTTTTATCCTGCAGTAGCTAATATATTGGTACAATTCCCACGCACAATATACACGGCCCTGAGAGTATATATTGTGGGTGTACATTGTGCACTTCGAAATTTTTTTTTTTTTACATCAAGATGTTCTTTGCCTGGTACTGCTTTCTGTGGTTCTTTCTACTTAGTATTGTGACGATACTAAGAAGGAGGAACCACAAAAAAGCTAAATTTTTGTTTTTAAGTTGAGCCCTTGATGCGCGGGAAAGACTTTATGCCTGCTCTGGGCAGGCATAAAATTTGACAGATTAAAAAGTAAGCCTCGAGCAGACGGGGATTTTTTGCATCACAGGTTAATAGCTAATAGCCTCATCTACATGGAATTTACATGTGATGAGCCCTATAAGCTATGTACAAGTTTGGACACGCATTTTAGATTTGCTGATCTCCTTATTGCATTGGGGGTTATGGATGCATATCCAAAACATGCATCCAAGAGCTCGTTAACCTTTAACCTTTGCGCTAGGCTCAGCAGACAATATTGCATCGGCTTGCAAATTGTTGACTGCAGAGGCCTCTGATTGATTGGTGTACTGGTCAACCAGTTTGGAACTGATTGAGGTGACTAGGTCTTGGTTGATGTATCTATCTTTCACCCAGTCATTACTCAACCCCTAAAAGATTAGGACCGGTAGATTAAACAAAGTGCATCTATTGTATTCAGACTGGCTTCCTTGGTTTACAACATTTTTCTTGCACTACAGCACCTCCATGTAATCTTTTATTTTCCACGGGAAAACTTATCTGTTTCTACTATTTAACAAAGTACATAGAGTGAACAATAACTATAGTTTCTTTGGTGCTTAATGGGTATGGAATGATGGTAGTCAATTTTTGGTGATACATACACAATATGTATCTTAATATGATTCAAAGAATTAACCCTTGCTCAAACTTATCCCCTTTCCGCCTGACCTTATATTTAAGTGCAAGACCAAGGAAGCACCTGCATGTGTATTTTCTCAGTTTTGAATATGAAACTGTTTTATTTTAACCCACTGAATTTACAGTTTAAATCAAAGCCCAAATGCACTTTAGATCTTAGTTAATTTGACTTTTATATACTTTTATCAGAATTCATATTTCAAAATAGAGATCTACACATTGTGAATCTGATCCGCTTCAAACCAAAATCCATGAATCATAAAAACCAAAGCAAATCTCAAATCAATATTTCAAAGGCTCTTCCATCATAAATTCAGTTTATATTCACTAGATGATCAAAATGTCACTCATGAAGGGTCAGAATGAGAGATATTCCAAACTTCTTCTAATCCTTTTCATCCCACCCCCACCTTGTGACTCCATATATCTACTCTAAATACATTTAAAACACCTGTTGCTTTAGAAATTAGTCACATGTAAAACTCCCCGAAATGTTCAGAAATCATAAAACAAAATTCCTGAATCCCAGGGTGGGTTCACAAAAGCAAACAAATAATGATCCACCATTTTACATTACCTTATTTTTACTGTCTACTTACATTTTTAGCATTTTTCAATGAGGACTGGAAGTGATGTAGCAGTGATTCAGTTCATGCATATGTCTATCTGTCTGGGGGCACAATAGCTTATGTAGGAAAAAAGCAGGTCAGAGACAAACTTGGAGGAAAGGTGGAGCATGGGCCTGGAACCTACCCAATTTAAAATCATCTCAATCTGATCTAGGTGAATGTGAGGCAATGCTCAATGGGGTCAAATTGGAAAGTGCTAGAAAATCCATGCATAAACATGGTTTTCATTTCCTTGTTCAGGTTTATATACTCCAAGAGCTTTATTTATAAAGTGGTTTCTGCCTAGGAAAAGGCCTTTCACAAAGCAGGCCACATTTGCTCTTGCTTACCTAAACTTTCTATTTCTCAATGAAAGTGTTATAACTGCAAGATATATACCCCATGCTTAAAATGAAGCCAGCATGACCAGGAATTTAGAAGACTCAAGTATTAAGGCAGATCTTTTAAAATTCACCAAAATAATTTGTAACATGCTCCTAGGGCATCTAAATTCTAATAATTTGCTCTTTGTGAAAGAAGGTTAAGCTTCCCTATAAAGAATTTAGTATGACTCCCTTATTAGGCCATTGAGGACTAATACAGTGAAAGGTGCTCAAGATATTATTTCAGATATGAAAACACCTGCTGAGTGGTTATTCTTCCTTAAGTAATAAACCAAATGCTTGTGCAAAGATAACATTTTTCTTGATTTTAATTACACCTTCACAGCAGTGATGCCTCATTTTTGTAAACACAATTTGGGCATTTATTCTTCTAGGGTCCTGTTGGTTCAGCTGGTGTTCCCGGTCTCCCAGGTGCTCCTGGTACCAAGGTAGGAATATTAACTGCTAATGAGATATCATTTTTCTTAAACCGTTTCATTGTGGGAGTGGTGTAGAAAATGAAACCAATTTCTAAGAATTTGCAATCTAATGGGATAGAACATGGAAGACACTTTTTTAACAGATAGTATGACTTTGCCATTATGGCTTTCCATGCACAATCACAAAGAAAGAGCTCTATGTAGTAAATAACTATTGTGCTACCATAAAATGACACATCAGTATTAAAGCTCAATTTTCATTCCATCCATAATTTTCCTAAAAAGGGCATTGTCTTGACATTTGGCAGTCAGGGATGGAGTCCTGATATTTATTGATCTGCCAAATTTTAGAAGGGTTTGTTTTTGAATTTTGAGACAAATATGCATTGAAAAATATTGACTTTTTCACTTAAGAAAAATTTGTCAGATTTATTATACTTTGGCCTGGATTCACCATTCTAACGCAGAATGGTGAATCCAGTGAAAACGGGGGGCGGGGGGGGGGGGCAAAGGGTGAGGCGGGCCTGCGAAAGCCGGAAGCTTTCGTACCAGCGCGGTGTTTTCGCTGCCGGCTTTCGCGTCCAATAGCGCCACCGTGAAAGGTGGTGCTATTGGACGCGCTACTGGCGACGATAACGGATCTTACCTTATTGCCGCCAGCAAAGACATCGCAGCGTCCGACTCCACCCCCAGCAAGCTATCGCACGCGATAAGCCATAGAAAATGACCCCCTTTGTTTGATCAAAAAAAAAATAAATTGTCAGTTCAAAACCAAATTCTCATCCTTTTAGTACCTAACCCAAAGCAGGTGCCTTTCTTATTTTCAAATATTTAAGTATGAGAAATTTGAGTAAAAGAACAACATGTTGAAAGGTATGCACTATATTTGCATGGAGTGTGACACATCGCCATATTCCAGACTGCAGAGTTTATGAAAATCATTGTTTATAATACAGGATGTACAAATATTAGTATAGAGGCCTTCACATACTGTACTATCCCCAGGGAAATCTAAGGTTCTTATTTACTAAAGTTTTTCTCCCTTTTTGTGTCTTTGGGGGAAAAAATCATAGTAAAATCAGAGCCTGTGTAATGTTATGGTGATAAATACCAATTTTGAGAATTCTCACCATAATGCTTCTCTAATTACATTTTTATGTGTGTAATATACCTATAATATTTTGAGGTTATTTTACCATGCTGTGCAGATCCTTGCAAGTTTAGGAGTAACTTATGTGTCCAGATATAAAGACTATGCAATTTGCATGGAGACTAAATTAAGCACAGCTTGCCATGAATCTGTTTATTTAATGCCTTCTTGATCTGATTTAATCAAACAGGGTGAAGTCGGGCCTGGAGGTAGCTCGGGTCCTACTGGTTCTGCCGGTTCAAGAGGTGAGCCTGGACCTCCAGGTGCACTTGGCCCTGTTGGCCCTGCAGTAAGTAAAACTAAGAATTTGTCATCTGTGAATTTTAAATATTCAGAAATAAAAGGAATAAAAATGTATTATACTCATAGGACTCTCTCTTTTTTAGGGTAATCCTGGAGCTAATGGTTTGGCTGGTGCTAAAGGTGCTGCTGTGAGTACATTGACATTCTAAAAGAAATGCCTCTAAAAAAAAAAAAATCCTTGCAATTAATCTGCTGATATCTTCTGCATATGCCTTTTACCCTTAGGGTCTTCCTGGTGTTGCTGGTGCTCCTGGTCTACCTGGTGCTCGTGGTATTCCTGGACCCCAAGGCCCCGCTGGTGCTGCTGGTGCCAGAGGACTTGGTGTACGTGAAAACTTTTTTTTTAGCATTTTAGATATTATGGGCAGGTTATTTACTCTTTAAGATTTAAAATAGGTTATTTTTTAATCTCAATCTTCAAACTGGAATGTTGATGGAAGTTGATTTCCTGCATTTCATTGTCCATGTTTTATAGAAATTGTCAATATATCATTCACCTAGTTTATTTTATGGAGTGAACAGTTTGGTTGGAACAATTGCTTTACAAGTTTGAAAAATCTAACCTATGCTCTATTTCTGTATTTGTCCTTAGGGTGATCCTGGTTCAGCTGGTGGAAAGGGAGATACTGGTGGAAAGGGTGAACCTGTAAGTGGCAGTTAAAGAGAAATTCATCTTTTAAAAGATATCTAGTGCGCTGAAGAATATTTGTGAATAATGAGATACGATCTTTCCTCTTTTCTCAATAATAAAGGGTTCTGCTGGTCCCGGTGGCCCCGCTGGCCCCTCTGGTGAAGAAGGCAAGAGAGGCCCCAATGGTGAAGCTGGAAGCACTGGCCCTGCTGGTTCCGCTGGCATGAGGGTAGGTTCATATACCCCTCAGAGACTTCCCTCATAACAGAGAAAACAGGGAATATAAGAAAACAAATATTAAAGATTCAATTAAAATTACTGAATATTACATCTGCATGAGTAAACTGAGATGCTCAACTAGAGCTTTAGGTACACCATTTTTTAAATGTCTTAACTACTGTTGTTTTAGTGCAAACATATTTGTTGACATGTTTGCTAACTTTTTATACATTATAAATTCAATCAAACTTTCCCTGAAGTCTATTTGAGGTTTTATAATGGTAAGAGGCTGAAGGATATAAGAATGTACACCCTGGAAGAGAGGAGGTGCTGGAGGGATATGATACAGACCTGAAAGGTTTTAATTAAGCATGAACTTTGAACCTTTTCTGTTGGAAAGGAAACAGTAGAACTAGAAGTCCCAAAATGAAACTCCAGGGGGGGGGGGGGGGCGACTCAGAGCCAACGTCAGTAAACATTTCTTCATGAGGGTGGTGGATGTCTGGATTGCCCTTCCAGAGGAAGTGATGAAAATAAAAACAGTAAAAGAATTCAAAGGGGCATGGGATAAACACTGTGGATCCCTAAATGCTAGAGGACGGAAATGAAGAAAAGAGTACTCGGGTGGGACAGTTACTACTCTTATCAGAGGCACGGGGATTACTGCCCTCAACCAATAAACAACTGCAACATCACTCTCTGCTTTGATGGCAGGGTGGGGGGGGGGGGGAGGAAATAGGGGAATTTGATTCAGACAGTATACAACATGGGCCTCGACTTTTACAGTCTGGGGTAATGATATGCAGACATAAGGGTAAAAGCACAGGACTGCTTCTACGGCCAAGTCCAAAAGCAAAGCAAGTCAGCATTGCTGGAATTTTCAGGAAGACTCCTCACCCAGTAAAAATGTTGCTAGCAGTAATATTTTATGGGTTTGATAGTTGCTTGGTTTTTGATTGTAAATATTACTACTCTTATCATAAGGCTTGGGGGTAACTGCACGGACTACCCTTAAGAGAAATTTGAGTGTGACCTGCATGGCGCGGCAGATATTACCATAAGAATCTTGCTGGGCAGGCCGGATGGACCGTTTGGTACTTTTCTGCCGACTTTACTGTGTTACTGTGTAATTAATTAATGCAGTGAACTGAAAGAATAAAGGAAAGCAGGGAAAACAGGTGACCCCGTAAAGCTTTTCACCTTCTTTCAAAGCATTTCCTCTTAGATACAAACAGCAACTTTCCATGTTTGTCCAGTTTCTAACCTGATTTATACTTGTACTCTTTCAGGGTGTTCCCGGATCTCGTGGTCTGCCCGGCCCTGATGGCAGAGCTGGTGGAATGGTAAGGATTTTTTTTAGAATTATATTTCTTAAGAAAAGTCTGCATCCTTTTTCTGTTTTTGCTGGTAGTAAGTTGTTCTTTTATTTCTCTTTAACTGTTTTGTAGGGCATGCCAGGCAATCGTGGTGCTACTGGTCCCGCTGGTGTCTCTGGTCCTCATGGTGATGCTGGTCGCCCTGGTGAGCCCGGCCTTTTAGGCCAGAGAGTAAGTTGTAACTAAGCTACGGGTACTGCACTTTGTTCCAGAAAATAAAATATATTTAATAAAAGGGAAATCCCAGTTGAATCACAAAATTGTTCCTCTTCCATAAAAAAAAAAAAACGTACATATATGTCCCCCATATCTTGCATCCACCTGATGCCCTAATGATTCATTTTTTTCCACTGATTTTCTCCCATTTTTGTTCATTGCAATAAATACTGATAAAATTCCTGGAAAAATGAAATAAAAACTGAAAATGAAGGTCCCCATTTGTATGGTAGACGAGTCTGAAATTGTTAATTTTTTTATCCAGCCATTTGGTTATCCAAATTTTAGATTTTTCACCCTGCAAATATCTCTAGCTCCAAATCTATGTCTGAATCTTTATGTTTTAATTAAGCCCTACTGTATGTATAATGCAAAACATTGCATGCTACTTTGATGTTATGTGATAACTAGGTTTATATAAGTATGTAGTATGGATTGGACTGAGAAAATGAGAAATATTTCTGTGTGGAGATGAACAGCTTAGGGTGTAGTGCAAGCTTTTCTGACCTACCTTCAGACCTTCAATCAGCGTTTCCCTTTTATATTCCTTTACAAGTTTACTTACATTTATTTGGATCTGCATGAATATTCATTCATTCATTTAAAATGTTCCAAATAAAATGGTTTCAGAGCAAATTATATAACATACATATATAATAATGTAAACCATACAAGTTTCACATATGTATTCATGTATATATTGTGTATTCATAGATACACAATATTTGAAAATACTGTGAATTTGGAAATTCATGGAATATAAATATGAACCTCCAAATATTCACATCCGAATGAGTAAAAAAAGACCTGAAACAGGTAGCAGTGATGATAGGAGGCAAGTTGTGAATAGCTCAAGATTTGTCCAGTCAATTTACAGTTCGTCCTGTTTATCTCTGATTATATCTGACCAGTCCACCAGTATTCATTTAGAATTTGGATTTAATCTGATCTGGTCTAACAAATCCTAAAATAGTTTTTCATTTAAGACTTACAATAATTGCTTTGTTTAAAGAAAGTTATTTTTAGCAGTAACTAAAAGAATTCTACATAAAGAATATCTTATTGGTTTTAGGGTCACCCTGGAAACTCCGGACATGCAGGCCCAACAGGCAAAGAAGGTCCTTCTGTAAGTACTTACATTGCTGTGTTTGGAAGGCATTTTTAAAACCAAAATACCTGAATACACCTGCCATTGAACTTTCTCGCAATTAGTTAATGATAAGCAGTAACATAGCTAGTCGAGACACTTGGTCCTTGTCTCCTCACACAGCCTCTCGCAATATCACAATAAAGATAACAAGCAAGTGTATAAAGCAAGAGCTCCACTTGTATTGAATACATACAACTAGAATCGCCAGCTGTAGTCAGTAGGAGAAGGGAGGAGGGCTCTGATGGGCTCACCTTTATGCCTTGCACAGAGCTCGACCACTTCTCAAGTGTTCCCATGGGAAGGACCCAACCAGCAGCCATCAGGACCTCAAGTGAAAAAGTTGCAATGGGATGCATGAGCTCCCAACCTCCCACTATACCTTTCCCCTTTCCTCCACTCCATCCACCTTTGGTGGAAAAGTGAAGGGGATTGATCTCAGAAGAGCAAGGGACCAAAATGTCAGTCCACCTCCTACTATCACTGAAAGCATATGTTAAAGAGAAGCTGTCTTTACAAAAGCCAGCTAGATATTAGTTAAGTACTATGCCTTATCTAGCTTACATTGCAGTCTCTTCACTTCAATCATATTATCCCATTGCTTATTTTATAATTAATATTTTTATCACTATTATTAATAGTTATTCATAAAGCTTTAAACCCAAATAACTGTTGAAAAACAAATACTGTGAAATGTCATTTTTGCATTAAGGGTCCCCAAGGTATTGAAGGCCGTACTGGCCCAGCAGGTCCAGCTGGTCCAAGAGGAGAGGCTGGTAACACGGGATTCCCTGGTCCATCAGGTCCATCTGTAAGTAAAGTTTGAGTTTATATTGTCATTAAGAAATATGTGTCTCTATAAAATCATGGATAAAGGAAAGAATACTGTGATATTCCACCAAAAATAAAATTAGTAAGAAAACTAAGTGATTGGATAGACTAGAGATGATGTCTTTATAAGTCTGATGAACATTTAACTAGTAGTAAACACAGAATAGTTTAACACAAGGATGGTGCATTTCATCTATTTCCATTCTTGCACACTCCAACTTGCCTGCTCATTATAATCAACCCTAACCTCACAGTCTTGACATCAAAGGAGCCATTCCACTTGACAAATCTTGCTGAAATTTAGCATCACTACTGACTCCTCAGCAAGACACTCTGCTAACAAAGTTCAGCAAGATCTATCAAATGAAACAATCCCTGAAACATGTGTATAGGTAGACAGGCAGGCAGACAGACAGACAGATGGATGTACCCTCCACAATAGGCTTATTCCCACTATCAAAACACACCTATAAATAGAAGCTTTTTGGACTACCAAATTCACTTCTTCAGGCAATGTCTGACATTACAAAAGATCATATGCACTGTTATTTGCTTTCTGTAATTTTTTATTTAGTTAATGATTATTTCTGTAAAACAAAAAAGAAAGCAACCCTTTTTATAAATGGAAATCTAAATGTATGCAACTGAGAGGGGAAACATTTCATTTAAAGTAAAGAAAAATCTGCCATATGCCTTGATACATGACTCATTTTTAACCCCTGATGCCATAATGAAGTTTGACTCTCAGTTTTGAGCATGCAACCAGTTCTCATTTGTATGCAGTACAGCATATAACTGTGCTACAAATCTACAGCATTTTGTGACATCATAACAGCTGAATGACATCACTGTAGATTCTGTGAACATCGCCAGCTTCAAGCCTTTTATCCCATAGTGTAATTACTCTCCCCAGGTGAGAGAGCAGCAAGTCACTGCTTGTTCAGTTTGCAGTAAGGCACGTTCTCTCCAAGATACCCAACAAATACTAGATTCTAAAAAAGTTACAACTGTTTAGGTTCCATGAAAATTTCTAGGAGTAAAAATATTTCTGTCTTAGGTTAAAATGGCAACCTAATTTTTTCTCATTTTTATTTTTTAGGGTGAACCTGGTAAAAATGGTGAAAGAGGTAGTACTGGAGCCACTGGGCCAAGGGTAAGTCTGACATCTAATATATTGTATTTATTTATATTCAATTGTATTATTATTATTATTATTTAAAAGCTGCCATGAAGTCCCATCCTTAAAGGTAGATTAAGCTATCTTGTCATACACATTAAAGTTGTCTGCATATATGTGTCTAGAATCTGGAATTGTAAAGTACATTGGGATTCCACATGGATAATTGGTATCATTTAAATCAAAAGCACGAGTGCTAAAACTTGCATCCAACATGAAAACAATTATTGCTAGCTTATCCAAAATTCAGAGCACAGTTATTAAAAACAACTGCTCAGACCTCAAAAGAATAATAAATGAGGGCTGGACTCGTGCGCCACCATGAGTAGGGTCCCCAGTTCAAACGCTGCCTTGGGACTTCTGAACCCTGGGTCAGCTGGTGCTGTGGAGGCAGCATTTACAACCTCTGGGGAGAGGAAATCATGGTCCTCACTAAGGGCAACCACCTTGGTGGCTGGATTTAGAGCCCAGAATAGTGGAAGGGGCCCTGGTGCATGGCTCCTGCTCTTGGAATCATTGCTGCACTGAGCAGATAAGGAACAGTGAGAGGGGGCTATTAAAAAAGGTGAAAAAAAAGATCCCCGGGGTAGTTGCAAATTAAGGCTCATGATGCCAGAATCCCAGCACCGGTTCCAACTGAGTTTGAAAAATAAAGGAGAAGCGAGGGAACTACCATGCCAGAAAAAAAAAAAGCATGAATTAATATTTAACTTCACAGTTGACTGATACAAAATTAAGCAACAATCCCTGATAAACAAGATTTTAAACTACCTTGATGATAGTCCTTAAGCCAGAAGGACCATTAATATCCAACTTGGGGCCCGATCCACAAAGACTTTTCTCCCATTCTGGGCCTATGGAGAAAGACCTTTATGAATTAGGGCCTTTATTTGAATAACCAAAGCTGATTATTATTATTGCATAGTCAAACTGAAAATCTGTTTTATTTTTATGAAAAAGAACAACTGTTCTTGTGGTTCAGCCCATAGCACTGAAATTCCTTTTATGTGCTGTGCAAGGAAGGATTCTTTGTTGAAACAATAGCACAGCACTGGGATGCTCACATCCATGCACTGCTCGTACCTGTAAGCAGTCCTGTTGCTTTCTGTAAGATTGGCTGTGGCTGCTCATCCCCACAGATGTCAGTATAGCCACCATTTCTTGACTATTACTACTAATCACAGTCATTTTAACGATGGAGACATGAAAAAAACGTGTAATTAATCCTAACAGAAGGGGGCACAATATTTCAGAAATGTCTTAGATAACTGTACTTGTGAATAATACAGCAATAACCAATTATTTTCCTATCCTGGATTTGTCTAGGGAGCTCCTGGCCCTGATGGCAACAATGGTGCTCAAGGCCCCGCTGGCCTCGCTGTAAGTTATAATGTCTACACTAATAATATAGTTGTTGTTCATTTTCCATTTTGTTCTATAAAATATTCTACTACTGGACTATAATTTCTAAATCAAAAAAATAATTTTTCATTTACTAGGGAGGCCCTGGTGGAAAAGGAGAACAAGGTCCAGCTGGTGCTCCTGGTTTCCAAGTAAGTAAATACAAATACAATTTCTAACTTTTAAAGCTAATTTATTCAAGGCCAGCCTGATAGCAAGCACTGCTATGTGAAGGACCTGAATTTGAATCCCAGGCCAAGTTTCTGCTCCCCCAAATTGGCCAAGGCTGGTGGTGCTACAGAGAAGGATAGAGAGATAGGGAGTCTCATGCATTATGGTGACACCTAATGGCCATACTTAGAGTCTACATTAGGAGTGGCCAATTCCAATCTGCATGAGGCAGAAACAGGACTAGTTTTCAGGATATGAATAATGAATATGCATGAGATATATTTGCATACTATGGATATAGTGCAGGCAACTCTATCTCATATATACATTGTGGATATCCTGAAAACCAGACTTGTTTGTAGCTTTTGAGAATGAGAGTTGGTTACCTCACTCTATGTTAATCAGTTTCCAGAGGAAGTCATGGTATGCAGTCCGTGGCCATGGCCAAGAACTATTACTGCAATGGCTGAGATAAGTTGAGAGGAATATATGAGCACTGGGAACAAAACCCCAGGTGTTTGCAAATGAAGCCCCCCCCCCCCCCCCCACCTCATTTTCAATAGAGCTAAAACCCCAAAGGAGCAGCAAGAAAACTGCACAGCATGAAAATGTGACTTTCTTCTGGATTAAGTGAATGCTAGGACTATCAAGAATAATGATACATGTAATTGACAATTTCCAATTATACTTATATCAGCTGAGCATTTACAATTAAAGTTGGTTTATTAAAATCTATTTTTTATTCTTCTTCAAATCTAGGGGCTTCCTGGCCCTGGTGGTCCTGCTGGAGAACTTGGCAAACCTGGAGACAGGGTGAGTAGCAAAAGCACTGTGATGCACGTTCTGAGTTGGCATACAGTTGGCCTTCTGTACACTTTTTGCATAGTATAACATTCCATATGCATTTGTAGTGTAGTTTGGTTCAACTTGTTTAAATATATCAGAATCTACTTATCTATGTAGAAAAAACTATCTGCTGATCTCATTACCATCCATGTTAGTAAAACTCAAGAACAGAAGTTGGCAACTTTTTATGGCAAAGTACCAAAAAACCAACAACTTTACTATTTGTGATGTTGCCATGCTATGAGATCCCCTTTCTTTAGCAGGTTAGGACACCATCTACTGAAATCCTGTCTTCTTTGAGGTAGAAGGATATTTCCTTACAAAATCTAGTAACTTGTAGCAAAAATTAAATTAATTCCAGACTCAATATTGCTACTTCTTCTCCTTCACTTCCCCAGCATGTCACTACCTTGTAAGTATCAGCACTGTCAGGGGCAGATTTTAAAAGCCCTACGCGCATAAATCCAACTGGATTTACATGCGCAGGAGGGGGTTACGTGCGCCGAGCCTATTTTGCATAGGCCCGGCGACGCATGCAAAGCCCCGGGACACACATATGTCCCGGGGCTTGAAAAAAGGGGCAGGGTGCGGGCGGTCCAGGGCAGGGCGGGGGCATGGTCAGAGGCCTTTGTAGGGCTGCTAGACCGGGGGATTGCGCGCTGGCACTTGGCCGGTGTGCACAACCTACGCCTGCCCTGAGGCAGGCGCAACTTGTAAAATAAAGGTTAGGGGGGGGGGTTAGGTAAGGCTGGGGGGCAGGTTAGGTAGGGGAAGGGAGGAGAAGGTGGGGGGTGGAAGGAAAGTTCCCTCCAAGGCCGCTTCGAAATCAGAGCGGCCTTGGAGGGAACAGGGAAAGCCATTGGAGCTCCCCTAGGGCTCCGTGCATGCAAGGTGCACTAGTGTGCACCCCCTTGCGCATGCCGACCCCAGATTTTATAACATGCGCGCGGCTGCATGCGCATGTTATAAAATCGGGCGTAGATTTGTGCGCGCCGGGTTGTGCGCACAAATCTATGCCCGCACTTAGTTATTAAAAATCTGCCCCTCAGTGTTTTCAAAGATTTCAGGCCATCTAAGATAACCTTCTGCGACATGAGGCAAGTCCAGCTGGATTGCACATTTTGAAAACCATCATGATACACTAGTGGCACACATACTTGGGGGTTTCCAACCTTTGCTCTAAGACAATATAAAAACCAACCTATAATAGGTACAGAGAAGGGCTACCAAAATGATAAGGGGAATGGAACAACTCCCCTATGAGGAAAGACTAAAGAGGTTAGGACTTTTCAGCTTGGAGAAGAGACGACTGAGAAGGGATATGATAGAGGTGTTTAAAATCATGAGAGGTCTAGAATGGGTAGATGTGAATCGGTTATTTACTCTTTCGGATAGTAGAAAGACTAGGGGGCACTCCATGAAGTTAGCATGGGGCACATTTAAAACTAATCGGAGAAAGTTCTTTTTTACTCAACGCACAATTAAACTCTGGAATTTGTTGCCAGAGGACGTGGTTAGTGCAGTTAGTATAGCTGTGTTTAAAAAAGGATTGGATAAGTTCTTGGAGGAGAAGTCCATTACCTGCTATTAAGTTCACTTAGAGAATAGCCACTGACATTAGCAATAGTAGCATGGAATAGACTTAGTTTTTGGGTACTTGCCAGGTTCTTATGGCCTGGATTGGCCACTGTTGGAAACAGGATGCTGGGCTTGATGGACCCTTGGTCTGACCCAGTATGGCATTTTCTTATGTTCTTATGTTAATAAAAGTCAGTGACAGCAATTTATACTTGATTCTGTTTTATGGCACATTAAACACCAGCAGACAGAGAGCAAGTATATTATGGTCTATTCTGCTCAGAGCAACTTGTAGCTAAAATTTATTTCATTTTTAATCTGATTCACATTTCAGTTGCACTGTGAACTTAAAAACTACAAGTGTGCTGAAATAATGTCATTGAGAAGACCTTTAAAAATGAGCAATAGATTTCAATGAATATTTTTAAGTGCTCTCTAGTTAGTTCAGAAATGTCAGCATAGCTCATTTTCTTTTTAGTCATAGTTTAATTAAAATTAAAATTTAAATCTTTATATCCTGAAACACGATGGCATATTCATGAAACGATGCAAGTTTTGGGCAGGAGTAAAATGTTGTCAATAGTAGAGCATGATTCTCTCCCATACTTCCACAAGCCCTTCCTCATTCTTAGGGGGTTTTATGCAAAATCCTCAGCAGACTAGAGAGCTATTCTGTGCACTATAACTCTCTAAACATCCATCAGTCATTCTCCTTACAGTTGGTTTGAATGTAATTGATAATCAGAATGCAATTGAAGGGCCGCAACGATGCCTAATAATGAGCACTCTTTATCACATGTAGGTTTCACATGAAGCCATTGAGATCTAATTTAGGGAACGATGTACCATAGACTTTCTCCGATTATTGGTCCTATTTGCTATGCTTTTCCCCCTTAGACCCAAAATGGGAAAATGTCTTAGTAAATCCGGCCTAAAATTTTCCTTGGGAAAAATGTTTTCTACATTGGGTCTTTAATTTTCACAATGAATATTAAAGAGTAATTGAAGAAAATAAAGCGACTTTGACTACATTCTAACCAAGGCTTTCTGCTTCTTACAGGGTGCTCCTGGTGAATTTGGTCTGCCTGGCCCTGCCGGTCCAAGAGTAAGTTTTACTCCATTATATTTATTTGTTCTTATGTTCTGCAGATTCCAGGATAGCTATTTAACTTGGATTTCAGCATTAAACTCATAATATATTATACTTGCACACACAGTAATAATTTAAAAAGCAGATAAAATATCTAAATTAAATAAAAACTTGAAGAAAACTGTGAGAAAATCCACAAACCTAATGCATCACTCATAAGCTTTCGAATGGAGTTTAGCAGTTATTTTCTTCCCAAAGCTCAGATAATCAATCTCATCCCTCAACTAACTTTCTAGGGGATTCCACAATGTGGGACCTACAAACTGAAAATGCTCAGTTTCATGTCTCTTGTAATTAATTAATGCGAGACAATTATATTCATGTGATTGGCTTGTACTTTTATTTTATAAAAAGTTCTCAATCGAAACTTTAAGAACTGAATTTTACTTTTCCAATTCAACCATGAACCTTCTGTGCACCAATAAAGCAGATCCTATATTACATGAACTTTCACAATCACAGAGCTCATATATTAGAGGATCTTTCTGCAAGTCTAATAAAAGGTATCACAGCCTATTTTCTAAGATTCAGCATGACCAGTAGAATTCAGTTCAATAATGAACTCTCCCAATCATGAACAACTTTCAACTGCCCATAATTAATCTGAATTATATTTTTGAAATCACAACCATTCTAATTTGTTTTCTGCAGGGTGAGCGTGGTCCCCCTGGTGAAAGTGGTGCTGTAGGACCTCCTGGTTCCTTTGGATCTCGAGGCTCATCTGGTCCACCTGGCCCTGATGGTAATAAGGTAGGATATATAACTATAGGGTAATTATTTCTTAAAGTGCTAGGGAGTTGATCAGACAATCATAATTTTTTATTGGCTTATAAACCACTACCTATTATTATATATACACTTGTGCTTTTGAGCAGGGAAGTAATTATTGGAAGGTGCCACTATATGAATTGAGAGAAATTCTTTTAGTTTTATACAATATTGATTTATTACCTTTAAAAAAAAATGTATAGGATGAAAATGCACATAACACTTGTGAAATTCATAGCTGCTAGCTATAAATTAATAAATGAAAAACAACAAATATTTCATTATATATATTGTACATATTGGGGTAGATTTTAAAAGGTTGCATGCGGGCGTACATGTGCATGTGGTGCCCGGCACGCACACATGTACGCCCGATTTTATAACATGCCCGCGCAGGCGCGCACATGTTATAAAATCTGGGGTCGGCACGCACAAGGGGGGTGCACAATTGTGCACCTTGCGCGCGCCGAGCCGTGCTGCCTTCCTCCGTTCCCTCCCAGGCTGCTCCAAAATCGGAGCGGCCTGGAAGGGAACTTTCCTTCCCCTAACCTAACCTAACCTTCCCACCCCTTCCCCTAACCTTTCCCCCCCCCCCCCCCCCCCAGCCCTACTCTAAACCTCCCCAAATGTTTATCTTACCTTTTGCACCTATCTCTGGGCAGGCACAAGTTGCACGCGCCGGCAGACCACCAGCACGCGATCCTCTGATACAGCGGCAATGGCCGCTCTGTTGGAGGCCTCTGGCCCCACCCCTTCCACACCCCACCCCTGGACTGCCCCTTTAGTAAAGGGGCAGTCCAGGGGTGTCCCAAGGCTTTATGCGCGTCACCGGGCCTTTTTAAAATAGGCCTAGCGCACGTAAGCCCGGTTACGCGCGTAGCCCTTTGAAAATCTGGCCCATTGCTTACATATCATACCTTTGATGAACATAAGAACATAGAAGTGCCATGCCTGGTCAGACCAAAGATCCATCAAGCCCAGCATCCTATTTCTGATAATGTCTAATCCAGTTCCCTAGGAACTACCCAGGAGATCCCAAAGAGTAGATCCATTTCTTGTTACCCAATACCAAGGACAGCAGTGGCTTTCTCGCTTTCTCTGCGTCTACCTGGCTAATAATTATATATGGACTTTTTTCCATGAACTTATCCAAACCCTTTTTAAACTCAGCTATGCTAGATGCCTTGACCACATCTTCTGCAACAAATTCCATAGCTTAATTGTGTGGTGTGAGAAAATACTTTTTCCAGTTTGTCATAAGTACATAAGAAATTGCCATACTGGGCCAGTCCAAGGGTCCATCAAGCTCAGCATCATGTTAATTTTATGGAGCATCTCGAGTCATTATACTATCTTAAAGATTGATTTTAGAAACCTCTATCATATCCCTTCTTAGTCAGCTCTTCTTCAAGTTGAAGAGCTCTAACCTGTTTATACTTCATAAGGAAACAATTTGATTTCCTTACACATTTTTGTTCCCCTTCTCTAATTCTTTTCTAGTTTCACTATATTTTGTTTAGATAGGTTGACCAGAAGTGAATGTAATACTCAAGGTATTGTTGCAACATACATCTATATAGAGGCATTATCTTATTCTCTGTTTTGTTCTACAATCTTCTTTTAACTACTTCTGCACACTGAGTTGAGGATTTTCACATATTGTCCACAATGACACCAAGATCCTTTCCCTGGGTGGTGACTCTTAATATAGAATCTAGCATTGTGCACCTATAGTTTAGATAATTTTTACTTATGTGTATCACTTTGCATTTGTCCAAACTATATTTCATCTCTCATTTAGATGCTCAGTTCCCAAGCCTGGCAAGATACATTTTCAGTTCCTCACAATCTGCAAGTGCTTTAACTACTATGAATATTTTTGAGTCATCTGCAAATTTGGTCACCTCACTCATTGCTACCTTTTACAGATCATTAATTAATAAGTTCAACAATACTTGCCTAGGCTTATGTGCCTTCCTATTTTCATCATTAGGTCCTGCTCTCCATTTTTTAAAAGATAGCTTTTTGGCTTTAATAGCTTCTTTCACAAGGCCATTTAGGCACTTTGAGGGACACTTGTTCTTTTAATTTGTGGAATGCATTTTATCTGGGCTTCCAAAGTGGTGGAATCATCTTTCTCATTTTCTCAAACTATCACACTCATTCTCTGCTTCACTATCTTAACAGATTCCTCCTTAACATCTAAATTTTCTATCTTGCCTTCCTCAGCTCCCACTCCCAAATTATCAAAATTTAGCATTCTCAATAACATATCTTCACATTCTCAATAATTATTTTGTACAGTACCTTGGGAAAAGCACTGTAAAATAAGCTAAATAGAAAGGTCAGCTAAATTCCAAGCTGCTTGATTGTCTGCAACATAGAGTATTAATTTCCAGAAATGATAAGTTTTATTGACATAGCTTTAAAATGTTTATGTCAACTATGAGGGTAATATTCAGTAAGCCAGCAAGTGGACACATTATCTGGCTAATGTTAGCCAGGCAATTTCTCCCAGATATTCATTGGGATAAATGTCCTACTGAATATCCCCGATTAAAGTTGTCCAGCTACTTTTAGCCTGATAACTTTAATCCTTAGTGTCAAGCTTTTGAATAGGGCTGGTTGGATCTAAAATTATCCCGCCTTGAGTGACTAGATAACCAGCCACTTAACAAGATATCTTCAAAAGATACCCAATTAAATGGTAATCCTCTCCAAACAATAATAAACCACCATGGGCCTCCCAGCCAAATTCCCCCACACACATACCTCAGATGTGTCAAACACCATGCTGTCTGAGATCCCCCTCCCCCAAACCCCTCCTAAACCAAAATCTCAGTGCCAGCTCTCCAGCATGTCCCCTTCCCACCCTAGGGAAAAAAATTGTGCAACGTCACCAGCCTTCAGCCCCAACTCCCACACCGCGAGCTGCCTCCTGAAGCCCTTCTACCAATTCAGTACCTAAAAATAGCCCCTTATATGACCCAGGGTCGTAGTATGCTATGATCCCGGGGGCTTCCAGCATAACTCTTACCAACCACTTGGAAGCGTAAGCTATCATCATAACTGTTCATCCAGCAGCTGATCAATTATGATGATAGCTTATGCTTTCAGCCTGGCTGCTAAGAGCTTTACTAGAAACGGGCCATATAAGGGGCTGTTTTCAGGTACTTGGTGGCATGGGGGAGGTTGGAGGATTCTGTCACACAATGTTTTCAATTTTTTTTCCTAGAGAGGGAGGATGGAAACCTGGAGGGCTAGTGCAGAGATTTTGATTTAGGGAGTGGGGGTGGGAATCAGGCCAGAAAGTCCATGGCGAGTTATTTATTTTTGTATAGGAGTGCCACTTAAGTGGATAACTTTTGAAGATATCTGGTTATGTAGTTGGTTATCCAGCTACAAAAGGCCAGATAACTTTAGACCAGCTCTAAAGCAGGTCTAAAGTTAGCCAGCTAACTTAGGCCTGGATTCATCATTCTTTGCAGAATGATGAATCCTATGAAAACAGGGGGGGCGGGGCGGGCCTGCGAAAGCCCACAGCCTTCACACCATGGCGGTGCGATTTTGGCGGCCGCGGTGTGCCGGCTGCCGGCTTTCACACCGAATAGCGCCACCGTGAAAGGTGGTGCTATTGGGCGTGCTACTGGCGACGATAATGTTAGTAACATTATTGCTGGCAGCAAAGCCACCGCCGACTCTGCCCCCTCCCTGCCATGACGCTGCCCCCCCCCCCCACCCCAACTCCGCCCCAATCTAATTTGCATGCTATCGCACGTGAAAAGGGCCTTTTCACATGCAATAGAGGCTTATCACAAGCAATACGAGCGTATCGCGTATGATAAGCCTTTGGAAAATAACCCCCTTAGCCAGATACAACTGAAGTTCAGCTAAGTTAACTGGATAACTTTGACATGTCTGGAATGCCCCCAGAACACCTCTTTTATATGCGGCTAGATTTTAGACTCAAAAACATTTGAATATTGCTACAATTTATGTTATTGAATTGTTAATATTATTTATTTATTGATTTATTTGATTTATATTCCACTAGGTTTTACTTGTGTTATGTGCACTTAACATGGGTAAATGGGATTTTGAAAATTGCTATGATAGTATGTTACATTTACATTTATATTTTCCTTTCAAAATTATCCTGTATATATGTGAGTATGCATTAAAGCAGCACCAGCATACTGTTAATTTTATGAGTCTTTTTAAAATAATGGTTACTGTATGCTTAGCTAGCAAATACAGAAATATATTTTTCTCTAAGACTTCTGAAATCAATCCTTACATTATTATATTGTATTTTTTCTCTAGGGTGAACCTGGTGTTGTTGGTGCCCCTGGTTCTGTTGGCCCTGCAGGTTCTGGTGGAATCCCTGGTGAAAGAGGTGGTGCTGGTACTCCTGGAGGTAAAGGCGACAAGGTAAATAATTGGACCCAATTTATTTCACAGAGACACTTTAGAGTGCTTGATTATAGATCATATACATTAATCATACAAAGCCAAATTAAACGGTAAGAAGAAAGTGAGAACAATATGTTGGATGTATTTAACAATGCTGTCAAGAGTTTTTAAAACAAGCAGCCATTTGCTGAATTTGCTTAATATAAATGTGTGATTTGGCTACAAGAAAAACTCAAGTGAGGATTTCATAATAAAAGAAGAACATTTAAGAGGGAAAGGTTTTGGACGGATGCATGGCTGCAAAGTGCCCTTGGACCTAATTTTAAAAAGGAAACTACATAGGTAGTTTCCCTTTCAAAATTACTTCTGGGTACAAAGTAGACTGGCTCTGCCTTTTCTGTAAGCAAAAAATTTGCTAGAAAATAAAACAAAAACACTGTTGTTCCCTGCTTCACCTTTTCCCCTCTCCCTGAAATTCCTCCCGTACCAGCTAAAGGTGGAAGCCTGAAAAGCTTTTAGCTGGGCAGAGCAGACATTTTTCAGACAGGTCGATTTATGAAGGCAGAACACAATTTACATGGACACAAGACTTTCAAAGTTGTCTTGTGAGGGGTCAGTTCTCAAATAGCAGGTGTCTGACGTGCTTTTTTTAATGCATGTACTTCAAGCTAACTTTCAAACAGAAATTACCTGTACCTGTATTTACTACTGACTAGCAAAATACAGGCCACCTACATATATAACTATCCGCGATTTTCACTAACGGGTCGAATTTAAATCCCCTGCGCACAGAAATACTGGGAGATACGAGTGTATGTCCCAGAACGCACGGATGTGCCAGGTTCCTAAAAAGGGGTGGGTTCTGAGTGGGGGCTGGGCAGGGGACGGTGTGCTCATGAGAGCAGGTAAGTTTTAAAACAAAAAGATTTAGATGAGTTGGGGAGGGGGAGGGGTCAGGGTTCAGGGCAGAGAGGGGGAAAAGGGTGGAAGGATAGTTAGGGGGTTAGGGAACTTTTCTCCCAATCCGTTCCTTTATTGCAGCGGACTGGGAGGGAACCGGGGAAGGCCAGATCGCGTCACCGCACGCTTTTAAATAAAATCATCCCCTTGCGTGCACGAGTGACACCCGTGCACTCATGCACGTGCCAATATAAAATCGGGCGTGCGCATGCGCGGGTATTGGATTTTATAGCAAGTACCGTATGCCCATGAGATGAACTAAATATGGAAAGCAATGAGAAAATTATTAAAGCAAAGGAAAACACAAGAGGAGTTGTCTGTTTCTGATGTTTTTGAAGCAATCTTAAAAATGTCCTTTTTTTTCAAGGGTGAAGCTGGTGCCAGGGGTGACTTTGGCAACCAAGGAAGAGATGGCGCACGTGTAAGTATATCAGGCCATTTATTTTTTCTATCATTAGCTTAGTATGGGTAATAGTGAACAGAATATTATATATTCTTTCCTTTGATTGACAATAAACTTTCCAGAATAGCATGTTCAAAACATGAATCTCAATGAACCTGAACTGTTCCATTAGCAGCTAACATTTGCAGTGAGGATGTTTTAATTACCTTGAAGTTATCTTGTTTCCTGTACACAATGGCCATTTCTGCCTTATATATTTGGGGGTAGATAGTCAATATCCAAATACACGATGAGAATCTAATTGCTCTGTCAACACAGCCTTTTGTAAAACCTACTGCAGGAGGCTCTAGCTTACTATATAGTAAGGTATCATGTTAGATAAGCACTTTTAAAGAATGAATGGAAAACTATAGAATTAGAAAATGACCACTGGTTATCCCAGGTATTGAACATCTGTAATGATGAGCTCACAATATTCCCTGGTACTCAATACTGAATCATCATGCAACTCAGAATGCCTATAGAAAGCATGATCTTAAGAAATAGTGAGATATAAGGCATGATAGTAAGGCACTTCTTGGTTGTATTTATTTAATTAAAAAGTATATTGTGTTTTTCTCTTGCCATTTAGGGTCCCGCTGGTGCTGTTGGATCTCCAGGTCCAGGAGGTGCTTCTGGTGATAGGGTGAGTATGTAAACTGGCTGCTTTTAAAAATAGCTTGACAGAAACAAAAGATTCTTAAAACTGAAAGTATATATTTCAAGGTTTCAAGAAAAATATTCTTTAGAACTAAATGTACTAAATCCCTGGAGGCTAGAATTGTTAAACCTCTGGAGATGGGACGTTGGTTGTGCCAATTGCTTATTACATTTCCAAAATCTTCTGTGCTCAACCCCATTGTTGCCCTTAACAAATGGACCTGATTGTAAAGTTTTCCTTCCTGCACTGCCACCCTTCCTTCTCCCAAATGGTGATTCCTACCAGTAAATGACTGAACCATATGAGTTGTGAAAGTGGGTAAGAGGCAATGATCATGTTTGTCCCTTTGCCTAGGGTTGCCCCTTGGATCCATGCCATTAGAAACAGACTGATTCAGTTCTGGGTTTACAAAAATGGAGAGACAATCAGCATATAACAATCACAGGTCAATCCAAGTAAAGCTTTAAAGCTTTATTCAGTTCTGAGTTTCCACATTGCATGCATGGACTTGTACTTCTGATTTTTTTCCATTGAAAACCAGAACAACACATCCTGGCATGTACTGGAGTAAAATCAGGACTGAATTCAGATGTAAAATGTTGGTCCTGCAGGAAGCTTCAGAAATAGACCTGCTTTTAGATAGTCTGAGTTGTGTGTTGGAACTTAAGCAGTTTTAGTGAGATGAGGTTTATTATACCACACTCAGAATTATAGAGCCAGGAATATTCAGCCAATCAGAGTTATCAATTTCAAAATGCAATTTTAAAATGTAATGTTCTTACTGAAACCAATTAACATGAAATCATGTGAAATGTGTAGTAATCACTAAGATCAGCTAGAATGTGAACTCATCCACATAAATTATTTCACTCAGCGATGCAAAGAGTTTAGATTGAGCTCAGTGTCAGATCTCATGGTTGCTATTCAGTAAGATAACAATGACTTTTTATTTACTTTAGGGAGAATCTGGTCCTTCTGGCCCTGCTGGCCCAGCTGGTCCTGCTGGACCTAATGTAAGTAGCAACCAGACTCCTTTATCCTTGCTCAAATAATTATTCTGATCAATTTGAACTCTTAGGGTTTTTTTTTTTGTTTGTTTTTTTCAACTATTATCATCTAATGTTTATTATTCCATCCCAGGGTGAACGTGGTGAGACTGGTCCCGCTGGTTCAACTGGCTTTGGTGGTCCTCCTGTAAGTATGAAGTAAAAATACATTCACTTTCATAAATAAAATGACTGGAATTGTTATTGCAGACTATATTTTAGTAACTGTTGCAAATTTTGTACTGAACAGGGTGCGGCCGGGCACACCGGAGCTAAAGGCGAAAGAGGTGTCAAGGGTCCCAAAGGTGAACTTGGTCCATCGGGTCCTGTCGGTCCTGTAGGATCCAGCGGTCCAGCAGTAAGTAAATAAATAAATAAACAGAACGTGTTATCGAACATAAGGTATCCTCGAAGATACAAACTGTGGTGATCCAACTGTTAGGAAACCTTGTTACTAGAATCTGGAATTAATTATAAGTAAAGGAAAATAATTTTTAGATTGTGATGTCATTAGTTTCATTGTTCATTGTCTTGCTTGTCTGTAATCTTTAAAAAAAAAAAAAAAAGTTGATACACACTATAATAATACAAGGTTGCCACCAATCAACAGTAGTCCTCTGTATAGCACCCGCTAGGTCTCCGGTACAGCTAATCGTGGGTTGTTAGAGGAATCAAGAGGATACTGCAGGATCCTGGGGATTGCTAGCATTGTATCATTCCACACTAGTACTGTATATGAAGAAGGCCATTCTGAGCATTAAGCATTAACAAAGAGCATCTAAAAAGTCCAGTGGGCTTCATTTAATTATTTACCCACGAGGAATACTCATAACCACACAAAATTAGCATTTTATTTAATTAGTAACAATCAGAAAGAAGGGGCCTTCCTTAGTAGAGAAATAAGTGAAAGAGCTTAAAGATTGAGCTGTTTCCTTGGACCTTTTACTCAGTCGATTATAACTTGATAATAGGTTCTGACTCCAAGGACAATGTTATTACACACTCTTTAAGACAATTTACAAGTGAGACTTTTTGATCCAAAATATGTCATTGCATTACATTATACATCTTGTATATTATAAAATGTGTTTTCTATTGAGTCTTGAGTGCCCTCATATGTGCAGAACAGCTATAGATAGAATAGATACTGTCTATCAAAATCAGGGTAGTCAACTTCAGTCTGGTTGTGCCACAAACAGCCCTGGTTTTTCATGACATCCACAGTGAATATGCTTGAGAGATATTTGCATATACAGTAATTGAGACAGTGCATGCCAATATTCCTCATGCATATTCATTGTGGCACCCCAGGATCAGAGTTGCCTACCCTTGATATATATGGTAGATCCCATCACTAATTAACTATTATATGAACCCTCTTTTCATAAGAGTAATTCTTGCAATTTGGTGACATGAATGCTTTTTTTTTGCAATCAATTCTGAGTATAAATAGTTCAAACAAACTAACAGGTAAATTTTAAAAACCTGATCCATTCCGAAATTAGAAGATGTGGTGAATAGGTTGGGCCGGCACGTGCCGAGTGGATTTTAAAAGCCACCCGGATACACGCATACTTGCCAGTGTTCACACAAATGAAAAGTTAAAAAGGGGTGGGGTGTGGGCTGGGTCTGGGCAGGGAATGGGTGTTGCTGGATTTTTAACTTGAAATTAGCGCAAAAGTACGTAGGTCAGGTGCACGCCGGGGTCCCCTGCCCATAACTTTACTTCTGCTTTGGATGATGTGTAAGTTGTCAAACATAAAAATCTAGGCAGATCAGCGGGTTTTAAAGGTCAGGGCTAACAGGGGAGAAGGGAGGCTATTAAACTGGGTGGGAGGTTGGAAGTCCTATCCCTTAACTGGGTGAACTGGCAATGAACTGGGAAAATTGGCAATGACATCAGCACGCATGTCTTTTAAAATCCTCCTACTTATGCGGTAGAAGTGACATTTGCGCACACAGGCGCGCATCCACTTAAAATTTCATGCACATGCATGCGGTGAGGCTATTTTATAATATGCACGTGTGTACACATGTATGTTATAAAATGGCTTGTGTCCCTGGGTGCGGGCAGGTGAATATGTGCACATGTACATACCGTCTAAGTCAGCGGTTGGAATAAAACATACTGGAAAAAAAAGAGTGGTTTTTTAAAGCCATTTTGCACAGTACGATCTCTATTGTACATTTATTCCCTAAATCAGTGGTTCTCAACCCTGTTCTTGAGATACACCTAACCAGTCAAGTTTTCAGGATATCCGCAATGAACATGCATCAGATGGCTTTACATTGCCTCATTTGCATGCAATGAGACAATGCATGCAAATCTATCTCATGCATATTCATAGTAGATATCATGAAAACCTGACTGTTTAGGAGTATCCCAAGAACAGGGTTGAGAACCCCTGCCCTAAACTCACAAATTTCATTTCAGAATACTTCTTTAAATTAAGCAAAAACATGCATGTTTTCCTTCTTTGCTTAAAAAAACTCTAGAATAGAAAAATAATTCCACCAGTTCAATTTAAGGGCTGGATTCATCATTCTTCACAGAATGATGAATCCAGCGAAAAAGGGGGCAGGGGGGTGAGGGAGGGGGCGGGCCTGCGAAAGGCCACAGCTGTTCGCACCACGGCGGTGCGATTTCACTGGCCGCAGTGCAGCCAGCTGCAGCCTTTCGCACGAATAGCGCCACCGTAAAAGGTGGTGCTATTCGCCTCGCTACTGCCAGCGATAATGTCCCTCACATCATTGCCGGCAGCGGTGCCGTGGCCGACTCCTCCCCCTCCCCCTCCCCGCCCCGACTCCTCCCCTCCAGCTTATTTGCATCCTATCGCCCTTTTCGCGTGCGATAGGGGTTTATCGCGTGCTTAGAAAATAACCCCCTAAGTTATTAATTTAAAAAAAAATTACAATTAAAAAAAATCTAATATAAAAATAATTCCAGAACGAAAAAATGAAAATAACATTTATTTAAAAGTTGAAAATATTTGGCATATGTTCTACCATAGTGCTGAAAAGTTTCAGCATATGCAAATGAATTAGTAAGAATTTATAATGTTAAATGCATTATTTCATATATGACCCTATTTTGGATATTTTCAGAAACAGGTCATGCTTAGAGAAAAGTGCACATCAGAGCTTTCCAAGAGTATGCCACTGATTTGGCAAGGGAATCAACTAAGATTTGTGCACTTTCAAAAATGACAACTTTCAATGTGAGATTTAGATTTAACTAAAAACAAGCAGCTTGAGTACTCAAGAAATAGGATTCTGTAAATGATTCATATGATTTGTCATATTGTCAATTTTTTTCTATTTTCTTTATTTTGTATAGGGGCCTGCTGGTCCTGCAGGAGCTCCTGGCGGCCGTGGTGAAGTTGGCCCAGCTGTGAGTCTTTTGTGTTTCCCATGATTTACTGGTTTTTTTCATTCTTTTGATTTCTACTGTTTGAGAACCCTGAACTTGCATTTTCTGTTTGTTGACAGGGTGCAACTGGCTTCCCTGGAGCTGCTGGCAGAATTGGTACTCCTGGTCCCTCAGTAAGTATTTGGCAAAGTTGCTGAGAGCAATATCCAACAAAGCTGATGAATCATTGATAATAGGGCATGGGAGAGGTACTTGATCTCACAGAATTACCATGCATTTTTCAAATGGTTTTCCAGTTTCTCTACTTCCATTTATCTATTTGCTTCAGTTTGTGGTAAAAGGGGGAAAATGCAAATATAGAAATCAATATTACACTTTAGATTTATTCATAAAGGAAAATATTAATATTTGAATGGAATAAGTTTTATTGTTCAGTCAAGAACATGTGTCCTTTTGACATGGTCTACCAGTTTCAGATCGAAGCAAGTAAATCATTCTCTTACTTAAAAAATAAGCCTTGTGCTGAATGATGGGAGGGCACCCATTTGATGCACTGAAACAGCAAAGCACATCTTCCATTTTGTACAGGAATGGGGTCACTAACTTGCATTGGTGCTCTAAAGGAACATGTACAGCGGCAGCACAGACCCTTCTTCAGGGCTGCAAAAGCCACAATCCAATTTAGTCTCATCCTTGACCAATCAGACACTTTTCGCTTACTGCACAATAGGGCCCATTTCATTCACATGTAATAATTTTCTCTTGGTATCCAATGGAAAATAGCATTCTGATTATCAATAAAAGCCATGCAGCAAAAAAATTAGAAATAGATGAATTATTTTTGAAGGATGGTCATTCAATAGCTGCTTAATTAGATAACAATTTCGGCTTCATGTGTCAAAAATGAAGGCACATCACCAGGGCTGATGCTGGACTCCTGACTGGATTTATAATTTTATGGGGACAAGGATTCAGTTCTCAGTCCACTAATGTCAGCCAGTCCCATTTTTATTTATTAATCTGTTTATTTAGGAAATGTATTATCTGCAGCTATCTAACATTCTAAGCAGGGAATAGTTTTATCATTCATTTCCATATGACATGTAATGTTATTGAGTCCCAGACAATGGGGAATCTGTTAAATATCTTAAGTCCAACTTTTGGGGGATTTACAAAGCACTCAGTCACTATTTAAAAAAGCATCAGCTCATCATGAGTTCTTAAGGAATTTATTTTGAATTTATGATTATGTATTTTAAACAATTGTATTTTTAAAAACATATTAGTTGTACCTTAGGCTTCTTAAAATGTGGAAGATCAAATTGTAAACAGCATTTCAGTCATACATTGTTATTGCCTGGACACTTCACAGCTCTAGTTCAAAATATAACAGTAGCACCAGCACAAGTGGATAAGATACTGTACATGCAATTCATTCAGTCTTTTAGGACCAGTTTTGGCTTTCTTCCTCCCAAATGAGCTTGCCAAACTCTGTGCACTGCACAAGCCCCAATAGGAACAGCAGAGGACTATAAAGGCCAGCAGCTGTATGAGTTGGTGTTTCTGAATACAGGCAGAAAAATAATTTCTAGCAAAAGCTCATTTCATCATAAAGCACTGTAAAATGTCCCTCTACCCCGTACCAAAATTGTTTTCAAGATATTCAGCTCTCCTGTTGATCATTTTGAAAAGTGGCATTCATGTATTTTAATCTACAAAATAGATGCAGATGATCTGGATAGGACCAAATATTCTGAACAAAATTAAGAAAATAGACTTAAAGGAGGTACATTTTCGGAAGCTTCGCCAGGATCTGTGTATCTAATACAAGGCATAAAGCAAGTCAATTTGCTGAATCTTAGTTAGTGGGTTTTCAGTCACCCGACATTATGGCATACATTTCGCCACATTTAAAAAAAAAAATGGCATTTCCAAGGATGTTTTAGGGTCCTTGCACATATATCTTCGAAAATGTAAGCACTTACTTTAAATCACATAAACTGATATGAACACACAATGTATGCCAGCATCTCATGCTAGAAAATAGGGTTTGCGGGGGTGAAATGCGTGTGTGTACATTGCCATATAGGCGCCCTAGTGAGAACTTATCCTCCGGTCTATGAAAAAGCTCCCATGCCTTCCCCTCCGCACCTTTAACCTCAGGTGGTGTTCAATCAAAAAGGCCTACCTATCAAGAAGTACTTTCAGACTTGACCTTGATGAGGATACAGAGTAACTGAAATGGGAGTAAAGCAGGGCATGCATTAGAGAAAGAGAATCTTTTTTTTTTGGGGGGGGGGGGAGTGGAAAAATGTTATTTGTTTTTTTTAATATAAATAAAAGGAAGCGCTCACAACGAAATACTATGTTATCATTATTGTACCATATATAGTATGTATATGGCTGGATGCAGCACATTATTCACTCAGTATAAGTGTTCCATGCATATAAAAGAATTGTATCTCTATAGGTCTTAATTGTTGGTTTTGAAGAACTGTTTCAAATACTGTAATGATAAAACCATTTAAACTTTAAGTGCAGTCAGTCTTGGAAACATAAGCATGTAGTGAAATAGAAATATCACTAAAACTGTTGCCACGGAGCATTTATTTATTTATTTATTTACCTATAGAGATTTACCAACAGAATTAAAACCTCACATAATCATCCAAATATAATACAAAATCAAATAAAACATCAAATAAAATACCAAGCATGAGGCTTCCTCCAGTAAAAATCACTTTACCGCTCTTTTATAAGACAATCTAACTCTCTCCCATAAAAAAAAAAAGGTCATAACCTGACTCTCAGTAGTCTATATTACACTTAATTATAATACATTTCTATGTTAGATCAGCTGCCTGCACCATATTAAAAGCCAGAAAATGTAATCACATCACCCCACTCCTCAGAATACTGCACTAATTCCCAATACACCATCGGGCCATATTCAAAACCCTGGTCCTGGATTTCAAGGCCCTCAAAGGCTAGAACCCTACTTGAACTGACTCACCCCGTACACTCACACGTGCCCACTGCACTCAATATCTCAAGCTGCCTGATGGTGCCAGCCCCTAGAGAGATGAGAGTGAAGCAGCAGAAAAAGAACATTCACAGGCTCAGTCCCCACTCTATGGAACTCACTTCCACCTGAGATCAGACATGCCCCAGACTTTCTCACTTAAGTCTGGAAACTTGATTTATTCATACCAGCACAACCCCAAACTCCTGAAGAGATCCCTGATGCTCTACCCATGCACACAAGCTCTCCAACTGGAGCCAAACCCTCCCAGCACCACTGAGCTGTGTATGCCCCAGCTCACAAACAACTTTATCTGTTGTGCCTTACCTGTACTATATGTAATAATATTATATCCTATTCCCCCAATTATAATCCAGCTAAAAGTATCATAAATATGTCTGCTATTGAACTGTATACTGTGACTCATCAATTTACACTGATATCTATCCTTTTCGTTTTCCTCTAGCATGCTTTGAACTCTTATGGTGGAGAAGCGTGATGATAAATAAAAGATGATGATGGTTTTTATTTAACAAAATACATGATGATTTTATATAGAGAATACAAAAAAAGAAACACCACTGCCTAAGTGAAAAATACTGATTAAACTAAAAAAAAAAACGTCACTTGGTGTCAATACGCATCTAAGGAAAAAGACAAAATCACTTTAAATGTAAATATATTCAATGCCCAAAAATATAATGAGAGAAGGGGGTTCACTCATATATGTATAGATGATATTCAATCTCATCATCGTTTTCCCTTCCTCCACCTAACTTATTTTTTAAGAATTTTAAGAATATGCAATTAAAAACAAATTTCCTGTCTTTTGTTTCTTCATTTCTGCAATCTCTTGAAATTGCCTATAAGTGTGTTCAAAATTGTCTTTCTTTTTTGACTATAGACACACTGTATTCATAGCATGTAATGTCAATGCAGAGCAGCATCATAACTCATAAGCAGCATAAACAAAGCATATCGTAATCTGACACTGGCCATGTTTCAAAGATCCTTATTTATCAGGGGTTTAAGCTTAGAGACCCATTTTTAACATAGCCATGATGCTGGTAAATTTAGCACTTCTCGTTGCGCTATAGACCCTCACAGAGTTTTTGGCATCTGAGGTCACTACCAATTCCATCCACTATGACCACCATGCTATCTACTATACACCAAACACACAACACTCCAATAGGACTCTCTCTCCTCAGCCTTCCTCTTCCATCCCCAGTGGGAACCCCATAGTCAATGGAAAGACAATTTCAAAGGTGTGCTGTTATGAATTGGTGATCGCTACTTTCCTCACCCCCATCATTCCCTTGGGTTGGGTATCTCAACCATGCTCTTAAATAAGAAGTAACATTGGAATACAAAAATTGCCGCAGAGAAGCTTTTGTTAACTTTTATTTGGATTGCATGAATAATATCGTTTATCTAAATTACAATGAATTGCCATGTGGAGTAATTGTATTGTTTATTTATTTTAGGGTATTACTGGTCCATCTGGACCTGCTGGTCATGCTGGTAAAGATGGGCCTAGAGGTCCACGTGGTGATAGTGGCCCAGTTGGTCGTCCTGGTGAACAAGGTACTCTGGGCCCGTTAGGTCCTTCTGGTGAGAAAGGTCCATCCGGTGAGCCTGGTTCTGCTGTAAGTCACTTTATATACTTTCAGATGTTTCTTAATTATTTTATTAATGTAAACCTATATATGATATAGTGTTTTTATTGCCACACTAATGTTGCCAATTATAATTATTATAAAAACATTTCTATAAAATACTAGAGAAAAGCCAGGATTAGAACAGAAATTCTTACCTATATCTTTTTAGCAACAGAAACTTTCAACTAGTTAATACTCAAAATGAAGAATCAATTGGTTAGAAAAGCATGCAAACCTTTATGTTGATACTGAAAATGTAATCAATAGTTTTGCATTTTTCTTGCATTATCCCATGTGTTTATAGGACATAAAGATCCTGAGCACAGCACTGCTGTGCGCTGAGACATGACATTTAGCGTCCGAGCAATTTCCATGTTAGATATCCTGTTAGGTTACAAATTGCAACTTCTCTTTATCAGAATAGTAACTAAAGAGTAAATTTTCAAAGGGTTACATGCAAGGAAAATTAGCATATACATATGTAAATAACTTGCACGCAAATATCCTATTTTATAAACATCAAAAGTATGCACATATTTTCAGTATCATGCCCACATTAGCTGCAAAAAAAAGGGATAAGAGCATAGTTGCTATTTTATTAGAGATTTACACAAATACATTAGGCAACTTATTTGTTCATTTATACACCTGCTCCTTATCTAGCACAATTGATATCAGACTTGTTTGCTTTTTTCGGTTGGGAGGTCTGGGTGAATGGAGGGCTTCAGGGTGAAGTACTATGAAGGTCTCAATGAACTGAGAATGTTCTGGGTGAACTGGCAGAGGTATCTGCAAATTGCTGATTTCAAGTGCATACACATACATATTTTAAAATATACCTACTTCCACATATAAATCAGGGTTATACGCATTCAAATTATATTTTCTCTTACATAAAATATCCAGCATATGTTTGTGTAATAGGTATAGAAACTATATGCTTTCAGTGCATCGCACTTATACTGAAACGTACATGCATATGTTGGGGAATGGATATACATGTATTTTATAATCTGTGCATACTAGATATGCACAGATTATAAAATACTATAGTAGATTTCCATGCACCCATATACATGCATGTATAGAGCTGCACAGAGATTTTTAAAGTTATCATCACAGTAACATAGTAAAATTTACTATGTCATTATTCTGTTGTAATAGCCTTTATTCCAGCACATTAGCTCTGGATTCTAAATGGTTTCTCTTCTTTAGCACCAGTGATATTACTATAGCAGCAACATTAATCATTTGTAAATGAGCCCTTTAGATATATTCTTAGAGAGGTCAGCATTGAAATATTAAATCTGACTAACCCTTCAGAAAATATTGGTTGAAAAAAGGGGACATTTTAAAGTTTCATTGAAATGGTTTAAATTGGCTACATTTTTCTACAGAACAAAAACTGGTAATTTTTTAAAAAAAAGAATATGTGTTCCTTCAAATTCAAAACAGCTGGCCACTCTGTTTAAGTTCGTTAAGCATGTTAATATATTTTAAAAAACCCAGAAATGTAGTGTTCCATTTGCTTGATTAGATATCATTTATCCTTCTAATATCAGTCTACTGCCAATGCCACAAAGGAATTTAGCATTTTGAATGCAAGGCTAGAAAATGTGTATCTAAATCAGTCTAGTACATGCAACAATAAATTTTGAATATGGCATCCATAGCATTGCATGCTCTATATGAATTGAATATGACATCCATAGCAGAGTTAGTTGCATCATTTTAATGAGAAAACATGACATGCAAAACAGGTATATATATATAAAGTATGGAACATTAATAGGATATAAAATTTGTTATACTCACAAGAAGCATGTTTCATAGCTCACTTCTAGCTCTAGTAGCCTTAATGGAAAGCTGCTTTAAATCTATTTAATTTCAGTGACTTGACCCTCAGATTTTCTGAAGCTCTGAGAATTGTATTTATTATATGAAATGCAATTAAAACTTATTAAGCAAAGGTTGCTGACTAAGAGACTTATTCTGGGACAAATTTCACATTACTAATAGAATCAAATGAACAAAAAATATTAAAAAACAAAAACATTTTCTGAATTTGTCAAGAAAATAATGGAATTGTCAACAGTAAGATATTACAAAAAAAATGTAAATACTGTTCTACAAAATCAAGGTAAAGTTGCATTTTTAAAAACATTTATAATATCTGCACTTGTTATTAATAGGCCTTCTTCTTCCTTCCTTCCTAAGGGTTCTCCTGGCAGTGCTGGCCCTTCAGGGGTTCTTGGCATGCGTGGAATTGTTGGTCTGCCTGGTTCCAGAGGTGAGCGTGGTCTCCCAGGTGGTTCTGGAGCAAATGTACGTATATTGGATTCAATTTTAAGTAGTATGGCACAATAAATCTAATTGTAGCAGCACATTACAGATTTCATTTTATTCCTTTTATATATTGTTGTATATAAAATTTTCCTACTTGTAACAAAAGATCTAGCAATGTTACTTTTATCAACTTAATACAATTGGTACATAAGCATACAAAGCTTGACCAATAATATGAATACAGATGATGGTATTCAGTGCCACTTAGCTTAGGTTTGGACTTATCCAGCTAAGCTGTGCTGTTTGAATATTTGGCTGATATTCAGTTAACTTAGGGCTAGATTCATCAAACTATCGCATGCAAAAGGAAGAGGGATGTGTTTTATGATAATAGCCTATTTATCACAATGTGCACTATGCATAGGTATTACTGTAAAGTGTGATAACTTTTTCACACTAATACCACAATTATTTCAATTCCTACCTGCAACCACTGGGGGGGGGGGGGGAGGGGAGGGGAGAGGGAGAGAGAGAACCTCTGGGGAGGTATACCTCTTATTCAACTTTTTATACCACTGTAGGAGGGCAACTAGTAACTCGGGGTGAGGTTTTGGTGGAGGCCTAGGTTTTGGGGGGAAGTTTTACATGCACAGTCAGAGGTACGAACAGCACCATACACAACAGTGAATATCTGATGTGATTTGGAGTGATGAAAGGTACACAAAGATGAGATCTATACAATGTACTCTCGACCTAGTTTGATGCACTCCCTACCTAGCTGCTATCAAGCTAGGTCAAGAGTACAATGTACATATCTCACCTTTGTGTACCTTTCATCATTCCAAATCACATCAAATCTTCACTGATGTGGCCCCTAACCTCTACACTACTACATAAACCTCACCTCAAGTTACTAGGTAGGCCTCCTATAGTGATATAAATAGCTATCTACTAAACAGCTCTTATAGCTAGTCAGTCTCTCTCTCTCTCTCTCTCTCTCTCTCTCTCTCTCAAAATGTCCTCCCCCCACATGGCTGCTCCTACTGCCATTCCTTTGTCCCCTTACCACTTCCATGGCTCTCCAGAGGTGAAATGGATAGAAGTGATCTCCAATCACACCTGTCCCTCCAGATCTGTTTAATATATGGTGCCAGCAGGCTCCAAGTTGTTTTATGGATAAAAGCAATACAGATGTGAAACTAGTTTTATGGCCATAAAGCTTCTTTTACGGCCATATTACTTTATGGCCATATTGCTTTGCAGCTGAAAAACTGTTTGGTGCCAGCCAGCCCCAAGACTGGCACCTTTTTAAAAGCAGAGCCAGAGGGGCAGAAATAAATGGTCATTACTGCTGAACAATTCAATTTTGGAGAGCCATAGAAGGAGTAATAGGGCTAAGGAGGGATATCTTTTTAACAATTATTTGTAAAGTGTATGCTATTTGCTAATAAATAGCATGCACTATTTGCTGAAATGAAAGCCCCCCATTTTTTCAGGATTTCCTGGGGCACCAGAGATTTATTTTGTTTGATACCAACCAAAACAAACAAGGGCTTTTTTTTCGTTCAGATTGCAAATTATTTGCCTATGAATGTACATCCCTAAAACATAGTAGATGATGGAAGATAAAGACCAAATTAGTCCGTCCAGTCTGTTCGGTTGACATTCTTTCCACATTGCTTAGATGAGCATGTAAATTGCCAAATGCAATCCAATACCAAGTCCCCATCCCCCTCCTCCTCCATTTTTCTTCTGTAGTTAATGAATAAAAAAAAAATGCATTTTATCGTGCCTTGTTTTCTTTATAGGGTGATTCTGGTCCCTCAGGTCCTGCAGGTTCTCCTGGTCCCCGTGGTTCCTCTGGTCCATCTGGTTCTACTGGTTTGAATGGTGCACCTGGTGAAGCTGGCCGTGATGTAAGTCAAATTATTTTGTAGTTTGGAGCCATGAATATTTTACCTAAAATTGTACAGTAAAGTATATGCCAGTACTTCTTTCTTACTGTCCAAATAGTCAATTAGAACTGTTCATTTCATTTGCTGGAAGTTATCCGAAGTTAAATGGTAATTTTTTGCATTTCAAGAAGGGAGTGAGAGACAGAAAAATTAGAAAAAGCAGAAGTACTATAAATATATTAATAATGACTACACAAAGTATGCATTGCTTTGGGTAACAATCACTTTTGGGGCATGCCATTAGGGAAGAGAGAGTACAGAAACATCATTAGCGGACATAATATTTTTAAAAATCCCTTTAAAAAATATTAATAAGCATCATGGCTATGTTTCTCTACTTCTACCTGCTTACTAGCCTTCTGCAAGGATCAGTCAAAAAGCTGCTCATACAAGTTCATTTCTACAGTTAGAGTCCATAGTGTTCAGGAACCTGTAAGAGAAAAACTCTGGTGTGGACCAAAAAGCCTTTAATTTTTTATATTTTTCATTCTCCTTGAAATAGTTTATTGTTATTGTTATTCAAATTGTACAGCTACTGCAGAAAAAAAAATGAAGGCCTACAGTTTTTTAAAGTGGTGTTTTAAAACCACTTAAACATGCACTGAAACAGTGCCATATTCAGTCTTCTCACACTTGATATATTAGCTGTATAAAGTTCAAAATGCAAGTTGAAGGACTTAAACAATGTGTACAACTCAGGTAGGGATGTGCAATTGTTTTGGACAAATTAGGCAATTTCAACAAAATTTCCTAATTCATCCTGGTTCGGGGACCCCGAAAACCAAAGGAATTTTTCCTGAAATTTTGGGAAAATTCGTTTTTTGGGTTAGTGCGCACTAACCCAAAATATCAGGTTTCCACGAAAAACAAAATCCCAAACTGCAGGAAAAATGAAATTTCCTGCGGCGGGCCGAAAACGAAGCCCGAACCAAAAGGTTCGGGTGATGCACATCTCTATACAGCTGAAGCTGAGAAACAATATCTTCATCTGTATGAAGATATAAGTAGCAAATTCACCACTGCGACATTGGCATGCTAAGGTTGACATTGCTCAACATTCATGACTGTAAACTCTTTTTCTTTTTTCATGTAAAATTTACCCCAGTGAGAGAGTTAGTAAATCTTAGCCTACAGTTCTTTTCCATTGCACATTCTTAAACTGTACTGTCAACAGAAAGAAATCAGCATTTCAGTAGATTTTGCATTTGCAGGAATTGTTGATTTGAAGAGAGGAAATGTAGTCCTTAAGAATTTTTTTTCTTCCATGTTCTGACAGGGCAATCCTGGTAATGATGGTCCTTCAGGCCGCGATGGACATGCAGGCCCCAAGGTAAATTTGTTCAGGTTTTTTATTCAAATGGAAATACTTTTAAAAATTGATTTTTTTTAATATTCAAGCAATGTCTTATTTTTTTTCACATTTGCCTCTTTTTAGGGTGAACGTGGCTATCCTGGTAGTCCTGGAGCTGTTGGAGGTGCAGGTGCCCCTGGTGCTCCTGGCGCTGTTGGACCTGCTGGCAAGCATGGCAACCGAGGTGAATCTGTAAGTTTAGAAAGATTGGCAATTTTTTTTTTTACTTCTTGCCCAGCATTATGACAAATGCAGAGGAATTGGTTGACTAAAGTTTGAGCATCCTTCACCCACCTAAATTGGAGACGGTTGTATTACAGTCACCCTTTAAGTGTTCTTTGGCTGACATCACCACCGTCATCATACCCACACCTCTATATTTAGGGTTCCCCTTTATTCTCTCTATATGTGTGAAAGTCTAATGTTTTGCATTGGCAATAATAATATTTCTACCAAATAAATTCCACTTTTGGTTGAAACGGGGCGTACAACATTTTCATTCAGGAGAGACTTCTTCTAAAGCATACTAAGCACCTACCATTCAAAAGTGGCAAAACATACTCTTGAAGCTCTTTAATTTGAATCATTACATGATAATGTATTAATTTATAGGACAACCTTCCCAGCTATTGCCACGAAAAGATGTTGATGAATACTGATACCAGTAATAATAGACAATTTTGGTCTTCAGAAGTCATCTCAATTAACAAATAATGCCCCATCCTTTAGCTTTGAATACGTTTTTACAATTCTGTTAGCTTTTGTTTAAAATGTGATGAATACATAGAGATTATGCCCCAGGTGACTAATAAATAAAATAATAATAATGAGGCCAATATTCTGTGGCTAACTCTGAGCGTGCCGTAGGGCTACGCTAAAGATAGCCGGATATACTTATCTGGTGAACTTTAAGATAGCTGGGTAAATTCAGCAGTATGGCCGTGCTGCTGAATATCCCAGGAAAGTTAGCCGGAAAGGTATATCTGGCTAACGTAACTAGCCGCTCCGCAGCTGAATATGGACCCAGAAATAATACCTGGCGCTTCTTGTCCTTATCAACAATTTGTATGTGCCTACATTTGTTCCAAACTGTTTTTCTTCAATCTACAGGGTCCTTCAGGTTCTCAAGGTTCAGTTGGTCATGCCGGACCAAGAGGTCCTGCTGTAAGTACACATTTAAGTTACTCTAGAAGTATTTTCATTAAAACAAAAACTAATACACATTGGGGCGGATTTTCAGAGCCCTGCTCGCGTAAATCCGCCCAAAACCGGGCGGATTTACGCAAGCAGGGCCCTGCGCGCCAGGAAGCCTATTTTACATAGGCCTCCCGGCGCGCGCAGAGCCCCGGGACTCGCGTAAGTCCCGGGGTTCTCCGAGGGGGCGTGTCGGGGGCGTGTCGGGGGCGGGCCCGGTCGTCGCGGCATTTCGGGGGCGTGTCGGCAGCGTTTTGGGGGCGGGTATGGGGGCGTGGCTATGGCCCGGGGCGGTCCGGGGGCGTGACCACGCCCTCCGTACCCGCCCCCAGGTCGCGTCCCGGCGCGCAGGAGGCCCACTGGCGCGCGGGGATTTATGCCTCCCTCCGGGAGGCGTAAATCCCCAACAAAGGTAAGGGGGGGTGTAGACAGGGCCGGGCGGGTGGGTTAGGTAGAGGAAGGGAGGGGAAGGTGAGGGGAGGGCGTTAGAGGATTCCCTCCAAGGCCGCTCCGATTTCGGAGCGGCCTTGGAGGGAACAGGGATAGGCTGCGCGGCTCGGCGCGCGCCGGCTATACAAAATCCATAGCCTTGCGCGCGCCGATCCAGGTTTTTAGCAGATACGCGCGGCTCCGTGCGTATCTACTAAAATCCAGCGTACTTTTGTTTGCGCCTGGAGCGCAAACAAAAGTAGGCTATTCGCGCGCCTTTTAAAATCCCCCCCATTATGTTGTTTGAAATTTGTGCATGAGTAGTTATTTTTCTCACAGGAAAAGGGCAACTGAACAGAACCATAGTCCATACTTGTGGAGTAAAAGGAACCCTAAATGCTTTGAGAAAGCAGGAAGGCATGAAATATCAGTGCCAATGACTGGCTCTTTTTGTCTTTGTAGGCAGTAGCCAGTTTTACTACAATATATAACATTAAAGATTTAAAGAACAATTTTGCTAGAACCTATTGTGTGTCCAAGCATCTAAAATTACAGTTTCAATTATTACAACCTGTTCAAAAGCATAAATCAACCCACTCAGAATAACAATTACTTATATCAAAGTGGTTTCAATGTTACAGTCAGAAATCATAGCTGTGAATGATGGACCTCATTGTTGCATTTGGTGAGCCCACCTCTCAATTAAGCATTTACCAAAGGATAAAAATTATTAGGGATGCGAATCATTTTTATAACGAATTGAAATATCATACGATATTTCTTAATTCATTATATATCGGTTAAATCGTGAAACGAACACTTTTCCTCCGAATTTTCGTGAAAAATCGTTTTTCGGCTTAGTGCGCTCTAACTCCCGTTAGCGCGCACTAACAAAAAACAGTTTATTTTTGTTACTTTTTGTTATTTTTTGTTAGTGCATGCTAATTCCCATTAGCGTGCACTAAACTGAAAAATGATTTTTTACTAAAAAAAAAAAAAAGCCGATCCGCAGGAAAACGAGAAAGCGCAAACGATCGGGCACCCGATGCACATCCATACAAATTACGCATGGGAGACTGTACACAACCTGGTAACTTTGCATTGTAGGACTGAACCATTTTGGTGATAGTAGAATATTACCAAGTTGTACAGATTTTCTTATGCTGAATTTTGTAGGAAATCATTTTAGTTCTTAAACATCTACAGTTAAAGCTACTTATTTAATCAAGTGAATCATAAATTATTGATGGTCAGTTCAGTTCAGAGAAATGCTTTTTAATTTATTTATATTTCTTTCTATGTTGGTTTTTTTTTTTTGATAGGGCCAACAAGGTGCTCGTGGTGAGAAGGGTGAACATGGTGAGAAGGGAGGAAGAGGTCTCGACGGCCGAAAAGGGCACAATGGATTACAGGGTCTGCCAGGTGTTGCTGTAAGTATTAAAAAGTAAACAGAATGTTAGGAGTGATTCAGAAAGGAATGGAAAATAAAACAGAGAATGTCCTAATGCATCTGAACAGATGTATAGTAGTATCACACGTATCTCATGAAAGATAAAGCAGAACCAGAAAAAGTTCAGAGAAAGGCAACAAAAATGATACAATGGCTAGAACAGCTCCCTTGAAAAGAAAGGCAAAAGAGGTTAGGGCTCTTCAGTTTGGAGAAATGTCTGCAAAGTCATATGATTGAGATCTATAAAACCATGAATGGGGTAGAACAGATAAATATAGGAGATAATTATTTATGCTTTCATGCAGTACCAGACTAGGGGACACTCTATGAAACTAACTAGAAGCACATTTAAGACAATTTAGAGAAAGTCATTTTTGCCTCAAAACACAGTCAAGTTGTGGAATTTGTTTCTGAATGGTCAAAGCAACTAGCATAGTAAGGTTTAAAAGAGGTTTGGACTAAATCTGAATAAAAGTCTTAAGAGAATGTAATTAAGTTGCTTTCACAACTGTTTTCTTTAACAATCTGGGGCTTATTTTGACTCCTGAAAACATGAGAACGTTTCCAAATCTGAATGTATGGGACCTTATTGATTTTCAAAATATTTGCATTTAACTGAACTTCTGACTGCAGTTATTCATGTTAAGCAGATATTCTAAAAGACACTAAATTTATGATACTCCTGCAGCAAAGTAACATGATAATTTAATTTATGTAGGTTTTGAGTTAAGGACTATTAAAAACATTGTGTAAAAGCAAATGCTCCCCATCAGCAAAATCTGTTTTCAGAGTATATTGTACTCTGTATCTCTATCACATGAGAACCACTAATTGTATTATAAAACTTTGTATAATCATTATGAGGTAGATTTTAAAAGCCCGGCTTGCACATCAGCTGGGGTATGCATGCACAAGTCAGGCTTACACGAAGTGACCGAATTTTAAAAGCCATCCAAATGCGTGCAGATCTCCCGCTGCGCACATATCTCACTCAGTTTCAAAAAGGGGTGCGGTGTGGGTGGGGCATGGGAGTGGCCATCACAGGGCATGGCCAAGAGATGTGCACGTAAATACTTACACGCCTGGGCATTCGCAATACCCTGACTTACGTGGTAGAATCGGGATTTACTTACCTAGGCACTGGTCTATTTAAAATTGGGCACACATGTGCGTGCATGTTATAAAATTGCTGCATCCCTGGGCGTGGGCCGACGCACACGCATCAATGTGTGCCTGCACGCCCGTTTGGAATTTACTGTCCCTTTAAGCATCCAGGACTATTGGTCTTCCCCCTCACTCATATCATCTTTCACAAACCATACATTACCATTTCTACCCAATAAATTGGTAGAAACACATCATGTGGATATCAAGGCTGCAGTTTGACTGACATTTAGAGCATGGGACTATATCCAAGCCAGCAAATAATACTAAATCACCACAGCTCGACCTGGTTAGCCCATTTGTCGTGTCCCGGCAAGCAGGCTATTCTTCAAACCAGCTTAGCTTTCAGGGATTGTCCAGTGGAGTTGCCACCATTATCCAGGCCCCTGCCACATCAGTAGGTTACCCACCACAGGCATGATTACCTCCAGTCACACTCATTCATCTGTTTATCCAGTGTAACAGTCCAGCTGCACCAATTTGGCACCATCTTTCAGTGTGACAAGCCCTGAATCAAAAAAGCAGTTCCCCAGGATTTCCTAGTGTTGTCCATTACCATTCGGGCAAGGCACATTCATACCGCTGTGAACCCAGTAGATGGCTTGGGTATCCAGTCCCTTTGCAAGCTATGAAATACCAACAATCCTTAATTAGAACCCTACAGCAAAAGCAAAATAAAAAGGGTGAATGAGAATGTTACTGTGTCTGGGGTGGCCAGGAAGAGTGAACTCCCTTTTCCTCATCTCCAGCCCTCACAACAGAAGTCACCCAACCAGTGCTTGGTATTTTCCTGCCTCTTGGCATAGACAGCAAGGGTCTGTCAACTAAACACATCCACCACTACCCCTCAACTCCATTCCTGTATAGTTCTGGAGCAGGAGAAGCTGTTACATGCAACCACTGGGGGGACTGTGTTTAGTAGTTTAAAGCTCTTGGAAAGCCAGCCTAGCTGTGAGGGCCCTTTGACAAGGGGAGGAGAGAGAGAGATGAGCCATAATGCCCTCATCCTAGGTAGATATAGGAGGCCCACCTAGTAACTCGAGGTGAGGTTTAGGTATTAATGTAGGGGTTAGAGGCGAATTTGACATTCAAAGTGAGACATACGAACAGAACAGTGGTCTCTTGTGAAGATTTGCTGACCTTCTGATTAAGCAACTTACCCAAAGATGAGATTTGTGCAATGTTCTCTCAAGCTTGATGGACTCTCTACCTGGGTAACCTCAAGGTAGGTTGAGAGAACATTGCACATATCTCATCTTTGGGTGAGTTTCCTCACTCTGAAGGTCATCAAATCTTCACAAGAGAGCACTGTTCTGTTCGTACATCTTACTTTGAATGTCAAAGTGGCCCCTAACCCCTATGCTAATACCTAAACCTCACCTCAAGTTACTAGGTGGGCCTCCTATAGAGATATAAATACGTACCTAGGATGAGGGTATTATGGCTAGTCTCTCTCTCTCTCATTAAAGGTGCTTAATACATGCAAAAATTCCATACAGCACTTTGATAGTCACAAAATATAACTTATCTTATACATGCACCACAGAGACATTATGGGTCTGATTTTAAAAAGCATTTACATGCGTAAAACTGGGTTTTACACGTGTAAATGCACTTTACTCGAGTAAGTAGGCTTTTGAAAATTGCTACAATATATGCCATTGAATCGTCCATAGGATTTATTCGCATAAGTGCACTTTACGTGAGTAAATGGCTTTTGAAAATTGCTACAATAGTAGTTACATTTATGCACATAACTCCTTTGAAAATTACCCTCTGTGTGTATCCACATGTGGAGCCAGGCTTCTACTGCACTTTCCAAAAGCCCATTAGTTATTCAGGTGATACAGAACTAACCATTTTTTTTAGTCCTTCTCAAGACTTAACATAACCAATTTAGCAAAACAGAGAATTATTTTTCCCTCAAAAAAATCTGGAGATAACTAATTTCCAAAATGTATTCAGTTTACTTTCTGGAAAAAGAAAGTTATTTTGATTTCCAAAAACATGAGAATATATCTAAATTTGGAATTTTATATCTTCTAAATATTAAAATTAACTGAAAAATTATTTTCTTTTTCTTAGAACTCAGCAAAGAAATTGTAAGTCCTAAATATGTGCTTTGGATCTATTTCCCCTGCAAAACTAAAAAAAAAATATTTCCCAGATTTTTATTAGTCCTTTTTTATTTTCAGGAAACAAGGAAACATGACTTGCTTTCTCCCAAATTGCTTTTGTTGTTACATTTCTTTGAAATGATCTTTTAAATTATGGAACAATAATTTGACTGTGCAGATCTTTTTATCTTTATTGGTAATGGATATTTGATTTATTGATAGGGACATTCAGGAGAATCAGGTCCTCCTGGTCCTGCTGGCCCCTCCGGTCCCAGGGTAAGTTATTCTACAATAGAAACATTCACAGATAGATCAATATGATTTTTTCTAAGTTCTATAATTTCTATAGGTTTTGTACACATATTGAGAATTTTTATCAGAAATTTATTTTTTTCTTAGGGTCCAGCTGGTCCTTCAGGTCCTTCAGGTAAAGATGGTCGTTCAGGACATCCAGGTGCTATTGGCCCTGCTGGTGTTCGTGGTTCTGCTGGTCATCAAGGTCCTGCTGTAAGTAAAAACCATTGGATAATCCAAAATTTAAAAAAAATGCATATAACATAAATTTGTTTACATACTAAAAATAGTTTTTCAGGAAACAGATAAATGGTCAATAACAAAAGAATGAAATATTCAGAATATTATTGATGTATGAATGCCTAAAGTAAAAAAAAGGAATTTTCAAAAGCATTTATGTGCTTAAAACTGGGTTTTACATGCACGCGCACGCATGTTATAAAATCGGGCGTAGATTTGTGCGCGCCGGGTTACGCGCACAAATCTACGCCCGCGCGCATGTTAGAAAATCTGGCCCTATGTGCATATCTCCCGATACGTGCACAAATCCAAAAGGCAAAAAAATGGGTGAGATGTAGGCGGAGTCTGGGCGGGACATGGGCGGTTCATGTCCATAACTAAAAATGTGCGCATAAGTACTTAACACGAACAAGTGTCTGTCGGGGTCCGCTACCATGTAACTTTACTTCTGCTATGGAGGAGGTGTAAGTAGGAAAAAACAAACTAGGCTACTCAGCAGGGTTTTAAGGGTCAGGGCAGGTAAGGTAAAAGTTAGCTAGGGGGATAAAGAAGTCCTATCCTTTAACTGGGCAAACTGGGAATGGACTGGGGAAATGGGTATTGGCATCAGCACGCATATCTTACAAAATCACATCCCTTATGTGGTAGATGCAGCCTTTGTGCGCACATGCGCATGTCCATATAAAATTTTGCACACATGTATGCCTGTCCAGCTGATTTTATAACATGTGCTCATATCCGTGCCTATTTTATAAAATGGACGCGTCCATGTGCGCGAGCCGGAAAATATGCACACGTGGCGGTCACATGCCAGAATGAAAGTTTACGGTCCCGGTGATTGATTTTGCTTTATTATTTGTTTATGATATCTGTAGGGTCCCCCTGGCCCACCTGGTCCTCCGGGCCCACCCGGTTCCTCTGGAGGTGGATATGATGGTGGTTTTGATGGTGAATTCTACAGGGCTGATCAGCCTTCTCTCAGACCAAAAGATTATGAAGTGGATTCCACTCTGAAGTCTCTGAACAATCAGATTGAGACCATGCTAACCCCTGAAGGTTCCAAAAAGAACCCAGTTCGTACCTGCCGAGACTTAAGACTCAGCCATCCAGAATGGCCCAGTGGTATGTTACATATGCAAATTGATTTTTAAATTTCTTTAATTAAATAGAAAATGAGTATGTTTTATGTAATTTCAGTTATTTGAATTCACTCAGTGCCAGATTCATCAAGGTCTTTTCCCATAGGCACAGCATGAAAGAAAAGAATTAGTGAATCAAGTCCTTAATGAGGCTTTCATTTTTAAATGGTTAGAATTCATTTCTAATTGCAATCAAAGTAAGCTTAGTCATGACAACTTGCATTGTGAGATATCAAATGGAAAGAATCTATCTTTCCCAGTACAGACTCTTGCTTTTTAGACAGTTAGAGCTGGGAACACTTGAAAAATAGTGTTCACATTCTGAGGGGAGATGACTTGCTAATTGATATTTCTTAATACTGTCTGAAACAACTTTATGGGAGTTACCATTGTCAGGAGCTTCAGCCTCTATTCTCATGCATGTGATGACTTTGCATTACTTACATGAACAGAAGGAGGGAAAGAGTCAGGACTGGTGCTTCTGTTAGGCAAACTAGGTAATTACCTAGAACTCCATGACTTTGAGGTGGCAAAATCCCACCAGTGCAAAGCCTGGAGCCCATCCTGCCAGCAGATGAAGATAAGGAAGAGGTTCGGGGGCAGAGCCACTGTCAAAGCCTTTCCCCAGCAGCCAAAGAACAGAATGAAGACCAAGGCACCTAGCAGAGCCCATCTCATAACGGCTGAAGAATGAAGGATAAGGCATAGAGCAGGGGTGGCCAACTCCAGTCTTCAAGAGCCACTAACAGGCCAGTTTTTCAGGATATGCACAATGAATGTGCATGAGATAGATTTGCATACAATGGAGGCAGTGCATGCAAATCTATCTCATCCATATTCATTGTGGATATCCTGAAAACCTGGCCTGTTTGTGGCTCTTGAGGACCTGTGTTGGCCAACCCTGGCATAGAACTTCTGCATTAGGAGCGGAGAGAGAGGGAAATGAATGCTGGGTAACTGCCGAAGGATGGAGGGGGGGCACTGGGCAGGCAGGTGTTAGAGAAAAAGAGAAGGTGCTGGGTGGGTGAATGGTAGGATGGCAAGAGAGAGTGTGAATGCTGAGCTGGTAGGTTACAGAGAGAGAATGTGTGTATTGAGTGGTTGGGGTGGGAAAGAATGTGCATACTGAGATGGGATGGGGTGGAGTGGGGTGGAGAAAGAGTGTGCTGAGCAGGTGGCAGGGTAGAGAAAGTGAGAAGGTTGCTAAGCAGGTGAGAGGTTTAGAAAGAGATGTGCGGGGAGAATGAGAGTGGGGTGAAGAGAGAATGCTGGCACTATGGAAAGAGGGGAAAGATATTGGGATGATGTTGACATGTTAAACATGGAATTGAGGGAAGAGAGAGGAGAATGCTGAGAAGCTGGGCAGAGAAGGAGGTGATGATGAGCACTATGGGCAGGAAGCAAAGAGAAGGAGATGCAGGGCAAAAAGTGAGGGAAGAGATTGAAAGAGTGCTGTGCCAGACCAGTGTTGCCAAAAACGTGAGCTCTGTGCTGCAGCTTCTGTGATAGGTACATCAAGAGTTGGGGGTGCAAGACCTAAGGTCTGCCTAGGGCACTGATATCCTTGCACTAGTCCTGGAAAGAGTAACAGACAGTACGTAATGAGTCCAAGAGAACATATTGCACCTGCACAGGTAACTGCATCAAATTTTCAAGCAACTACACTGTTTGAGCCTCTCTGTGGCAGTCATGCCAAAAAATATTAACTAGATGGCAAAAAAATGAACTGAAAATGATAATATGGTCAGCATTTAGAAATATAGCTCTATCCAGTAACATAAATACATATATAAATTTTCAATGCCATGGAATGATTCCTATAATTCTCCTTTTAAAAAAGCAACATATCATGCTAATTAAAAGCTGTCAAATTGAAAGTTCAAAGACTTGCTACTGACTGCTTCTTGGTCGCATGTTGATAGGTTACTACTGGATTGACCCTAACCAAGGCTGTATCCTGGACGCCATCAGAGTGTACTGTGATTTCTCTACCGGAGAGTCTTGCATCCACGCCAACCCTGACATCATTCCAGCCAAGACATGGCACAACAAGAATCCCAAGGATAAGAAGCACGTATGGTATGGTGAAATTATGAATGGTGGTACTCAAGTAAGTATTAGAAAGAAAACATATAAACAGTAAATTCAAATTGGATTTCCTGCTTTCTAGAGTATTATAAATCCAAAGAAAACATTTCACAGATTAAAAATGCTTTCTCTGGGAAAAAAAATGTGACTTATTGTAGTTTAGATTAGAAAAATTTAAAGTAATGTCTTTTCATAAAAATATTTCAAGTAATTGGTGCATAATTTAGTTTCTTACAAAGAAGATATTTAGAGGTATTTGGCACATGACCATGACAAGTAAATTCCAGTCGCACTTCTACTAAAGCTATCACTTCTGCAAATAATTTAAATGAAATAATATAGAAACATACACTTCATATGATACATTGGATTCTCCATACCCTATGTAACACACTACAGTGTATTAAAATTGTATAGTGCTCAGACACTTGGTAATTATATAAAGAGGTAATCATTACTGCCCTCCAAGCAAATATGTTATAAGTGAAATAAGGATAAGGATGTTTACCATATCAGAAAAAGACTGCAGTAGCTACAGATGTTTTTATTATTGAAAAATAAGGTTAAGCAATAGGGTGAATTTTCAAAACTTTTTGCACAGAAAAATTTGTATATATGTGCATAAGTAGCCTCTACTCAAGTATTCCATATTTTATAAAAGTAAAAAATATACATGTATGCTTACTTTCATGTACACATATACAATCGTAAGAAGAGACTATCTAAAAGCATTCCGAGGCAGGGAAAATACTTGCGTGCATAAGTTACTATTTTAAAAGATGCACTTAACCATTTTCCAACCTACTTGCATATTTTTAAATCTGCTAATTATCTGGTGTACATGATATTAAAAGTGATTATTGTGTAGTACTGACTAGGTGGGAAGTCTGGGTGAATTGGGAAGCATTCAGGCTAAAGAACCAGGCAAGTCTGGATGATCTGAAGAAGGAATGGGTAAACTGGTAGACTAATTGGTAAACTGGTTAATTTCATTTACATGCGAATATTTTAAAATTGGCCAATTTATGGGCATATATTGAAACTAAAGTCCTATTTTACTTCTGCACATAAAATATTCGTGCATATATTTTTAAAATAGGTAGGAAAAGTGCAATATACTTGGTTTCAATGCATTGTATGTATTTGCATGTAAGCATAGATATGCACATATTGTGGGGTAAAAATAGGTGTATTTAATATGTATGTATGTGATACACGCAGGTTATAAATATGATGGTAAAACTCCACCCCAATGGACCTCACCATCCCTTTACAGCTTCACTCCACCTCTCGTCCGACTAGACAAACTCAGAAAGGCACGCTAAGAGCCCATCCTCTCAAGACTTCACTTAGCAAAAGAGCTATATCCACTGCCGGTCCTAATCTCTGGAATTCACTCCCACCAGACCTTAGAATTGATCAATCGACTCCCACCTTTAAAAAAAAGACTAAAGACCTGGTTGTTCAACCAAGCATTCTCTTAATTTCAATCTTAATACCTAAGCTTTGATCTCCAGTAAGGTCCACTACTTTGTATATAATTACCCTTAAGTTATTATTTTTATTTTCTCCAAGTTCTATTTATCCTGTTCATTGTAAGACATTATTCTAAATACTGTCAATCTATTGTTGTAATGTAAACCGAAGTGATTAGTAACTTTGTTACCAGAACTTCGGTATATAAAACTGTTAAATAAATAAATAAATAAATAAATAAAACTATGCATAGCCATCATGCGTAGTTGTTTGAAAGTTATCCTCAATGGGGTACATAATTGAAAAGTCATTTATTTATTTATTTGTTTATTTTTATATACCGACATTCAATCTGACATATCACATCAGTTTACATTTAGACAGATAACAGGAAAGTTATTCATCTAAGTGGCTTAGCCACATTTTTAAAATGCTTACCCGGCTAAATTCTAGCCAGACAATTCATTAACTTAACCAGCTAACTCTAGATATGCCATAGGCAGGTCTAAAGTTAGCCGTATACCACATATCCAGCTAACTGTAACTTATCGAGTTTAGTGGCATGGCTATGCCACTGAAGATCCTGATTAAGTTGGCCAGATATGGATATCTGGCTAACTTAATTAGCCGCTTAGAGGCTGAATATTTACCCCAATATGTTCACAATAGGTAGGATAGGGATGACAAGAGAACACAATTTGAATCTACCAAACGGGAAATGTTATTTGTTTAAAAAATGTATAACCTGCCAATTCATGGTTCTATGCTTCTAACAAAAACACATTCATAAAATAATTCATAAAATATAAAAGGATAACATAAATAACTATTACTTTGAGGAAGAACTATTTTACTGTTCAGGTGATCAACTTGTGGAATGTTCTTTCCCACAAGGTTAAATATGCAACACATTTGGATATTTTTAATGGAAACTTTGATAGTGCCCTAACGCACGCAATAATGACCACATTGTGCTGGTATAATTTAAATAAGGGAAAGGGGAGGGGATTGGGTGAAGTTTGGGCAGGATTAAAATAGTTTTGGAACCAGTTACACTGCGGGTGATAATGTTTTACACATTATCGCCAACAGTAGCACCAGAAATAGCTATACCTTTTGCAGGGGCACTATGGGGGCGATAGTGTGTGCTGTGGCCACAGCCGCAGTGGGAGAAAATGGCAGGATGCACACTATCGCCCTCTCACCCCTTTTCTAGCCGCAGCTCTTCATTCTGCTATATTTATAGTGCAATGAAAAATCCTATGGTTTGTTTGTCAGTATATGATGGTGACCTGAATTTGATCAAAAAAATTAATGACAAATTGTGTGCCTGTTGAGATTTTATAATTACTGTTACCTTTGGATGTGATTTGAACTTCTTCTGTTATTTCAGTTTGAATATAATGAAGAAGGTGTAACTCCCAAGGACATGGCCACTCAACTTGCCTTCATGCGTCTGCTGGCTAACCACGCTTCTCAGAACATCACTTACCACTGCAAGAACAGCATTGCATACATGGATGGAGAAACTGGCAACCTGAAGAAGGCAGTCATGCTGCAGGGGTCCAATGACGTTGAACTACGAGCCGAGGGCAACAGCAGGTTCACTTTCAGTGTTCTTGAAGACAGCTGCACTGTAAGTAATATTGAATTTCTGCCTGTGAACACCGGGGAAGAGAGGTTTCAGTATGCAGTGCTAAGATCTGAAATGTTGCTGGCTCACAAGAGGAGTGCTACTGATTTCAGACCAACCCAAGTACTCCCATAACCCCCCCCCCCCCCCGCCCAGCATTTAGCAGATACAATGCTATATATACTAGAGATGAATAAAAGGATAGATTCCAGCAAACGTAAACCCTATATTCAGTCCAGATATTGCTGGTAGGTGGTATTTATTGGATCGCCATCATCACATTACAATTCTAGTCAACTGGGAAAAAAATTACACTCCACATTCACCAATCATTTCAGAATTTTGCCAATATTACCCTGATTTCTTGAGTTTGTATCATTGTAATTGGCATTTATAATGTAGTACTGTAAAATCCAGCTTGCAGGTGAGCACCCCAAGTTTTATTAGTGGAATTTCTAATATCAATATTTTTGCCTATCTCTAGTATATAGCAGGGACATGTTTGTTTATTCGTACTGATTATAGGTAGGGTTGTTCATTCATTTTGTTTTGTTTTGTTTTTTCATTTCAATGTGCGTGTAACTTTTCATGCACATAAAATTGATTTTAGATATGTGAACACAACTTTAATGTGCAAAAAATAACTACACATAAAAGTAATGACATTAAACAAAATGAAAAAATGATAAAAAGAAAAGAAAAAAATGAAATAAAACAAATACAATGTTTCCCAGGCATTCCCCTAATTATGGGTTGTAACTTATAAATGATGATGCCATACATTTTAGTGATGGAAATGTATTTTTTCACAATAAGACTGAATTAAACCTGTAATTTGAATCTTAAATTAAATGGAACCCCCGCAGCCCTCACCCCCAGCTCCATTACCAACACATCCTGGTCCAGGTGCAGTGTACCTCAGAGTAGGATCACAACTGAACAAGAGATATTTACCCACTCCTAGAACAGCCATATGGCAACTAAAAATGTGATTTATTTCTGTGACATTCAGTAAATTAAGATCATATTAGTATCAAAAAGATAACTTAAGAAATACAAATGAACATAATAGCTTTAGTTGCCATAACATGGTACAACTTTTGGGACCTATGCAGACAGTACCATATGCTCTGATGTGTATCAAACTGGAGGGAGATATTGGGTGTGATCATATCTGATGACCTAAAGATTGCAAAACAGTGTGACAAGGCAATGGAGAAAGCCAGAAAATTATTAGAGCATATAAGAAGTGATATTACCAGTAGAGAAATTTGGTGAGCATATTTCTTTGCAAATCATTGGTGAGACTTCATATGGAGTATCATGTACATTTCTGGGGGTTGTGTCTTCAATAGAATATATAGACTGTGTGGTGGCAGTCCAGAAAATTACTACCAACATGGTTCCACTTGCACCATTACCCTCTTACAGGAGAGAAGGACTTACATAATGTATATCATATAAGAGATATAAAGAAAGGAGAATTGTGATTGATATTCATATACCAGTATGTCATGATAGGAGACCCCCAAGGGAGGTTAGACTCAGGGTAAGGAAATATTTATTCACAGAAAGGGAGAGGGATATATGGAATATCCTCTCAGTAGTAGTGATGGAGACCAAAGCAGTAAGAGAATTAAAGAAAGTAATGGATAAGTAGAAATGATCCTTTGTTGAAAGGAAATGAAGGTACAGCCAGAAAATAAGCAACTGCAGTACTGCCACAGGAAAGGATAATGGATAGACTAGATGGGTCTGGCAGTCTTTACCTCCTGTCATTTTCAATATTTCGTGATTCAGATCTTTTATAAAGCCATCTATCAGAAAGAGAAAGCTACTATATACACTGTAAATATCAGAATAAGTCAAATCAAATTAGTAGATTCAAAGCACCTTGACTAAGTTCCTGTGCTCAGTTGCTGATTAAAGTCAAAGTACTTTGGACCACAGTAAATATAATTTGCAGGTTTGTCAGCTTATTAATAAATAAATATGCTGTTGTGTCTCAGAAACTTCATGTGATAATATATTCTTATGTCCTGTTTTATTGCAGAAACACACCGGTGAATGGGGCAAAACAGTTATTGAATATAGAACGAATAAGCCATCTCGCTTGCCCATCCTCGACATTGCACCTTTGGACATTGGTGGTGCTGACCAAGAATTCAGATTGGACATTGGCCCAGTCTGTTTCAAATAAATGGACTAAAACTAAATTAAGAAATACTCTCTCTTTGCCATTCCTTTTTTTTTTTATACTGAAAGCTGACTCCTTCCATTTCTTCTGTCATCTACTTGCTTAAACTCTGGGCGAAAGAGGAGGAGTGATTGGAGCATTGTGCAATGCAATTTAATACAGCCCCCAAAAGGACTCGGAAGTCTTTCAAGATTTTAACACCATGTTGTGGGAAATGTCAGCCTTTGTAAAAAAAAAAAAAAAAAAAAAATTTTTTTTTGAAAATAAAAAATAAAGACCGTGAAAGTTTGCACCACTTGTGGCCTTTGAATATCTTCCAAAGAGGAAGTTTAAAACCACAACTGCCAAAGGTTTAAACTACCTCATACACTTATACCCAAGTGTGATCCACATCCTTCTAAGGTAATTCTATATATGAATCAAGGTGCTTCCAGTTTCAATCAGGATACACAGGTGCTAATTACAGTGTTATCGCTCTCAAATACTTGAAGAACTTTGATGGTGCTAGCAGCATTTAAAAACCACTTTTCTGTATTAAGTTGTATTGTTCCTTTGCAATTTGTTTCCAAATGTAGCCAGAATGTCCCATCTAGCTCCTGGATTAAGCTTGTGGATCATTTCCCCCATCTTTGTCCTCTTCCTTAAATTCAGGTGTTCATGCTTTTCAATCTCATTTTCATCATCTTGGATGGGTAAAAAGAGGCATCAATTCTCAAAATTTTAATTGTACCTATTTTGTATATGTGAGATGTTTAAATAAATTGTGAAACAAATTGAAATAAAGCATGTCCAATGTTCCAAAAATAGTTACTCGGTGAGTAAAGTTCCTTGTATAAATGCAGTTGCACCAAAATATATGCATTAAGATGTAGTTTACCCGATTCTTTAATTTAAAAAAAAAATAAGAACAGGAGAACACTCATATCATGCTGGTGTACATTTCTACAGTCTCTGTATTCCTGTATTGCATTAATAATTTAACTCTCACATTGAGCTTCTAATTAAGTACAATTAATGCCACAATGCTGATACAGGTACTGTATCAGCTTTTTGCTGCAGGTATAATAGGTTTGACTGGTATTAAAATACTCAGCTGTCCTGCTTTGGTTTTACAAAGGCTGAAGATTTACATTTCTTGCAAATGCTATCTAAATCAAACTACATATTTGGAAGGAAAATATTTGAAATAATGTTCTATCTTCACTGTTGCACACCATATATTGAACTGTTCACCATGCATTCTATTTTTGGGTTAGATGTAAACTGGCACTGTGTACTCTCTCCCCTTGGCTAAAATGTGCAAAGGCATTTCTCCTGCTCTTTCAGTGTTTTGCTTCATTCTTACAGAATGTGTCTGTCTTTTGGATCACAAAAGGTACTTGCCTCACATCATTTGGAAAAACAAAGGGATATTCAAAGCAATATTTCTGAACTTCTTAATGTGTATTTTCTACCTCGCTTTTCATCTTCTTGACCCCCTCATCTCATTTAGTTTCATCTATCATATTCTGGAATTTTAGCTACTTTGTGATATTATTTGGCAAAAAGAGTAGTGGGATAATGCATTTTCTAATCAATTTAATCATAGGTGAATGTGCTATAAAACTCTGGTATTGAATATAGTGCAATAAAAGCATACAGTATATGAAGCAAAATATTTTGATTTTCATAAATTCCAACCACTCTAATAATAATTAGTTTTCTAAAAAATCTTCTATTTCAATTATGCAACTGCAAAAGAACCCATTTGCAAAGCAAAATGCAAAGAAATTCTATAAAAACCTTTTTTTTTCAGTTTAAAATTATCATTATAACCTTTTCAGAGAAAGAAGGATTGAATGGGGAAGGAAGAGTAGTGGAAAAGTGAGAGAAAGAGGATTAGACTGGAAAAGTACCTGCCTTTAGTTCCACTTGCGGTTGTAAGTCAGAAATGGTGGGTGTTAATATTTCATCAAGTATCAGCTTCTGTCTAGATATCTGACTACCCCATACTTTAAACCATAATCAACAGAACCACTAGCATTTCTTCGTTATGCCAAACTTTAACTGTAGTGAACTGAAGTAGTTCCTCTAATTCTTGCATACTGTTTGTCATATCAATCAATTCTCCTCCAATGTGTTAGTCTTGTGATACATAAATTATGTTTTTCCAGTCTTTTTGCAATAAAGAAAATTCATATTGTAAAGCTGAACTTTCCCTGGACTAATACATTCTTCTGAAACATGAAAATCTGAAGATTTAATTCTATAATACAATTTTTAAAAAAAATCGGTTATTTTCAACTTCTGTGGATCACAGCTTAAAAAAAGAACTGAAGGGTGCAGCCATCAGTAAGGACTTCTCTGAAAAACATTTGATGGTCGTTGAAAGTTCCTGGTCACCAAACATGAGGTACTTGCTCTGATGCAGACAGCAACACTCACACTGGACCTGGTGTGTCCCCATTAGCGCATCTCTGTGACAGACCGCCTACGCAGCACTGATGGAGAATGTCCAATGGGTTTGTCATTGTTCGGGATTAATGCTGTCCAGGTAGATGATCTGAGAGACTTTTTCTTTGCTTGGCATCTTTATAACACAGAATGTTTGTTTCTCAATAAACACTGTCTGACTGAAAAAAACTGTGCTGCAGTGACTTTGTATTACGACTACAGATTTAGGTCTTAGTCACTGTCACCCTAGGATATTGAACTGTTTATGGGTGACAGGGGAATTTCTGTTGGTCACAAATGGTAAAGTTAAGAATTAGTTACAGAACACCTCCTTTTACAAGCCAGCGAGAATGTATGAAGTAATGGTTAGCCATGATGTATTCTGTTAGGGGCATGGGTAGAAAGCTTTTCGCTTGAAAATACTTTAAATTACCTCCTGATGTTGTTTCAAATTAGTTTGGTTTGATTAATTGTGTCTTTCTGACGACATCATTCACTGTGAAAGGTACTATGACATGGTCGATTGCATCGTTACATTCCAAATCCAAAACAGCTTCCATTTTCTTTTCTCAAATATAGGTTTTTATATGATAATTACTGAATTCTAAATATAAGCTTTAAATATAAAGAATTAAACTTTGGAAACTTTCCTATGGCAAGTTATATGATTTGTCAACAAGCCCTCTGGGCATCCCTGTTTTTCTTCTTGAGAAAAGAGATAAAATAAATATATTCCCAATATATGAAGAAACATCTCCAAAACTAAAAAGATGAAAGAAAATGACTTTAAATCAGGCATTATAATCATTTTGCTGCAATAAAATGAGAATGTTTCTCATCTTGAGTAAGTAAATTTAATGTTGCTTCCAAAATTGAAACAAATGCAACAAATCCCACTGGTGGATAAGCTGCAATTCACACAAAAGATTCAAGTCACACAAATTTGAACTTCAGAAAATGTATGTCCTAAGGTTATTCAACTAGATGGGCGGATAAAAATATTTGAATCCTAAGTTTGAAAACACAGCTCAGAAACCTGTGTATCTCAGAAAGCTCACCCTTACTCTCTGCACATTTTTAAACCAGTCCCGACTCCAAATTGGGTAACATATTATTAGCTTTAGTACTGTGGAGTAGTGGCCTAATAGTCAGAGAAGTAAGCAAAGAACCAGAGGCGGCAGGATTCAATTCTTATTTTTCCCATTGATGCACATAAAAGCAATACACTTCACCCTCCATTGCCTCAAGTGAAAACCAGAAGGTCCATAGTCAACTCGGAAGGTAATGGGCTGGCCCATGCCATTTTGAATAATGGTGCTCACCACCTATCATGTGACAGAGGCTGTACAATGGCACCGATAGCCCCTGTCACATGATAGGGCAAAGGGCAGCCCATGCCATTTTGAATAATGGTGCTCACCACCTATCATGTGACAGAGGCTGTACAATGGCACCGATAGCCCCTGTCACATGATAGGGCAAAGGGCAGCCCATGCCATTTTGAATAATGGTGCTCACCACCTATCATGTGACAGAGGCTGTACAATGGCACCGATAGCCCCTGTCACATGATAGGGCAAAGGGCAGCCCATGCCATTTTGAATAATGGCTGCCAGGCCTGGGGGTAGGAGGTCGCTCCTAAGCCCCCATTACACCACCAGGGACATTTTGTGAGTCCCGAGGGGCTCGGGAGGGTGAACTCAAGTGGGGCAGCTGGTCAGGGATGCATATTTTAATAAAGAGGAATGCTTGGGGCTGGGTCCTACAAGCGTTTGTTTGTTTTTCCCTTAAATATTGCGTGTTTTTTCCTATCATTTTTTTAAAATCCCAAAATAAAATGAAATAGGAAATATACGGTCAGATTTTAAATGCCCGGCGCGCGTAAATTCCGGCCTTTGCACACGTGGCCGGGCCTTATGCGCACCAGGCGAATGGAGGCCCGGCCAAGTGAGTAAAGGCCGGTACGCGCTCAAGTGCCAGGCCTCTTGGAAGGGGCGGCTGGGGTGGGCCGGGACAGTGCCATTGTTCACTGACCCGGAGCCTTGCTGTCCCTGGCGCACGCAACTTAACTTCAGCTCAGATGTTTCTATTTTTGAGGCAAAATAACCCAGTGCCCCTGTTGCCCTACCAAAAGAGGTAGGGCAACAGGAGCAAGAATGGCAACTGACAACACAGCAAGGCACTGAGAGCAAAAACATGTGTGCATCGGTTCAGTGTAGCTGTGCTCTCAGTCCTCCTGCTACTTGCATGGAAATTAAGTGAAGCACAGCAAAGGGAGGTTTTTCTTAATGAAGATCAACATTTCCACTTAAATGAAATTCCTTTCACTTGTAGATTAGGCAATTCAGTTTCTAGTATGGAACATTCAATCGAATTCTGAAAAGAAAGAAACCCGATACATACAGAAACCCCAAAATACTATCAAAGAATACAGTAAAAAGCTCCTTCTGCTGGGAGACTGTCATCAGAGGAACTGACTTGGGGACTCATTTTCAGAGACACACAATAGTGAAATGCCTTCCTGGACCCTCAGCTGGCAGAAATGCAAACCAGATTGTCAATGCAATTAAAGAAGACCTCTATGGGCTTTCCAAGATACTGCATGACTGAAATTTTTGCTGGGGGAGATACTGGTCTCTGTTGCCAACTGCTTGTGTCAGGGGAGCTCATTCTGCAGTGGCCGGGGGGGGGGGGGGGGTGTGGTGTGGTAGGAGGAGATGCTCCTACTCCTCATGAACCTATACATCTCATCATCACTACTGCTACACGTGCTAGCTCCATATCTCTCTAGAGCAGCAGTTCTCAACCGGTGTGTCGCGACACATCCGTGTGTCACCACACTTTCCGTTCCCCCGCTGACCCAGCTGCTCCCCCTACCCAAGTGAAATAGGTCCTCTGCTCGGGCTTAAAATGCTGATAGACCAGGCGGAACGCAGCAGAACAGCTGGAGTCAGTGGCACCACATGCTCTCTTCTTCCCACACCCCAGAAGAGGAAATGGTGAGCAGCAGGTGCGTGCATGGGAAGAAGAGACCTTGCGAGTGCGCTCGGCATCTGCCCAAAGAAAAGAAGAGAGGTGCAGCCTGAAGGATGAGCAGCACAGCTCAGAGTAAAATGAGGAACAACGTCAACCCCCACGGCCAATGGGACTCCTTTCTCTGCGAGGGCTGAAAATGAAGGAGTTTGTTGCTGCCTTTAGGGTTGGAAGTGGAGGAGACTGCTGGTGCTAGTTCGGGAGGGGGGGGGGGGGAGAGTGAGTGAATGAGCAAGCATGTGTGTGTGAGATCCTCTGTGTGTGTGTGTGTGAGTGAGACAGCATGTATGTGAATGATTGAGAGCCTGTATAAGTGAAAGAATGTGTGTGATTGGGAGCTGGTTTAGGTGAGGGAGCATGTGAATATGTGATTGAGAGCATGTGTGTAAATGAGAGAAAGAGAGAGAGCATGTGTGTCTGTGTGTGATTGAGAGTTGGTTTAGGTGAGGGAGCATGTGAGTATGTGATTGAGAGCATGTGGTAATGAGAGAAAGAGAGAGAGCATGATTGTAAGCATGTGAATGAGAGTTTGTGTGTGAGAGAAAAAGGCAGCATGTATGTGTGTGATTGAAAGCCTGTGTGTGTAAGCGTGAAAAGACAGACAGCATGTGTGTAAATGTGTAATTAAGAGCCTATATAAGTGAGAGAGAAAAAACATGTGTATATGTGAGCGATGAGAGCCAGTGTGTGAGAGAGAGAGAGAGAGAGGAGAAAGTTGCAAGCAAACCATCCCTCCTCCTGCTAATTCAAAACAATCTCAGGGCACCTGGATATCAAATGTTCCCAGGTATGCAGAGCAAAAATATTTTTGAATCATTATTTTTCATTACTGGGTTTTTGTGTCTGCTATTTTGAAATATTTTATTGGTATCTAGACATTTTTGATATGAGTTTTTAATTATTGGATATTCCGTTCATCAGCTGTTTTGATATAATCTGTTCTTTTTGTTAGTATGGTTTTACTGCTACTGATTTTATATTTCCTGATTTGTTTTATAAGGATGAATGATGTTTCTTTTTTTCCTTTGTCACACTGCATACAGAGACTCTGGCTTGTTGCAGTTTCCAATTCAGTTTTTTCTGCATGCTTCTAGTTATGCGTTTTGGTCTCTTTATTCTTTGTTAGGTGAGGGTCAGCACATGTGATTCAGGTGAGGTTTTCTGCTGGTGTGTAGTTTCTGTGTAGGGCTCTATAGCAGCCTGACTTGGTCTGTTTTCCTAATAGGAGATATATTGGTGTCTTAAAGCCTGGTGTAATATTTTCAGTGTTGCCTTTTCTTAGGTAAGGTGGATACTGTTTAAGTGCTGGAAATCAGTGCTGTTTTGGTGTGGGATGTTTACTATTTATGCAATTTCTGTTCAGACAGAATACGTATCTTTTCCTTGTGTCATTCTTAACAATAAAAATAATACTGGACCTTTATTTTTATTTCCTCCGTGAATTGTAATGAGCAGTGTGTCACACATGTGAGCGTGGTCTGTCAGGTGTGTCATGATGGGGAAAAGGTTGAGAACCACAGCTTTCACTCTTCCTCTATCATTGCCAATTTTGCTTCTTGATGCCAGTGACATGAAGGAATTTATTACAACATATCACTTGTAGTGTTATAAAATGTACATCCAAGGATGGACACTCACAGAATGTGAGATCAGACAGTCATTTTATTACAAGCAGAGTATATGTATGTATTTATTTATTTATGTAAAATTATTTATATACTACCTTTACAATAAAAATTGGTCAAAACGGTTTACAGTAAAAACATTCATAAAATTGGCCAAAACAGTCAACAATAATACAAACAAAAGTTAAATAAGTTAAAAAATTAAACTAAAACAACAAGAAAAATAGTTAGTGACTGACTGTGGCTATGGTAGATTTAGGTGAGCTGTGAGATATGAGAATTGAAGGCTTTGGAAAATAGGTAGGTTTTATATTTTTCTTGAAGTCTTTGGAGCAGGTAATTTGTTGTAATGAACCAGGTAAGGAGTTCCAGGGTGAAGGACCAGCAACAGAAAAGGCTCGTTTCTTGGTAATATCTAGTCTGGCAAGACGAACAGATGGAATGCCAAGGAGATTTTTATTTAAAGATCGAAGATGCCTAGTGGGTTTGTACATTTGGAGAGCAGAACATAACCAAATAGATGAGGGGTTATGTATAAGTGAGTAAATAATAAATAGAATTTTATATTGAATTCTAAAACTAATCAGAAGTCAGATAATATGGGGGTTATGTGGGTTTTTTTTAAAGGAGAATCAGTTAAAATGTGGGTGGCCAAGTTTTGAATCAATTGTGAAGGTTGAAGGAGGAGTCTAGGAGATCAAGGTAAAGGGCATTACAGTAATCAAGACCAGAGAAAATTAAAGACTGAAGAACAGTATAAAAATCGCAGAAGAAAATAAGAGGACAATGACTTTTAAGCATGTGTAGTCTTTAAAATGGAGGATATATGGGAAGACATAGACAGATCAGGCTTCGAGCTTTTGACAAAATTGGAATGGAGAGATCATTAAGCAATTCATGAGAGAGGGAACTGCATAAGGACTGAGATTTTGAGAATAAATGTAAAATTTTGGTTTTGGAAGTATTGAGTTTGAGACAATTGTTGTGAAGCGGCCTAAAAGGCCTTGCATTCTGTTATATAATGGGGTGTTTTAGTGTGCCCTTGGGCCTCAGCCCGACCCCAGATGGATCCAGGACCGAACCAAGGGTTGGTGACGTGTCCCAGGATGGCAGAGACACGGTCTTACCCTCTGCCGGGCCTGCAAGCTCCCAGCACCAACAACAAGATGATGTTGGAAGGTGAATGGTCCTCCGACAGTTCCGAGCCCTTTCGGACCTTCCGTTTGGATCGGCATGGAGCAGCAGGCCGGCCTGAGGATGAGGGCAGACGGAGGCCTTGACGCGAAGACATGACACCAGGGCTTTGAAGGCATGACACCAAGGCTGATGCAATGGCACCAGAGACGAGACGAGGAACTCGACGAAGCCCAGACAAGACGAGAAGCTGGGCAGGTAGACATCGGAACTGTCTCTCAGGGCGCCCTACTCAGCCCACCTTCACGGGTGGACCCAATGGGCTGGTCGCGGACCACCCTGTCCCACTGCGCGCCCTACACAGCCTGAGGAGGCTGGTCACGGACCATGCGGAGAGTGGGACAAGCGCAGGGAAGAATCCAGCCGAGGCAGAACTTCGACGACGGAGCCAGATGTCATTCGAAGCACCACAAAGGCTGGCAGGACAAGACGGCCCAGGAGCACAGGACACCAGTCCACTGCCAGCATCTCCCATGATGGCCACCCATCACCCGGAGATCCACGGCCGGCAGAACAGAAGGCTCCGGAGCAAGAACGAACACCAAGGAGGGCTAGAACACCAGGAAGCGAGACATCAGGAGATGAGACACCAGGACACCTGGATGGGGACTTCAGGCAATGAAGACATGGCATGACGAGATGACAAGACGAGACGAGGAGCTCCATGAAGAAGACAGAAGACCTGACGGAGCTCTGGCAGGCAGGAGCCTCCAGGACTGAAGCAACTCCAATGCAAGGCAATGAGGAAATGCAGCCACAGCCCTTTTATAGGGCTAGCACAGGAAACAGTCACTAGGTGGGGCCCATGGCATATCCGGATGTGGGCCCTTTAAATTCAGGAGAGAGGCGCGGCCACGCGTCTAGAGGAAGCAGGAAGCCGGCTGTGCAGGACCATGGACAGTGGTTCTGCACCGATGTCCACGACGCAGAGGCAGGGCTGGGCCCGGAGGCAGGCCCCGAAGACGGCAGCGGCTCCAGCCACTGCTGGAGGCCCCGGGGGCAGCTCCAGCTGCCAATCCAGGCCGGGGCTTGTGGCCTCTGGCCGCGAAGATGTGATGACGTCGGTGGCGGCTCCATGCCGCACCGATGGCAGAAAGACCGTGGCTCCAGCCACGGTGAAGAGGAGACCCGATGGACGGCCTCCGGGCCACAGGGGGAAGGCAAGTCCGCGGCTCCGGCCACAAAGAAGGCCCGACTTCGGCTGCTCCATGCCTCGTCAGGAAACAGGAAAAGCAGCAAGGTGAGTGGAGCCTGCTTGCAGGGAAACCCATGGGCAGAGTTCATAACAACAATTATGAGAAAGCCAAGAGTTAATTGTTGTTATGTAGAGAGTTACTGTAGAGAGAGTGTTAGACTAAGAAGAGATGTATGGGACAAAAAATTGAATATTGTCTACATATATTTTAAATTGAACATCGAGATCTGACAGAAGGATAATAAGTAAATGTTGAAAAGGATGGGAAGAGAGTACCAATTGGAGGAATATCAACCAATATTAACTTGCTGAGGACAGTTGGAGAGATAAGATGCAAAACAATTGAGTACAGAAGCTGAGAGTCCAATAGATTGTAGACTAGATAGAAGAATTTGATGGTCAAGAGTGTCAAAAGCAGCAGAGATGTCAAGGAGAACTAGAAGAGTATACACAGAGAAGAGTATACGCAGAGAAGAGTATCAAAAGAAGATAAAAGAAGTGTCTTGGTGCTATGACCTTCTGGTTAGGATGGAGAATATTATTGTCAGTCAGGAAATCAGTAAGTTGATGTAATACAACTGATTCAATTAGTTTTGCGAGGGAGATAAGTAAGGCAATGGGCTTTAAGTTGTTAAGATCCAGCGAGTCCAGGAATGTATTCTTTAGTAGTGGAAGGACTGAGGTCTGTTTAAGGCTGTCAGGAAAAATTCCTGAATCAAGTGATTGATTTACCAATTGACAGAGGAAAGTGCTAGCAACACTATTTAAAGCTTTTAAGAGGTGACCTAGCAGGGGTTTAATGGGGAAAAATATTTTTTTTTGTTTTTGAAGAATCGTTGTTAAAGTGGAAATAGAAATAGGGTTAAAGGAAGACCAATTGCAATCTAGTGGGGGGAGGGGGAATTTAGGAAAGGGTAGATGAGTAAACTCATGAGATATTTTGACAATAGTAAACTGCTCATGCTTACTATAAACACTACTCAAACGTAGTGTAAGAATTACACACATAAGAATGAATAAACTGCCACTGGCTCTTTTACACATAGAAAGCCATCTGCACTCTGTGATAGTCACTGAATGCTCTGAACACACTGAAAGAGTCAGTCTCTCTGTCTGTATCTTTCCTGCAGACACTGATCCACTGTTTACTGTAGTGCTAGTCATACACTGATAATATACAATGTATAGAGTACACTGTATAAAGATTACAGTTTCTCTGCTACTCCACTCCAAACTACAGCTAGGACACAATGACATTGACATAAGAGTACATCTTGCTTTATCCTCTAAATTTAAATAGTTTTTTTAATAACCTTTTCTTTAATGCTGAACTTTGAAGCAAGGAGCTTCAGAACCTCTGTCTGCCCTCTCTGAGACCCAGCAGATTTAAAAACGTGACTGCTTATAATTTCACTTCTACTTAAAAATATGATAAAAGCCATAATGTGAAGGTATAATAGGCTGGTTTAAAAAGTGCTTCAGTATGAAAGGTTTAACTCCTTCTTTGACCTATTCCCAACCAGTTCTGCTGTATTTGGCATGAAGTAAAAAAAAAAAAAAGCATTGTTTTGCTTCCCCCATATATTTTAATGGCACTGAACCAAATGACCAGGCACACAATAGAGGTGGAGGCTCTGAACCACAATGAAGAACAATCACAAAAGATCAGAAAATAATTCTTAAAGTCTACTGGTTTTGCTGTTCAAAAGAATAACTTTATAAGATTTCATAGAACAATTCAATCTGCAATCAGGTAAAACTAATGGGCCCCCAACATGAGCCATGTTTTGAAGAACTTCATCAGGAAGAACCAAATCTTTTTTTTTTTTTTAATTTTGCAATTTTTAACAATTACATTTAAAGAAATAACATACTTGAAGTTGTAAATATGTGAAAATAACAAAAAGGTATTCATAGGATAATAATAGAGGCAAATACTAAAGATTATTGAAATCTTCACAATTCCCAGTCCTCTACATGGAAGCTCCAATATACATCTTTAGGAAAAAATATCTTATCAAGAAATAATTAGGAAACTAGCCTAGAAGGATTCTACCATTATTGAACGATGAACTCAGACCAATGCACCCTGTTTAGGCATAGGAGAAGAAGAGGAAACCATAGTAGCCTTACTACTTATAAAGGAAACCAGGTGAGGTGGTTGGAAACAAATATAAGACACATTCAAGTATTTGATTATACATTTACATGGGAACTTTAAAATAAATAAAGCCCTCATTTCTAAGACTTTTGGCCTTAATAGCAAAAATTGATCTCTCCTCTTCTGTGTTTGACATGTTAAATCAGGGTAAGCGTATACTTTCAGATTTAAAAAAAAGCTCTGTTCTATGGCGGAAAAATAACCTCAAGATTGTTCACACGAGCCTACACATGAGCCGCACTTGTCTTCACTCCTATTCCCCTGCACCGCCCCGCCCCTCCCCTCGCCCTCCAGGTCCTCGATTGAATTCCCCCCCCCCTCAATTCTCTCCTCCTAGTATATTATTGTACATATTCTATTCTTGCATTTAAGTATGGTTTTTTGCGTTTAACTATTTGTACAGTTTAACATTAGTTTCCCTTACCCCCCTACCCCCCTCCACATCCTCCCCTTCAAGTTCTTTTCAGTTTCAATGTAAAGCCTCTTCCCTCTATCCCCTCCCCCCCCCCCCTAGTTCTTTTATCAGTTGCATTGTAAAGCCCTGTTGGCCAATTATTGTTGTATGGAAACCGATGTGATGTTTTCTTAACGAATGTCGGTATACAAAAAACTTTAAATAAAAAAATAAAAAAAATAATAATAAGATCCAGTCTCTGTCAGAGTCCAAAAGAAATGATACAATCAGAGTAGATGGTTTTACTAACTCTTTCTGAGAAGTTTCCAATACAGCAGAGAGATCCAGCGTTGATGTCTCAACTGGAGATATGGTTTGTAGCCCTTCTTCATTTACTTTACCCTTCCTAAAAGGTGGGATATAATACACCTTGGATATTAGCGGAAAAGTTTGCTCTGACAATTTTTTCCACATTTCTTTCGGTGCCACTAACGGATATTTAGGAAAGTTAATGAATCATAAATTGTTTCCCCTCATTTGATTTCCCAAATATTCTAGCCTTGTAGCAAGCCATTTATTCTCCTTAATAATGTTGTGCTGCAATTCAATATTTGTATCCATATCTTTCCTCAGCATTTCCACTTTCTTCTTGTTAGAAGAAATCTGTTTCCAATATTCTTATTGAGATACTGTTATTCAACACTTGTATCGCATCCCATATTGTTTCCAATGTAAACTCAACTGGTCTTACCAGCTGCGGTGCGCTTGCTTCAGGTAAAAGTAGCTCCTCAGTTCCCCCATGGCTTACAGCGGCACTGCCCTCGAAGCTCCCAGCGTCCGGTTTAGGGGCTAGGTTAGATGATCCCGTCCCCCGTACAGGTGTTCCAAATTTCCCCGCCTCCAACAAAGATGTTTCAGCCCAAGCTATTTCCAACGCTCGGGTATCCGCTGGATTCACGGGAGGGAGTCGCTCCTCGGGGGATAATGAAGTTGAAAGCTATGGGAGGGGGCTGGGTACTTCCTCTTCCCGGCCTTCCTCCAGCGAGCATAACCCCATTCGCAGGAAGGGCAGAATTGTTCACGTTCTCTAGCCCTTTTCTTCCTTCCCGAGTGTGGCATAACAATTTTTTAGGAAAACACCCTCAGAGCTGCTTCATACGTGTCGTGCTATGTCGGCCATCTTGGAGCTGGGGGAAGAACCAAATCTTAATTCCAAAGTATCCATACATAAACAGCTGTAATGCTGTTCAATTTATTTATGGATACTTTGGAATTAAGATTTGGTTCTCCTGATGTAGTTCTTTGAAACACAGACCCTATCAGGGGCCTATTAGTTTTACCTGACTGCAGATTTAATTTTTCTATGAAATCTTATAAAATTATTATTTTGAACAGCAAAACTGGTGGGTTTTAAGAATTATTTCCTGATCTTTTGGGATTGTACTGAACCAAATGAACAAAAAAAAAAATGCTATTACTGGCATCAGTAGTATGGGAACTTCCTAGTGTTTGGATACTTGCCAGGTTCTTGTGGCCTGGTTTGGCCTCTGTTGGAAACAGGATGCTGGGTTTGATGGACCCTTGGTCTGACCCAGCATGACAATTTCTTATGTTCTTATGTTGTTGTTTTTTTTCAGGCACTTCATTATTTTGGTTCAGTTGCAACAAACCAAACTGACAATCAAATCGTGTTATATTTTCCCATTTGGATTCAAGCAAATTGCTGCCCATCTCTATAACAGCAGTAGATATATATAGAGAGATATGTAAATCTGAATGTTTACTGTACATATAATTTATAAGCAGTAGTTGCTCATGATCATTAATGATGTCAATCTACTCACTGAAATCACTAAACTGTTTTAAACTTCTAATAGTTATTATACTGCCAATAGCTGTGCTTTTAAACATTGGAATATTGACAAATATTGATAGGACATCTGATGTTCAGACATTTAATTATTAAGTGTTGAAATATCACATCTCACCAACAGATGGCATTCTTGACATGCAAATCTTGTTTTCATATAAAGAAAATATGTGCACATAAATTGGACACATGGTAACAGACACAAAAGGGATTTGAAAGAGCACAAGTTTGAAACTTGTGATTGACACTACTGCCATCTGGCTCCAGATTTGTGTGACTTCAACCACCTTTTGTGACTTGTTTTCTTAAAAATGATGTAAATAAACATCAATCAGGGCATACTGGGACCATTGGCTACATTACCATTGCTACAAAAGTCAATACCATACATAGCACAAAACTGTGTCAGCAAAACTGAAAGATATACTTTTATGTCTAGTAAATTTTACTTACCAGAAAATTTTATTCCAACAACAAACAATATTTTTGCCTTTTTTTTTTTAGCCTTCTGGAAGTGATCAACAAAAGTTTTTGTAGCTTCGTTCTGGCAAATTTGAGAGGCACATAAACAAGTAAATACTGAAAAATATTACAGTTTTGAAGTTCTGATGTACAGAAAAAGATGTATGACTTCAATTCGAAATATCCTATCTTTAGTTTTCAGTTTTCTCTTCTATCTTCTGTCCTCCCTTACTAATTCCCTTCCTCTCTGCCTAAACTACTCCTAGGGCTGATGCAAGGGTTTTGGGTGCTCTAGGTCAGGGATGGCAAGCTCCAGTCCTCGAGGGCCACAAACAGGCCAGGTTTTTAGGATATCCACAATGAGCACGCACGAGAAAGATTTGCATCCAGTGGAGGCAGTGCATGCAGATCTTTCTCAATCATATTCATTGTGGATATCCTGAAAACCTGGCCTGTTTGTGGCCCTCCAGGACTGGAGTTTGCCATCCCTGCTCTAGGTGAACCCTATAGCCTTATGCCCCCTCCCCCGAATTTAAAAAAGGTTTAGATAAGTTCCTGGAGGAGAAGTCCATAAACTGCTATTAATCAAGTTTACTTAGGGAATAGCCAGTGTTTATTACTGGCGTTAGTAGCAAGGGATGATTTTAATGTTTGGGTTCTTGCCAGGAACTTATATCCTGGTTTGGCCAATGTTGGAAACAGGATTGTGGGCATGATGAACCTCATTCTGACCCAGTATGGCAACTTCTAATGTTCTTATATTCTCAATCAATCTCACACAATGCTCACTTCCACACACTCCTGCTCACATTTTCTCACACACACACACACTTTCTCTCACACATACTTTCTCTTATTCTCACACACATGCTAACTCACACACTTCCTCACTCACATACACACATATGCTCTCTCTTGCTCACTCACTCACACTTGCTCCCACCATCACTCATTCTTCTTCATCTCTGAAACAATACAAGTGGCAGCAGCCTCCTCCTTCAGCCCACACTGTAGATAGGACTCCTCCACCTTCCTTGGGCCTTGTAGACTGACACTGCTTCTGTTCTTTCTTTGGCTGTGCAGGCCAACATTGTTCCACCTCTTGCTCCTGTCAATTAGCCACAGGGACCAATGCTGCAGCCCACTCTTGCTCCTTCCTGCTGCAGTGTTTGCATGTCCTTCTTCCCACCTGTGCTAGTGCACTTGACACCACGTCCTCTTCCTGGCTCATATGGCCAAGAAAAAGGAGATGCAATGGTCATTCTACTTCCAAAACTGTGGCATTTTAGGCCACAGTTTTGTACTGTTTTGCCTAGTTTGTGTACTGTTTTCCCAAGCCTGACTACTCCCATATTATTCTTCCCTTCTCTACTGCTTTTCTTGAATCCTCAATTCACACTTCCAAGGAACACCCTTCACAGTTTCACAAACATAGGTTCTCTTTCTCAAAGTCCCTAGCTTAGTCTCATTCTCCCAACTCTAATAAGCAGCAGTTTTATTTGTTCTCAGTAGCTGCAGTATACTCAGTGGGTTCTTTTTAACCTTTTGCTAAATGTTTAAACATTAATCTGGGGATACATATATGCAAAAGATTATAATGAGAGAAGAAAATAGTGAAATGATTCTGATAAGATACCTTATGACTGAGAATAGGGGTTAACCTTAAAGGTCACACAAATGACAATTGTATGCAATTATTGGTTCCATTTGAAAACTCTGAATACTAATTTTCATATTAACTGGTCCTCTTGATTATCCTAAGTGATTTTTCACACATCACTAAAATTTGGCAAAACCATGCCCTATATTTTTACAATTTTTTTTATAAGAAATAAATTACTGTACAATTTTGTTGTCAAAAAGTAAAATATCACTGAAATAGTATTACTGTACTTTTCTCCTTCCTGTCCTGCTCCTTCAGTCCTAACACCCTTCTTTCTCTCCTGGTCTATTTCTTGATGCCAAAGCTCCTCCTCACCAATGACTTCCCCCCACTTCAGCCCTTATCCCATTTTAGGTTCATGGGTCTTCTAGGGGCAGGAGTGAAATCCCCAGTTGCTGCTGCCCCACAACTCTGGCTTTTCAAAATGGCCACCAGAAAGGAGCTGGACTTTATTTCATAGTCCCAGGCCACTGAATGAATTGGGGTGGGGCAAGACAGTAATTTTTTGCACAGGGCAGCAAAAAAGTTAGCACCAACTCTGATTTTATTTATTTATTGATTGATTTAAATTTAATATCCCATCTCTAAAAACGATTAGCAAGCAGCTTTACAATAAAATTTCATATACAATTAAACAAAATAAGCAGACAAATTACAATCACAAATAAGACAACCACATTTCAGTAAAATAAGCTAGCTTACAATGATAGCATAAAACTGCACACCATAAGTTAACGATCTCTAACAAAAGCTTGATTAAAAAAACACGTTTTTACTGCTCAGGGAAGAGATTCCCTGCTGGCTTCGAGGCTAATAGCTAAGGGAAGGTGCAAAATAAAGAAAGCCTTTCTGAGAAGAGGGCAGAGTACAAGCTGGAGAATAAGGAGTTAAGACCTTAGAAAGATATAGAGGGAGCCCAGAATGAAAAGCACAAAAACATAAGCAACAAATTTAAAATCTAATGCGAAAACTGACAGGTAACCAATGTAATAATTGTTAGTCAGGGGTCACATGGTCACATTTCTTAAGTCCGTGCATTATCATGTGCTCTGGAGTAATTGTAGGCACTTTAGTTAGTAGGCCTAGAAGAAGAGAGTTACAGTAATTAATTCTCTAAATAATGAAAGCATGTGTTAATTTCAAATTGTGATGGTCCAACAATGTGTGAAGGCAGCTAATATATCTAAGAAAGAAAACAATGTTTGAACTGTAGCAAAATGTAGGGAGACAGAAAGTTTGGAGTCAAGTTGAAATCCCAGCGTGATGATGACATCTTTCAGCAGAACTGGGGTGTCAAGCATTAATGGTGCACAGACATGAAAGGATGTTCTGTGATTAAAACACAGAGCTTCATATTTAGTTGGATAAAATTTCAGTTTGTGGTCAGATCCAGTGGACTTCTGATCTAAACAATTGTTCAGATCAAGGATACTGAAGATAGACTTAGTATTTATGAATGCTGTAATATGAATATTGTAATTTAGAATGAAGGATTAAATCTGCTGTCCTGAACCAACATGGTTAATGAGGACAGAAACATGTTAAATAATAGAAGAGCCACACTGGGCCTTGAGAGATACCAAATGGCACTGCATGATATCTGAAAGTTGGTGTTCTCATTCAACCTGAAATGAATGTCCAGACAGGTAACAGCCATGTCAGCAAGCTCAGTTTCCTTGAGACGTTTAAGCAGTAGGGTGTGAAAAGGCAGCACTCGTCCAAAAACCCAGTGAGATTATCCTTGCTTGCTTCAGCTTGAAGTTTAATGTCATTGGTTAGTGCAAGTAGAGATTCAGTACTGTAACCTTTGCAAAATCCTGACTGAGATGGATGTAGTATATTGGTTTTGCTGGCAAAGTTATTGAGCTGGTCAAACAACATCTTCTCAATGACCGTGGAAATAATAGCAAGATCTGAAATGGGTCGGTGATTTGCCAGAATGCTCAGATCCAATAATTCCTTATTAAGGAAAAGCCTAGCAATATTAAGTTGCTCAGGAAACAGACCAGAAGTCAGAGAAGCATTTACAATGGTGGAAATAGGTTTAGACAAGCCAAGAGCAGGATTTCTAAAACATTTCAATGACATGGAGTCTGAGACATATAAGCCAATACAGAACGGTGCACTCGGCCGAGCTCACTGTTAGCCCCCGTTTGGACGCACGTTTTTGATGCGTTATTATTACCCCTTATATTCAGGCTCATACAGTAAACTGCGTAGGAGAGCCAGTGCTCCAAGGCGAGCACCCTCTCTCCCAACACGCACCCAGGCACCTCTCCTGGGCGCGCAATTCAGTATTTAAATTAGGGCCCACGCTAATAAGGAGGTGCTAGTACACTAGCGCGTCCCTAGCGCTTTCTTATTGGCGGAAGTGGCGGCTATCAGCGTCGGTTGTTGAACCTGCTAACAGCCACAGGTTCGGAACACGGATGCCAGCAAAATTGAGCGTCCGTCTTCAACCCGCAGGCCGCGGGCAGATTTTTTTTTTTTTTTTTAAGAAGATTTTTATTTTTTGGGCCTTCGACTTAATATCGCTATGATATTAAGTCAGAGGGAGTACAGAAAAGCATTTTTTTCTGCTTTTCTGTTCACTTGCCCGGTGCCAACGGAAATTAACTCTTGCCTTTGGCAGGAGTTAATTTCTGAGAGTAAAATGTGTGGCTTGGCCACACATTTTGCTTTCTGTATTGCTGGTGAATACCTAATAGGCATTTGCATATGATGAGCGCTATTAATTTCGGGGGGTTGGCCGCGCGTTTTCCATGTACTGGCCTGACAATAAGGGGTAATAGCGCATGGAAAACACGCGGCCAACCCCCCTGAAACTAATAGCGCTCATCACATGCAAATGCATGTTGATGAGCCTATTAGGTATTCACCCGCAATACAGAAAGCAAAATATGCGGCCAAGCCACACATTTTACTCTCAGAAATTAAGTCCTGCCAAAGGCAGGACTTAATTTCAAACGGCACCAGGCAAGTGTATTGTTTCTCACTGAGATATATGTTCTTGTAAGCTCTACTTTCTCTTTATTCTTAAAAAAATCAATAAAGATATTTGAACTGAAAAAAAAAATTACATAGTATGCAGTATGCACAAGTTTTAAATGCACTCCCAGAATTCCTAACCCTAGTTCACATAAAAGTATGCATGTAACCAAGTTACAAGTATACTTTTACATGCTCTAAAGCAAGGCCAATTTTATAACAGTTATTTATATTTATGCACATATAACTGTTTTATACATATAAATGGCTTTGAAAATTCAAGACAATAAGGTAGCATGGTTCATTCACTGGAAATTATGTAAATATTATAACATTGTGGTACCAGAAAAACACTGGAATCCTGTTCCTGACACAACTGCAGAAAATAAACAAGCTCTTCTTTCTCCCTTCCCAGCACAGGGCCTTGATTCTTGGCAGCATGATTGTCAGAAGCTTCTCCTCAAAATGGCCAGTGGCTTCTCCTCCACTCAGCAATCCAGAGAAGACCTGGAACCTGCCAGAATCCTGGAGTCAAATCTCTAAACTTGGATACACTGAGACTAATCTGTCAAGATCCCAGGTATGCCCCTTCCCACCCTCTGCCCCTCTAACATTCTTTTCTTCCTTCTCTCTCCTCGTGCCCTGGAAAAAAATCCTGTAAGGTGGCAGTGGATTGACTTAATGCCAAGGTGCCCCTATAATGAAACTTTAAGTGGCTCATGTAGCAGCAGAAAGAATATTCTGGATGCAATGTCTCACAAGCTCCATTCCTGCAACTCTACACACACAAAGCCATGTGCTGCTCCTATTTGCCCATGTTTCTCCTGCTTGAGAGCTATGACAGCTATCTGGCAGACTGGGGGCCTCACAAAATTTGCATGCGATCCGTCATGGCTCCAAGGGCTTTTGGAGTTTTGTCTACGTTTCATGATTTTTTTTTTCAGGAGATTCACTCCTTTTGCTGGAAATGTATATTTTCAAAAACTGAGAAAGCTGCCTGGACCTGACTATTCTTTTTCACTGCTTGCCCTGCCCTTCTCTGACTGTTAAGCTTGCCACCTACTCTGACTGTGGTCTGTCTCTAGACTCTAGCCACAATCTCCATCCCAGGGCCTAAGTCCTGCCAGCCACCAGAACCAAAGGGCTCATCCTAAGGGGGAGGTGGCTGGTATAAAAGAAAATTAGGTTCTTACCTTTTGCTAATTTTCATTCCTGTAGTACCGAGGATCAGTCCAGACTCCTGGGTTTTGCCCCCCCTCTAGCAGATGGAGACAGAAGTTTATAAACAAAAATCTCCACCTATATATAGGCTGGTGCCACCTACAGTCTGGCAGTATTACTTAATGTCAAAGTAGCAGGATAACCCGCAACAAATAACCCATAGAACACTTAACATTACCTCCAAACTATGCAAACTGAAGCTTAACTCCACCCAACTGGGTACCGAACTCGAGGTAACCAACAAATAAATTTTCCAGATTCAGCACACAGACCACACATCCTCTCCCGGCAGACAATCGCAATACTGGGCGGGACTCTGGACTGATCCTCGGTACTACGGGAATGAAAATTAGCAAAAGGTAAGAACCTAATTTTCTTTTCCCTTTACGTACCAGGATCAGTCCAGACTCCTGGGATGTACCAGAGCTTACCTTACTGAGGGTGGGAGCCGGAGAGGCTTGCTCTAAGCACCCCTTCTCCAAACCCCGACGACCCTGGCGCTTTCACATCCAAACGATAGTGCCGGGCAAAAGTGTGGACCGATTTCCAAGTGGCCGCCCTACAGATCTCCTCTGTAGGAATATGTTGGCATTCTGCCCAGGAAGCAGCCTGGGCGCGAGTAGAGTGAGCTTTCAGTCCCACAGGCAACGACCTCCCCTCCAACAGATATGCCGAACGAATGGTTTCTTTCAACCAACGAGCAATCGTAGTCTTGGAGGCCGCTTTACCTCGCCTGGAGCCACCATAGAGAACGAACAGGTGATCGGATACCCTGAAAGCATTAGTGACCTCCAAATAATGTAACAGCACGCGCCGAACATCTAACCTACGAAGGTCCCTAGCCAAGGGGTCCGAAGACTGTACCTGACCAAAAGATGGCAACTCAACCGTCTGATTCACGTGAAACGACGAAACCACCTTTGGTAAAAACGACGGCACAGTGCGCAATGAGACTCCTGAATCCGAAATCCTCAAGAAAGGCTCTCGACACGACAGAGCCTGCAGCTCAGAAATACGCCGCGCCGAGACCATGGCCACCAAAAATACCACCTTGAGCGTCAAGTCCTTAAGAGTGACCTGGCGAAGAGGCTCAAACGGTGCCTTACACAGCGCTTTAAGGACCACATTCAAATTCCAAGACGGACACAAAGGACGAAACGGAGGGCGTAACTGTTTAGCCCCCCGAAGGAAACGCACCACATCCGGATGCTGCGCTACCGAAGCTCCGTGCACCCGCCCCCGAAAAGATCCTAACGCCGCAACTTGCACCCGCAAAGAACTATAGGACAGGCCCTTAGCTAACCCATCCTGGAGAAACAGCAGAACATCCGGGATAGTTGCTCGGGTGGGTGCTGTGCCGCGATCCAAACACCAAGTCTCAAAGAGTCGCCACACGCGCACATACGACAGGGACGTAGACTTCTTTCGGGAGCGCAACAGCGTGGATACCACCGACACAGCGTACCCCTTGGAGCACAACCGCTGCCTCTCAAAAGCCATGCCGCTAGACAAAAGCGATGCACCAGGTCGAAACAAACGGGACCATGATGTAGGAGGTCCGGAAGAGACGGGAAACGAAGCGGCCCCTCGACCGCTAGATTCACAAGATCCGCGAACCACGGCCTCCTTGGCCATTCTGGAGCTACCACGATCACGTCCGCCGGGTGCTTCTCTATTCGACGCAGCACCCGTCCGATAAGCGGCCATGGAGGAAACACGTAGAGCAACACGTCTATCGGCCACTGAACCGCCAGTGCATCCACTCCTTCCGCCGTCTCCCGTCGACGAGAAAAAAACCGAGGAGCTTTTGCATTTTGGAACGTGGCCATCAGGTCTACCGCTGGTGTGCCCCACCGATCGCAAATGAGCCTAAATGCTTCCTCTGCGAGCTCCCACTCCCCGGGATCTAACCAATGACGACTGAGAAAATCCGCCTGGACGTTTTCCACCCCGGCTATGTGGGAAGCCGCGATACTGCTCAGATGGGCCTCTGCCCATATCATCAACGACCGAGCTTCTGCCGCTACCGGCTGACTCCTGGTTCCCCCCTGGCGATTGATGTAAGCCACCGTGGTCGCATTGTCCGACAGAATCCTGACTGATCGACCGCAGACAAGCGGGAGGAACCGCAACAGAGCTAGCCGCACCGCTCGAGTTTCCAACCGATTGATGGACCACGACGCCTCCCGAGCAGACCACGTTCCCTGAACCGCTCGCCCGAGACAGACTGCTCCCCAACAGAGCAGACTGGCGTCCGTGGTAACCACCGTCCACGACGGAGTTTCCAACGAAACCCCGCGACTCAAGTTTTCCTGGCAGAGCCACCACGGCAAGCTGTCTCTGGCGTCCTGGGTCAACGGCAGGCTGAGGAAAAATTCCTCCGAGACGGGGCTCCAGCGGGAGAGTAACGCTGACTGCAAGGGACGCATATGCGCAAACGCCCATGGAACTAACTCTAGCGTGGAGTTCATAGAGCCCAAGACCTGTAAATAATCCCAGACTACTGGTACCGGTTTGCGCAACAACCTGAGAATCTGATCCTGTAGTTTGAGGATACGCTCTTGCGTTAAGGTCACCGTGCCTTGACACGTGTTGAACACAGCCCCCAAATATTCCAGGGATTGCGACGGAACCAGATGGCTCTTGGCTAGGTTGACCACCCAGCCCAGCGAGCATAACAGCTGAAGAACCCGCTGAATTGCCAGCTGACAAAGCGTCCTCGACTTGGCCCGAATCAGCCAATCGTCCAAGTATGGATGCACCAACAGCCCCTCCTCGCGGAGTCTCGCTGCCACCACCACCATAATCTTGGTGAACGTGCGCGGAGCCGTTGCCAGGCCAAAGGGCAACGCTTGAAACTGGTAATGTTGCCCCATTACCGCAAACCGGAGAAACAGTTGGTGCTCCTGCCGAATACCAATGTGAAGATACGCCTCTGTGAGGTCCAGAGAGGCCAGAAACTCCCCCTTTCTGACCGACGTGATTACGGACCACAATGTTTCCATCCGAAAACGCGGAACCCTTAGGCACTTGTTGACACTCTTCAGATCGAGAATGGGACGAAACGTTCCTTCCTTCTTGGGTACTACGAAATAAATGGAATACCGGCCCCGTCGGATTTCGCCTGTCGGAACCGGCACTATGGCCCCAAGTTCGCGCAACCGCGCCAGAGTCTCCCGCACCGCCCGACGCTTTTCTGAAAACCCGCAAGGAGACACCAGAAAACACTGAGATGGACGGTGTGAAAAATCTAACGCGTAGCTGTGTTTTATCACCTCTAAGACCCACTGATCCGACGTAATTTTGGCCCACTCCTCGTAAAACCGGCTTAACCTGCCTCCAATCCTGGGAACCGAGGAATGGACCGGCCTCACATCATTGTGCTGGCTTACCACCCTGTACAGCTGGACTGGCCCCCGGACGGCCGAATCGACGCCCACGAAAGGACTGCGAGTACGATTGTTGTCGGGTCGCACTGTGACGGAACGAAGAGTTCGATCCGCGTGCCGCTCAAGTTCTACGACCCCCACAAAACCGCGGCTGAGCGGCTGGAGTACCCCGGAAACGGTGTCTATTCTCCGGTAAACGGTGTACTTTATTCTCCCCCAAGGATTCAAGTAGGTCCTCCAACTCCTTGCCAAAGAGCAACTTCCCCTTAAAGGGAAGGGAGCCTAGCCTAGCCTTGGAGGTGCCATCCGCCGCCCAATGGCGAAGCCACAACAGGCGCCGCGCCGCCACCGCAGAGACCATGGTCCGTGCCGAAGTGCGCAGGAGATCATAAAAAGCGTCCGCACTGTAAGCGATGACCGCCTCTAATCGACTCGCCTGCCTCGCCTCGTCCGGCGATAGGGACTCATTTGCCAAAAGCTGCTGCGCCCAGCGAAGACCTGCTCGCAACGAAAAATTACTACAAATCGCTGCCCGGATTCCCAACGCCGAGACCTCAAAAATACGCTTCAGCTGAACTTCCAACTTCCTATCCTGTATATCTTTAAGCGCCGTACCTCCCGTCACCGGGATGGTGGTCTTTTTTGTTACCGCTGCCACCGCCGAATCAAGCCGTGGCAGGCGCAAAAGTTCCAGAACGTCCTCCGGCAGTGGATATAACTTATCCATAGCTTTTGCAACCTTGAGGCCCAAATCCGGAGTATCCCACTCCTTAAACATCAAATCCGAGGCCGAGAAGTGTAGCGGAAACGCCGAAGACGGGCCCCTGAGCCCCAAGACAACCGGATCCGTCTGTCCCAGACGAGATTCCACTTGGGGAAGCAGAATTCCCAGTTCCCCCAGGATTTCCGGGATGAGGGGTCCTAACTCATCCTTATGGAACAACCGAACTACCTTCGGATCGTCCCCATCCGCAGCATGCGGTGCCCCTGCATCCTTAGTCTCCGGCTCTCCATCCCCCTCAACCCCCCTCGGGGGCTGGGATGGGCAGTCCAGATCCTCCTCCGGCTCTTCCAGCGCCTCTGACTCCGACGAGGAGATCGAAGCACCCTCCGCCCCCCGGGAGCGAAGGGGCCTTGGCCTGGGCCGAGGCAGCCCCCCCCCCCCCCCGGACCGGGCTTCGGGGCTTTCTCCGCTGGAGCTCCAATCTCAGAATCGGGGATCCCTGGACCTCTCTTTCTGGCAAGGCGGCGTGCTTTAAAGGCCTTATGCATCAGTAAAACGAACCGGGAGTTAAAGGAGGAGTCTGAAGACCCCTCCTCATCCCCCCCATCCGCGGGGGAATCATCCCTAGAAGACCTGGGCCCTACCGGCCCTTCCTCCCTTACAGGCCCCCGCTGGGGGGACAAACGCGGTGGTTCCCGCAACTGTCCGCTGGTCTGCCGGCCCGCGCTAATCTGTGCTGCCCGCGCCGAGAAAATGGCCGCCGTTCCCGCCGAAAACGCCGTCAAAATGGCCTCCGTCCCCGACGATGCAGCAGACGAACGCTCCGCGAACGCCGACACATCGCGCTCCTGCCTACCCCGCCGAGGTGCTGGAGTCACCGCCGACCCTCCCTCTCCGCCGCCCACGCACGAGGAACAGAGGCTGTCGCGCGACAGCCGCCCTGCCACGGACCCGCAGGCTCTGCAAGAAGCCTGCCTAGGCATCTAAAACGCCGCGGAGAGAGAGAGAGAGCCCGAGACAAGAATAAAAAAAAACAAACCTGTCCGAAGCCTCCCCCCCGGATCGCCGAACCCCAGGCACCGCGAGGGAGTAAGTACTGCACAAGGACACCACACACACACACAGAAAAAAAAAACCACCAAAATATCCTTTTTTTTTTTTTTTTCAAACAGCTTACCTCGGATCCGGATCCGGCTGGGGGGAGTGAGCCGGGACCCCCGATATCACCCCCAGCCCTGTCAAGCCGGTATGTGGGGCTCTCCCACTCCTCGGCAGCCTCTACCAGGGGGAACGGTCCCCTCAGGACCCTACCTTCCCCTGGGAGGCGGGGATTGGGACCAGCAGGCAAGCCTCTGCGGTCCCTTCCCACTGAAAACCGAACACCTACCTTCCTACCACAAAATTCTTTTTTTTTTTTTTTTTTTTACACCTAAAACATAGGCCCTAACCAGACTGTAGGTTTTGCACCCTCTCCACCTGCTAGGAGACAGAAGAATACTGCCAGACTGTAGGTGGCACCAGCCTATATATAGGCGGAGTTTTTTGTTTATAAACTTCTGTCTCCATCTGCTAGAGGGGGGGCAAAACCCAGGAGTCTGGACTGATCCTGGTACGTACAGGGAATTGAAGTTTCAGTCTGGCCCATTACTGAGTCTATTCATCAGCTGCCTGTGTAAGTCTCAGGATATCTCCCTCAAGGTTGCATCAACTACACCACAGCATTAAGGGCTCACACATCCCCTATCCCTTACACAGTATAAGTTTAGCATGAAGGAGGGTTTATATCTGGGAATGCTAGTAAGGACTGAAGAGTATGGTAACTATAAATAAAAAGGTGTATCACTAATGAACTTCAAGAGTTTGGATTGTATACATTTTAAAATGTGAACAAATATTAATCTTGTACAAGTTATTTTTTTCACCTAAATAAAGTTTGAGGAGGACCAAATCTGAAACATTTATGATTATAGGTTTAATTGTGGGAGTTTTTACGTGAGTACTCTGGGGTAGCGTACTTGTCCAACTCAAACAATGCCCCTTTTCAGGTGCTGTCAGCCAATCAGCATTCACTTCTAGGTTTAAGCCATGGACCTCATACAGGATACTGCAGAACAAAAATATTTCACATAACAAAGATTGTATGAATCCACTAAATTCACATTCATTCTATGTTTTCAATTCTAACTCAGCTTTATTTACTGAGAAAGGTTTGTCAATGAAGATAACATAAGTATTTTAACAATGAACTTTGCTTCCCCCTCCACCCTACTTACAAACACACGCACACACACATAATGGTTTATATGGTGTTGTCTCTAGCATATAGATGTTATATAAGTTACAATTCTATCATTAAACAGTATTTTCTTATTCATATTTTCAATTATTTACTTGCTAGCAACTTTTAAAGGTAGCAGATTACTAACATATATCTATTAGCTTATCATCTAACCTTAACTGACTACTTACCTCACTCTTATCTGTAACAAACAGATATAGTCAACAGAGCTGGAAGTTGATCCAGTTTCTGGAGAGAGACCTTTGGCCAGTCTTGTGGGTTTTTTGTTTTTTTTAACTTTCATACCAATGCATTAAGACATTTGCCATGAAATCAGCATCAGGAGGGATATGAAAAAGGAAGGACTGACCTAAAGTCACCCATAAGCTTTATTTCCTTTTTGAAGGCCAAAAGTTGTAGATAGAGATTTTCTTATTGATTTATTCTTTTAGTTTCTTGCTATAGAAACATGATGGCAGAAAAATATCACAGGGATGCATAGAGTTAAACATTTTGTTTTGATTTATTTATTCATTTCACAGACCACCAAAATTAGTTTAATTGATTTCAGATGAAAAAATAAAGTGTGTGTTTATTTATTCCATTCGTCCAATCATTTCCTATTAAAGTCAAAGATGCAAGCAAGGCAGTCTATTTTGGTCTCCAAAATTAGGATTTTCTAATCAATTCTATTGAAGTTTGTGCGTAGACATCATCAGAAAGGAGAAGAGTACTCCAAGGCACCCTAAAAGGACAAAACTAACAGCAGTGGAAGGAGTTTTCTAAGGCGGTGTTTCCAACCCTCTCCTGAAGGCAAACCTAATATTCAGGTTTCAGGTAATCCATAATGAATATGCATGAGGTAGATTTGCATACATTGGAAACTTAGTACATGCAAATTTGCCTCATGCATATTCATTGTGGCAATCCTGAAAACCTGTCTAGATAGATGTCCCTCCAGGAGAAGCTTGGGAAGCACTGCTCCAAGGAATTATAAGAGAAGCAAAGCAGAAGCAGAAGTGGCAAGAACTTCCCAGGTTCCAAAAGAGGGGCAAAGGACACCAACAACACTGGCATGAAGATCCCAAGGCAACAGATGAGGGCAAAGCAACACCAAGAGTGGCATAAACAGTTCATGGCATGATGAAGGGGGAACAAAGCAGTTCTGAATTCCATTTTTCATTCAAAAGCGCCACATTTCGGGTGCCAATTTGTAACATGCCACTATACTCCCAGAATCAGCAAGGTTTCTCCTAGGGACCTTTGGGTGTTCCTTTCTTTCCAGTCCCTCCACGCTTTATGTAACTCCAAAATAACACCATGGAATTAACTCCAAATAAGTCCAACCATTTTATTTTCTTGCACACATACAGCAAAGGTTCCAGTTAAGTAGTTACAGTTCAATAAAATCCTCAAACTGCCAAGACAACAATGGATATTAATCCTGTCTGACACAATCTTATAATTCACATCAAATAATGCTGCTCATATCTCTGAGATTTTACTACAAAATGGACTGATGCAACCTCATTGTACTCACAGAAAATGGTTTGCCCCCATGCCTCAACAAGAGGAGTCCCAATAAATCAGTTGGCATTTCTCTCTCTGGAGCTTACAAATGCTCTACAGGGAGCTGGACCTCTAGGGCTGTATGCTGGAGAGGGATATCATGCTTGTTTCAGTTCTCTCCAAAGAGTGAACTATCTAAAAACTGGAACATATTCAGATAAAACACAAACCATTAACAATTCCACAAGGGGCGCTTAAGTGCCATTTTAGCTAGTAAACGTAGGTTACAGTTGCAACTAGAGCAAAAACAATATGTATAAGTTCTGGGTAAAGTGAGAAATTTGGATAATATGAACATTAACCAGATAATGTGCACATTATCAACTAGATTTTTTTCTGTTACTGTTCACATTCAGCTTCTCACTTTTTTTTCCAAAACATTAACTTATGCATCCTCTCCAAACAATATATGAAATATATTTACAGATCCCATAGCTCCCTGTATCTACAAAATTAACATAGCTGATTTTACTATTTGTATAATTCAATCCATATCCTTGTTCCTAAAGTTTTTAAATGCCAAAACAAAGCAGTGGCATTTAATCAACTGTACATGCCATACTTTTTATGCTTTTTCAAAACAAATGGGTATTGTTGCTATAACTTCCTAATGTCAAGACACTGTAATTACAAAGTAAGACACCTGGAAGGTAGACAGAAATTGGAAAGAAAATGTCAAACACCAACACTGTGAAGTAAGAACAAGTTGACCTGGTTTTCTTGCCAATCTGCAGTATCCTGGGGTGGAGTATAACAAAAATAGGTAACCGAGGGAGGCTGGTTTAAGAAGTAAACAATTAAACCGGAACCGGTATTTTAAAAAAATGAACAACTCAGCAAAGAATTTGATTGGCCATTTTCTTTATTACAGAGATTTGTAAATATGTTTGAAGGACTGACTTTATCTCTGGCCTATAATATAACACACGAGAGATTACATCAGGAGAGGTCCTGACACCACACCGCCAATACTTTAGTTTATTGTGTGAAAAAAATCATACTGAAAATTGGATACTCACCACCAGCTTTTTTTTTTTTTTTTAATCTGCACTCAAGAGCTTACCTAATACAAATTTTGACCTTTATCTCACAGCTCATCTGTGGAAGCGTAATAGTTTTTTTTTCCCCTCTCTCTTTTTAATTTTTTTTTTTTTTTACTTTTTTTTGAGTAGTTAAAATAAAACTGAAGTGACAGCAGGTCCTGCTCATTTGACTGCCCCTTCTACAAAACTGCCCGGTACTGCTGAGCTTGATCCGACAGGTCAGTTGGCGGGACTCTCGAAAAAGGAGGACTGAACACAAGCAAACATTTCGTTAACTACCTGGCAAAATTCACAGGCAAAGAGAGAATTTCATGCAGTTTTTTCAGGGGACGGGGGTTTTCCCTTCGGTAAAGAGCTACCGCCTGACCGAACTCCAAGAATATAGTTTACACCGCAGCCTAAAAACAACAGCCGAACTTTTCCAGGTGTAAAAGTTGTTGGGCAACAGCAACGTCCAGTCGAGCACCAAGCCCGTGGAAGGGAAAGAACACAGAAGAGGCGCAGGGTGCGGAAAGTTTCCTGATTAAAAAGGGAATTGAGGCGGCGGCGGCGACTCGCCCTCCTCCTATGTCGCAGGGCAGCGGCGACGACGGCGGCGGCCCGGAGCTGCTGAAGCGGAGAGAGATCTGCGGCAGCGGCGAGAGGGAGCCACCGAGCGAAGAGAAGAAGGAGGAGGAGGAGGAAGCAGAGGAGGGGGGGCCCACGAGGGGCAACAGGAAGAACAGGAGGCGAGGAGAGGAGGGAGAGCCGCTGCTGCCGCCGCCACCGGAGAGGAAAGCGGGGGACCCGGCGGACCTCGCCGCCCGGCAGCCGCCCTCGTCCCCCGCCGCTCCTCCTGCGCCGCCGGGCGGGCTCTGGCATCCCCAGTGCTGCCCCTCGGCGCTCGCTCGCCCCATCGCGCACTGTTGTCATGGAGGAGCCAAGATGGCGGCCCTGGCCTACAACCTGGGCAAGCGCGAGATCAATCACTACTTCAGCGTGAGGAACGCCAAGGCGCTGGCCCTGGGCGCCGTGCTGCTGCTCGCCGCCTGCCATGCCGCCTCCCGCCCCTACCGAGGTAAGAGCCGGCAGGGCAAAGAGTGCGGGGCGGGCGGGAGTAGGTACCAGAAAAAAAAGCGCTCGGCTGTCTTTTACCCTCCCTCCCTTCCTTCCTTTCGCGTTATAATTTGTTCGCCAGAAAACAAACCTATCCCGCGCACTGCCTTGCAGGGGGGAGGGCGGCTCGCGGCTCCCCCCTAGCCCACGCACCCGGGGCGCGCGCCGCACTGCTGCACCTGAGTGTGAGTCGCTATGACAGGGGGCTGCACCTCTCTCTCTCTCTCTATGTACATTGGGCTGCCTGCTTTTTTGGCACAGATGCTCCATCGCTGGCTTCCTCTGGAAGACAGCTTGAGGGCTTCCTTTACCTTTCCCTGAAGCGGGGCTTCTCTCTTCCAGGCTCTGTCCCCTTCTGCCACCAGTTTTTTTTTCTGCCCTAGGGATGAGGTAGGGGTGCTGGGCATGGGAGCGAGGAGGCAGCTTTTCTGGAAGGAGAGGACTTGCTGCCAACGGGCAAGAAATTGGTAGGGACTGGGTCTCTCGCTTTTCGAGAACGGCAAGCAGCATTGTCTGAATTATCAAGAAGGCTCTCGAACCCAGTAAAAATGTTGCTATCAGTAATTGATGGGTTTGACAGTTGCTTGGTTTTGATTGATTGTAAATATTGCTACCCTTACTATAATGTTTGGGAGTAACTGCACGGAGAGGTAGTACTATCCTTGGGAGAAACGTAAGGCAATCCTGCACGGAGCAGCAGATATAAGAAGCTTGTTGAGCAGACTGCATGGACCATCTGGTCCTTTTCTGCCATTGTTACTATGTTAGCCATTTTCCAAGGCCAATGTTTCTAGTGTTTGAAGATTAGCCTTGCGCTGTAAAACTGCCATTGTTATTGCTGATTAGGGATATCCAGACTGGAAAAATGCCATTTCATTTGGTTGGGGGTGGTTCTAGTCCAGATGCTGTTTGAGTGGGGGCTTTTGGCAGATAATACATGCTGTTCAGAAATAGCGCTAACTAAAAATGAAAGAAAAGAAATACAATTTTGTGATTTTTTTTTTTCGTGTTTTGTTTAAAAGATGACCTGAAACAATTTAGACTCTCATTGACATTGTAGTTTCAGACAAAAGTCCGATTGATAGGGCTTTTACTATTAAAAATGCTAGTCCGGTTTGAGTCCAGAATTGTCAATACAATTAGTTCATTACAGAGATAATAGATCAAATCAGCTTTGTTCATTGTTTCTATAGCGTTGTGTAGCCTATATATGGTACAAGGTTTTTTGGACTAATGGAATACTTTCTTGCACTTCCTTAGAATAAAACTAGTAAAACTGCCATTTGCTCCTTTCTTGCTTCTAAATGCCCATGAAACCCTTGAGATCTGTTTAACAAATGCTATTTCTCCTTATCAATCCTAATGGAAAAAAACTGTTCATAAAAATCAGTACACACACAAAATCACAAACGATTGTTTTTGTCAGTTTTCCTATGGCACACTCAGTTTCCAAGACTCAGGGTGGGGATCCCATCCCACATCCCTACTATCTATTCTCCTCCTAATGGCTTCCCCAGATCTGGGCTCATATCTCTCGTTCCAGGGCCCAGGGAAGAGATGCCCTGGCACTGTGCTGACAGAAAAAAACAATAATGCACTATGAGTTGGATATTTTTAGAACATCTCTTAAACAGCTGGGACACAGCCTCTTATTTTCCTTTTTTTTTGTTTTTGTTTTAAATGACACATTCTCCCTTAAAAATACTATTTTTCACCAGAATGGCACCTTTTACTCTTTCCAAAGATACCTCAGCAGTGTGTAGGGCAACAGAAACTGGCCTTAGAGGTTATTGCTCTATTTTATTTATTTATTTAAAAACCTTTCTATACCGTTGTTTAGTAATGTACCATCACAACGGTTTACATTTAGGCACGAAATAGGTTTGGTTTTTAAGTTATCCATAGTGTGCCAATATTTACAGTTACATAGTTCAATAATATACTCTAAATGAGAAGTGGGTTGGGGTTACCATTTATATGATTGTTGGGATAATCATATATGTGTATGCTGTTTTTAATTTAATAATTATGAGTAAAATAATAAAATAATAAATTCCACTTTTTATATGTGGGTGACTTTCAGCTGTATTTATTCAGTGTCTTCACTGTGAAATGCATTTTTGAAAAGCCAGGTAACATTTCAGTGAAAGATGAGCTGTAAAATGGGCTTTTGCACATAACACACTAAATTAATGTGATGCAGATTGCAGCAGTGCTATACTGGCCATGCTAAGGGAGCACAAATAGGCTATAATGATAGTGATATAAGTAATCACTTAGATAAGCATGCCAACACACTTTTTTTATTTTTGGAATAGGGATATCAGCAAGCTGGGAGCTTTTAATTCCTACATGGAGTGAGTGTCCATCTTAAAACATGCTTGCAAGATAAATATTTTTGCTAAACTTTCCCCCTGAGGCAGAACATCGCTGAAAGTTCAGCTCTTGGGATTTTATTTGCTGCCTTTGGCACTAGTTAATGTATAATATAATCTTTCTGTGTATTTGTTCACACTGTGAAACAATTTTGGGATTAGTTACTTTTTTTTATGTGCAATATAAAAACTTAAAACAAATTTCTTTAGAGACACATTTATTTATTTATTTATTTATTTTTTGGTTTTTATATACCGGAAGTTCCTGTATACAATACATATCACTCCGGTTCACATTTAACAGAGATAACTATCGCCGGGGAGGCGGTTTACATGGAACATATCGAATATAATGAACAGAATAACTATAATACAGTATAATCTATTAAGAAACAACTAAGATCAACTTAGAAAACAACTTGGAACATATAACTGGCTCAATGTGAGCATTACATTATTGCTGTAAGACAAGGCTGGATGTTTGTTCTTCCTGCTTTTTTTTTTTTTTTTTTTTTTTAGCTTTCTGGGAAAGCTTGATGGAAGAGCCAAGTTTTGAGTTTCACCTTGAATGTAGTATGGCACGGTTCAAGGCGGAGGTCCGGTGGTAGTGAGTTCCAGAGAGACGGGCCCACTGTGGATAGAGCGCGTTTCCTCAGGGTAGATTTTGCAGGTTGGGTGATCATTCTGTTCTGGTATGCCCTTCTAGTTGGTTTGTAAGAAGAGTGTAGTTGAAGCTGGAAAGTTAAGTTGAGTGGGGAGATGTTATGTAGTGCCTTGTGAACCATCATGCAGGTCTTGAACTGAATCCTATATTTGATGGGAAGCCAGTGGAGATGCTGTAGGATTGGGGTGATATGGTCCCTTTTTTTGGCATTGGTAAGGATCCTTGCAGTGGCATTCAGAACCATCTGGAGTGGTTTGGTAGTGTATGCTGGAAGGCCCTGCAGGAGTGAATTACAGTAGTCTAATTTAGTGAGAATGATGGCTTGGAGTACTGTGCGGAAATCCCTATAGAGTAGAAGGGGCTTTAGTTTCTTTAGCACTTGTAATTTAAAGAAGCATTCTTTTGTAGTGTTATTTATGAATTTATTGAGGCTGAGTCTGTTGTCTAGTAGTACTCCCAGATCTCTGACTTGAGGTGCGGTGGAATATCCTGAGGTGTCTGGAGAGTTGTTGGATGTTGGCAGGGCAGATTGATCTGGTGCTATGATGAGAATTTCCGTTTTTTTGGTGTTTAGCACCAGGTTGAGGCTGGTTAGAAGATCGTTGATGGATGAGAGGCATTTTTTCCAGTAGGCCATGGTTTTGTGTATGGTCTCTGTGATAGGGATGAGAATTTGAATGTCATCCGCGTATAAGAAATGGGTGAGCTTGAGGTTAGTAAGTAGATGACAGAGAGGGAGCAGGTAAATGTTGAAAAGGGTGGGTGAGAGTGATGATCCTTGTGGTACCCCCATCTTGACTTGGATGGGGTGAGATTCCTTGTTGTTTATCTTAACTTTGTATGTTCTGTTCTCTAGGAAGGACTTAAACCAGTTGAGAGCTGCTCCAGTGATGCCGATGTCTGTTAGTTGTTGTAGTAGGCTAGGGTGGTTCACGGTGTCGAACGCTGAGGAAAGATCCAGAAGCGCGAGGAGACAAGGTTGGCCTTTTTCGAGATTGAAGATAATGGTGTCCGTTAGGGTGGCTAATAAGGATTCGGTGCTCTTTTTCTTTCGGAATCCATATTGGTTGTTGGTGAGGATATTGTTGTCGTCAAGGAATTCAGAAAGTTGTCTGTTGACAATTTTCTCCATAATTTTAGCTAGCATAGGGAGGTTAGCTATAGGTCTGTAGTTAGCCAGATCTGTAGTGGGAAGGTTGGGTTTTTTGAGGAGAGGTTTGAGCAGTGCTAACTTGAGTTGTTCAGGAACTTGGCCTTGGGCGAGGGAGCAGTTGATGATATCGGCAACTGGCTTGGCAATGATGTCATGGATTGAACTCAGCAGGTTTGATGGTATATGGTCTAAGGGGTGAGAGGACGGTTTTATCTTCTTAAGGATATTTGCTATTTCTAAGGTGGATGTGGGTTCGAGAGATTCGAGCACTGCTGTGTGAGTGTTGGGTTGAGAAACGGTTGTTGTATCTGATTGCTGGCTGTGGTTGCTTGTGAGGCTAGCGAGCGGCGTTGGCCCTTTGAGGGGGGCTACGAGGGCTGTGATTTTGTTGTCGAAAAAATCGGCAAGTTCACTGGCTTTTTTTTTAGAGCTTGGTCATCTGGGATGTTTGGTCCGGGAGGATTAGTGAGGGCTGAGACATAAGAGAAGAGTGCTCTTGAATCAAATGAGAAGTGGTGTATCTTTTTGGAGAAAAATTCTCTTTTTGTTTTGTTGATTTCGTTTCTGTAGGTGTTGAGGCATGATTTGTAGTTGAGGAGGGTTGTTGTAGATGGGCTTTTACGCCATTGGTTTTCCTTGTTTCTAAGCTCGTGTTTACGAGACTTTAGTTCTGTGGTGAACCAAGGTTTCCTGTTGTCTTTGTCCGGGTTGATAGACTTTGTAGTCAAGGGACATACATGATCTGCAACCTTGTTGGTGATGTTGAGCCATGATGAAGTTGCTGAGTTAGCGTCGGTGAGGTCCAGATTCATTAGTTCTTTGGCTAGGTGTTTGCTTAGGTGATCTCCTGAGCACTGTTTCCTGACTGAGATGTTAATTGTTTGGGTTGTTAGGGGAAGAGGCTCAAGGATCTTTAACATTGAAGAGATGACTCGGTGGTCAGTCCAAGGAACCGCAAGGCAGGTTGGAGTGGAGTGGGATGACAGACCTTCGTTTATAAAGATCAGGTCTAAGGTATGTCCAGCTTTGTGGGTAGGTTCTGTCACAATTTGTCTGAAACCCATATAGGTGAGGGAGGAAAGAAGGGTTTTGCAGTTGGAGGAATGAGGTTGGACATCCACGTGGAGGTTGAAGTCTCCCATCAAGATAGCCGGTTTTCCTGAATTTAAGTGTTTTGCTGTTAGTTCTATGATTGGGGAAGGGTCTGATTCCAAGAGACCGGGAGGAGCGTAGATTAGGGCTATAGTCAGATGTTTAGAGTTGAATAAAGCGAATTCCAGATTGGCTATGGTATTGGATGTCTGCAATGACAGACCTAGTGTTTTTTTTGTTGCTAAGAGGAGGCCTCCTCCTCTTTTTTTGCGTCTGGGTATGGACAGTATGTTGTAGGTCTGGATAGGAAGCTGGTTGATTAGAGTTGTGTCAGTTGGTTTTAACCAGGTTTCTGTGATGGCACAGATATCTGGTTTAGAGTCGGATAGGAAGTCATTGAGTGTGTGCGTTTTCTTGGATATGGATTGCGCATTAAACAGTGTGATTGAGAAAAGAGCCAGGCCAAGGCATTGGGTGATAGGTGTCAGCATGATGGGCCTGAGTCTTTGTTGGCGGTTGTGGTGGAGTGGTGAGGTGTGGTGGGGAGCTTGGGTGCTCTCCATCTTTGGTTGTGGATGATGGGGATGGTTACGGGGTGCATGATGGGAAAGTAGCTTGAGAAGTTGGTTGAGTGCTGAAGGCAGGAAGATGTTGTCTGGTGCTGGTTGAATGCTGCTAGGTGGGCAGATGTAGTTTGTTGCTGGTTGACTGTCGAGATGAAAGCTGGTTGCTTAAGGAATTGGTAGGTTAGACTTTGTGTGAAGGCCGAGGGTCCCCGAGTGGGTGGTGGCGACCGCACGAACCCTAGTAGAAGGTGATGAGATGCAGTTAGGGGCCTGGAAGGCGGAGCGTTGCAGCTGTGAAATCCGTAGAGTTGAAAACACTTTTGCTGTATGGAAAGTTACATTAAGCAGAGGTTTGTCTGTGGCCACTCCGGGGTAGGGGTCGGGGCTCCTTCGGGGCTGCAACTAAGGGGCGAGACAAAGGGGCAAGCCCCTTTGGCGTGCTCCTTCGGCGCGCGACGCTCGGCGTGCGGCGCCTGAGAAGACTGAATTTTAAAGGTGCTGCTGGTCTACTAGTCGTGGTGTGATTGGTTGCCTTGCAGCCGTCTGCTGGTTGGCTGGTTCTCGGTGGGGGGTGGGCTTCGGCCGCGAGGGGAGCGGGCCTGGAGCGGTGCTTCGTCTGGTCGCGCTGTCGGCGGTGGCCCCGTCCGGGTAAGAGGTTTTAAAGAGGATGAATAATTGAGAAGCCCAGGTTGTCCACTTCAGACCAAGTTGGTCTTACATATAGAACTTAAAAGTTCCTGGCTTGCTGACATCCCTATTCCAAAAATAAAAAAAAAACTGCGTGGCTTGCTTATCTAAGTGATTATTTATATTACACAAATAGGTAATAGAAATAGTATTTCTATTAGAGATGTGAATCGGAACTGATATCGGATCCGATTCTGGTTCCAATTCACATCTCTAATTTCTATGCAAGATAGTTCAATCACTCTTTGTTTTTTTGGTTTTTTTTTACCTTGTTAAGGAGAGAACATCCAGTTCAACACTGTCACAACTGCATGGTGTGATGTTCTTCCCCCCTCAAGAAGAAATACACCCTTCCCAAGTCATTCTCCAGGTCTTTTACCCCCACCCCCAACTGGCAGGTTTCTGCTCTCCATAGATTTGTGCTCTGACCTGTGCAGTATCTGTAACAAAGCTAGAGAGATTATCATTGTGGACTCAGAAGGCACGCTAGCAGGGAGCAGATAGGTAACCCTTCAGTTGGAAGGGGGAGGTAGGAGTCATAAGGACCCAGGTTGCTGCCCCCCCCCCCCCCCCCATTTTCCACCTTATCTAGCATTTTCCACTACACTCCACCCTCTGGAAGCAGCCAGTGCTCATGCATAGACTATAGTGTGACCTCCTCCAAGAGGTAAATTTTCCATGGTAAAACTCCATAGGAAATATTGTTCCTGGCAGGCTGCTTTACAGGCCGATACAGTAAAGTCCGCGGGAGAGCGGGCGAACCGGCCACTCGCCGGTGTGCGCGATTCAGTATTTAACTTAGACCCAGCGGTAAAAATGGGCAAAAGGAGGCGCTAGGGACACTAGCGCGTCCCTAGCGCCTCCTTTTTGACAGGAGCGGCAGCTGTCAGCGGGTTTGACAGCCGACACTCAATTTTGCCGGCGTTGGTTCTCGAGCCCACTGACAGCCACGGGCTCGGAAACCGGACACTGGCAAAATTGAGCATCCGGTTTTTGGCCCGACAGCCGCGGGCCGAATTCAAAACATCTTTTTTTTTTAAACTTTTTTTTTTACTCTTCGGGACCTCCGACTTAGTATCGCCATGATATTAAGTCGGAGGGTGCACAGAAAAGCAGTTTTTACTGCTTTTCTGTGCACTTTCCCGGTGCCGGAAGAAATTAGTGCCTACCTTTGGGTCAGCGCTAATTTCGGAAAGTAAAATGTGCAGCTTGGCTGCACATTTTACTTTCCGTATCCCGCACGCATACTTAATAGGGCCGTCAACATGCATTTGCATGTTGAGGGCGCTATTAGGTGCCGCGGATTGGACGCGTGTTTTCCTCACCTTACTGAATAAGGGGTAAGGGAAAACGCGCGTCCAAGAGCAGGCTAACAGTGCGCTCCATCGGAGCGCACTGTACTGTATCGGCCTGTTAGTAAATAGGGGGATTAATGGCAAATCAGCTCATCTCTCTCTTTTATACGCTTACTGTGCTAAATCATTAGTGCATAGCACACCTATGAGTAACACTGCTTAGAGCATTGCCCTATAAGAGTCCACACAGAATGAAATCACTATCACCATATAGATTATATATCAAATTTCAATTAATTCTTTTAAAAAATAGGTGTTTTAGTGTGTGCAGGGAGATGGATAACCTAATCAAATGATGTTAAATGCTGGTATTTCAACTGCTGTTTATAGGTTAAAAAAACAAAAACATTTTACATTATTTTATTCATTAGGGTACTGACTTTCAAGAAAAATGGTGACAGGAAGGGAATAGGTGTGTCAAAATCCTTGCAGTTTAGTAGTTACTGCTCCTGTGCTTATAATTATCCCATTCCCTTATGTAAACAGTTTCAGTTAAACAATTGACAGCAAATTTTGATAGAAATCCAACAGGATCTTTGGGGTTGTGCCATCAGGACTTATGTGTACTCTTTTTTTTTTTTTAAGTTTTATGGGTTTATGTGTTGCAAATAGCATTGGTGTAATGAAGGTAATAGCCAGTGAGCAGTTTTCTTGGTACCGTATGACAAAAAAAACTAATCAGTACCAGGTATTATTTTGACTACATGGATGCCAGTTTGATTAGGTGTTTGATTGTATTTGGTTGATTTAACTAAAGGAGCATCTAACCGGGGTCCTTAAGTGTGGTAGAAGCAACAAAATTTGTGATAACTGATGGACCACAAACTAAGTGCTGTTTTTCCCCTCCACCTTTTCCTCTTTCATTGCCTCTCTTCCCTTTCCCTCTGTTCTTCCCTACCCCTCATCCTTCCTTATGTAACAGCCAGCACAGAGGGTTAATCCTTAGTACTGGGGCTAAGTCCTTGTCTTTCTTTCTTTCTATCTGCCCTGAATATATATAACACCTTGGTCTTGGAGGTTTATTTCCCACCCTTCCCAATGGAGGACCTATATTCAGGGCAGATAGAAAGAAAGACAAGGACTTAGCCCCAGTACTAAGGATGAACCCTATTTACCCCCGTGCTGGCTGTTACATAAGGAAGGATATATATATATACTAGCCGTTAAGCCCGTAACAACGGGCTCGGCCCATTTCCTTCCCACTCCCTCTCCCTCACTCTCTCCCCTCCCTCTCTCCCCCTCCCTCTCACTCCCCCCCTCCCTCTCTCTCACCTTCCTCCCTCCCTCCCTCTCCCCTCCCTCCCTCTCTCTCACTCCCCCCTCTCCTCAGTCACTCCCCCTCTCTCAATCCCCTCCCCTTTAAGATCCACAACCGGCAGACGGAAGATCTCAGGGGGGGGGGGGGTGTCCCTCCTGCGCGCGGCGCCGCTACTGCTCCTCCCGTTCCTGCTCTTCGTCGCTGCCGCTGCTACTGCTCCTCCCACTCCTGCTTCTCGCCGCCCCCGCCGCCGCCGCTCCTGCTTCTCACCGCCACCGCCACTCCTGCGGCCCCAGCGCCATTATTTTTTTCCGGGCACGCTCGGCTCTGACTGACGTGCTCGCATGCGCGGTAGAGCTGCTCTCTACTGCGCATTTGCGGGCCGTCGGTCAGAGCCCGTTTATAAGGTAGATATATAATATATATATATATATATTCTAGTCTTTTAAATGCCAGTAACAATCAGGACTTTGCTGAGTCACGTGTTACATGATAATTATTTGGCACAGTGTAATATTTCTTCCAGTCACATTCATTTTACAGAAATACATTTCTACAAATCTGTCTCTGTTCTTCCTTGAAGTATTCCCTGGTGTCCCTCTGGTCTCTCCTGGACCTTTAGAGTTGCCTGTGTATGGTCTGTATGGAATACATTGCTTGATCTCACTTTTTCTTCCTTTTGTCACTCCTCTCTTTATCTGCTGGACAAACTTCAGATTGGTAGCTCTTCTCCTTCAGTTCTATACCCTAATATGGTACAGGATGGATAGTCACTCCTCCTTCCAAGATATGCCAAGTGGGCAACTGAATCTTTCTTGACTGAATGACATAGAGGAGAGTGTTTAGTTACCAAAAAGAGAACTTCCAATCACAGAGCAAAACTCTTTACTAACAAAAAATACTTCCTGAGTTTTGTCCAGCAAAGGGTCAGAAATGTTTGTCCGAGACTTTGGCAATATCTTTCCTCCATAGGAAGGACAAATAAAAACCTTTCTTCCAAAATAGTGTCATGGAGAGAAATAGCATACCAGCTAGCATCACATCCCTCACCCATTACCTAGGCTCCTTCCCATGAGCCTACAGATTTCTTGGAGTGGAACAAGAGGTAAAAAGCTCTTGACCCCTCAAACTCTTAACTAAAAAATCCCCACAGAGACTAAGGATCACTCTTTTACAGAATCTGACTTGGACCATTACAGCAGCCTTCAGTGAAGAGTGCTGTGGCAAAGATGGTCCATTCTTTTACTGTATACTGAGCAGTATGACTTTGCAACTAGAGGAACCCAGCGGGGGCCTACTGCACACGTAGTTCTTTTGTAGTGGCAGCTCTTGGTTAATCATAACTCTCTGGCTCGGTGACCAATAAAGGCCCCATTCTGTGCACAGAGCAACTGAGCTAGTCGCAGCTAAGGGTCTGGTGACAGCCAAACTGCTGTTGGACAAAAAGTATCTGCCCTCCACAAGACTTTCCCTTTGCCAGCTGTGTACAGAACAGTTAAGTTAGTCACATTGAAGGAACAGATTATAGCAAGGCTGCTATTAGACAAAAGACTACTGTTCTCCACAGGGCCCTCCCTTCGATCCTCAGCAAGCAATTCATAGAGCACTCATCAGTATAGCTCCAAGAAGAGGAGAGAAAGAAACAAGAGAGTCCTCATAGAGCTGGCATTTTGGTGGTTTAATTGCATCTTAGTTCTAGCCACTACTGAACACTACAAAATATTATTTGATTAGTGGAGCCTGCACCATAAGTGTTATGACCTGAGACTTACAGGCCTAAATGTCTATATGCTAGAGCATTGCTTCTTAACCAGGGTAAATAGAAGTCCTTCAGGATGTACACAGCCAGACCACTGTTGATGTGTACTATTACTACTATTTATCATTTCTAAAGCATTACTAATAAGAGAAAGTCACTGCGCCATGGAGCTTACTGTCTAGTCAAGATAAACATATACGACAAACAAGAATAATTTATTTATTTTATTTATTTAAGGTTTTTATATACCGGCAATCATGAGAACATATCTTGCTGGTTTACATGAAACGGGAGTGCATTAAATACATCAAACTAGAACTGAGGTTCTAGTTTCACGTTAGGAAAACATAATTGTATGTTTTCCTAACGTGTAGCCAGATGGACTCAGGGCCAATGGGTATAGTGTACTCCTGATAGCAGATGGGAGACGGAGTCAGATTTCAAAGCTGATGTCAGCCTACATATACCCGTGCAGGAAGCTTAGCTCTTCAGTATTTCTCTGTCTCCTAAGCAGATAGGAACACTACACACACTAGAATAGTGTTAGCAATTTTAAACCAAAGAAGAAAGAAATCTTACCTCTAAAAGACAAGCCCCGCTCTCCTGTGGTGATACCTAAGGGTCCCTCCCCCAGTCGAGAATTCCTGAGGTGATTTCCGAGATCCCTCAGAGGCAAGCCTCGGTCCGGTAGCCGGCTCCTGGCATGGACTTAGCCCCCAGGGTGGCTGAGAGGCAGCGGGTGCAGAATCGAGCGCAGCGGTGAAAGTAACTCCCTCTCCCCCCCCGCAGCCGGAGACTGCCTGGCACGAGACCGGGAAACACCAAGACCAGGTAAGGTAGAAACCTCTCTTAAGTGTCCGGTCTCAGAGGCTCGAATAGCCACACAGATCGTCCTTTCTGGTGTCTGTTAAATCGGGTTGAGCAGTCCCGTCTGGGCTAGACCACGATCCACGTGGAGACCCTCCGGGGGGGGGGGGGGGGGGTGTCGCCATCTTGTCCACATGGTCGTCAGTGCCATTTCCCCCCCCCACCTTGACCCCCGTATTGTCCGCACATCTGTGCCATGTGCACAGCAACGCGCATAACTGTGCCGGGCGCATAGCAGCCCGCCTAAACTGCCAAGCGCACAGATAGTGCCGTGCGCACACATCTCAACCAGGCGCACAAAGTAGTAGCCTGCGCACTCCGCACGCACATCTTATGCGCACTCCTACGCGCACAACTAAACCTCCAGGCGCACACTCCTATGCGCACAGACGAGTTTTGAAGCTCCCCACGAGCACAAACCATAGCACCGCCTGCCAAGAAGGCCAAGGGACAAGCCCCCTGCCCAGCCTGCCACCCGAGAGTTGCGCAACCTGGCCTCCTCCCTATGCCAGCAGTGTGAAGAGGTTCAGGGGGAACCAAAGCAAGGCCCGTCACAGCCAGTAGAGGGATCCGGATCCACTAATGATAGTACCCCGGACCTCTGTGTCTCCAACTCGGCACCTACACAGGAAGGCACCTCCGGGGCCTCCACTATAACGCCTCCTGTAATCAACATGGACCCAGGGGCTTTTTCCTGGGTGGAATTCTTCAAAGGGCTGCAAACCTTTGTCCAAGCATACTCAGTACTGGCTGCGACTCAGTCCCAGGCGCCACCAGAAGCGCAAGACCTTCCAAGCACCTCTCGGACCCATCAAGACGTGCCCTTCCTAAGCAAGAGCCTCCCTATCGGGGATACAGACACCTTGGAGGATGAGACTGACTCCCTGGAGGAAGGAGAAATCCCCCCCCCAGGGATGGAACCATACCGAACCATGCTGCGATTCTTCTCCAAAGACGAGTTACCAGCTCTTGTGTTCCAGACCCTGAAGACGCTGGACATTCCAGGCACGGACACCACAGCGGAACCAAAGATAAACCCCCATCTTGGTCTCCCTCTGTCAGGCCTCATGCTATTTTTCAAAGTTGCAAGCCGTACAGCAACTGATTGACCTGGAATGGAATGCCCCAGAGGCCAGCTTCAAAGGAGGACGGGCCCTAGAAGCCCTATATTCCCTGGAACCCGCGGCTAAGGAACTCCTGCGGTTCCAAAGGTGGACGCCATGGTCTGTGCAACCTCCAAGTGCACGACCATTCCCGTTGAGGGAGGAGCGGCACTAAAGGATGCCCAGGACAAACGACTGGAATCCATCCTTAAACAGTCCTTTGACGTAGCAGCAATGACTCTTCAGATCGCTTCCTGCTGCGCCCTGGTGGCACATTCTTGCTTGCTCCTCTCCAGAGGCACAATCATGCCCAGTGAGACTATGGAACCTGCGGTATCCTTCCTCATGGATGCGCACCTCAGCCAGGAATGTTGCCTTGGCAGTGGCAGCCAGAAGACATCTATGGCTCCGAAATTGGTCAGCTGACGCGACATCCAAAGCGAACCTCATGAGGATGCCCTTTAAAGGATCTCTCTTGTTTGTAAGCGAATTGGAGAAGCTAGCCAACAAATGGGGCGAATCTCCAGTACCTTGTCTGCTAGAGGACAGGAACAAAAGAAATCAGCGCTCCTTCCCCCGAAGAACCAAGGGCAGAGGAGCTCAGCGCTTTAGACCGTACAAGAACACACACTACCAAGCACCTCGCCCTGCAGGCAGGGCTCAGTCTTTTTGGGACAGACACAACAAGAGGGGAGCTGGCTCATTGTGGGGTGCGCCCTGGCCGCACCTCACAATGAGAATCAGCAGACCCATCCACAGGAAGAAGTCATAAGGGACAGACTTACCTCTTCTATCAAAGATGGGTCGAGATAACGTCGGACAAGTGGGTCCTAACCATCATTCAAGAGGGATACTATCTGGACTTCCACAGCATCCCTCCAGACAAATTTGTGAGATCACCATGCCACTCCCACTCCAAGAGTACGGCAGTGGAAACCACACTGGCAAGACTACTCGGCCTAAAGGCGATAACCCCGGTGCCCGTGAACCAACAAAATACTGGTCACTGTTCCATTTATTTTATCGTTCCCAAGAAGGAAGGAACATTCTGGCCCATTCTGGACCTCAAGACCGTCAATAGTTACCTGAGGGTACCACACTTCCGCATGGAAACCCTATGCTCAGTCATAAGGGCAGTATAGCCGGGAGAATTCCTGACCTCACTGGATCTATCCGAAGACTATCTCCACATCCTGGCCCATCATGACCATCCGCGCTTCCTACGCTTTGCGATACTGAACCATCATTACCAGTTTCGAGCACTACCCTTTGGACTAGCTACCGCCCCTCAGACCTTCACCAAAATCATGGTGGTAATGGCGGCAACACTGAGGAAAGAAGGAATCCTCGTACATCCTTACCTGGACGATTGGCTGATCAGGGCAAAATCTCCAGAGGAGAGTCACCAGATGACCACCAGAGTCAAGAATCTGCCGCAGAATCTCGGGTGGGTCGTCAACACAGCCAAGAGCTGCATGCAGCCCTCCCAATCGCTAGAGTACCTGGGAGTCCGGTTCGACATCAAGCAGGACAAGGTTGTCCTTCACCCTCCAAGGAGAAGGAAACTGATGGGTCAGCTGCAAAAACTCTTGAACTATGCTCGCCCCAAGTTATGGGACTACCTCCAAGTCCTCAGCCTCATGACATCAACCCTGGAAGTTGTTCCATGGGCAAGGGCCCACATGCACCCAGTACAACATTCCCTACTGTCACGATGGAACCCGACGTCCCAGAACTACTCCATTCACTTCCAGCTACCAGCAGAGATTCGAACCCAGATCCAATGGTGGCTACAGGAAGACCATCTGAGCAAAAGAGTAAAACTATCCCCACCGAACTTGATCTTGCTCACCATGGATGCGAGCCTGTGAGGGTGGGGAGCCCACTGTCAGGAACTGATGGCCCAGGGACAATGGGACAAGGAAGAGGTGGGATGGAACATAAACCGACTGGAAGCCCGAGCAGTCAGACTAGCCTATCTACGATTCAGCCACAGACTCCGGGGCGAGTCTGTCAGACAACACCACAACCGTTGCCTACATCAACCGCCAGGGAGGAACCAGAAACCAACAGGTGTACCTGGAGATAGACCCCCTCATGGCATGGGTGGAAATAAACCTGTAAGGGATCTCGGCCTCCCACATCGTGGGAAAAGACAATGTCTTTGGTTTTATTGATCAAAATGTTGATTGTATTTTTTTATTCTATCTTTATGTTGTTTGTATTTTATTTTTTATTTCATTTTATAGTTTTTACTTTATTTTTTATCATTGTTAACTGCTTTGTTCAATCTTGTATTGGTAAAACGGTATATAAATATGTTAAATAAATAAATGTCTCAGCGGACTACCTCAACAGAGAGAGCTTAGACTCAGAGGAATGGACACAGTTGACCACAGCCTTCCAGTTGATAGTAAACCGCTGGGGAACCCCAGCCATGGATCTACTGGCAACCCGGTCCAACACCCAAGTTCCCAAGTCTTTCAGCCGCAGACGAGAACTGCAATCCTGGGGAATCGACGCCCTCATCCAGACCTGGCCACAGGAAGCCCTGATGTACGCTTTTCCCCCATGGCCACTACTGGGCAGTATCATCCGCAAGATAGAACACCACAGGGGTCTAGTACTTCTAGTGGCCCCGGACTGGCCAAGAAGGCCATGGTATGCAGACATGTGAAGACTTCTTGCAGGGAACCCTCTATGCCTACCTCCACACAGGGACCTTCTCCGGCAAAGACCGATCCTCCACGAAGACCCGATCTGATTCTCTCTTACGGTCTTGCCCTTGAGAGGACTCGCCTGAAGAAGAGTGGATACTCTAAGGCAGTGATTGACACCTTGCTTCAGGCATGTAAGTTCTCCACATCACTAGCTTACATACGAATATGGAGAGTATTTGAAGCCTGGTGTGAGGACTGCGAGATCCTCCCATGGACATTCAAAATCCCTTACATACGAATATGGAGAGTATTTGAAGCCTGGTGTGAGGACTGCGAGATCCTCCCATGGACATTCAAAATCCCCATGATCCTGGAATTTCTGCAGGACGGCTTGAAGAAGGGGTTGTCTCAACTTCCTCAAGGTTCAGGTGGCCGCGCTAGCCTGCTTCAGAGCCAAAGTGGACTGCATCAGTTCATCAACCCATCCAGATGTTTCTCGCTTCCTGAGAGGGGTCAAACAAATCTGACCACCATTAAAGTGGCCAGTGCCCCTATGGAATCTCGATCTAGTACTACACTTCCTAGCGGGAACTTCCTTCAGACCAATACGCGGCCTGTCACTACGGCTCCTGACCTTGAAGACTGCATTCCTAGTGGCAATATGTTCAGCCCGTCACATCTCTGAGCTTCAAGCGCTATCCTGTCGGGAACCGTTCCTCAGGTTCACACTGGGAGCCATACAGCTACGCACTGTCCCCTCCTTCCTACCGAAAGTGGTTTCTCAATTTCATCTAAACCAAACCATCTCGCTGCCATCTCCAGACGAACAGAAGGACTCTGAAGACTCACACCTTCCTCGCCATCTAAACATTGGCAGACTCCTAGTCCGATACCTGGAAAGATCGGAATGTGTGTGAAAGATGGACCACCTATTCGTCCTTCACAGCGGGAAGAAACAGGGGGAAGCGGCCTCACGGGCAACCATAGCCCGTTGGAGCAAAGAAGTAATCAAGGCAGCCTACATAGAGGCAAGGAAGCCCCCCTAGTCAAGGCCCATTCAACAAGGGCCCAGGCAGTGTCCTGGGTGGAAACCAAGATGCTGTTGCCCGCCAAGATCTGTCGGGCGGCGACGTGGTCCTCCATACACACCTCCTCCAGGTCCTATCGCCTGGATGTCCAGGCCCAGGAGGACACAACCTTTGCTAGGGCAGTATTAACTGGGCCATGGGAAGCCTCCTGCCCTGCTCGGGAGTAGCTTTTGTACATCCCATTGGTCCTGAGTCCATCTGGCTACATGTTAGGAAATGGAGAAATTACTTACCTGATAATTTTGTTTTCCTTATTGTGTAGACAGATGGACTCAGCACCCCACCCACGGCTGCCCCGGAATCTGGGAACCTCGTGTGACAAACCCCGAGAAAAAGACAAGCACGGGTAAGCCAGTTATTACCCCTAGTTTAAGACACCCATAGTTGCCGGGTGTCGGCGTTATCCGGTTGAGTGCACTGGCGGTCTCCAATTTGGAAATCAGTTGAACCAGTCCTTGTTAATCAAGTTATTAAAGCAAACATATATCCACAATTGCTTTTCGAGGAGAATACTGAAGAGCTGAGCTTCTTGCACGGGTATATGTAGGCTGACATCAGCTTTGAAATCTGACTCTGTCTCCCATCTGCTATCAGGCGTACACTATACTCATTGGTCCTGAATCCATCTGTCTACACTAAGGAAAGCAAAATTATCAGGTAAGTAATTTCTCCAATTGTAGAGAAGTAGTTAGTATTTAAAAGCAGCCTCAAAAAAGGTGAGTTTTTAGACTGGATTTGAATATGGCCAGAGAAGAGCACATGATTCACCAGCATGAAGAGAGCCTGAACTGCAGGAGATAACCACCTGCCATTACTGCAGAAAAAGCCAACTTTGTTGCTCTTGATGATCTATTGCTAGCATCGGTTTGCACTCCCTCCAGCCTGTTGTATCACCTGTGGCATCTCTCGGTCTCACAGTAGCTGTGGAACAGGCAAAACTGTCACCACTAGCATGAGAGGAGCAGGAGAGGCAGAGCCAAAGCAGCGGCAGCATGCACCACAAAGGACTATGAACACTGTGCTTCTTGTCCTTGTGGTAGCTGTCTCCTCGTCCCCCATCATCTTATTGTGTGGGCTTCCTGACTAGAAATGAAACCTGCATAGGGGTAGCAGGAAGAGGAGGCAGTGCTTTCAATGCCCCCCATTGTGCCTTCAGTCTCACTATTCTCATGCTTATGGTGGTTGCTTTGCTGCTCCTCTGCAGTTACCGTGAGAGAGAGAGAAAGATATGGGAGATGGGTATTAGGAGCAACAAATCAAGCAAGGGAGGAGGGAAGAGGTAGAGAGAGCCAAATGGAATACTGGTTTGGGGAGAAGGGGCTGGAAGATGTGGGGGTTAGAATCAGGGAGAGGGAGATCTCAGAGGGGCTGTGGCAGAAGAGGAAGAGAAGTGTAAGGGTGGGAAACGAGAGAAAGGAGCAAGACGGGTGAAAGGCTGGTAATGACCAGGAGAAAGATAGTTGGAGAAGAAAGATGGCAAGAAATGAAATTAAAGAAAGCTATCTGAGAGATAACTGAGGGAGAAATGGTTGTAGAAAATGGAATATATATATTTTTTTTTTTTGGGGGGGGTAATTTATGTATGATTTGTAATATGTTATGAAAAATGTATCATCTGTTTTGTGCCTCACTTTGGGTGTGGTCATAGTAAAGTGCATAACAATTAATAATTTTTTTAAATAAATGAAATGAGAACCAAGAAACCAAATTAAACAGACAAGATAAAACACTGAGAAAATAACCAAAATAGAGAGAGAAACATATTTCATATCTAGTATGGTTACTGGAATATGACTTCAAAAATATTAAAATAAATTTGTACTTTTATATGCTATTTATATTTTGTAAATTGTGATTGCAAATATTGACAAGTAGCACTGTAATACTTTTGTTTGCTTTGATTTCCTTATAATCCTGCTAGACCAGTTCAGACAAGTGGACTTTCCTCTGTCTCATATTGTGAGCCCTTTTTCTAGAGCGAGGCAGGTAGAAATGATTACCTATGAGAGGAAAATAAGGTGATATGTTTACTGAATGTAAATGCTTTAAAGGTCAGCCATAGTTGTAACCTTCATGGAGCAGACACTGTCTCTTTTATGTGTATTTCTACAGCCCTGCATAAGTCTAGTAGCACTTTAGAAATAAATAGTAGTAGTGCAAGGCTCTGTTAGGCAGCATGGTTTTCTATAGGTAACATAATGGAAGTCAAGAAGATGAAATTTAATTACCTATAGGTTTAAGGGAGAACTCTCTTCCTGTTGGGGTGTTCAGAATATGGAGCCTTCTGCCTAGGCCTCTGTTCGGTTCTAAGGGCCATAGCAGAAGTGTTCACATCGTTGCTCCTGTCAGATTCCTGTGCCTACTTCATGACAGACATGAGAGAGAGAGAACAAAGTACATGTTTATGGCACCCCTCTGACTCGTTTTCCCTGCCTTGCATTCAAAAGAGGGTTTTATAGTGTGTTTTTTTTGTTTTGCTTTTTTTAACCAGTTCCAACTGTTTTTGCTCTTGTGGCAGTTTGTAAGCAAACTGCTAATACTGGGACAAAAAGAAAAGTAAAATCTCAGAACAGTCCTCATGCTTTGCAAACTGATACATTGAAAGAGGAGCCTTTTTAATGGATAAATATATGATCCTACCAGTATTCCTGGATATGGATATGTGGATGAGTCTCCAAATAAAACCTCAATTAAGCTTTAATGGTGTCAACATAAGCAACTTCTATAACATTTTATCAGCTTACAGAAGTACTGAAACAGAATTTGTGAAATTATTTTAAAGCTTTGGATACTAAGACTGATACCATTTTTCACAGGTGATACATGTGAGTATCTTCTCTCCAGTGGCAGATTTCTTGGGGAAAATGTCTGGCAACCCCACAGTTGTATGATGCATAAGTATAAAAATAGGTAAGAATACCAAGGTATTTTTTTCTTTTCTTTTAATAGCAATCTTTGTAATACGATGAAAGAAATGCAAGAACCAAGCATTGTTCACCTGCAAAAAAAACGATACAGAGGTTGGTGGCAACTTTCATAGAGTTGCAGATTTATCAAGGCATAAGCTTGCATCGGGCAAAGAGAGCTCTTGTCCTCAAAAGCTTATGCCAATAAATCTGTTAGTCTGTAAGGTGTAATAATGGGTGATTTCCATTACCCTGACACTGACTGGGTGAATGTCACATCAGGACATACCAAGAAAATAAAGTTTCTAGATGATATAAATGACTGCTTTGTGGAGCAGCTGGTGCAGGAACCAACAAGAGTGGGGAGCTATTTTCGATCTAATTCTTAGTGGAACACAGTTTGGTGCAAGATGTAATAGTATAATGTAGTAATGATTAAATTTGCTGCTGATAAAAAAAATTATTCAAAGTTTTTAAATTACAAGAGAATTATAAGAGATTGAGAGACTGAGCATCCAGGTGGCATTTAATATGAACAAGCGCAAAGTGATGCACATAGGGAAGAAGAACACAAATTATAGCTACACGATTAAAGGTTCCATATTAGAGTCACCACCCAGGAAAAAGATCTAAGGGTCATCGTGGATAATATGTTGAAATCTTCTGCTCTGTGTGCAGCAACAACCAAGAAAGCAATGCTAATGCTAGGAATTATTAGGAGAGGAATGGAGAATAAAACAGAGAACATCATAATGCCTCTTATTGCTCCATGGTGCAGCCACACCTTGAATGTGCAGTTCTGGTCACCATATCTCAAAAAAGATACAGTGGAATTAGAAAAGGTACAGAGAAAGGCGATCAAAATGATAAGGAGGGATGGACCGATTACTCTGAGGAAAGGCTAAAGAAGTTAGGCTTCTTCAGTTTGGAGAAGAGACAGCTGAGGGGGAGATATGACAGAGGTCTATAAAATAATGAGTGGAGTGGAATGGGTAAACGCAAATCTGTTGTTTACTCTTTCAAAAAGTACAAAGACTAGGGGAAATGCAGTGAAGTTACTAGGTGATACGATTAAGACAAATTGGAAGAAAATACTTTTTTACTCCATGAATAATTAAATTATGGAATTCATTGCTGGGACGATGTGATGAAAGCTATTAGTGTAGCTGGGTTTAAAAAAGGTTTAGACAAGTTCTGCAGGAAAAGTCCATGAACCTTTATTAAGTTGGACTGGGGGAAATCCACTGCTTATCCCTGGGATAATCAGCATGGAATCTATCAAATCTTTTGGGATCCTGTCAGATACTTATGAAATGAATTGGCCTTTGGCCACTATTTGAAACAAGATTCTGGGCTTGGTGGAATTTCAGTCTGACCTAGTGTGGCAAATCTTAAGTTCTTATGTTCTTAAGAATTGGTTTTAGAGATTGGATAAAAGAAATAGGGAAAGGAGCTGGGTGTTAGTTTAAAGCAGAAGGTCTCGAAACTATGGCCTAAGGGCTGGATGTACCCCTCAGCTGCCATAGTGTCCAAGGGTCCACCCAAATCTCACTAATTATAACACTAGCATCCCTAATGGACCAGTCGGCATTGAAGAAGTACTATCCAATTTACAGGAAAGCCTATTTTCAGTGGCACCGCTTTTGTTTGTATTCTGCTTACCGTCTGTTGGCCTACCCCCCCCCCCCCCCCCCCCCCCCCACCGGTGAGACCCCAGCAACCGCAACAACAGCAGCCCCGAGGTAGTCAATGAGCCAGAGGCAGCAACACTTGCTGCCAACCAATAACAATACGAAGCCCCAACAAGGTTTTTAGAAATGCAAGGGCCACTTCTACTGTTATGCACGGGGTGGGGGATCTCCCACTTCTACACCTCTTGGGAAGCCATCACCTCCGACCGTTGGGTTCTCTCCATAGTCAAAAGAGGGTTACTCCCTACATGTCAAAGCATCAATCCATCTTGGGGAATCTGAGCTGCTTGCAGAAGGAAGTCTCTACGCTGCTCCAACAACACTATCTGGCAGATTCCCAAATCACAGCTAGGATGGGGATTCTACTCCCAGTACTTCCTCATCCCCCAAAAATCGGGAGGACTCTCAAGTCCATCCTGCCCTTTCTTCAACCCAATGATTAGATGTGCTCGCTGGACCTCAAGGATGCTTACTCAGATATTTTATTTATTTATTTATTTATTTAACAGTTTTATATACCGACCTTCATAGTAAATAACCATATCGGACCGGTTTACAATAAACAAAGAATATAACTGGGGTAACAATTCAAGTAAACAAAAGTAAACAGTAGGTAGGAATGAGTCAAAGTTACAATTAACAGGGTAAGCGAACTTGGAAGCTTGCAATAAGCTGGAAAGAAGATAAGGCAGGAAATAAATATGAAGTTATATCATAGGGCGCACGGGTTGAAGCTTAATGGTGCTTTAACCTGGAAGAATCAGATATCCCCATCACCCTTCCTCATTGCAATACCTGTGCATTCAGGTCATCAGTCACCACTACCAATACAAAGTTCTCCCTTTTGGCCTCTCGTCTGCCCTGAGAGTCTTCACCAAATGTCTGGTGGTAGCAGTGGCCCACCTCAGGAAATAGGGAATACGATTGTTTCCATAACTCCATAACTCGATGACTGGTTGCTGGTAGCATCCCAACACAGCACCTTACAAAACAACCTACACACGCTGATTCAATGCCTAGAAGGCCTGGGGTTAATAATCAACTATGAGAAATCCTGCCTTTAACCAACACAGAACCTCCAGTTCATCGGCGCCCATATAAGTACAGCTCAGGATTGGGTGTTCCTGCCCACGGACAGGGCCCATGTGCTGCGTACCCTAGCTCTATGATGAGGGACTCTGTTCACACATCGGCCCGAGAGCGCTTGACCTTGCTCGATCACATGGCAGCGGCCATCTACGTTGTACTCCACATCCGTTTGCACATTCGTCAGCTGCAATGGGGCCTCAAGTCCCAGTGGATACAGTTCTCCCAACTGTTGTCCTGCTGGGTTCTTCTTACCCCCAGCATGAAATCTGATCTGGATTAGTGGTTACGCCCCGCGACCCTCTCGGTGGGAGTAACGCTGCGCCCTGCGGCTTATCAGTTGATTATCACAGATGCCTTGAACACAGAGGGGCGGATTTTCAGAGCCCTGCTCGCCTAAATCTGCCCAAAACCGGGCGGATTTAGGCGAGCAGGGCCCTGCGCGCCGGTGAGCCTATTTTACATAGGCCTACCGGCGCGCGCAGAGCCCCGGGACTCGCGTAAGTCCCGGGGTTCTCCGAGGGGGGCATGTCAGGGGGCGGGCCCGGTCGTCGCGGCGTTTAGGGGGCATGTCGGCAGCGTTTTGGGGGCAGGTACGATGGCGTGGCTAAGGCCCGGGGCGGTCCGGGGGCGTGGCCGCGCCCTCCGTACCCGCCCCCAGGTCACGTCCCGGCGCGCAACAGGCCTGCTGGCGCGCGGGGATTTACTTCTCCCTCCGGGAGGCGTAAATCCCCGGAGAAAGGTAAGGGGGGGGTGTGTAGACGGGGCCGGGCGGGTGGGTTAGGTAGAGGAAGGGAGGGGAAGGTGAGGGGAGGGCGTTAGAGGATTCCCTCCAAGGCCGCTCTGATTTCGGAGCGGCCTTGGAGGGAACGGGGGTAGGCTGCGCGGCTCGGCGCACGCCGGCTATACAAAATCAATAGCCTTGCGCGCGCCAATCCAGGTTTTTAGCAGATACGCGCGGCTCCGCGCGTACTTTTGTTTGCGCCTGGAGCGCCAACAAAAGTACGCCAACGCACCTTGTTTGAAAATCTACCCCAGATTGGGGGGGCCCACTTAGGTCACTTCCGTATACAGGGACTCTGGTCCTGCTGGGAGAAGACCCAGCAGATAACCCTCCTGGGGCTCAGGCATTGGCAACGCAATATGCACGTTCGAGGGATTCCTGTGGGGAAGTCTCGTCATGGTCCACACGGCAATCAGGTCACAATGTTCTACATAAACAAAGGAGGTTCAGGTTCCTGGAGGTTGTGCATGGAAATGGTGTGCATTCTATAATGGGCAGAGGAATGCTCAAATCATTCTACAGGCGACCTACTTACCCAGGGTGGAGAGCTCCACTGCAGACAAGTAAAGCAGGATCTTCCACTCGCACGAGTGGGAACTTCGCCAGGATGTGGCAGAATCCGTCTTCCAGATCTGGGGCCTCCCACGCATAGATCTCTTTGCAACGGAGGTCAACAGGAAATTGTAAGCGTTCTGCTCAGTGTACCCAAGCCAGACTCGCCTGGCACCAGTCGCATTCCTCATACATGGATGGGAGGACTCCTTTATGTGTACCCCCCCCCCCCCCCCCCCCCCCCCCCCCCCCCCCCCGCTACCGCTCATTTCAAGGACCATACAGAAGTGTATAGTAGACTTGGTGGATCTCATCCTGATCATTCTGGCATGTCCCAGACAGCCGTGGTGCACCTATCTTGTACATCTGTCCACAAAACTACCCATTCCACTGGGCCACAGTACAGCTCTGCTGTTGCAGGTTGGAGGCCCTCTGCTTCACCAGTTATACTCTTCCCTTTACCTCATGATGTGGAGATTGAAAGGGCCATATTAAGTCACCTACAGCTGCCCTCAGGAGTCCAGGACATTCTAATATCATCCCGAAAGTTCTCCACAGGCGCAACTATCAAGGAAAATGGCTGAGATACGCAACTTGGTGTAACGCCAAGGGGATAGACCTCCTTCTCCTGCTCCCCAAGTTGCTTTTGGAGTACCTCCACTCCCTGTTTCAGTCAGGACTGGCGATGGCATCGGTGAGAGTTCATGTCAGCATGATTGCAGCTTATCACCATCTCTACCAGGGACTGCCAATCTCCAACCATCCTCTGGTTTCTCGCTTCATGAAGGGCATTCTGCATCTCCAACCACCATTACACAAACCACCCGTCCCGTGGGATCTCAGTCTCGTTCTGGAGCAGCTGATGCTGCTGCTGCTGCCCTTTGAACCCTTGGAATCGGCTCATACAAGATACCTCTCTTGGAAAGTGCTATTCTTAGTCGCCCTAACCTCCACAAGGAGAGTCAGTGAGCCACAGGTGCTTGTTCACTATTTGCCATACCTGGAATTCCATCATGACAAGGTGACCTTATGGATCCATCCTTCCTTTCTGCCCAAGGTAGTCTGTTTTCCACATAAACCAGACTATCACCCTGCCGACCTTCTTCCTGAAACCACACAAGTGGCTTCATACACTGGACTGCAAGCGAGCTGTGGCGTATTATAAGCGGAGATCACAGTCCGAAAGCAGGGCCTCTCAACTCTTCGTTTCCTTCAAACCAAACGCTCTGGGTCAGTCTGTTTCCAAGAGGACCCTTTCAACTTGGATTTTGCAGTGCATTCAGTACTGTTATGCCAAAAGATTAGAGACTCTAACCAGTTCACAGAAAGCACATCAAGTCAGAGCAAAGGCGGCATCAGTAGCTCATCTACATGAGGTTCCGATCCAGGACATTTGCAAGGCAGCCACGTGGTCCTCCCTGCATACGTTCACGGCTCGTTACTGTCTAGACCAGCAAGCCATGGCTGTTGCAGTGATGGGAAGATCCATACTCCATTCCGTCACTACATAGAGAGACTCTCCGCTGCCATGGATGGGGTTGAGCGCAACCTGTCAGACTCTGACTTCTTGAAACTTTCCAGCTCTCTGCTAGAACCTCTTTTGGTTGCGCTCTCACCTTCAGCTGGGGACTCCCAGACAGCATGGCTAATTCAGCCATGCTTATCTGCGGGGAAAAAAAGCAAGCTTGCTTACCATAAATGGTGTTTTTCTTAGCTAGCAGGATGAATTAAGCATGCTGGCCCACCCGCCTACCCGGAGAGTCTCCACATTGCGCTTGGCAGATATGCTTTTGGGATCGACTGAGGAGAAGATGGCGCTGCGCAGGAAAGGATGCACAGCCTCACACAGAGCAAAGCTCTGTCAGCTTAATTAAGCTCCGCCCGGCCGTCCCGGACGATGTCCCCAGACAGCATGGCTAATTCATCCTGCTATCTACAGAAAACACCGTTTACGGTAAGCAAACTTGCTTTTATTTCACCTTCTCATAAACTATAAATGGAAAACAGTAGGCCAGCAGTGTTTTTCAGACTGTGTGTGTGTGTGTGTGTGTGTGTGTGTGTATGTATATGTATATATATATTATATATATACACAGCAGATGGAGGGTTAATTCTCATCTTTTTGCAGTCTGAACAGCTGTATAAATGCAGGCTCAGGTACTTGCAGCAAATAATACATTTGCTGACCTGAGCATGCAGCAGAAGTAGGATGGTCTTCTGTGACTTTTTTGCTTTTTCATGCAGAAAGTTGCATGATTGCAATATGCTAATTCAGTGGAATTAATGTTGCTTTTTTTTTTCTCTCTGATTTGCAGTGAAGCGCAAAAATGCCTCATGGACAAACACATCGTATTTGTAGGAGATTCCAGAATTCGTCAGTTATTTTATTCATTTATCAAAGTTCTAAATCCTCACGTCAAAGAAGAAGGAAACAAGGTGAGATTTACTTCTCTGACAATATACTGCCTTTTAGAAACAATCAAAGCAGTTTATAATTATGTACAATTGTGCTCATAAGTTTACATATCCATGGCAGAATTTGTAGCATTTTAAGAAAACACGACTGATCAGACAAAATACGTCTGTTATTTTTAATGTTTCAAATTAAACTATTATGCATCACAAAATAGCACAATCATTAAAGAAACCATACCAATAAAGGAAATAATAAAATGGTCCTGTTCAAAAATTTGCACACCCTTAGTTCTTAATATCATGTGGCCATGTGATGGCCACTCCAGAACCTTCACCTTCTGCTGCTGCAGCCACTGAATAGTCTGGAGTGGCCACCAATCTCCTGTCCTCAGCGTTATTGAGCCACTTTCGGAGAACTCAAACATGCAGTTCATGCTAGACAACCAAAGAATGTACAGAATCTGGAGGCTTTTTGCCAAGAGGAATAGGCAGCTTTACCACTATCATGTGATGCATATTTAATATGAAGCACATTAAAAATAACAGATGAGTTTTGTCTGATCACTCATGTTTTCTTTAAATATTAAACATGAGGACCACTCTTAATTCTCTAAAAAAAAAAAATATATATATAGGAAATTAGTATCAGCAGTGCTCTTTCAATACAATCTCCAGTCTTTTCCCCGCAATGGGCTTCAACCAGTCTCATATGTGGGCACTAGATTTTACGTCATTTACTTCGTCCCATATATCGATTTTTACTCCATTTTATTTATTTCCTAAAAACGTATTTATTATTAATCCTTCCCATTATTGAAAATACATTTTCAAATTATCTTTCACTAACTCTACGTATACTTAGAACCTCTCATTTGCTTGAAAGTTCTTAATTTCTTTTACTGCCTGCTGCGGTGCTCCCACTTATCTAAACCCGACATTGACAATTTTTCGGCATGTTCCCATGCCTTCTTCAGGGGACACAACGTCGCTCTAGAAAAAAAGAACACCGCAGACACTCATAACATATATTCAAACTGGTTCCCTTTTTCCTTATTTACCCACCTCTTTCCACTACAGTCGGACTTACTCTCTTTTACAGCCCAAACAGGCTCCATATTGCAGCTCTCCAAAATGGCGTTCAACGCTTATATGCCCTTTACCGGAAGTGTAGTTTTATATAGACAAACTCCCACTTGCCTACCATCCAATCGGAGCTACCCCCTTACATAAATACTGACCAATCCACTGCTTTGTTTAATCCTGCTGGATGTACCGTACTCCAAAACTCCAACACTGTTCCCTCTGTAATAACCTGAAATTCATATTTTACACCCCTCGCATCACAACACAACACTTCCAAGACTGTACATCGTAGATCTTCAAATTCAAGCCCTTTATCTAAGCAGTGCTGCACCAACAGTGCCTCAACATTTTTACACTTCAGGGCACTTTTATGCTCAAGCAGGCGAGTTTTAAGTTTCCTCATTGTCTTCCCTATATAAAGCAATTCACAAGGACACCACACTACATACACAAGTTTACTTGATAAGCATGTGGTCCTCACGTTAGGTTTATAACCCCGCAATTTTTGCAGGGGTAGATTGCTGTTAGAACGTGCTTGTGCGCACATTGAACACGAATTACACGGATAGTGACCCACTTGCTCGTCTACCCTTACCACATCTCCTTTATAGAACAAGTGCACCACTTGATCTTTTATATTGCTCCCTCGCCGGAAAGCTATCATCGGCTTTTCCTTAAAAACAGAATTTAAAAATGTATTTCAATAATGTGAAGGATTAATAATAAATAAGTTTTTAGGAAATAAATAAAATGGAGTAAAAATTGATATATGGGAAGAAGCAAATGACGTAAAATCTAGTGCCCACATATAAGACTGGTTGAAGCCCATTGCGGGCAAGAGCCTGGAGATTGTATTGCAAGAGCACTGCTAACTCTGATACTAATTCCCTATGGGGTAGATTTTAAAAATTTGCGTGATCGCGTACTTTTGTTCGCGCGATTTTATAAGATACGCGCGTATCTTATAAAATCCGGGGTAGGCACGCGCAAGGGGGTGCACATTTGTGCAACCTGCGCGCGCCAAGCCCAGCGCGTGCTGCCTGTTCCCTCCGAGGCCGCTCCGATTTTGGAGCGGCCTCGGAGGGAACTTTCCTTCGCCCACCCCCTCTTATCTTTGTTGGCAGATTTACGTCTGCTAAAAGCAGACGTAAATCTGCGCGTGCCAGCGGGCTGCTGGCGCGCTATCATCCGACCCGGGGGCTGGTCCGGAGGCCTCGACCACGCCCCCGGGCTGGTGCCACGCCCCCAGGCCCACCCCCGAAATGCTGCGTCATTTCGGGACCGCCCCCTCCCCACCCTTTTTACAAAGCCCCTGGACTTACTTCGTCCCGGGGCTCTGCGCGCGCCGGCGGCCTATGCAAAATAGGTGCGCCGGCGCGCGTAAATCCAGCCGGATTTACACGCGCAGGACATTTAAAATCCGCCCCTATATGTTTTAGAGAATTAAGAGTGGTCCTCATGATTGGGAAGGGTTGTTTTTTGATGTTTGATATGTGAGGTAATTAAACCATATTGTGTTTGCAGCATTCTTTAAATACTACATATCTTACAAATTTTGCCAAGGGGTATGTAAGCTTATGCGCACAACTGTATAAGGTCATAGTTACATTTAATGTTAAACAAGATTTAAATATTCAGAGAAATAGTGTAGCACGAATGGTGGTGCTGCCACCCCGATATCTAGAGGCCACTTTTAAGAACATAGAGGTTAATTTTCAAAAGCCTTCTCCATAAACAAGCAGGGCTGAATTAGTCATGTGGGTGACTTCATCCGACAGCACCAAACACACACACACACTTTCACTTATCTGGTAGAGCTTTTGTACAAATTCCTGTGTGGGTGTTGCCTTGTGAGCCTCCTCAGTATTATTTCATCAGAGCACCAGCATGAACGTGTATTTACTGTTTTCTGTGAAATTCTTCATGGCTTTTTCTTGAAAGTTGCCTCAGCAGCCCCAAACAGCACATTTCAGTGCTGCTTAAATATAAAAAAAAGAATGAAGACATATTTTTTTCTTCAGTGTCCAGCAGGCAAAAAGCCACAGTGAGTGGTTTCAAGGATTACATATGTGCAAGGAAAATGGTTATAACCAATAGATACAACTGTAACAGGCACAATTTGCCTTCTCACTCACTACCTATTTCTTGCCCCAGCCCTTCCACCTCTCCGTTTTTTACCATGAAAAAACCCCTATATTGCACAGTTACTCGAGAGAGAATATTTTTATTGGATGCATGTGGCCACAGTGTAGGTCAATTACATACCACAAATCAATCACTGAATATAAATAGTATATGCTAACTTCCCAAATACCCTAGGGGGGCCCCACACCCTCACCTGCACAATTTCATTTCACAACAATACTCAATAAGCATTGCACTGTCGTGGTGTTGGCTGTGCAAGCCAACTCCTGTTTACACATTTCGGTATCTGGAATGCAGGGCTGTCAAAGCCTCACCCCTAAGGTTGTACTGGAATTTGGTCCTTGATTACTAGGCAAGTCATTCTGTGCTAATCGACAAAAGCCTACTCTGTAAAAGAGCAGGAGTCACTCACTCACGCATTGTAGGGCCAGGAAGTCCAGTTACCTCATTTTCCCTGCCTGGCCAGCTTAAACACATTATTTGCTTGTGTCCGTGAATGTGGCCAATCCCGCCACAACCTGTGGCAGCAAAACTTCACTTTCCAAGGACTCTTTCCCCCCCCCCCCTCCTTTTCAATCTAGCTGCATCCATATCTCAAACTCAGTAATGCCAGACAGTGCTGCAGACATATCCATGTCTATACTTCAGACTTAGAGATGCTGTAACATAAATGTATAGAGTAGCACTGTAAGCTTATCAGGTCCATATATATGAAAATAGGTCCTACACATGTATCAAGGTCTCTCTCAAGTCACTGCCCTGCCCCTTCTCTAGTGTATATGATACATGGGGGGCAGGGGAGGGGAAAAGGAGAAGGCAGCCCCTTTTGTCATGCGCATAAGATTATCACACAGGATGTGCAACCTAGGAGACATCCAAAGGGGGCACTTTCAGTCCGTCCCGTACCTGCCAAGCAAACACTGGAATCTTTTGCAAGAAACATGCATGACTGAGGAAATAAATACAGCTTATAAACAGGTAAAGCCAAGGGGCAGCAACAGTACCTACACGGGAGGGTGAGGCCAAAAGGGCAACTACCACTCAAACTATGTTAAGGAACTGGGCAGCCAGTAAATCTGAGACAGTCAGGTAGACAAGGAAGTTGTTAAAGTTGTGAACAGGAATTTTCGAACCAGAAAAGAATGCATTACAGCCTCAAGGATTTGTTTTGTTAGTTTTTGTTGTTTTTTTAGGGTGCTGTAACAATATTATATTGATTTAAATATTAGCCAAGAAGGAGGTGAGGTCTACACAAATTCAAAGCAGTATCAAAATGCTGGGAGTTCATCAGTGAAAAGTAGAATTTTTAATCATATCAAATGCAGCAATCAAATTAATCTGTTAGTTATTTCAATCTTGGTCAGTCCCCCAAAACAATCATGTTTCCCTGTACGTACCCAGAACAGTCCAGACTCCTGGGTTTGGTCTCCCTTCCAGCAGATGGAGACAGAAAGTTTTACTGACACTGCTACTTAACCACATGTGCTACCTGCAGTTCCTCAGTATTTCTCTGTCTCCAGTAGATGGTAGATGGGGGCAAAACCTGCAGTTCTGCAGTCTAGGCAATTTTTTCCTGAGCCTTCCTCCTGGAGGTTTTTGAATCCTGGTGGGTTCTTCCCTGTCCAGCTGAGGCGGACGAGCCGGGGGTCGGTGACCCTTGTGGGTGCTCGTACCATGCACCTGTGGGGTGTAAACGTGTTGGTCTTCCAGATCCCTCCCCTTCACGAGGCCGCTCAGGCAGCTGCAGGCTCCAGATGTCCTTTAGTCTGAGGCAGTCTATTCTCAGTTTGGGAGTTTTGAGCAAAGTTTGGGAGTTTTGAGTAAAGTTAAAAAAAATAATAATAAAAGGAAAACATCTGAAGGCAGTTGCATGGCTCGGCTGTGCAGGTGGCTTCCTCCTCACTGTTTAACATGGCTGAAGTAGGTTTATTTTGTTCTTGATTTTCTCCCACGTGTGTCAGTCAGCTTCTCCTCGTGTGCGATGGGCCGCGGCTCAGCATGCCGCGTGTGAGGCTCGACATGGTCACGGCTTAGTTGGCTCGAGCTGTGCGCCAGCTGTTCAGAGGGCAGCGAGGACTTGGAACATCGCCCAGCAACCGCGAAACAGTGTCAGAAGTCCCTCGCTTCTGTTTCGGTGTCGCTCCGGGGCCCTGGCCGAGGTGTTGTTCCCTGTCTGTACCGGATCAGTCCAGACTGTGGGTTATGCCTCCCTTCCAGCAGATAGAGACAGAGAAAAACTTGAAGAGCACCCCCTCTTAACCTGGAGTGTCAGTATGTCTCTGTCTCCAGCAGATGGAGGTGGCAAACCCTGTGGTCTTGCCCTTTTATTGGGGTTAAGGCCATCTCTTCATTAAAAAAAAAAAAAAAAAAAAAAAAGTTTTAGTAGGAAACAAACAGCTGAGGATCAAGCAGGATTCAACATATCCTCCCAGGGTGTAGGCAGGTCCTAGTAGGACTCTTCCCCCTGGTAGCAGGCAAAGAGCTGGGGTTGGTGGCCCCACGGGGCTCCTAGAGGTAAGGCGCCTGGGGGGAAATACCGGTGGTCCGGTCCCTGCCCCCCTCCTTGTTGCCCCGGCCTGTTGAAAAAAAAAATTAAAGTTATAGAGGCAGCCTGTCAGCCTTTTTTCTAACTTTTGTGCTGTACGGCTGCTGTTGCTATTTTTTATTCTGGGCTACGGGTAGCTTACCGGCATTTTTTCTTCTTAGCTGGCCAGTTTTCTTTGTCGCTGCTATTTTTACTACGGCCCCTCTCTCTCTTTGGCACCTCTCCGGGGTTCCCCGATGCCGCGTCCCACTCGTTGTGTGGCCTGTGGAGAGTCGGCTTCGCACCTCTCTCGCACAGGCCTTTGCTCCCGCTGCCTCTCCGGAGGTGAAGGCAGCTCAGATCGGGGACTGGAGTTTCCTCCTTAAGGCCCGTGTGATCTGCTCCTCATGAGCCTCTGGCCGTTCCATTCCAGCTGAGCGTGAGAACGCGGCCATTTTAGATACTTTAACAACATGGGCCTGCACCGTGGGGGGAGGGGATCTCCCACCCAATTTATTACCTGGCCCTGCCAGTCCAGAAGCTCCATCGGAATCGGACCAGAACTTTTCTGATGGTCATCCCAATCCCCAGGTGGGGGAAGGGGGCGGAGCAAATTCTTTTTCTCTAGACTTTGTGCTTTTAATGCACAAAGCCTTCCTAGACACCCAGGCACAACAACCTGAAACTTTTGCTTTTGGGTCGCCCTGAGGGGCCCCCTAAAAGCTGCCTAAGCACCAGGACTGAGGCCTCCCTTCGCGTTGCGAAGCTGTGGGGTTCCTCCCTTGTGGACGATGCTACTCTTCCTGACTTGGCTGGCGCTGGGTCTCCGGACACTCTTCCAGTCCCTGCTCCTCCTTCGGGGGCAGAAGCAGAGGATGACCTGGGTAAACCGACTCACCTTGAAGGCGATGACCCCAAGGTAGTTCTTCTATTCCACATGGAGGAATTGGACCCTTTAATTCCTTGGATCCTATCGGAACTTGGGGTAGAGTTCCCACAGGACGTACTTCCCCAGGATTCTGTTGACCTGGTTCTAGCAGGCTTGCGGGGCCCAGTGAAGACCTTTCCTTTTCTTCCTATGGTTCAAGAGTTGATGAATCGAGAGTGGGATGTGCTTGAGGCTGGGCTGCGAGTGGGTAGGGCTATGGACAACTTTTATCCTTTGCCGCAGAAGATCCTGGAACTGTTGAATTTCCTAAAGTGGATGCTTCATTGTCAGCAGTGACTAAAAGGACTACTATTCCCGTAGCTGGAGCAGCGGCCCATAAGAACCTCCAAGATAGACAACTTGAAGTTCTCCTCAAACGGAGATTTTGAAGTTTCAGCACTAGGTATCCAAGCAGCTGTATGTAGTAGCTTCATGCTTAGAGCTAGCCTTCGCTGGGTGCAACATTTTGCTAACGCCCAGAGACCTTCCTCCGGAGGATTCGGCGGAAGCAGAGCGCCTGGAGGCGACGGTTGCTTATGGAGCTGATGCCCGGTACGATCTTCTGAGAACTTGTTCCCGGACTATGGCATCTGCAGTATCTGCAAGGCGGCTCCTCTAGCTACGCAACTGGGCGGCAGATGTCTCGTCCAAGGCTCAGTTAAGTGCTCTGCCATTCAAGGGGAAGCTTCTCTTTCGGGAAGACTTGGAGCAGGTGATTAGGTTCCTGGGAGAAAACAAACTGCACAAACTCTTGGAGGACAGGTCTAAGCCTTCCAGAGGTTTCCCGCCGGCTCTGTCTCACTTTCGGGGGCGACGGGAGATTTCGGCAGAGCAGGACGCAGTCTGGGGACCTATGGCAACTCGTGGGCAGACTGCACGTATGGACCTCTTCCTTTAGAGATCATCGACCCTCCCGCGATGGAGTTGCTTCCACGTCGCTTGGATCTAAGACCTCTCAATGAAATCCAGTCTGCCCATCCCTCGGCTCCTCATGTAGGGTGGCGGTTGTCTCAATTTTACAAGGAATGGGCCAAAATAACCTCTGATCAGTGGGTTTTAAACATCATAAAGCACCGCTATGCTTTGGAATTTGCTCGGCCTCTCTGACACCTCTTCATGGTCTCCCCTTGTGGTTGTCGCACTAAGGCGCAGATCGTTCGACAGACTCTCGATGGGGTGATTTCCCTAGGAGCTATAGTTCCTGTGCCCCAAACCGAGTGGAAAAAACGGAGATACTCCATCTATTTCGTGGTTCCCAAAAAAGAGGGATCCTTCCGGCCTCGACCTCAGGAGGGTGAGCAGAGCGCTCAAAGTTCAGCATTTCCGTATGGAGACTCTGTGCTTGGTCCTCGCAGCGGTACACAGCGGCAAATTTCTGGCTTCCTTGGATCTAACGGAAACATACTTGCACATAGCCATCCGCAAGGATCATCAGAAGTATCTTTGCTTCAAGACCCTCGGGAAGCACTACCAGTTCTGTGCCCTGCCTTTCGGACTAGCTATAGCGGCCTGCATATTTACCAAAGTAATGGTAGTTGTAGGGGGCAACCCTTCGGAGGGAAAGAATTCTGGTTCACCTGTACCCTGACGACCGGCTCATTCGAGCGAAATCCAGGGATCTCTGCGAGGAGGCGGTCTTCAAAGTCGTGAGTCTTCTCGAATCTCTTGTATGGGTCTTCAATCAGGCCAAAAGCAAACTTCTTCCTTCTCAGACAATGGATTTTTTGGGGGCTCGGTTCGATACATGTCTAGGGAAGGTGTTCCTCCCACTGGAGTGGATCGCCAAGTTGTTGCAGTCAGTCCGCCATCTTTTATTTATTTATTTTTATGTACCGATATTCGAACTAGTATATCACATCGGTTTACGAAGAATAAAGCAAGATTGTTTACAGCAAATAAACATGATTGATAACTGCATCATACCAGAGAAACTTAGGAAAGTACATTGAAATAACATAGGTGGTGATGTGTGTGGAGAAGGAATCATTTGGTGTGATAAACCTTTTGAATTGCGTATACTTGGGTGGAAGGGAGGATAACATATTAACCAACATTATAAACAGGAGATATTTAAGTTAGAACTGGCCATGTGGTATCTATTTCGTCAGTATGGGCAAAGAATGAGCAAAGGCGAGTGTAACATATCTTTACAGGATGCACTAGGGGGTAAGGTTGTTTCACAATGAGGGAATGGTGGTTGTATTTGGCCTGGTTGTGTTCATCCAAAGGCTATTCGGAAAAGCCATGTTTTTAGTTTTTTCTTGAAAGGGGTTCCATTCTTAGCTCGGCTGGTAGATTGTTCCATAGGATGGGTCCCGCTAAGGATAGTGCACGTTGCCGGGTTGTGTTCAGGTGTGCTGATTTTGGGGAAGGGGTTGGGAGACGACCTATGTCTCTCTCTCACCCACCCCTTCACACAGGCTGTCTCTCAGGAAATATGCAAAATATCTTACACTAACATGGTAAATAAAGCAGGAAATATCAATAGTCATGCAAAATAGAGGATCAAACAAATACAGTGCACTAGAATCAGTGAGGTTGAATATCAAGAACTAAATAAAAAGGAAGAAATGAAGCCTGAAGACATGGGCAAAGTAAATAGACCAAAAATCAATAAAAAGGAGACCGATCTGAATCCTAGCTCAGGCTGTGAAGATGTAAAGAATCTAAACAAAAGATCCAGCGCTGTTCACGCTGGAGCAACGATTGGTCATAATAATAATCACCCCTGGGGATCAATTATAAGAAAACTGATATCCTGGAACGAATGGCCCATTTGTGTTAGGGAACTTCAGGGGATCATCTGATATAGTTTTCCTGATATACAATAAAGGGCGAGGGCTTAAAAAGGCATATACTTTTCCCTTGGTCTGTAGCTGTATGCCCAAAGAGAGGGCAATGTTCATGATCATAAATGGAATTTGTGGCTTCCTACTTGCACTTCATATCCATACACATTCCCTGTTGTCAGACTGATCTGCAAGAGAAGAAAGAGATGCACTTCTGTAAGTTAGGAAGTATATTTCTTGGAAAGGCTGTTGGGAAAGGTTGGATTTTATAGTCAAGGTTAATTAGTAGAACATCTCTTTTTTTTTTTTTTGCATACTAGAAAGAGGCATTCCAGTGGGGAATCCATTTGATTCTCAAAAATATGCACGCAAATCTACTCTTGCACATAAATCTGCTTTTGCACACCTGCTAACAAGCAGAGGTGTAAATGTGGCCGTGTATGCTGCACTGGGTTCCAGCTAGGCACATAAGTCCCCTTTGAGTACGCGGGCTAAAGTCTGTGAGTACTTTGTACATGCAAATGTGAGCACTTGGCAAGCCATTTGAAAATTACTCTCCTGATATGAGGGGACCCAGCTGTTCTACCCATTGAAGCTCTTCCAGTAGTTGGGTAAAACTTTTCCCACTGTTGGCAGCTCAGAACCAGCTGTGACCTTAATCCATCAATGAATAAAGTTGAAACCTTAGCCCAGCTGTTGGATCCCTTTGATTTTTCTTTTTAAAGGCAAAACAGGGACTGCACTTTCAGCAGAGGGATGCCTCAAAGTTCATGTCGTGCTTGTAAAATTGTTTCCAAGGCAACAAAGGCCTAGCAAGTTTGATTTAGAGCGTGTTTGTTTCTTTCCTTGACAGCATGAAAACATTCCCTATGAAGACAAAGCAGCTTCGGTGAGAGTGGTAAGTGCAGTTCTAATTTGATGTGAGGAAGCTATTGTTTTGCTGGTTTATATGTGGTTTACCTGGAAACAGCATACAGGACATACATTTCAAACCATTGGTTCATGCCCTCTCGTGAGCAGTTGAGTAGCCTACATGACCAGCACCATATTCAAATTCAAGCAGCTCTCTGAGCACAGATTCCAACTGACATGGGACTTCAGTACATGTCATGTGGAGTCCACTGTTTGAAAGCCTTTAAAGCATTCCTCTCCTTCTATCAATATCCCTATTTGAATTTAGAAGACAAGGTGGGGCTAGGGGTGGAAGGGGATGACCAATGAAGCAACCTAAAAGGCCTTTTTTAATCTTAAAGGCTCCTGTGATTCTCTGTGCTCCCCACGAAATTCTAGAAGTGATGCAAAAATCAAAATTAAGCCCACTGTATTTTAGGCCATTTTCCTTAATTTTAAAAGAAAAGATGAGGGAGGGGCCATAGAGAAACAAACAAAAAAAGAATCAGTAAAATAATTGTCTATACATATATGTATATACAATATACTGAAGAGCCTACGGAAATAAAGGTACTGTGTGGAACTTCATTTATACAAAGGAAGACATGTCCTGTGTGGTTCCCATTTGCTTTTCTTTTTCTAAAGAGAGAGCCATATAAAGCTGCTTTAACAGTAGATATGGTGAGAAACAGGTCTAAATTTCCTGCTGAGATGCACTTGTGAAAGAGAGATTTTAAGTGAGAGGACATGGGAATAATAGTACAAGTTTTTGTCAGTTAAGGGGGCATCACCTTTGTAAACGGGATAAGGGAGTCCAATACCTCTTCTTTTTCTCTTACTGTGTATAGAGGATAGGAGACACTATGCCACAGTTAAATTCCCTAGGCTTTAACTATTTTATTTATTTATTTATTTAGAAACTTTTATATACCGACAACCGTTTGCACATCGTATTGGTTTACAGATAACTTAAAACTTTTAGGCATTGCCTTTACATGGAACGGTAACTGTGAACTAAGGAACAGCAAACTTCTAAATAAACAGATTAATAATATTTACAAAGCTCGGAGACAAATTGTCGAAATACAGATAGGAAAACTAGGAAGGCAAGGAGACAAATTGTACAAGATGTGCGATTCGGTAACTGGAAAAACAGAGACGGAAATTTACAAAGTATTTGACAAGCATTGGGTAGTAAAAGCGTTTAAAATCAGACAGTAGGAGAGGGGGGGCAAAGAGGGGGAGAGGAAGAAAAGGCTAGTGTTGCTACTACAAGGAAGTAGCAGCAAATATGTACAGGTTGGTCGGGGGGCATGGAATTCCATAGGGTGGGACCAGCTAGGGAGAAGGCTCTGTTCATTGTGGAGCTGAGTTTAGTGGATTTGATGGAGGGGGTACGGAGAGTTCCTTGGAGTGCAGCACGGGTTGGATGGGTGGAGGTGCGAGGAAGTAGGGGAGGGTTGATCCAGCTGGAGTTTTCATTAGTGATACTTTTGTGGATGAGTGAGAGAGCTTTGAAAAGGATTCGAGATTGTATAGGTAGCCAGTGGAGATCGATAAGAGTTGGTGTAATGTGGTCACATTTTTTAGAATTAGTAAGGATGCGTGCTGAGGCATTCTGTAGGAGCTGCAGAGGTTTGGTGTATGTGGCAGGGAGGCCAAGGAAGAGAGCGTTACAGTAGTCAATTTTGGAGAATATAATAGATTGTAGTACAGTGCGAAAGTCGGTGAAGTAGAGAAGAGGTCTGAGTTTTTTTTTATAGTTTGTAGTTTGAAATAGCAGTCACTTAGGATAGATTTGATGAAGGGTTTGAAAGAGAGTTGATTGTCAATGAGGACACCCAGACTACGGGTGTGAGCTGGGAATGTCGTAGAGGAATAGGCGAGGGGAATTGAGGGTAGGGGACGTTTATTGGAGAGGATGAGGAGTACAGTTTTTTGGGGGTTGAGTGCAAGGTGCATGTCAGTGAGTAGTTGGTTGATGGCAGTCAGGCATGATTCCCAGTTTTGGAGAGCAGTTTGCAGTGACTCGGCAAAGGGGAAAAGAATTTGAACATCATCTGCGTAGATGAAGTGTTCAAAGCCAAGTTTGGTGAGGAGGGTAGTGAGGGGAAGCATGTAAATGTTGAAAAGAGTGGATGAGAGAGAGGAGCCCTGGGGCACACCTTGGTTGAGACTAATAGGGTTGGATTCATTGTTATCAGTGGAGACTGTGTAGTGACGATTTTGTAAGTATGATTTGATCCAGGAGAGGGCGGTGCTGGAGATTCCAATATTGCTGAGGATGTTGATTAGGATAGTGTGATTTACAGTATCAAAAGCAGCAGAGATATAAAGTAGCAGAGATATAAAAAGCTTTTCCAGTATGGCACTACATCACTTTACATTTAAGGAAAGCGAGTACCATGAGGCATTCATTTTTTTTGGTCAAGGAGTGTATCTGCTCTATAGAGAAAGGCGGGCTTTCCAGAGTGCATTTTATTTTATTTCAGCTTTATACCACAAATCGAAGGGAGAACAGTTCAGGCAGTACAAAGTAGCTGTGGAATAAAATTTAAAAGAAATAAAATGAAAACTCTCTCAACTGGCTTGTGTGGACACTGGACTCTTCAATCTGGACTGAAAGAGATGGGTACCTTGGGTGGTATTTTTTTTTTTTCTGCAGAAGTTGAGGGGGAGGCAGCGGAGAGAAGGCAGAGAGATGAGAAGTGGCCTGCTTAATACAAAGGAGAGCCCTAGACTCGGGGTGAAGTGCATAGGGAGCAGAATCTGAGTGGACGAGCAGAGGTAGAGTGAGCAGCCAGATCATGTATGTATTTATAAGGGCCAGGAATTTAAACATTGTTCAGTACTTGGCAGGGTACCAACAGAGAAGGGTTGGGGGTTGTATAATGTGAGGGTAATGAGGTTGCTAGTAAAAGCAGCTGAGCAACAGACTTCTGCAGTAGCTGAAAAGGTTTAAATATCCGCTTTTCCATGAACTCTCAGCTAGTTAGCTATCTTAAAGATAGCCAGATTAGTTTATTTGGTTATCTTTAGGACAGGTCTGTGGCCTGACCAGAGTTAGCGGGGACAGGAGATCTAGCCAACGCTGAATATCCCGCCCACCCTTAGAATGCCATTTAGATGGATAACTTTTATGTTGGCTATCTAAATGGTTTTTGAATATCAACCTCAAAATGCTGATTTATTTAATGTAGCTATAGTGTAATTCCCAGATATGTCCAGTTTTAAATTTGTGAATCTGCTGTATTTTCTAAACTCTTTCTTGTATGGGACAAATGAGGCAGTCTCTCTTGAGAATAGAGTCAAGTGTCTGAGGGTTTGGATAATGACTGTGATGTGAATATGCAAGAGATTAGATTTATATACATTGGAGATCCAGGGTATGGAATAGACTTAGTTTTTGGGTACTTGCCAGGTTCTTATGGCCTGGATTGGCCACTGTTGGAAACAGGATGCTGGGCTTGATGGACCCTTGGTCTGACCCAGTATGGCATGTTCTTAGGGTAAGCAAATCTATCTTTTGAATATTCAATGTGACAATCCAGAAAACCTGAATGGATGGATGTTTCCCCAGGAGAGGGGAAGGAAGCATTGATCTAATCTTTGAAAGAGTCCTGGGAGGCAAACCGAGCTGGAAATGTAAGCCACCCCAGGGACACCAATTACAAAACACAAGCAAGGAATCTTCCCCTTTCCCAATAAAAATCTGTTGCTGATGAGGTTTTTGAATTGTATTGATGTTAAAGTAGCAGCACTAGCTGCAGTTTTCAAATGATCTATTTCCTTGTTTCTTAACCTCTGGCTTCCTCCTCCTTTCTTGTTCCAGGTGCCTTTTGCCTTTTTTTTTTTTCCCCCTCCTGAAACACATTTTAGTTCTCATATTTGTTTTTTTATTTTTCAGAATGACATGTAGATCTCCCATTTCATTCTGACCACAGCCCATTCTTTTATGCCCTTGGTTTTCTTGCTCTGTTCACTCTTTATGGTATCTGTACCATGCCTGCACATTGCGGTGCACCTCTCCTTGCTTTTGGTGTGGCGAGTAGAAGAGGAGGAAGAGTTATGCAGAACTGTTAAAGGCTAACAAATACTTCTACCAGAATAAACGAAGGGTCAGAACAAAGCCAAAAAAAAAGAGAGGTGTTTTTAACAGGATCTGTTACAGAGGTGTTTGTAGCAAATGTATGAGAATTGTGCGCCACAATTTTTAATAAAACCAATTTATTAACCAATTAATAAAACCTGTTAATTGGCACAGCTCTCGAGGAGATGATGCAGGCAGTGAGAAGCTTGCTATCTCAACAATCAGTTTCTCCCCAAATTCCTTTACCAGGAAATGAACCATTTTTCGGGCCCTTATCTGGCAGGTTGATTTCTCTCTCCCCAGCAGCCGGCCCCAGGTAGAGCTAGGCAACCATTTGGCTTTGTGGACATGAACACTGTGGTTCAGGCATCTCCCAGTTTCCATTGGGAAGGCTCCAACTCTCTGCAGAGTCTTCTGGTTCCCAGTTATTAGCTGAGCCGTGTTTCTCAAACCTCTGCCGAGAGAGCCTCCAGATCACCTTTTAGCCCATTAATAACTAAAGGCAGCACCTTTCAGCTCTCATCAGAACAGGTCTGCTGGTGTCTATCGTACATTCCTAGGAATTTTTATCCTGTTCAGTTAGAGCCTGATATTTTAAAGATCTAACGTAAGCCAATACAACATTGTCCCTGAGCTTCTAAATTTAGAAGCCTTAATTCACAAATGGGCATGGGGGGAGGCAGTGAAGTTGGGTGATCAACATTGAATTCCAGCACTGGATGCCTAAAGTTAGTGATTAAATGGCAAGCTTAAATGTAGAAACCTCAAGTTTAAGTGGCTATATTCAGACTAAAGTTAAGGTTTCGAAAGTTGGCTGAATATAGGCATCTAAACTGGGCACTTAGGTCCCTAAATTTTGGCACTGAGTGTCCTCTGGATATGGGGCGCCTGGTGTCTGAGTTCCAACCCTTCTAGGAGTTAATGAATATTTTACTTTAAAATACGACTTCAGTTTCTGATGCCAGCTACAACCGCACCACCACAGGGCTCTTTGAGGATTTTGCATATACAAACTGGCAACTAAAGTATGTGAATATGTATTTGCTGGCACTGCTTCTTTTAATCTTTCCCTGTTGGTAGTTATTGGTGTTTGACTGTGAGGCTGGCTGGATGTAGCTGCTCTTTCAGCTCAGGTCTGCTCAATTTGCAGGTTGCACATTTGCTTCCTGCACAGTTAAATTGGAATCTGAAGTTCAGGATATTGTGAGAATTGTGGAACAGGGGTGGAAAATTTTTTGGCAACTTAAGAGCGAGCCAAGTTAAATGTTTTTTTTTTTTCCCCTCAAAAACCTTTACTTTTTTTTTTTTCACCTAAATTTTGCAGATTTTGATCCTTTTTTGTTTAATGTTGTTCCTCTTTCTCCCCCTCCCTTTCTCTCTTCTCCATCTCCAACCTTTCTCTACCCCTCCTTTGCTTCTTCCCTTCCCTCTCTTGCTCTCCATCCCCCCAGTTCCTCCCTTTCAAGGCTTCTCCCTCTTTGTGCCTCTTCCCAGCAGCTTCGCTCCTTCCCTGGCCCAGCCCTACAGTGGCAGGAGTAGTGGCATCTTGGCCCAGGCCTACAGAGGCAGCTACTGTTAGCCTCAGTGTGGCATAAGTCCCCAAATTCTAGGTGTCCAGGCAGCTTGACACATGAGCTTTTTCCAGTCCTGATGTACCTCAGACAGTATACTGAGATGCTGATTGATGTCGCTTAACTTTCTATAGCAGCATTTACTCCAAAAGAAGAAATGCTGAAATTCCTATTTTGTATTCACTGTCCAGTAACTGGGCACGTAAAATATCATTTAAAGTAGTTGACTGAGGATATGTGGCTCAGAAATCTTGAAGCGGCTCTATACAGGCAGCTTAAAGGTTGTAGTTTTGGCCTATTCTTACTGAAGGGCCACGTTCGACATTTAAAGGAGAGAGAAAGAATTTTTAATCACTGTGGACAATATGAATTCTTGCCTCTGGCAATACCAACTTTCTAGATCTTAAGGAATGCTCTCCCATGCCTTTTCCAAATGTCTTTTTCAGTTACTTAGTCTCTCTCCAACCCCCTCTGCAATCTGTTTTTAATGCATACACTGGAATACTTTGCCAGAAAGTTGTTCAGCTGTCATAGAGGAGTTAAAAAAAAAAAAAAAAAAAAAAAAAAAAAAGAGCCTGAGATCAGAGCCAATAAATGCTAAACTTTGGTTTTAGGAAGACACTTTTGTCTTAATTATAAACAGGCAAATACAGTACAGTGCGCTCCGGCGGCGTGCACTGTTAGCTCGCGATTGGCCGCGGGTTTTCAACGTGCTATTATCCCTTACTGTATACCAACCCCCCCCCCCCCCCGAAACTAATAGCGCCCGCAACATGCAAATGCATGTTGATGGGCCTATTAGCTATTCCCGCGCCATACAGAAAATAAAATGTGCGTCCAATCCACACATTTTACTTTCAGAAATTAACGCCTGCTGGGAAAATGTACATAAAAGCAGAAAAAACTGCTTTTCTGTACACCCTCCGACTTAGTATCATAGCGATATTAAGTCTGAGGCCCCAAAATTAAAAAAAAAATTAAAAATTGGCCCGCGGCCCGGAAGACGGATGCTCAATTATGCCGGCATCCGTTTTCCGAACCCGTGGCTGTTAGCGGGTTTCAGAACCAACGCCTGCAAAATTGAGCGTCGGCTGTCAGACCCACTGACAGCCGCCACTCCTGTCAAAAAGGAGGAGCCGGGGACCGCGGGCCCTCATTTAAATACTGGATTGCGTGCCCAGGAGCCTCTGAACGCCGGCTATCCCGCTGATTTTACTGTATCGGCCTGAAAGTAAATTAGCAGAAAAGTCTTCCTCTTTATACTTCTCTTAGCTAATGTGCTTTCCTGGAGTGAGTTAGGTTAGGAGATCACCACATGAACATCTATGGAAAAGAAATCTATTCGGCTCTCAGATGGTACTTTTATTTCTGTCTAATTTTTCATTTGCCAGCTTGTAGTTATTCCTGTTGATTTTAATTTAATTGTAATACTTGTTTCTAAGGTTTTAAGTTTTTTGCATATTCCTTATTTGGTTCTTGAAGCTGGTTTATCCAGTTCATCTGTACACTTTTACAGTCTGCCACCCAAGTTCACCTGCATAGCCCTCTTCAGTGGAAAGATTAGCAGTAGTGGCTGAATCTGACAGTAATAGGATGATAAAATCAGCCTTCTAGGCATGAATAGCCTACATCTGTTAACCCCAGCTAGTTTGTTCTTGATTTAGCACTTGCCATTTACTTTACTGTAAACTAGCCTTGCTGTGGAAACACTGATGAATGCCAGCACACGGTGCAAATTCAGATCAAAGGGAACTGAAATCCAGAATAGAGTCCCTGGCTCACTCTGTTCTCTCAAATTCTGCCCAGAAGAAAGGTTTTCAACAATATCGCTGCTCCAGAATGCGTGTGATGTGTGGAAGTGTTGAGGAGCTTGTACCTCATAAGTCACTTGAATGGTTAATCCAGGAGTGGCCAAGTTTGGTCCTTGAGGGCCACAGACCATTCTGGTTTTCAGGATATCCCTGATGAATATGCATAAGAGAGATTTGCATACAGTCTGGACAGGATGCATGCAACTTATCACATACACATTCCTCAGGCTTTTCATGAAAACCTGTCTGTTGTGTGGCCCTCGAAGTGGAATTGGATAACACTGAGCTAGTCCGATTCCCAATACTTCTCCATTGCCAGAGGATGTGGTTGAAATGGATAGCAAAGCAGGGTTTACAAGAGGTTTGAACAAGTTCCTAGAAGAAATGTCAATAAAATATTATTTGCCAGGTACACTACAGAAAGCCCTTATTTATCTACTTGAATGTATTTATTACCTGTCAAGGCTCTTACTGCATCATTCTTCAAAATGCATTATGGCGTTAACACACATGAAAAATGCTGTAGCGCACGGCGCAAAGGCGTAGTTTTTTGGGGGGGGCGGGATTGGGGAGGAGTTTTGGGCGGGAATTAGTTAAATTACAGGATATATCGCACGGTCTTAATTCCAGAAATAACTACACCTTTTTCCCTGGCATTAAGCTGTGCGATATGCCCGAAATGGCCATAACGCAATTCGCGATAAATTTTTGGAATTGCATGTTGGCCATTTCTGGGCTTAGTGGAGTGGAGTAGAGGGAGAGCCTCTGGGGAGGGCCTCACTGTGTGCATCTATTTAAATCTCTATAGGAGGGCCGCCTAATAGGTTGAGGTGAGGTGTTAGTGGTGGTTCTGGGTTTAGGGGCCAGTTTCGCATGTAGAGTGAGATGTATGAATAAGAGTCCATCATGCTAGGGTGAGATAACATAGTACAACATTTCATCTTTGTTAGACTTTCCTCACTCTAAACAATGTCAAATCTTCACCAAGGTGTACTGTGCTGTTCGTACTTCTCACTCTAAATGCGAAACCACCACTAACACCTCACCTCAACCTATTAGGCGGCCCTCCTATAGAGATTTAAATACTTAACTACTATAAGGGCCTTGTAGATAGTCAGTCTCTCTCCAGCGCAGGATGCCAAAAGTTGGGTTTATTGCATTGCACCACACAGTGCGATAATACCCTAAACACGCCACCTTTTTCTTAGCGAGGACGTTATCACTGCACTTTTAAGACTTTTTGATGAATCTAGAGTTCTGTGATTTACAATTTCAACACATGTAAAACAAGAACAATACAATGACTAACACTTCACCACAATAAAATTGAATCAAAAGAATCCTGATAAAGGTACTTTAAAACATTTTAAAATATTGAATCAGAAAGGTATTTTAAAATATTTAAAATAGTCAAAAAATGCCTGTTTTGAATAAAAATGTTTTCAGCAAGGTCTTAAATGTGTTTGAGCAATCAGCTAATCTTAAATTTTCTCGGAAGCTATTTCACAATTGTGGCGTGGCAACTGAGAAAAAATGTTTGCGCGTCTCTCCCAACCAAGAGATGAGAAAAAAGAAGGGGAATAGGGCTAAGGTTGGAGGTGGAATGATTTGATGTGTTTAGTGAGGATTTGTATAGAAGGGTCAAGGTTGGGATTGATATCCCCAGCTAAGAGGAGGAGGGATGAGGGCATGGAGTAGAGGAGTAAAATCAGTGTTCAGGATGGAATGTTCTGAGAAGAGAGGTAGCAACTGCATGGGGAGAAGAGAGTAGAAGGAGGAGAATACAGGTCAGGCAGAAATGAGCAGAAAGAAGAGTGGGAGGATGTATAAAAGAGAAATAGAGCTGAAGTTTTAATGGCTTGGAGTATGCGAGGAAAAAATATAATGGTGCTGGGGTATGCTGATATGTAACTGGCTCTCCTAGCATGGAAGAAAGGGTCTCTTTAAATGAGTAGAGCGCTCCACCCTCTAGATGGTTATATAATAACAGACAGTGGGGTAGGTGACAGGGACCCTAACTAATTTGTTACTAGCAGTTAAACACTGGCTTCCGTCTCTGAAATAAAAAATTAGAATTTAAGCACATAAACGGTAATGCCAAGAGTTAAAACTTATCATCCATAGGATCCTAGCTGATGTGCATCTCTAAATGACCTCTAGACCCTTTCTCTCTACAAGGAAGCTTTGATCCTTGTACTCCTGGGGGAATTCTGTGCACAAAAACTGAAAATTCTGCAAACTTTATATTGGTCAAAATAACACAATTTACATGACATTCTTTAAGTAATTACATTTTAAATTATTACAGAAAAAGTTATTACTTAAAGTTGCAGAATTTTAAATATTTTGAGCAGAATTTCCCTAGAAATTCACTGTAAGAGTATCCTTTCCACATACACACACCCTCATACAGGTTCCCTCACTCTCTCGCACACACACATCCCCTCATACAGGGCCCTCTCTCTTGCATACACACCCACACAATCTCCCTTTCTCTCTCACACATACATCCTCATACAGGCTACCTATGTCTCTCTCTCACGCAGCCCTTCACACAGGCTCTGTCTCACACATACACAATCCCTTCACACAGGCTAGCATCCTCACATATATACAACCCCTTTTTCATACACATGAGCTCCCAATCTCTCACACACATACACTCTCCTTCACAATCTCCTCATATAGGCTCCCTCTCTCACAATCTCCTCATATAGGCTCCCTCTCTCTGAAATCCACACTCAAGCATCCCCCACCCACCCTCTTACTCCCATGCTCTCTCTCACACCCTCCTGCTCTCTGTCACCCTCCCCCCATATAGGCTCCCTCTCTGAAACCCACACTCAAGCAACCCCCCCCCCACTCCCCCTCTTACCAACCAAGCTGTCTCTCACCCTCCCCCAGACTCCCCTCTCCTCTCTCACACAACATTCTCTCTCACCGGCATCCCCCTCCCCTCATATAGGCTCCCTCTCTCTGAAGCCCACACTCAAGCATTCCCCCACCCACCGTCTCTTACCTCCCATGCTCTCTCTCACCCTCCCCTCCCCGACACACATTCTCTGACACCGGCATGCCGCGGGACGCGCTCCATTCGCGGCAAAGACGAAGGCCCGGCGCGCTTTTCGCGGCGTAAAGGGAAGGTCCCCGTGTGCCACGAATGGCGCACCGGGCCTTCATCTTCGCCGCGAACGGAGCGTGTGCCGTGGGACACGCTCCGTTTGCGGCATGCCGGGGTCTCCTCTGCTATTTTCTGCGCAGAATTTGGCAATTCTGCGCAGATGGGGAATTGTGCGCAAATTCTGCATTCCACAGTAGCGCAGAATTCCCCCAGGAGTATTCTTGGCGCTTCATGGTCTGTTGTGCATATATTAGCAGTCAAAACCAATGTTACAGTTTTATCTTGAAAACACAATCAGCATGGTTGGGTCTCATTATTAGGTCTCCTTTTATGTTCTTCTCTGTTCAATTTTTTATATATCAATACTATTTTTGAGTAATAAAATTGCATCTTTTAGATAGTAAAAGCTCCTGTTTACTAAAAAATAATAAATAATAATAAAAGAACCGTCTCTCCCTGCATCTATTTGAGTTTATTTGTGCTTTATTAATACTCAAGTCTGCTTAGTGTTCTTATAAGGAGGACCAAAGTGTCCTGTTACTGCAGAGGGTATCTGTAGAATTAGTGTTGAAGTATGAGTTATCACATTATCTACTAGTACCTCACAGTTGTCGTTATATTTGAAATCAATTCCAATTAGAAAAAGTTGTCTAAATCCGTTTTGTATTAAAACCAAATTCAGTTTGTCTCACATGCCGGCTCCTCTGCCGCATAACATGGAAAGAGAAGCACTGGCTATGTCCAAAAGACATGCTTTGTGCTGATACCTGACTTTTGAGAACTGCTGGGTGCAACAGAAGAAAGATTGCTAGGTTGTTTACAAAGCCTGTAATATGCTGAACCTCCATCCCATCTCTGCAGACCTATTGTTGCAGGAATTAATGGATGTTTGTATCTGGACTGGCCAGATACCTGTGTATGCGTGTCAGTAACTGGGACATTACCTGACTAGCTACATAGCTACATAATTGGCTGGACTAAAAGAAGGTCATAGGTCTCTCAAATCCAGCCTACAATTGATTGCCTAATCTCTGTCTCTGCCTGGTAATGAGGAAGTAAATAGATATAGTGGAGAACTGTAATGTAATAACAAAGTACCATTTACTATTCATCCTTTTCTATCTGTATTACAACTGTATCTCCTGCATGTTCAAAAAAACATCTCAAGATCATCTGAGGCATAGCGCAGCTGGAGATGCCTACAGCCTCAGACAAAGAGCCCAGATCTTCGCCTTCTGCAGCGCAGGCAGCTGGATCCTTCTGGACATGCTGTGTGGGAGTTGATTCATGCTGGCAGGAATGTTGTGCTGTAACCTCTGAGTCTGCAAAAACAAGTTATATGTCAGAAACATTGGAAAACAGTTTTTAAAGCTCTAGATTGCAGGGTAATGTAGTTGTTAGATATGGTGTTTCTTCAGCATGATGTGTTTCATTATTGATTTGGAGCTCCATGTATTTTTATTCTGACCTTTTTATGTCCCATGAAGAATTCATATATATACACTTTCTTTACAGGATTTTCTGTGGTATCCAGAAGTTAACAACTCCATGAAACAGTGCCTCAAATCTTGGAGTGAGGTTGGTACACTGAAAAAAAAGATATTGACTTTGAGGAATATTTCAGATAGGATGAGTCAAAGATCAGATAGCTTGAATCCATTCCAAATTCTTTCTCCAAGGATAAGTAGGATGGTGATACTCGCACATGGGTTACATCAGATGGAGCCCCGACATGGAAAACTTATGTCAGAGTTTCTAGAACTTTTACTTGGCCACATTGAGCATGACCTATACCACCCTCCCACACTGGGTCCCTCCAGTCTCTTCTCCGTGGAGCTGCAGCACTTAGAGAATAGCCACTGCCATTAGTAATGGTTACATGGAATAGACTTAGTTTTTGGGTACTTGCCAGGTTCTTATGGCCTGGATTGGCCACTGTTGGAAACAGGATGCTGGGCTTGATGGACCCTTGGTCTGACCCAGTATGGCATTTTCTTTCTTATGATAGTGAGTCTCGTGGTATTGGACTACTTTTTGGCCTCCTTTGAAAACTTTTCGTGGTTCTTGTGTGCTGTCACAGTGATTGACCCCTCTTCATTCTCCCTTTAATATCTTAGTCAGGGTTTTTGACATTTTGCTGGTAAGTTTCCTTTCATGTCGATCTCCCAGGGCGGCAGTGGGGTCATGCCTGCTGTTCATCGATGACCATCGCCATTGAGTTTGATTTGGCATCCCTTTTCTTTTGTCTTATCATGGCCTCATCCAGGTTTAAGTGATGCCCTCTGTGCCAGAGTACCATGTCCATCATGGATCCCCATGATGAATGTGTCCTCTGCCTGGGGGCATCGCTTTACATCCAGGGTTGCCGCAGTTGCATTGAGATGACCCTTAAGGGACATCAATTTCAACTTGACAAGATGGAGTGCCTCTTTGGGTCGCAGAAGTCCAAGCCATTGGCATCAGCATTGAGGGTTCACTGAGCCGCACCAATGGATGCTGAGCCATTGACATCCGTGGTTCTGTCAATATCGTTGGCTGATAGGGGTGCCGGAGACTGATCATTGTCAAGCTCCACTAGGCTGAGGACATAAGGCTGCTGGATTCAACAAGCATCAGCTGCCCCACCAATTGGTGGTGGTGAAATCTGCCCTCAAGAGAGCCAAGCGTTCTCAGATCCATTCCTCGGTGTCCCCAGGGAATGATCATAAAGCAATGGACGCTCTTGGGAGGAAGGCTTTTCAGGGAGCTATGTTCATTGCCCGCATAGCTTTTTACCAGCTGTACATAAGCCAGTACTCACAGGACATCTGGAAGCAGGTGCAGGAGGTGGCCAAGCAGCTACCTCAACAGCAGCAGGACACCCTCATGTCGCTGGTGCATAAGGTCTGGAGTGTGGAAAACATGAAGTCTGTGCGAACTACAATGTTTTCGAAATGGCATTGAGGGTCTCTGCAGTGGGAATCAGCACCCACAGAAATACATGGCTGCAGGCGTTGGATCTCTGACCAGAGGTACAGAAAACCTGCTGACATGCTGTGCACTGGAGAAAATCTCTTCAGAGATAAGGTGAAGGATGTAGTGGCCCAGATCCAGGACCATCATGAGACCCTTCAGCAATTCTCTGCCAGCATTCCAGACCTGTCTTCCTCATCTAGAAAGTCTGCGAGATCAGAGCAGAAGTCTTTCTTTCACAAGAGGAAGTGATATTCTCCACCCTCTCACTCCCGTACACAACATTAGAGCTCTTGCGGCCATTCCAGGCAGCAAAGAGCTCCAAAGACCCAACTGGCGCCTCAGTCAACTCCTGGGTTGGGGTTTTGACTGGTCGAAGGGAGCATAACCTGGTCTCCTGTAATGGTTGGCGATGGACCTGCCAGTTGAGGAAGGCTACATTTCTTTGTGAACCAGTGGTCCAGTGTAACATCAGACCAATGGGTTCTTTCCATCGTCTGTCAGGGTTATCAATTAAACCTTTTGTATGCTCTGCCAAATTGCCCTCCAAGTCCATTTTGGGGTCCAGTAGCACATTAGGAGGTGCTGCTTGATGAGCTCTTCTCCCTCTTAATAGCCAGAGTGGTCAAACCTGTTCCAGCAGGGAAAAGAGGACAGGGATTTTACTCCAGGTACTTCCTGATTCCAAAGAGAACAGGAGGACTTCATCCCATCCTAGACCCGAAGGCCTTGAACAAATTTCTCCAAAAACAAAAGTTCAAGATGGTTTCCCTGGGAACTTTGATCCCTGTACTGCAAAAAGGGAACTGTCTATGCTCCCTTGATCTGAAGGAGGTGTACACCAACATCGAGATCTTCCCCAGTCATTGGAAGTATCTCAGATACTTGCCATTTGGACTCGCATCAGCCCCACGTGTCTTTACAAATGCCTGGCTGTGGTGGTGGCGTACCTACGCAGGAGGGGAGTGCATATCTTCCTTTATTTGGATGATTGGCTGGTCAAGAGCACCTCTCAGGCAAGGGCCGTCAGGTCTATGCGTCTGACCATCCGGGTGTGGACTCACTAAGGTTCGTCATCAATTACCCAAAGTCCCATCTCAGCCCATCCCCGCAATTGGTCTTCATGGGAACCTTGCTAGTCACGGCTCAGATGAAGGCCTTCTTGCCTTGTAAAAGGGCCATCAACCTGATGGTCATAGCAGCAAAGATTCACCAGAGCCAGCAGGTGTTAGCTTGGCACATATTGAGGTTGTCGGGTCACATGGCCACAACAGTTCATGTCACTCCCTTGGCATGCTTGTACAGGGTAGCCCATGGAAAAATAGCCCACCTCCAATACCAGTGCATTGGAGGTAGGCTGCTTTTCCATGGGCCACCTGTACATGAGAGCAGCCCAATGGACTCTGAGATCTCCGTGACATCAATCCACACAGAGCCTCCAGGACCTCATCTGAGTCGCTCAACCCCTCCAGGACTCATGATTCTGGTGGCAGGTAATTCCAGATCTGGAACGGGGGATTTCCATTCAAAGTTCTCCTATCCAAATTGTCATAACCATGGATGCGTCCATCCTGGGCTGAGGAGCTCATATAGATAGGCTCAGCATTCAGAGTATCTGGTCTGCCTAGGAATGCTGTTGCCAATTCAACTTCCTGGAGCTCTGGGCGATCAGGTACACACTATGGGCATTCAGAGATCAACTGTCCAACAAAGTTGTCCTGATTCAGAGCAACAAACAAGTAGCGATGTGGTAGGTCAACAAGCAGGGAGGTACGGACTTGTATCTCCTGTGTCAGGAGGAGGTTCAGATCTGGTCCTGGACCCTGTATTAGCAGACAGACTGAGTCATAGGTTTCACAGATCTTGCCAACCTCCGACCTATAGCCTCCCTTACTTCCCTATCAAAACTCATTGAATCTACTGTTTTACATCAACTAAATGATTATCTCTCAGAACATGAAATCCTACATCCCTGTCAACATGGTTTTCGCAAAGATCATTCTACTGAGACTCTACTCCTATCATATTTTGATACCTATCTACGTGGCTTTGATTCAAATACTGATTTCATGTTGGTATTTCTAGACATTTCAGCTGCGTTTGATACCTTAGATCACCAAATACTTATATCCAGTCTTCAGTCAATAGGACTAAACTCAACAGTACTCAATTGGTTTAAAAGTTACCTATCGAACCGAACTTATCAGATCAATATTGGTTCACATTCCTCAGCTCCATACACAATTCATTCTGGTGTTTCCCAAGGATCTTCACTATCACCTATTCTCTTTAACATTTACCATATTCCATTATGTCACATTCTTTCAGCTTTGGATGTCCAATTCAAAATATATGCTGACGATATACAATTTTTCGTTCCTTATAAAAACTCTTGGTCATAAACTCTATCCACTGTAGCCTTATACGTAAATATTATAGACAAGTGGCTATCTCATAGCTGCTTAAAATTAAATCCCCAAAAAACGGAAATTCTATTCCTCAGCTTAATTACTGACCTGTCCAACGGTCCCCCCTTACATCTACTATTAAATGGTATTTCTATACCGATTCTTACAAAAGCCCGTAATTTAGGAGTTTTACTAAACTCCAACTTGTCATTGTCTCAGCACATTTTCTTAACAGTTAGAAATTCTTTTTACAAATTACATCTCTTAAAATGCCTACATCCAATTCTATTCTATTGGGATTTCCACTCTGTCCTTCAATCTTTAATCTTTTCAGGACTGACTACTGTAATGGCCTGTAATTGGGACTACCGGACTCTGCATTCAAGCCGTTACAACTAATACAAAACTCAGCTGCCTGTATCCTAACTGGCTCACCTGTCAAAAACCACATTTCTCCCACATTATACACTTTACATTGGCTGCCTATTAAATTTTGAATACAGTATAAAATCCTGACCATTGTACATTCACTATTACATAATCCATCCTCAATCTGGCTTTACACTATTCTTCAAATTTACAAACTAACCAGTTATTTAAGGTCTCTGAACAAAAACCTATTAGATATTCCATCAGTACGCCAAGCATGTTTAAATATTACAAGAAACAGAGCATTCTCAGTAGCTGGCCCACAAATATGGAACTCATTACCTACACCGCTTCGTCAAATTTAAAACCCAAAAGAATTCAAGAGATCATTAAAAACCTATCTTTTCTCAAAAGCATTTGCCATCCCAGATACAGATCTATTGTAAACTTAACACATCCATCATTTTTCATTTTGTACTCCAAAGTCATGCGGAACAGATCTTCTTTTTTTATCTCTTGTTTGTAAAGTTTAAAGTTGGTTATTATTTTAAAATTTTGTTTTATAACTTTTAATTTTTATTATAATTCATGATTGTATTTTTTCTATTTTTTCATTTTTGATTGCTTACGAACATTGTACATCGTTTTGATCAATGTTTTATTGTTAGACGGTATATAAATAATTTAAAATAAATAAATGCCTTCAGACCCTATGAATTGTCTCTGGACCAAGGGATCACAAATTGGATCTTCCGCCTCTGGGGAACTCAAGATGTGGATCTATTTGCAGCACTTTGGAACAGGAAGGTTCATCAGTTCTGCTCCCTATATTGGGCATGTGATAAACCAGCTTTGGACGCCCTCGTCCAACATTGGGGCATGGGCCTTCTATATGCATATCCTCGGACTTCACTGGTAGCAAAGACTCTCTTGAAGCTTTGTGAGGACAAAAGGACTATGAGTCTTATAGCCCCTCATTGGCCGAGACAAGTCTGGTTTCCACTCCTACAGAAGTTGTCCATCCGGAAACCAGTCTGGGAACTTCCCAGCTCTCACCACACAAGATTGAGGCAGGTTGCAGCATCCCAACCTCTAGGCCCTAATGCTCACAGCCTGGATGTTGAAAGGCTAATTCTGCAACCACTCGGTCTCTCAGAGGATGTGTCTCGGGTCCTGGTGGCTACTAGAAAGTCCTATGGACTGAAGTGGAGGAAGTTTTCCATGTAGTGTGAGCAGAAGGCTTTAGATCCTTTCTCCTCCCCCCCCCCCCCCCAAAAAAAACAAACAAAAAACCCCAAACAAAAAAACCTGCTTGATTACCTTCTACACCTTTTGGAAGCTGGCTTGAAAACCAATTCCATTAGGGTTCATCTAAGTGCAATTGGCACCTACCATTATGGAGTAGATGGTACACCCATCTTTGTACAGCCTATAGTTGTACACTTAGGAGGGGCCTGCTTCAATTGAAGCCTTCCAGTCTGTCTTGGGACCTAAATGTGGTGTTAGCTCAGCTGATGAAAGCTCCTTTGGAGCTGCTGTGCTCCTGTGACCTGAAATACCTGATCTGGAAGGTCATATTTTTTTCTGGTGGTCATTTCAGCATGCAGCTCCAGGCCTTAGTGACTTATCAATCTTATACTAAGTTTTTCCATCATAGGGTGGTCCTGCGTATGCATCCTAAGTTCCTGCCTAAAGTGGTGATGGATTTCCATCTTAAGCTGTCCATCGTCCTGCCAACATTCTTTCCCAGCCACCATTTGCACCAAGGCGAACAAGCACTGCACAGTTTGGACTGTAAGAGAGCCTTAGCCTTCTATCTGGAGCGGACAGAAGCCCATAGACAATCCACCCAACTTTTTGTTTCTTTTGATAGAAATAGGTTGGCATTGCTATTGCCAAACAGACATTATCGGATTGGCTAGCAGATTGCAGCTCATTCTGTTATGCCCAGGTGGGACTGCATCTTGGGACCAAGTGAAGGCTTATTCTGTCCGAGCCATGGTGGCATCTGTGGCTCACTTGCGAACAGTCCCCATGGAGGAGATCTGTAAGGCTGTGATGTGGAGTTCTCTCCACGTACACACATCTCACTATTACTTGGTTAGGGATGGCCAACACGATAATTGGTTTGGCCAATCTGTCCTTCGGAATTTGTTTGAGATGTAGAACCCAACTCTCTCCTGCCTAGGATCCCTTGTTTGGGTTCAGGCTGTCTCCTCTTCTGTTGCAAACATCACCATTGTTGTGCCTGTTGGAACCTGATTTGGGTGTCTCTTGGTCCCCTTTTTTGTTGGGGGGGGGGGGTGCAACCTGTAGCTAGGGATTCACCCATATGTGAGGTCTACCATCTTGCTTGTCCTCGGAGAAAGCAGAGTTGCTTATCTCGAACAGGTGTACTCCTGAGGACAGCAAGATGTTAGTCCTCATGAAACCCATCCACCACCCTGTGGAGCTGGGCTTCTCTTATTCTAATTCTTTATTGTAAGACTGAAGAGGGACCCCCGCATAGACGCATGGTATAGGGCATGCTGGGCATGCTCAATGTGGCTAAGTCTCTTTGTTGGGGCTCCATCTGATGATGTCACCCATGAATGAGGACTAACATCCTGCTGTTCTTGGAGAACACCTATTACAGGTAAGTAGCTCTGCTTTTCCTTACTCCTGGATACTTTCTCAGTACTTCTGCCCCATTTCTCCCTTCTCCTGCTCACGTACAGACATCATACATTGTGGATCCAGTGTTGACCCCTAGTGTTAGTAAGGAATTCCTTCATTTCCGCAGGAATTGTTATTTAAGATTAATGTAGCAGTGCTGGTCAGCAGGTCAATCGGACCACTTTAGCATGCTGCAGGTTTCCTTTGCCATTTAATGAGCTAAGACACAGAGTGTGTGACAGTGCATCATGTGGTAACAGACATTCCCAACCAGCATGCCTAAAGGATATTTTCCATTAGAGCAACAGAACTAGCCTAACCTTTTTAATATAATTTATTTTTCATTTAATTCATTGAGGCCCCCTCTTTTCATTGTGATATGTTTCATATCCTAGGAGACAGAAATGTTGAAAGTGCCTCCTGTGCAGTTGCCACAAATCTTAGTAAATTGGGGCTCTCTAATGGTAGCATCACAGAATAAATGCAAAGCATTGAAGAGCTGAAGACTGGATTCTAGCAAGGAAATTTTAAGACAGGGATGTGAACATACAAAAATACTACTGTAGTTTAAAAAAGTAGATATAACTTATGTATTAGAACAAAATAGAACAGAGACAGGAATAAAACCATAAGAGGAAGAGTAAAGCCTAGATGCAGGAAAGCTCTTATTTTGAAGAATCTAGCAAATTGTGAACATAGCCTGATTTTCAAGTTAAGATGAAATGCAAATAATCATTAAGTCTTTCATGTTGTGCAAACATTCTTTGCATGTTGCAATAACTTTTGTTGGATAAACATAATAATAATCCAGATATGTTGTTTACCATGAGCTTTCGAGACAACATTGTTCCCTTCTTAAATCTTTTTTTTTTTTTCCCTTCCCCCCAGAGGAAAAATACTCTAAAACTGTATTTCTTAAGCCTATCCCAGAGTACCCTATAGCCAGTCGGGTTTTCAGATTATCCATGATGAATATGCATAAGATAGATTTGTATGCAATAGAGGTAAATGCATGCAAATGTTTCTTGCTCATTTGTTATGGATATCCTGAAATCCTAACTGGCTAGAGGGTACTCCCAGGCCGGCTTAGAGAAGCATTGTTCTAGAACAAGAGGCTCAAGGAAGTAGACTCATGAACATCATAAGAAATCATTTCCTTGAGGATAGAGTAGTGGATATATGGAATGGCTTCCCAGGGTTGGTGGTGGAGACACAAATTTTAGGAGTCGAGAAAGCAAAGGCTGAGGATTCCTAATTTCAAAGAAGTGACGGGAAAGCCAAAGAACAAGGGTGTACAGCATAGTACAAGGAATAAAATTAGGTAGACTAGATGGATGGGCCTTATTTGTTGCCATATTCTATGGCTGTGATAGGAACATGTTTGGGAGGTTGTAGTGTTGCATACAACCCTCACTTTGCTCCCTTGATCATAAGGGGAGAAGTGGTGGGGATTAAAAGAGCGAATAAAGGAAGCACAATTCAGTGTTATTGCAGGCCATGAGGTAGTCTGCAGGTTGCAATTCCCCAGAAACCATCTGGGGCAGTTTGGTGGTAGCCAGGTACTGTCCATCAAACCCATGGGAGACTAGGAGGTTAGATGCTCTGTTAACAGCTTACACTAGCTGGTCATTCAAGCTGCATTAGGGCTCTAAAGTGTGTTATCACCGCGATATACGTGATATTTTGCATCTCCTCACCCAGATACCCTCTCCTATTACAATGACTTTCTTTGTATGCGATATGCATTCATGAATAATGCAAAAGCATGCAAAGAAGGTCATTAATAAACAGTTCGATGCAAATATATCACGGCTGACCAAGAAGGTGATCAGCCGTGATAAAATAACACCACCTCCTAGGGAAGCATTAGATGTGCGGCGGGAGACCAGGGAAATTAACGCGGTCCTGAGGCTCCCACCGCACATTTGAAGTATCTGTTTAAAAAAAACAAAAAAACCATGGCCAAGCGGGGTGTTTGAGCAGCGATCAGTGCTGACCCATGTTTCAACCCAGAGCTACCAGTTGAGGTGGCCCTGACTCCCCCAAAAATGAAAAATGTCCTAGCGTGTAGCAGATGGACTCAGGACCAATGGGTATAGTGTACTCCTGATAGCAGTTGGAGATTGATCAGATTTCAATCTGACGTCAGCCCTAGTACATATACCTCTGCAGGAAGTGCAGCTCTTCAGTATTTTCCGTCTCCATAGAAGTTAGGGACTCTATGCACGCTCGCACAGCGTTAGAGTAATTTTACCAAAGAAAACCAAAATAAGAAGAAATCTTACCTCTACAGACGAGGCCCGCTCTCCTGCGGTGACACCCATTGGGTCCCTCCCCCAGTTGAGAATTCCCGAGATAATTTCTGCGATCCCTCGGAGGTAAGCCTCGTCCGGCGGCCAACCCTCGGCGGGGACCTAGTCCCCAACATTGGGTGAGGCTGAGAGGCAGCGGGTGCAACTTCGAGCGCGGCGGTGAAGGTATTTTCCCTCTCCCCCCCGCAGCCGGAGACCGCCCGGAACGAGACCGGGAAGCGCAGAGACAAGGTAAGGAAGAAATCTATTTAAAATTAATGACTGGAAAAGGAACAGTATGCAAATCCACGGCTCTCGTGCTAAACTTTCAAAAGGGAAACTTTGATAAAATGAGAAAAATTGTTAAAGAAAACTGAAAGGAGCAGCTACAAAAGTAAAAAGTGTGCAAGAGGCGTGGTTATTGTTAAAAAAATACCATTCTAGAAGCACAGTCCAGATGTATTCTACACATTAAGAAAGGTGAAAAGAAGGCAAAACGATTACCGGCATGGTTAAAAGGGGAGGTGAAAGAAGCTATTTTAGCCAAAAGATCTTCATTCAAAAATTGGAAGAGGGATCCAACAGTAGAAAATAGGATAATGCATAAATGATGGCAAGTTAAATGTAAGACATTGATAAGACAGGCTAAGAGATAATTTGAAAAGAAGTTGGCCGTAGAGACAAAAACTCACAGTAAAAACTTTTTTAAATATATCCGAAGCAGAAAGCCTGTGAGGGAGTCAGTTGGACCGTTAGATGATCGAGGGGTTAAAGGGGGCACTTAGAGAAGATAAGGCCATCGCGGAAAGATTAAATGATTTCTTTGCTTCGGTGTTTACTGAAGAGGATGTTGGGGAGCTACCCGTATTGGAGAAGGTTTTCATGGGTAATGATTCAGATGGACTGAATCAAATCACGGTGAACCTAGAAGATGTGGTAGACCTGAGTGACAAACTGAAGAGTAGTAAATCACCTGGACCGGATGATATACACCCCAGAGCTCTGAAGGAACTCAAAAATGAAATTTCAGACCTATTAGTAAAAATTTGTAACCTATCATTAAAATCATCCCCTGAACCTGAAGATTGGAGGATAGCAAATGTAACCCCAATATTTAAAAAGGGCTCTAGGGGTGATCCGGGAAACTACAGACCGGTTAGCCTGACTTCAGTGCCAGGAAAAATAGTGGTAATTGTTCTAAACATCAAAATCACAAAACATATAGAAAGACATGGTTTAATGGAACAAAGTCAGCATGGGTTTACCCAAGGCAAGTCTTGCCTCACAAATCTGCTTCACTTTTTTGAAGGAGTTAATAAACATGTGGCTAAAGGTGAACTGGTAGATGTAGTATACTTGGATTATCAGAAGGCGTTTGACAAAGTTCCTCATGAGAGGCTTCTAGGAAAAGTAAAAAGTCATGGGATAGGTGGCGATGTCCTTTCGTGGATTGCAAACTGGCTAAAAGACAAGAAACAGAGAGTAGGATTAAATGGACAATTTTCTCAGTGGAAGGGAGTGGACAGTGGAGTGCCTCAGGGATCTGTATTGGGACCCTTATTTTTCAATATATTTATAAATGATCTGGAAAGAAATACGACGAGTGAGATAATCAAATTTGCAGATGACACAAAATTGTTCAGAGTAGTTAAATCACAAGCAGATTGTGATAAATTGCAGGAAGACCTTGTGAGACTAGAAAATTGGGCATCCAAATGGCAGATGAAATTTAATGTGGATAAGTGCAAGGTGATGCATATAGGGAAAAATAACCCATGCTATAGTTACACAATGTTAGGTTCTACATTAGGTGCTACAACCCAAGAAAGAGATCTAGGCGTCATAGTGGATAACACATTGAAATCGTCGGTTCAGTGTGCTGCGGCAGTCAAAAAAGCAAACAGAATGTTGGGAATTATTAGAAAGGGAATGGTGAATAAAACGGAAAATGTCATAATGCCTCTGTATTGCTCCATGGTGAGACCACACCTTGAATACTGTGTACAATTCTGATCGCCGCATCTCAAAAAAGATATAATTACGATGGAGAAGGTACAGAGAAGGGCGACCAAAATGATAAAGGGAATGGAACAGCTCCCCTATGAGGAAAGACTAAAGAGGTTAGGACTTTTCAGCTTGGAGAAGAGACGGCTGAGGTGGGATATGATAGAGGTGTTTAAAATCATGAGAGGTCTAGAATAGGTAGATGTGAATCGGTTATTTACTATTTCGGATAATAGAAAGACTAGGGGGCACTCTATGAAGTTAGCTTGTGTGACACATTTAAAACTAATCAGAGAAAGTTCTTTTTCACTCAACGCACAATTAAACTCTGGAATTTGTTGCCAGAGGATGTGGTTAGTGCAGTTATTATAGCTGTGTTTAAAAAAGGATTGGATAATTCTTGGAGGAGAAGTCCATTACCTGCTATTAATTAAGTTGACTTAGAAAATAGCCACGCTATTACTAGCAACGGTAACATGGAGTAGACTTAGTTTTTGGGTACTTGCCAGGTTCTTATGGCCTGGATTGGCCAGTGTTGGAAATAGGATGCTGGACTTGATGGACCCCTTGGTCTGACCTAGTATGGCATGTTCTTATGTCTCCGAAGCTCAAGGAGTCGCACAGGTCGCCAGCCGGCACCAGTGCCACCGGGTTGATCTGCCTTAGCAGGGCTAGACCCCAGTCAGATCCGAGGGTCCTCCCACGTGGAGACCCTCCGAGGTGGTCGCCGTCACCATTTTGATCTGTTCGCCACCCTGTCCGCCGTTCCGATCCGTGCGTACAGAGGCGAGCTATGCGCGCACATACCTTGTGCGCACAAGCGAGGCGCATAGCCACGCGCTTACTGTGCCAGGCGCATAACTTCAATCTGTGCGCACAATAGTGCGCACCAAACCTACGCGCACAACTTCGACGCACCGGAGCGCACAACTGTATTTTACGCACACAAGCCATGGCACCACCGGAAAAGAAACTCAAGGCTCAGGGCCTTTGCCCAGCGTGCCACATTAGAGCTGCACAGCATGAGTAGGCCACGGCCCTGTGTATACAGTGCGAAGAGGCCCTAGGGGATCCAACTCATGGCCCTCCCCAGCCGGTACCGGGTTCCAGCCTCTCGAGCAGTACGCCAGACCTAGCATTGCACAGCGGGACCCCCCCTCAAACGGGGCTCCCCAGGGACACTGTGCCCCTTAGTCTAGACCCAGCATCTATCTCCTGGGTGGAATTCTTCAAAGGTCTGCATACCTTCGTCCACATGCAACCGGGTCCTCCTATAATACAGCCACAGGCTCCACCAGAGGACCTCAACATCCTGGGACCCTCTATGCCCAGGGAAGTGATCCCACCACCCAGAAGCCCCACCTTTGGGGACACTGACAACTTGGATGAGGATTCAGAGCCCCCCTGGAGGAAGGGGAACTCCCTCCGGGGACAGAGCCCCACTGAACCATGAGATGCTTCTTCATCAAGGACGAGCTTCCAGACCTGGTCACACACAGCTTAAAAGAGCTTGCTATCCCGGGCACAAGTGCCTCAGGGGAAGCTAAGACGAACCCCCTACTAGAGGGACTCCATCAGACCTCCCGCCATTTCCCACTACTACAAGTCGTCCAGCAACTAATTGACCTGCGTTCAAAGGGGGGCAGGCTCTGGCAGCCATGTACCCTCTGGACCCAGCCGCCAAAGATCTCCTGGCATGTCCGAAAGTGGATGCCATGGTCTGCGCGGTCTCGAAGCGCACTACTATCCCGGTGGAGGGAGGAGCAGCACTCAAGGATGCTCAAGACAGACGTCTGGAATCTATCCTCAAACAGTCCTTTGACATCTCCGTTATGTCTTTACACATCGTGGCCTGCTGTGCCGTGGTGACACGAGCCTGCTTATCACAGACCAGGAACAACACTCCTGGGGAGGCCCTGGAACCAGCAGTATCATTCCTCGTGGATGCCGCTTCTGATCTGCTGCGCACTGCAACTAGAGGAGTGTCATCCGCCGTGGCAGCCAGAAGACAACTCTGACTCCGAAACTGGTCAGCCGACGCATCCTCCAAATCGAGACTCACAAGAATGCCTTTCAAGGGAACACTCCTGTTCGGAAGCGAACTAGAGAAATTAGCCAATAAATGGGGCGAGTCCCCACTGCTGCAGCTACCAGAGGACAGGAATAAGAGAAACCAGCGATCTTTCCTCTGAACCTCCAGGGGCAGAGGATCACAGCGCTTCAACCCATATAGAAGCACATATCAAGCGGCCCGCCCCACAGGCCGAAGCCAGTCCTCTTGGAACAAGCACAACAAAAGGGGAGCCAGCCCAGGCCCCAGCCGCACCCAACAATGAAAATCAGCCGGCCCGTCCAAAGGAAGAAGCCATAGGGGGCAGACTTGCCCTATTCTACCAAAGATGGGTCAAGATAACTTCGGACAAGTGTGTCCTATCCATCATTTGAGAGGGATATTACCTGGATTTCCACTACCTCTCTCTGGACAAGTTTGTGGAATCCCCCTGCCACGACCCTTCCAAGAGGATGGCAGTGGAAGCTACACTGACCAGATTGCTAGCCTTAGAGGCTATAACACCGGTGCCTCCACAACAAATAAATACTGGACATTATTCCATCTATTTTATCATCCCCAAGAAAGAAGGAATGTTCAGACCCATCCTGGACCTCAAGGCGGTCAACCGTCACCTGAAGATTCCTCACTTCTGCATGGAAACCCTACGCTCTGTAATAAGGGCGATACAGCCGGGAGAGTTCCTTACATCCCTGGATCTGTCGGAAGCCTGCCTATACATTCCAATCCATCAAGAGCATCAGCGTTTTCTACGCTTCTCGATCCTGGACAGTCACTACCAGTTCCGGGCACTACCATTCGGGTTAGCCATTGCACCCTGGACATTCACCAAGATCATAGTGGTGGTGGCAGCAACACTAAGGAAGGAAGGAATCCATGTGCACCCTTATCTAGACGATTGGCTGATCAGGGCGAAATCCCCAGAGGAAAGCCACCAGGCAACCAACAGATTCAAAACTCTACTGGAGAGCCTTGGGTGGGTGGTCAACACAAACAAGAGCTGCCTGCAGCCCTCCTAATCTCTGGAATACTTGGGAGTCTGGTTCGACACCAGACAAGACAAGGTCATCCTGACACCGACAAGGAGATCAAAACTGATGACCCAGCTGCAAACCCTGTTGAGCAAACTTCGCCCCACAGCAGGGGATTACCTACAATTCCTCGGCCTCATGGCTTACACACTAGAAGTAGTGCCATGGGCACGAGCTCACATGAGCCCCCTACAATGCTCACTACTATCACGATGGAATCCACTGTCCCAGAATTACACTGTATGTCTTCAGCTCCTGGACAGAGTTTGGACCCAACTACGATTGTGGCTACAAGAAGGCCATCTGAGCTAGGGAAAGAGACCATCCTCACCAACCTGGATCCTGCTCACCACGGATGCTAGCCTACGAAGATGGGGAGCACACTGCCAGGAGCTAACTGCCCAAGAGCAGTGGAACAAAGAAGAGTCAGGATGGAACATCAATCGCCTAGAAGCCCGGGCAGTCAGACTAGCCTGCCTATGGTTCGGTCACAGACTCCGAGACAAAGCAGTCAGAGTAATGTCGGACAATGCCACAACAGTGGCCTACATCAACCGTCAGGGAGGAACCAGAAGCCAACAGGTGTCTCTGGAAATAGACCCCCTAATGTCATGGGCGGAAGCGAATCTTCAAGAGATCTCTGCCGTCCACATCGCTGGGAAAGACAACGTCACTGCGGATTACCTCAGCAGAGAAAGTCTAGACCCAGGAGAATGGAGGCTATCGACCACAGCATTCCAATTGATAGTAAACCATTGGGGAACACCAACCATGGACCTCTTGGCAAACCAGTCCAACGCTCAAGTGCCCAGTTTCTTCAGCCACAGGCAGGAACCCCAGTCCCAGGGAATCGATACCCTGGTACAGACCTGGCCACAGGAGACTCTGTTATAAGCCTTCCCGCCGTGGCCCCTATTGGGTGCAATCATCCACAAGAGAGAACACCACAGGGGACTAGTACTTCTAGTGGCCCTGGATTGGCCAAGAAAACCGTGGTACGCAGACATGCAAAGACTGCTGACAGGGAGCCCCCTTCCACTACCTCCACACAGAGACCTGCCCCAACAGGGACCGATCCTCCACGAAGATCCAGCTCGATTCTCTCTTATGGTATGGCCATTGAGAGGACTCGCCTAAGGAAGAGCGGATACTCGGGGGCAGTAATTGACACCCTATTCCAAGCGCGCAAGTTCTCCACATCCCTAACATACATAAGGATTTGGAGAGTATTCGAAGCCTTGTGCGAGGACCGCGACATCATACCACGCTCAGTCAAAATTCCTGCGATTTTGGAATTCCTGCAGAACGGCCTACAGAAGGGATTGTCTCTCAACTCCATCAAGGTACAGGTGGCCACATTGGCATGCTACGGAACCAAGAGTGAGAGCGGCAGCAAAGCCTCTCACCCGGATGTCTCCCGCTTTCTGAAAGGAGTCAAGCAGATCCGACCACCCCTAAAGTGGCCAGTGCCTCTTTGGAACCTCAACCTGGTCCTAGATTTCCTAGCAGGAACCTCCTTCAGACCTCTCCGCGGCCGATCTCTCCAATTATTAACATTGAAGACAGCCTTCCTGCTGGCAGTCTGTTTGGTCCGTCGTGTATCCGAGCTACAAGCACTGTCCTGCCAAGAGCCATTCCTCAGACTCATCCCGGGAACCATCCAGTTACGCACAGTTCCATTGTTCCTCCCCAAAGTGGTGTCTCACTTCATCTCAACCAAACCATCTTGCTACCATAGCCAGATGAGCATAAGAATTCGGAAGAAGCTTGAAGTCTACGCCATCTCAACGTCGGCAGGTTCCTAGTCAGATACCTGGAAAGATCAGAATCCATACGAAAGACGGACCATCTATTCATCCTTCACAGCGGGAAGAAGCAAGGGGAAGCGGCCTCGCGAGCAACCATAGCCCGCTGGATCAAAGAAATCATCAAGGCGGCCTACGTAGAAGCAGGCAAGCCACCGCCTTTACAAGTCTAGGCCCATTTCACTAGAGCCCAGGCAGTGTCCTGGGCGGAAACTAAGATACTGTCACCCGCCGAGATCTGCAGGGCGGTGACATGGTCCTCCATCCACACCTTCTCCAGGTTTTGCCGCCTGGATGTTCAGGCTCAGGAGGACAAAGCATTTGCATGGGCAGAACTAAGTGGGTCACGGGCAGCCTCCCACCCGGTTCGGGAGTAGCTTTTATACATCCCATTGGTCCTGAGTCCCTCTGCTACACGCTAGGAAATGGAGAAATTACTTACTGATAATTTCGTTTTCCTTAGTGTAAACAGATGGACTCAGCATCCCACCCACGGCTGCCGTTACTCATGGACTTCTTGGGTGACATCCCCGGGAGCGAGTGTTTCACGGGTAAGTCATGCTTTCCTTCAGCTAGGACACTCATCCTACCGGGTGTCGACGTTTCTCAGTTGTGGGCACTGGCGGTCTCCAGCTATAACCAATTCAACCGGTTCAAATTAATCAAGTTATCCAAGTTATAAAGTTAATCAAGTTGTTCAAATTATTCAGTCACACATATATCCACAATGCTTTTCGAGGAGAATACTGAAGAGCTGCACTTCCTGCAGGGGTGTATGTACTGGGGCTGACGTCAGATTGAAATCTGATCCGTCTCCAACTGCTAACAGGAGTACACTATGCCCATTGGTACTGAGTCCATCTGTCTACACTAAGGAAAACAAAATTATCAGGTAAGTAATTTCTCCATTACTGGAAATATGCATGCAATGCCCCCCCCCCCCCCAGCCCCCCTAATGCTCAAGCTCTTCAGCCCCGACCCCTTCCAGAGCTCCCCTTACCTTATCCTGGATCTCGCATTGGGGACGGGTGCACCCTTGTACCCCTACCGGTTGGTGCCGTTTTGAAAAACCCGTCCCCAATGCGTGATCAGTGATAAGCTAAGAAGGGCCTTTGGGGGGGGGGGGCTGCTGCCGCACGCATACTTCAAACTTTTATTTTGGGGGAGTTGGGAGCCACCTTAACGGGCAGCCCCAGGTTGAAATGGGATTCAGCTATGACCCCCATTTCAACCTCCCTGTTTGCCCATGGTTTATTTTTTTGGCAGGTAACTGCCTTTTAAGGCGATGGCGATCCCATGAGTTTGGGGCTGCCATCGCGTTATTTTGTGTCATGGTGTTTGGCCTGGACCCAAAAGAGAGTGCCATCGAGCTGCGATGTGTTTTTGGGGGAAGAGCCCTTCTAGCACAGTGAACACCCCCTCCCCCCATGGGACCCTCCTCCTGCGAGAAAACATTATGGCTTGATGAATGTATGTAAGGGTGTATGTTTCATACACATCTGAAGATGGGATCTAATGGGGTCTCCATTACATTCATGCAATTCAGCATGTTAGGATAACTTACATTGGGACAACAAAAGGTAGGACAGCAAGCAAAGAATTCAAACCATGAGATCTGTCATAGAGAGCAATCTATTATTTTTTGAAAGATGAGAACATGGCGTCACTTAGGACATTAAACAATCTGGTGGGGGATAATTTAGTCAGAAAGATATACATGTATATTAAAAAAAAAAAAGTGTTTAATTTCAGCTGGGTGTTGTTTTTGTCAACTTTAAAACTAAGATGTAAACTAGAGTGTAAAAAAAAAAATGCTGTCTGCATTTCCTAAAAACACCGCGCAGTTTGGGTGATGGGCCTACTTGGCTCTGGATCCATCAGAGCACATTTTCAGTGCGAGAGAATACCAGAATAGGGGCATCAGCACACGATCCTGACCAGCAGTGACCCGAGTCCCGCAGTGCCAGCTTATCTGCATTCAAGCGTTAAGAGTAAAGAGCAAAACAAGGATAAACGTGATTCATCCATGGTTCTGCAGCATACCTTAGATACGAAATGGACTGTAAAAGTATTATGTGTCTGTTGTGAGATAACTGCTGCAAACATTCATGTTGCATGATCAACAAAAGAGTTCTACTTTCTGTAAAGATTCCCCAAAATGAGTAACACTGTTTCTTTTGTGTTTAGAATTCTGTGTCAAGGCCGAATGTAATTATGCTGGGAGCAGCTACGGTAAGTCATTAATTCTTCTGTGTTGTGAATGCCATCTCACTTTCTATTTTCTTCTGTAATTATGATGAGCCATAACTGTGAACATATTTTTGTGTTTCCATTTTGGAAAAGTTTGTGATCAAATGTCTGTAGAAAACGTGTGTCCCCTTTAATGTAGAGAATTGGTCTAGGTCAGGCACAGTATTTAAAACAAAAATCTGTCTAGATCAAAAGCATTATTAGTGATTCTCTGTTTTGTAGAAATCTGAGAGAGTCAATTTTGGGAAAATATCGCTCCAAAGTTTTTACTACTCTTAAAGAGCCCAGTTGGCCGTGGTACACAATTAATTCATGCAAACGGATGGGTTCAGAATTCTGCAAGTATTTTAGAAACTGTGTGGCAGTTCCATACAATTTATAAAGTACCATGTATTTCTGCCTTTGAAAGTACAGTGGACCCTCAAGTTACAACCAGCCTGACATACGAACAACTTGGGTTACAACCAAAATGTTAATTTTGAGTTACAACCAAAGTCTTGAGTTACAACCTGAATGCTGGCTAAGGCCATGTGTATCCGCTCGTGCGTACGGTTGCTTCTGATTGGGCATATTTTCCTGTCAATCGTGTTTTTTTGGATTTGGTGGGTGGGACGTCTGCTCTGCTGTTGCAGTGATTGGCTGCTGCTGCTGCCGATGAGGCCTGTACATCTCGGGCGCACCCAGAGCTGCAAATGTTCACAGGAGCACGTAGGCAGACCCAGCACAGCATTGCAGCAAGCAGCAGCATCACCGGTGATCAAGGAAACTTCTGTGCAGCAGCAGAAAGGGAGTGTAGCACTCAGCTGGCTACAGCAAGGTGCTGGGAGGGGGAAATGAGTGTTTGGGAGCCAAGAGATGTGCTCTGAGGGGGTGGAGAGGGGGGAATCCTCCCCCTCCTCCCTTCCTGCAAGCCAAAGATGTCAACTTGAATGGTGAGTACAGTATGAAATTGTTGTTTCTGGTAGGCTAGGCACATTTTATAACTTTTTGGTGCGTACACTAGGAAAATTATTGGTGTTTCTGGTAAATTAGACATTGTTCAGCCCTTTTTTTATTATGAAAAGGTTAGATAAGGGGTGTTTTGGGAGGTTCAGAACGCATTATGGGTATTTCCATTATTTCTTATGGGAAAAATAGTCTTGAGTTACAACCAGCCCTCATGAACGAATTGAGTTCCTAAGTCAAGGGTCCAATGTATGCACCTTTGCTGTAGTAAATGTGTATCCAATGCCAGAAAATGCTTACTTTTTTGTAAAGTGTCCATGCTGGCTTCTGATCTCAGCAGATCCCTAAGGAAAGCGGCATGGAAATCATATCACAATCTGTCTTATAATGCCAGTTCCTCGTATGTACCCTGATCAGTTCAGACTCCTGGGTTTTGCATCCCTGCCAGGAGATGGAGACAGAGAAAGTTTAAACTGACACTGCTACATAACCCTGTGTGCCACCTGCAGTTCCTCAGTATTTCCCTGTCTCCAACAGATGGTAGATGGTGCAAAACCTGCAGCCAGGAGACCAAATTCTTTTTCTTTAGAGTTTATGAGCCTGCCTCATAGAGGGTGGTGGGTCCTGGTGGTACCATTCCTTTTGGTTAAGGTGGACGAGCTTGGGGGTCAGTGATACTTATGTATGCTTGATCCTTGCTTCCATGGGGTGTAAATCTGGTGGTCCAGATCCCTCCCCTTCATGAGGCTGCTGAGGCGGCTGCAGGCTCAGGATAGCTGTTTTTTGGGGCTGTCTCTCTTTATTTTTTTTGGACAGCTCTGTGTTCCAGCCTGAGAATAAAGTTTAAAAAAAAAAAAGCCAAAGACTGGTAGGAATCCTGTATTATTGTCATCGGCTGACTTCCTGCCACTTTTACTTTGGGCAGCTGGGAAGTTCAGTGCTGTGGTTTTCAGCATTGGGTGTTTCTTCAGGGCCAAGGTAAGCTTCCCGCCATCAAAGAGAAATGGTGTGTGGCACAGTTTGCCACACGTGCAGCTCGGCACGGTTGCACCTTAATTGCATCAGGTTATGCTCTGCTTGTTCTGCCAGCAGTGAGGGGCCATCTGATGCTCCAGGGGCTGCGAAAAGAAGGTGGCTTTCGTCCATTCCTATTCCTCCTGCGCCACAGAGTTCGAGTTGTCTTGAAGACCAGTTTCCTCTTGGCGCAGGAACAGCGGTCATTTTGAGAACTCATGCGGCTCGGGCCGCATGAGCAGAGGGGGAAGGGAATTTCCCTTCCTGGCTTTCCCTGGCTTGCTTGGGCTCCAGGGAGCCCGTCTGTGGTTCTGCACAGCCCGTGGTTCTGCACAGCCCGTGGCTAGCACCGCCAGACCTTTTTTGTCTGATTTTGTGTTGCTCCTGCATGAGGCTTATCTGGCTCAGCAAGAGGCAGCTGCTTCTAGTATGGGGACCTAGGCCCGGCCTTCTGAGGATCTGGATTTGAGTCCCAAAAGTGTTTTGCCCCATGGAAAGTTGGAAAGCAGCCTGTGTTGATCCAGTGCTTGTTGGGCCCAGTTCGATCGCAAGGTTCCTGGCTGAGGGTTCAGATGACTCTGAGGCTCTGGAAATTTCGGAGGTGCCTCCGGCATACGACCTTGTCAGTTGATCCAGAGGAGATTCCATTTCTGAGGGTGATGACCCGAATGTGGTTCGGCTTTTCAATAAGGAGGAGCTTGGGTCAATGATTCCCCAGGTTTTGGATAAGCTTGGTGTCGAGGTTCTACAGGAGAACTCGGATCCAGAAGGAGCTGCTCCAGTTCTGAATGGACTGCATGGTCCAGTGAAAGCCTTTCCTTATCATAAATCTGTGAAGAAGCAGGTGGATCGGTAAGGAGGGCTATGGTGAAGCTTTATCCTTTGCTTGAGCAGACATTGGACCTGCTTTCCCTTCCTAAGGTTGATCCAGCAGTGTTGGCCGTTACCGCGGGGTCCACAGAGTTGAAGGATGTTCAGGATCGAAAGCTGGAGGTGCAGCTTAAGAGGATCTTTGAGGTGTTGGCAGCCATTTTTTCCAGTTTTATGCAGCAGGCATATTTGCGTTGGGTGCAGCAGCCTCAGGATGCGAATTCGAAGCCTAGAGAGGAAGCATTGAAGGCTGAGCATTTGGAGGTGGCAGTAGTTTACATGGCTGATGCTCTGTATGACCTGGTGAGGACCTCCCCTAGGATTATGGTGTCGGCTGTGTCGGACAGGAGGCTATTTTGGTTGTCTAATTGGTCGGCATATGTGTCGTCCACGTCTCAGTTAGGGTCTCTGCCTTTCAAAGGTTGACTCTTGTTTGGTGAGGACCTGGAGAAGTTGATGAAGAATTTGGGAAAAAATAAGGTGCACAATTTGCCTGAGGATAAGCCTAAGGGCAGGAGGTTTTTTCAGGCTCGTTCCCATTTTCAGGATAGTAGAAAGTCTCACCCGGCAAGGGGAGCAGCAGGTCTGCAGAGACAGTTTTCTCTCTGTGACCAGACTTTGGATCAGTCCTTTTGGGGAGGTTGAAGACCCTTCTGGGACACTACCAGTGGTGGCGCCGCCAGGGCCAAATCTTTGCAGTGAGGCGAGGCTGGTCCACCACGTCAATCCTGTTGTAGGAAGTTGCTTGGCATGGTTTTACAGGGAGTGGGCCAAAATTACCGAGGATTAGTGGGTCCTCAGTATAGTAAGAGATAGCTACAAGTTAGAATTTGCTCGGCCTGTCCGAGATTTGTTTCTGGTTCCCCTTGTGGTCCCATAGACAAGTGTCTGGTGGTTCGGGAAACACTGGATCGGTTGTGGAAGCTAGGAGTGATAATTACAGTTCCGTGGGAAGAGTGAGACTCAGGAAGTTATTTCTTTTACTTCATCATTCCAAAGAAGGAAGGGACTTTTTGTCCGATCCTGGATTTGAAAAGAGTAAATCCATCGCTCAAGATGCCCCATTTCCGGATGGAAACTCTAAGGTCAGTGATAGTGACAGTTCGCAAGGGCGAGTTCCTGGTTTCTCTGGACTTGACTGAGGTGTATCTGCACCTACCCATTTGCCGAAATCATCAGCGGCTTCTGCGATTCATGGTTCTAGGTTAGCAATTTCAATTTCAAGCTCTTCCCTTCGGGTTAGCCGCAGCGGCACGCATTTTCACCAAAGTGATGATGGTGGTAGCAGCAGCTTTGCATCAGGAAGGAGTTCTGGTGCACCCTTATCTCGACAACTGGCTTATCAGGGCAAAGTCGGAGAACCTTTGTCACCAATCAGTTAAGAAGGTGATCCACACTCTCGAGCTGCTTAGCTGGGTGGTAACCTTGGCAAAGAGTCACTTGGTTCCCTCGCAGTCCCTGGAGATTCTGGGAACCTGCTTCGACACTCTTGGGGGCAGGGTGTTTCTCGCACAGGACCGTGTTCTGAAGCTGCGCGGGGTAAGTTCATCGGTTGTTGGGTTTGTCGAAACCCAGAGTCTGGGATTATTTGCAGGTTCTGTGCTTGAAAGCTTCGACCCTGGAATTAATGTCATGGGTATTCACACACATGAGGCCTCCTCAGAGAACTCGCTTGTGTCGATGGAATCTGCTCTCTGAGGAGTTTCACTTTCCTTTGCCGCTTGAGGATGGCAGAGACAGTGTCGCGGTGACTTCTGAGTTCCAGTCTGGTTCGTGGTGTGGAGCTGGATGTTCTGGATTGGGTAATTCTTACTACCAATTCCAGTCTGTCTGGTTGGGGTGCAGTGTGTCAGCAGCAATCTACTCGTTTGCTGGTCTGCAACAGAGGTTTCCTGGTCTATCAGAGACCAGAGTGGTGCTTTTTGCATTACTTGCCTTTCTGTCGTTAGTCAAAGGCGTTTGGTGAGGGTCCTGTCGGACAATGCGACAACAGTGGCCTACATCAGTCGGCATAGAGGAACCAAGAGTGGCTCAGGAGGCTCAAGAATTGATTCTTTAAACAGAATGTCATCTGGAACGGATAGCGGCATCGCACATTGCAGGAGTCAAACATCCAAGTGAATGTTCTGAGTCACAAATTGCTAGATCTGGGAGAGTAGGAGCTGTCAGAGAAGGCGATGCAGTTCGTCCACGAGCGGTGGGGCTAGCCCCATGTGGATCTAATGGCAACTCGTCAGAATGCCAAGGTGGCTAGATTTTTCAGTTGAAGGAGGGAGCATGGGGCCAAGGGCGTCTGCCCTGGTGCTCCCTTGGCCTCAAGTTCTACTCTACGTTTTTCCTCCTTGGCCGCTAGTGGGCAAAGTGTTGCGAAGAATCAAGAGACATCCGGGCGAAGTAGTCTTGGTGGCTCCAGAGTGGCCTTGGTTCATGGATCTAGTCAACTTGGCTGTAGATGGTCTTCTGCGCTTCGGTCATCTACCGGGCCTTTTTCGGCAGGGCCCCATATTTTCAGATGGCTGCTCACTTTTGTCTTGCGGCATGGCTTTTGAGAGGCAGCAATTGAGGCATAAGGGATACTCTGAAGTGGTTATTGCTACATTGTTACAGTGCAGGAGAAAGTCTACTTCTCTTATGTGAGGGTCTGGAAGGTGTTTGAGTCCTGGTGTATAGCTAACAGGGTACAACCTCTTGAGTCTACGATGTCTCATATCCTATCCTTTCTTCAAGAGGGTCTGGTCAAGGGTTTGGCTGTGAATTCATTGAAGGTTCAGGTGGCTGCTCTTGGTTGTCTTTGGAGGCAAGTAGAGGGTGCCTTTCTTTCCGCTCATCCGGATGTGGTTCAGTTTTTCCAGGGGACAAGGAATTTGCGTCCGCCGGTAAGAAAAGTTTGTCCATCCTGGAATCTTAATCTTGTCCTCGGGTTTGTGTGAGGTGCCTTTTGAGCCACTTAGAGTGATGCTTAAAGATTTGACTCTTAAGGTTATTTTCCTGGTGCCCATAACTCAGGGGTATCATTGTACACAGTTCCATCTTTTTTTTACCTAAGGTGGTATCTGCATTTCATGTTAATTAGACGGTGAAACTTCCAACTTTTCCTGTGGATTCCTCTGCACCTCATGCGAGAGAGCTTAAGCTTTTGGACGTGCAGAGGTCATTGTTGCGATATCTCAAGGTAACAAATTACTTTAGGAGGTCGGATTACCTCTTTGTTTTGTGGAGCAGTCCGAGAAGAGTTTCTTATGCATCTAAGGCTACGATTGTGCGATGGCTCAAAGAGGCTATTGGGTCGACCAGTTCCTGAGGGTTTGCAAGCCCATTCTGTGCGATCCCAGGCAGCCTCATGGGCGGAGGTGCAGCTGGTTTCACCACAGGAAATTTGCAGGGTGGCGACTTGGAAGTCACTGCATACTTTTGCAAGGCACTATTGTCTGGATGTGGGGGATCCAGAGTCCTGGTCTTTTGGCGAAAATGTTTTGCGAGTGGGACTCTCCAGGTCTCACCCTAAGTATGGAGCTTTGGTACATCCCAGGAGTCTGGACTGATCTGGGTACGTATAGGGAAAGGAAAATTGGTGCTTACCTGCTAATTTTCGTTCCTGTAGTACCATGGATCAGTCCAGAACCCGCCCGATATGTGGATGTGGAGAGTCATCCGCTCATTCGAATTTCTTGGTATGGAATACAGACTTGTTTAAAAAAAACAAAAAGAGAGAGAGAAGTTTGTTCAAAAGTTGCTTTATTGTTTGCTGTTTTAAGCTTGGGTATGGATCAATACTGAGGAACTGCAGGTGGCACACATGGTTATGTAGCAGTGTCAGTTTAAACTTTCTCTGTCTCCATCTGCTGGCAGGGAGGTACAACCCAGGAGTCTGGACTGATCTGTGGTACTACAGGAATGAAAATTAGCAGAAAAGAACCAATTTTCCTTTGCCTCATCATGTGGCAAAGCCTGTTCTAATCCTAATATCTCTACTTTTGTATGCATTAGCCTGCAGAGAGCAATTTACAAATTTTTGGTGCATTGCCCCTATCTGAAGGTTTGCTTTGTTTTTCTTTTAAAGAGAAAGAGGACTGGGCAAGGCAGGGAGAAAAGTAGTTCTCATGAATACGTTTTTGGGGCAATACTTTTGGTATTTCAGTCCACATTCCCTATAATTTCCTTCACAGAACTGTTTTCCTTTCTTTATGTAAATATCCTGCTCAAAGTTAAAAGGTTCCCTGAGAAGTAGAATGAAGAAAGTAGTGTAAGTAACCCCATACCTCATGTCTTGAATTTTTCTCCTTTTTTCTTGAATATCCTTTGTTCTTGAACATCATTAAGGGTTTTTTTAATAATTTGTTTAGCATTCATATATGATACACAGCTCTTTAGAGAGAGGAATTTATGGGGCGTGGACAGTTTTAAAATCTGCTTGTGAACCAGTGATTATTCATATTGAACATTTTTTCTCCTACATAAACTGAAATGCTGCAGTGACTTTCTGAGGGTAGAGAGAAGGATGTAGTTAGTACTGTTGTTTGACTAACAACTAAATTTCCACATAATGTCAGCATTTATCTTCCTCCCCACCCATATTTCTTGTGAGCATTCCTTTCTTGCTACTCCCAGCCTCAGAGGTTGGCATTTGAACTAGGAATTAAAAGATCATCTTCCCATTGACAGCACATAGCACTAATACCAGGATTTTGTGTTAGTCCACGTATTAACTTTGTAACCTTGTTGCCTGCTATATTGCTACTTTTCCATTAGTATTTGAATGAAATGGCTCAAGAGCAGGCACCTCTGGTCCTAGCGTGCCACACACAGTTTTGGTTTTTAGAATATCCACAATGAGTATGCATGAGAGATGTTTGCAAGCAAATATACCTCATACATATTCATTGTGGGTATCCTGAAAATCAGACCTGTTTTGGCACTTCAAGACCAGAGATGTGTACCTCTGGAGTAGTTAGGGTGCTTGAGAGTCAGGGCTTTGATTAGGGTTCTTGAGTTCCTGCAGCTGGCCTTCCACAGAGCTGTGCTGTGGCACAGCTTCTCCTCTTGGATGCAGTCTCCTAATTTGTAGGCTTCTTAAGAATTTCTAATATTAAATGCAGTCCTAAAATACAGTAAATATATTTATTCTTAAGTTTAGAAGAATATAATGAATTTTTTTTTTCAGGTTGAAAGAGAAAATTTCTGGGAACTCTGCCAAGTTTAGGGCATTAATCAGAGATAGCAGATTGCTGGCTAGTTTCCCAGATTTAACAATTGCAGGTGTTTAAAAAAAATACTCTTCCTTAGAATAGAGAAAAAAAGTTTAAAATGTGTTACTGCCGTTTATTCAAGAATAGCACTGATCGTTTTTAAATCTAAAGACAAGTTACATTCAGTTATAGTAGGCATCTGTGGTATTCAACCAAAAAAAAAGGTAAGAGAATGACATGGTATCTAGTTCCCTTTACTTTTAAAAAATATGAGGTATGAAGGATCACGTGATGCTGCCTGAGTATACCTGAATGTAACTTGTCTTGACCTACCAGTGAAATGGCATGGGCTAAATCTTTTTCAAAATATTCTGCTCCAGAGTACTGCATGTTTTGGGCTCAGTCTGCTTTAGTAGGAGCCTAACGTGTTTTTTACCTTTTAGTAAATCTTTCTTCAAGTGGAGTCAGAACTCTGTTTCGAAGGGTTTATTTCTTAGCACCCTCCAGCTTAGTAAGTTTGTCTTGTAATGTTGCTGCTCATTATTTTGAAAATGTCTATGAATAGTTGCATATGATTTCTCCAGCACCTGTAACATGTTAGATGTACATTAATACCATCATATCTTTCTCTGGGATGAGTAGGACCCATTTATTCCTGGCAAATAGTGTTCAGAAGGATTTCCAAAGAGATCATTGAACTGATCAGTTCAGTACCCCTTTTCTGCCAGTGTGATCTCTTAGAGTGCGGCATCTGCACATCAAGACCCGGATTTGACATAAAACAGCAGTTTTAGCAAAACAGGCATTCCTTGAGTAGAGCACTTTATGGTACTACATTTTGGCCCGCAGTCTGTGTGCACAGTAGTCATACTCTTTTTTTGGAGGTTGCAGGCTGTAAATTTAACGCACCATGGGTGTCGAACATTTTTAGTAATTTGTTTAATGTATTTAGGACCTGATTTAGTAAGGTTTATTTTTCCATAGAGACAGATTAGGCAATAATGAGCATCCCTACGGAGCTTGCAAAGTACCTCCTAGACTGCAAGCTAATTTTCATGGGAAACTCCTCCATACCTACATGCTTTGTGCCAACATTGATGCAGGCACAAAGTATGTACCATAAATTCCATGTAGAGATTTGATAATGGAATCTGTGCATGTAATCTCCTTGCCCCCAACCTAACTGCCCATTGTTTTCCCCATATATAAGTACACTTACTGGGGTAGATTTTATAATTTTGCGCGAGCGCGTACTTTTGTTCGCGCACCAGGCGCGAACAAAAGTACGCTGGATTTTATAAGATACGCGCTTATCTTATAAAATCCGGAGTCGGCGCGCGCAAGGGGGTGCACATTTGTGCAACCTGCGCGCGCCGGGCTCGGCGCGCGCTGCCTGTTCCCTCCGAGGTTGCTCCGAAATCGGAGCGGCCTCGGAGGGAACTTTCTTTCCACCCCCCCGGCCCTATCTAAACCCCCCCTACCTTTTGTTGACAGATTTACGCCTGCTGAAAGCAGACGTAAATCTGCGCACGCCAGCAGGCTGCTGGCGCGCCATCACCCGACCCGGGGGCTGGTCCGGAGGCCTTGACCACGCCCCCGGACACGCTCCTCCCCGCCCCTTTTACGAAGCCCCGGGACTTGCGCGCCCCTGCGGCCTATGCAAAATAGGTGCGCCGGCGCGCAGGGCATTTAAAATCCGGCCCACTGTGAATGTGCACATATGTTTACCTGCATAGTGGGAAGGGGGGTAGTAATTAGACTGGGTTTTTTTCTGTGGATAAATGCGGGTCTTGCTGTGGAAAACAACCTGATTATTGCTTCCAGAGTGGGTGAAAAGTCTTATTGAATCAGGCCCTTACTGCCAAATTATATAGTAATAAACATAAATGTTACTGAAGAGAAGGTTTTCCTAAGCACCTGTGATGTTCCAGTTATTTAAGTGTGTTCTGCATACATGACACTGAACTAATTTTTCCTTTTTTTTTAAATCTTTCAGTGGTCCATGAAGATACACAATGGAAGCAGTGAGGCCCTCTCCCAATACAGAAACAATGTCACCACACTTGCACCCATTTTAGAAACATTAGCAGACAGTAGTGAAGTGTATTGGGTCTTACAAGGTAAATAGAATCTGTTATGAATATATGCCAGTAAGGTATTTAAGTCAATGATTTTAGTGTTCATTTTTTTTTCTTTTGATTTTAAGCAGCTTAAGAAATGGCTCATCTATTAAAAATTAATGGAATATGGGGGTAATTTTGTAACATTTCACATAACTTAACCGGCAAATATGTGCATAGGTTACACCAATTTCCAAAGCAGACTTATGCGCATATGACTGTTTTGAAAGTCGTCCCACCAAACATACCCACACACAATTACACCACCTAAAATGTACCCATAAATTCTGGGGGGAAATTTACACATATAGGAGTGAATTTTCAAAGGAGTTTCACGTGTAACAATTGCATATAACGTGCATAAGCAGCATATATATGCACGTGTATGCTATTTTATAAATGTGTATTTTCAGTTTCACGTTTACGTTTTACCAGGTGACACAAGGAATGTTCCGGGGCCGGGTTCTGAAGTACATGCGGTATCTCCTATTTTGAAAGAGGTGTACGCGTATACCTTAACTAATTTGTTCACTTTTACACCTGCTAAATGACTCGCGCAAGTGAAATCAGACTTGTCTTTTGTCTAGTTTTTGGGTGGGAGGTCTGTGTGTAAACCAGTGTGGGTTCAGAGTGAAGTGAGAGAGCAAGGGTGGCCAACATTTCACTCACCAAGAGCCAAAGAATCGAAACCCTAAGGCTAAAGAGCCTTAGGGTTTCAAGAGCCTGAGGAAAGAGAGGTCTCATTCAGTCCTCATAAGAATGTGCTATACTGGGTTACACTGAGAGTACATCAAGGCCAGTATCCTGTTTGGAAAAGTGGCCAGTCCAGTTCACAAATAGCTAGCAAGATCCCAAACAGTAAATAGATCCCAAGCTGCTATCACTCCATTGATAAGCAGTGGCTATTTCTAAAGTCTACTTGATCAATAACAGTTAATTGACTTCTTCAGGAATTTGTCCAAACCTTTTTTTTAAATCCAACTATGCCAACTGCCTTAACCACATGCTCCAGCAATAAATTCCAGAGCTTAATTGTTTTGAATGTGCTATTTACTAAATTCATTGAGTGTCCCCTAGAGTTTGTGAGGCCAGTTTTCAAAAGGGCGTTTTAATTGAGAAGTCCAGCTGAATATACCTACTTAAAGTTATCCGACTACATGTAGCCGGATAACTTAAAAACCTAACGGTTAGGTTTCTAAGTTATCCAGCCTTGTGTAGCCTGATAACTTGCTACTTATCCGGATATCTTTAAAAGATATTTAGGTAAGTAGTGCCAGTAAAAATTAAAAAAAACAAAAACCATGGCCCTGTGGCCCAGTTTCCTCCTTACCCCATCATCAAATTGCAAAGAAGTCATAGCGCCTTTGCACTACCCACCCCACATTACCTCATATATTGAAAACATTAACCTTTCCCGTTCTGGACCTCCCCCCCCCCCCCATTTGCAAGGATTCCGCCAGTCCTTCCCCCTCCCGCTACCTTCTATCTTGATAAACTGGCCACCCCATCCTTCCAAACCTGTAAAAGCCCTACTGGGAATGGGGTCCAAACTACCCACTCCCGGTGACGTCCAGTGCAGCCACTGTCAAAGCTGCACTGGAAGCATAACCTACACTCAGGATGTCGCTGGGAGTGAGTGAGTTTGGACCCCACTCCCAGTAGGGCTTTTACGGGTTTGGAGGGATGGGGGAAGGTCCGGAGGGGGTGGGGGGTGCAGCGGCTGATGGGGAGTGGGGCTGGGAAGGCCTGGCAGAATCCTTGCAAATCTAGTTGGGGGGGGAGAAGGTCCACAGTGGAAAATGTTAATGTGATCAATATAGGGGTGGGGATTGCAAGGTTGCTATGGCCTCTTTGCAATTTGATGATGGGGTAGGAGGATATTGAGCCACAGAGTCCTGTACTTCTTTTTCCTGGTGCTACTTATCCGGATAAGTAGCAAATTATCCGGCCACACAAGGCCAGATAACTTTAGACGTGCACACGGGGGGGGGGGCCTTGTGAGGATACTTATGGCTAATTTACAATTTCCATCATTTAATGTGAAAGGATTAAACTCTCCTTTTAAATATAGTTGAATGTTTAGGGAGTTGTTATCATTGAGGGCATCAGTAGCATTCCTTCAGGAAACTCATACTAAAAAGAGGGCAGAGCACCTTTTATTCTCTAAACATTTTCTTACTATGAATCATGCCTCTGCTTCTGCAACTTATAAGTATACTGGGGTGGGAATATTGTTCTCCAAAGATTTGGTGGTACAAATAAATGCTGTACATAGAGATGAGGAGGGGAAATTTTTAATCATTCAGGTGATCATTGGGAATGCACAGTTTACTTTGGTTAATGTGTCTTGTGCAAATGTTAATCAGAGGGAAACACTGGCGGGCCGATACAGTAAAGTATGTGGGAGAGCGGGCGAGCGCACAGGCCAGTGTCCTGTGTGCGCAATTCAGTAAACTAAAATATTTAAATTAGGGCCTGCGGTAAAAAGAGGCGCTAGGGACACTAGCGCGTCCCTAGCGCCTCTTTTTCGACAGGAGCGGCGGCTATCAGCGGGTTTGACAGCCGACGCTCAATTTTTGCCGGCGTCGGTTCTCAAGACCGCTGACAGCCACAGGTTTGGAAACCGGATGCCGGCAAAATTGAGCGTCCGGTTTTCAACCCACGAGCCGCGAGCTTCTTTTAAATTTATTTTTTTACTTTTTTTAACTTTTGGGACCTCCGACTTAATATCGCCATTATTATTATTTATATTCTTTTCTATACCGACGCTCATAATACAAGTCATATCGCATCGTTATATTTTTTTAGCTTTTGGGACCTCCGACTTAATATCGCCATAATATTAAGTCAGAGGGTGCACCGAAAAGCAGATTTTACTGCTTTTCTGTGCACTTCCCCGCGCCGGCAGAAATTAACGCCTACCTTTTGGGTAGGTGCTAATTTCTTAAAGTAAAATGTGCGGCTTGGCTGCACATTTTACTTACTGTATCGCGCGGGAATGACTAATAGGACCATCAACATACATTTGCATGTTGCGGGCGCTATTAGTCTCGGAGGGGTTGGACGCGCGTTTTCGATGCACTATTACCCCTTACTGAATAAGGGGTAAAGCTAGCGCGTCAAACGCGCGTCCAAATGCCGGTTAACAGTGCGCTCCACCAGAGTGCACTGTACTGTATCGGCCTATGGGTAAGCTGGATAAATTTCTTCTGGATTTTGTGGAGGACATATAATAATAAGAGGGGACTTTAATCTGGTTAGATCTCCTTGTTTGGATTCTTCCTTGGGTGTGCTCTAGGGCAGATAGGATTAAATTAAAACAATTCATGGATAAGTGACAGTAGATCGATATCTGGTGGGTGAGTCACCCATCTTCCCGGAATTTCTCCTTTTTTTTCTCACCCACACAATTCTTAATCCAGAAGAAATTTTTTGTTGATGGATAAATCTCTGGCTACTAGTTCAGTGGACTCAGAGATAGGTTCCAGTGTGGTAGGACATGTCACATAACAAACATCAGGGAGGTCAGTTTTGGAGGCTGAATGATAGTTTAATAAAAGGCAAACAGCGGGAACAACAGAACTGTCCTTTATTAAAGACTACATACGATCAACGATAATGGGGAGTTCTCTGCGGGTGTCTTCTGGGTCTGCCTTTAAGCTGTGGTGAGAGGGAAGATGTTTGGTTTGGCGTCTTACATGAGAAAAAAAGAAACAAAAGCAGAGATTAATGTTGGTGACACTTTGGTGAATTTAGAGCATAAGCGCAAGCCTGATAGCTTTTGGGTAAACCGGATGAGGTAAGGCATAAAATAAATATGCTGAATGTGAACAGAATAGCACATCAACTGGACCTAGTCCAACAATGTTGTTATGAGCATGATAATAGGGCAGAGAAATTGTTAGCTTACAAGTTGGAGAGATCTGCCCAATCCCATATTGTCAAGATTAAAGATAGGGATTGGGCTATTCTGATGAATAGTGAGGCTATATGATGCAGATTTAACAGTTTCTACAAGGAGTTATATATGAATGAAATTACAGCTTTTGAGAAAGAGATAGATAGTTTTCTGAAAGAAGTCATGATGCTTCGCCTTAGTGATGAGATGGAGGATATATATTAGGGAAGCCAATAACCACAGTGGAGGTCCTGGGGCTATAAAGGATTTAAAATTGGGTAAGGCACTGGGTATCAATAGGTTTACCGCACTATTTTATAAAAAATGTAAAGATCTGCTAGTGGTGCCTTTAGTTAATGTTTAATTATTTAAGTGACGGAGGACATATTTTGTCTCTTGCGAATGTAGCAGAAATAACTGTGCTGCTTAAAACTGGGAAGAATCACACACTTTCTGGTTCTTATAGGCCAATCTCTTTGATCAACAAAGGTTTGAAAATTTTAGCAAAAATATTGGCACAACAATTGCAGTGTTTATCCTAATTATTATGACATGAAAACGTAATCCACCTCAACCCTCAAATAATTGAAAATGTTCTTTAAAAATGTTTTATACAGTCATACTAGGTGATGTATTTAAGCATACCTGCATATTTCTGCCTTATATCTAATCATCAGTCTAACACACATGTCCAAGTCTATTTACTACTTAGTGTTTCAATTGTGATAGTCTTCTTTTTATTTTTTTTATTTTTTTGTGCATTTAAAATCATTCTTAATGTTCAAAAAGAAATAAAGCCAGCACTTATCTCATATAAATTCAGTTGTATCAAAGGAACGCTAACAATGAATGGTAGTCTCTCACTGAATGCCCATCTCCTTCAAGCCCAACACGGGTCTGTTTTTCGAACCAAAGGTGATTCTTCAGGGTTCAGTTTCATTGAATATTTTCAATAAGGTCTAAAAATAAGGTTGTACCGAGTATTAGTTATAACACGAAAACAAAAATCACATTATTTTCTGTTGCTATATAATGTAACGTACCACATGGCATCAAAACAGAACCATGATCTGATTCAGTCCCGTTGCACTTCCAATCGATTTAAAGCCCCATCGCTGTCAATTAGCCAACGTCCAGTGACGTCAGGGATGTATCAGAACTTACAACAGTGAATGCCAATTGATCTCTTCATTGAGGCCATCAGGATATAGCGAAGGAAGATGAAATATCCAGTATTGTTCCCTATAATTGAGATGAAAAGCAAGATCCCCTCCTCATGTAGTACTGATCACTTGATCAGTCACACGCCACTTTTAAGTCAGAAAACTGATAAAGACATTCCACACAGTGTTGTAGCATAGGCGCTTGTAGCTTCTGAGTAGTTATACAGCTATGATGTTCAATCATATGCTTGTGGACAGGATGTGAAGTCCTGCCAACATACTTCTTTCCACACGGACAAATGATTAATAAGATGACATTGGATGACATACAGTCAGAATAATATTGTGCATTATAGCTTTTTCCTGTGGAGGCATCTACCCATGTGGGGCCTGTGATGGATTGTCCCCAAACGGAACCAGTGACCCTTAGGTTTCAAATCCTTATTTCCGTTCAATGTATCCACATCCAAAAACCAAGAGCAAACTATGTGGTCATGTATATTTCTACTTCCTTTTAGACTATGAGAGGCTTAACAGCAAAATTAGGGTGAAACTGTAAAAGAGGCCAGTATTTGTGGATCAGCGAAGTTATTAGAGGAGCCATAGATGTGTAGTTTAGTACACATATGAAGTTGTTATCTTGACCCTCATGTGCACAATCCAACAAAAGCCATTGTCTATCGACATGAAGGGCACCTTTAAAAGCCTGTTTTATAATCTTGTATGGGTATCCTCGTTGTAAAAGACATCTAAACAAGGAATCAGAGTGGTGTAAAAATTCATGTAGGAACGAGCAATTGTGTTTGAGCCTTAAAAATTGACCCACTGGGAGATTCCTCTTCAAATGATATGGATGAAAACTAGAGAAATGCAATAAAGTATTCCTATCAATGGCTTTTCGAAAAATGGTAGTGCTAAGCAAAGATCTGCTCTTATAGATGGTAACATCTAAATAGTTAATTGACTGAAAATGACACATTAAGGAAAACTCCAAGTTGGTATCAAGTGAGTTTATCCAAGACAAAAAAAGATAGTAACTGGGAAACATCTGATTTCCAAAGAAAGAAAATATCGTCTATATAACGAATCCAGAGAACCACGTTGGCAAATTGGGGAGAGTCATACAAATAACAGTGTTCAAACTTGTCCATGTACAAATTGGCCAAGCTAGGGGTCATAGTGGCTCCCATTGCGGTTCTATGGATCTGTTTATAAAAAGTATTGTTGAAACAGAAGTAATTTCACACATAGCTAAAGATGCCATAGTCATGACAAAGTCTGTGGGAATCCTGTGGGGTCGTGCCTGATTGTCTAATGTGTCCTCAACAATCTTGGCCAATTTGTATATGGGATAGGTCTTTGCTTTCTTGGATGGAAAGAATGGCTGCAGTTAAGATGACACTTCTACCAAAACTGTGCTATTTGTTCCAAACTCTGCTGTGTATTATCCCAGATGGAGTATTGAAAGCACTACAAAAAAGGGTTTTTGCCTTTATTTGGAAAAGGAGACCCCCTCATATTGCAAAGCATATTTTATTTAGGACTAAATTAGAGGGGGGACTGAGTGTTTCTAATATAACTAAGTATTTTGCTGCTTCCCTGTTGAAAGCAGTGGTGGATTGTCATAACCCAGTTGTTGGAAAACAATGGGTGGGTATTGAAAATCACATATTGGGAGCAGGGACCCTCTCTGGTACCAGAGGTGCAAATTCCTGGTTGCAAATATTTCACCTTGCACAAAATGTACCCTATGTCTTTGGGTCAAATGGAAGAGAGTATTGGTGGGGGATAAAATAATTTTTTCATCTTACTACTTTTAGGCAGTGTGATTCCTTTCCTGCTGGAAGGGAATATAAAGTATTTAGATTGTGGGAAACTAAAGACTTAAGTATTTTGGAGCAAGTGTGAGAGAGACAAAGGATGGTGAATTTTCAGGATCTAGTTGCAGATTATAGCCTTTCATTAAAATATTACTTTGCCTATCTGCAGTTGACCTACTTTGTTAACTCCAGGGAGGTGGTCAGATTTCAAGAAAGGGAATTCTGTGTTTGAGGGGTACTGTGGGATAGTGGCTACAATAAGGGGGATTATCTAAAAAATATACTTTATTTTGAATAAGGTGCCATAGAGCAAGCCAACGTATTTGTTGGCTTGGGAGAAGGATTTGGGGGGAGGAAACTTGAGATCTATGTTTTGTATCTGTAGGTCGCGGTTCTATATCCGCAGCTATGATGGAAAATAGCTATACGTTTTTATATAGATGGTATTTAACTCTGCAATGGTTACAGAAGATGTTTCTTTCATATAGGGATTTGTGTTGGAGAAATTGTGAGCATACTGGAGTTTCCATCTCTGATGGGCATATCCAGAGACAAAACTGTTCTGGGAGAATTTTTGCACTTTTTTGAATGACAAGTTGGATGGACATATACCCAAGGATTCTCGTGTGTTTCTACTTGATATGCCAGTGGAGGATCTTAACATTTTCGCAAAAGGAATTGACTGTGTTGGCCATTGCAGCAAAGTGTGTTGTGGCCTTATGGTGGAGGAAAAGTGGGGTGCCTTCCTTTACCCTTCTTATGGCTAAGTTTAAAAGGATACAACACCTGAAAAAATTGACTGCACTGCGGAAAGATGCTTTTTCCAAGTACCTGGAGATATGTAGTCCTTTTCAAAGAATGTTAGATGAGAATCGTCTTTTGCCTTCTTTTTGAATTTGAAGGGGTGTCATTTTCATTTACTTTGTTTTATGATCTTCAGACTTTGGAAATGTAATATCATTTTCGTGGGTTGAAATGTTTTCTGAGTGGACTTTTCCTCCCTGAGTTATGAGTCTTTTTTGGGTGGGGGGTGATAACATGTAATCTGTATTGTTTTATTCTGCTCGCATTCATTATGCTTTATCTTTTAAAAAAATTACGGAAACTTTTTCATATGCTGTTTTTTGTATTTTCTGTTCTGAATAAAATATAAATTTAAAAAGCCATTATTAAATACTGATAGCCATATGAAATGTTTATAACACCATTAAAGTTCAAAAAATTCCCCACTAATACTTGCACTTAGCTTTTGAAGCAAGTCCATAAAGTGTTGTAAATAGGGCATAACAAATATAGGATGTAGCAGATAATGACTGCCAGAGTGACTCCAAACTTTGGTCAAAAATAGATGTTCCAACGTCACAGACAGATGTCCCGACACTCCTCATGTTGTGGCATTACCCTAATGCCTTCATTAGAGGAAATTGATGAAGGCATTAGGGTAATGCCGAAACACTGGCAATATCAGGACCAATTTGTGGGGTATCTATTTGTGTCCACTGAAACGTTTACGCATGCACCATTTTAAATTCAAAGTAAAATGTTTTAATTCTTGGAATGATTTAATATGAATCTCTATGACAACAAGTCAGGTTGTTGCATTCGTGCACCATATTCTAGCCTTCAAAATATAAAGAAAACTTTTGTTTTCCATTTAGATCCTGTATATGAACCTCTGCTGAGTGACAGTAGGAAGATGATCACCAATGAGAAAATTGATGCCTACAATGAAGTGGCAGTTGGGATATTAAACAGCAGCTCAAGAAATTCCAGATCCAAAATCAAGATGTTCAGTGTTTCAAAAATGATAGCAGAGGAAACCATAAAGGAATCTGTGGATGGCTTGCATCTTCCCGATGCAAGTCGAGATATAGTGAGTACCATATTGGGAATAGGATAAAGCAGCAAACGTTCCAGTGTCTTCTAAATGAATAGAATCTAACTAGTGTTTGTTTTACATCGATAAGCAGGCTAAATTAATCGTAGGTCATCCGACAGCACAAAACGGACTCATCTCTCCCAGCTAGTAGAAATTTTTAACTTTCCTGAGCATGTGCAAGAATTGCCCTCGTGAGCCTTCTCAGTTATTTTTTGTCCAAGCCCAAGCATAGATTTGTATTCAGTCTCTCCAGATATTTTTCTCAATTTAATCTCAATATTTTTTCTCTTTTCTTCAGCTTTACTCTTTTAAGTTGCCTCACTGCCTCTGTAGTAACCATAACTGCACTTTTCACTGCTTAAAAAATAAAATATAACACTCTTGCCTCTTCAGCGTGTCTGCAAAAAGAAATGTAACGTCTGTGGCTTCAAGAGTTGCATCTGCAGCAAGATAATGTCCCACATGGATGGTCATGAGCTGTACTATCAATGCTTGGGGCGGAACCGCGATCAGGCAAACTGCTGCACCTGTGGATGGGTGTCCCCATGGTCCCAACATTATAAGGCTAGTAAAATGGAGGAGGAGTTTAATCTTTTCGAAGTTGCATCAAATCATCTTCCTGAGGTGCCTCATCGGGTAAGGAGTTGAACAGGAGTTCCTCCAAAACTTTGCCATCGCCGCAGGCCAAAGCCTCTGGGTCAAGTGGAACAAGCTGCCCTGTGTCGAAGACCAAGTGACATCATTCTCTAGAGCAGTCAAAGCAGAAGCATACCGAGGGTCTCCTGCACCCAAGGGCCCCACTGCATTTGTGTTGCCACCTGTGCCCACCCACCCCTCCGCCAAATTCTCCTTTTAGAAATACTTATGGGCAAGAAAGTCACACTAATACAAACCCAGAAAAGAAATGTCTTGACAGACTGCTGTGAACAGCCTATGGGGCAAAAGCTTCCCTGCCTGCAGACAGGCCACCAACATTGCCCCTTCCCTCCGTGGTACTGCAAGAAAACAAAAACATTCTCTGAGAGAGAACAAGACCAAGAGTCAAGGACTGTGAGGTAAAATTTATAAATTCTTGTAAAATTTCCAATTTTTTCCCTTACCATCAGGAGCATTAAAAGGAAAATTTGTCCTTTTTTCCAGACTTGCACACATCACTGCAGCTTCATTACAACACATTATTTGACCCCCTCACAAATACAGAATAACTGACCACAAATTAGAAAGAGAAACATGGAGACAAAAACTGCACGGGAAACTCCAAAAAGCCAGACTGCCTGCAGTATAACATCAGAGAAATAAAAACATTTTTCCTGTACTGTAAAAGTATAGAAATATTCACATGCACATTTCCCAAAAATGACTGAGAAGATCAAATTCTTTCCACTTCCCATCTCAGAGAAACAGAAACAATAGCAGTCTCATCTTCCTACCCTTCCAGATCCCAGCAGTCTTGCTCCCCAACCTCTCTCCCCTCCCAGACCTCCCAGCCAGACTCGTATGCAGTTCAATAATGCAAAAACAGAAACATCACCGTTCCTCATAAAACAAAACCAAGAAAAACCATCATATTAGTAAACCATACTAACAAAAAAAAAATCAGTATTTCAAAATAGGTGACTAGAGCATATAATAAATAATGATAAAACCAACTTTAAACATTTCTGAAAAATCAATTAAATATTTCAAAACAGCTGCTTTATCAAATAACACCTAATAATTAAAACTAATAAGGATTAAAAATGTTCCTTTCTCCATACATGAGAACCTTTGATTTCCAGTCACCCTGAGATTGTCCTGGATTAGTGGAGGGGGAGAGGTAGGGTGGCAGGAAATGAGGGAACACACAAACTTTTTCCTATCTCTCTCTCTCTCTCTCTCTCTTTCATATAAACACACACACATGTAACCTTCCCCTTCTCACTCCCCTTTTCCACTTCCTCACTCCCCCTTCCTTTTTTCCTTCTCTTTCACTCACCTCTCATTCACTCCCCATCTCCCCTTCCCTCGGTCATTCAACCCCTTTCCCTCTCTCTCACCACCCTTTCACTCATACCTTCTCTTCCCTCTTACTCATATACACATGCTCATACAAACCATTCCTTTCTCTCATTTGCACAGGCTCTCACACACACAGGTGCTCCCTCTCTCTCATACACACATGCTGTCACACCCACACAAACCAGCTTCCCTCTCTCTCTCATACACACATGCTGTCGCACCCACACAAACCAGCTCCCTCTCTCTCATACACATATGCTCTCACAAACATACACACATGCTCCCTCTCATATACAGGCTTTCACACACAGACATACACACAAGCTCCCTCTCTTTCACACACACACACACACACTCATACTCCCTCTCACCACATAGCCTCTTCTTGATTTCAGCTGCTGGCGGGTTGGGGTGTAATCTGCTTTAAAGTGCCGAAAAGAAGAATATAAATCAAATAAATAAATATGCTGAGAGAAATTGAACATGAATTCACTCAGCACGATGCACCCCTACATCCAGAAGGAGGAATGGATGTGCCTTTGCTCATATAGCCATCCATTTTCTTACTGGCCCTACCTTCACTTCAAGTTGCATTCTTCTCATTATCAATACAAAGTACTCTCTATTTGGCCTGTCAGCAGCTCAGAGTCTTCATCAAATGCCCTGCAATGGTAGCAGCAGACCTGCATCATCAGGGGATTCAGGTTTTCCAATAACGGGATAACTGGTGAGTCACAACAACCTCTTGGGAAGAAATGTTACTCTTTGTGCAAGACAATCCTCCATCTTCAGGAATCGGGGTTCTGGTGAATTTTGAGATGTCAAATCTAATTCCAGCTCGGGATAACATTCATCAGAGCATGGATAGATTCACTACAATAAAAGGTGTGTTTTACCATCAGATCAAAAGCACACCATGAGATCATTCATTCATTTTCAAGCTAATCACCGCTCAGCACTTGTCAGCCTGACAGATTCCTGTCACCTTAAGTCATATGGTGGCGGTCATACACGTGGTCCCTCTTACCAGCCTTCACAACTGTTGCCTGCAGTTGGGTCTGTGCAGTCAATGGTATCAGCTAACTCAGCCACTATAAACAATAGTATGGGTTTTGGTAGACATGAAATGGCAATTGCACTGGTGGTTAAACCCCCGCATGTTTTAGGACCACTTCATGCTCTCCCCCATCCTGTATCCTTAGTCCCCACCCAGAATCCTTTCAGACCCAGGATTCTTGGTCTCTCAAGGAAAAAGCTATTATCAGATCAATCTGCTGGAAATATGAGTGATTAGATATGCTCTGTCAATGTTCACACATTTTCTTCAAGGAAAGAATATCTTGATTCTGTTAGAAGGGCAGTCCTTGTTGATGTCAAAGGGGGGTAGCCCTCCGGCCACTCCATAAGCCCTTTCAGACTACAGGCAGTGATGTTGGATCCCTGTGTGGTGAGGCAGCAAGAAGCACCACCGATGAGCCTGACCACAGGCAGAAGTGCCAAAGAGGGACCTGGGAAGGCTTCACCTATACTAACAGTCATTCCCTCAGGTTGAGCTCTCGGTGCAGATGGCCAGCAGGACTTAGGCGGATCCCAAAATATAATCAGGCACAGGCAGAAGCCAAGAGACAGGCAGCGGTCAAGCAGACTCCAGTAACCGGTCTGGGGTTGAGGCAGGCAACAAGCAGGCAGGAGCAGCATCTAGAACCAGCCACACAGCAAGCAAGTTAGGAACAGGCCAAGGAACCTGTTGCCAAGGCAAGGGGTCCGGATCCAGGTCCAGGCAGGCTGAGTAGTCTTGAGCGTGTGACATTTTCGGGGCAACTACCCGACTCTCACCAGAGTGCACAGAATTATGCACACGCCCTATGCGTCTCTTCGCCGGATCCTAGTAACACAGATGTCAGAGCGTGCAATGGCAGCTCCCTGCCATTCAGTGAGTGACCGAAACCAAGGGTTCTAGGAAGGTGGCTGAATTCTAACAGATTGAAATCAACAACCAAATTGCAATGTTTTACATTATTAAACAGGGAGGCACAGGGTCATGGGCCATCTGCCAGGAAGTGTTAAAGATTTGGCAGTGGGCGATCAAGAATTAAACTGTTCTACAGGCCACTTGTCTTCCAGGGATATCCAACACACTGCCTGGTCGTCTCAGCAGGGTATTTCACCCACATGTCTCTAAAACAGTCCACAGTCTGTCAACCTATTCACATTGAAGCGGAACAGAAAGCTCGACCAGTTTTTCTTAATTTTACCCAGCAATTTCAGGTTAGCTGAGGACCCCGCTACTGAATTGAGGAATACGCCTCATGTATGCTTTTCCACCGATACTATTGATCACCAAAATAGTAGAGACCGTGCCTGCTTAATCCTCATAAGTCCAGTATGACCCAGGCAAATGTGGTTTGCATATCTTATACGACCCTCTAGCAGTCCTCCAATACATCTCGGGGCAGACTTTGCCTTGTTAACTTAATACAAAGGAATGCTGTCCCATCTGAATCTTCCATTACTCAACCCAATGGCATGAATGTTGAATGCACAATAATTGTGGATCTCTTTGCCTAGAAACATTGAAGTTATAGTGGTTTTCACTAGAAAACCCTCAACTAAGTAGAACTATGCTTTTAAATGGAATAGATATTCCAGGTGTTGTCAGCAAAATGCCTTGGATCTGTTCTCTTGCGAGCCCAAGCATTTGTATCCTACTTGTTCTTCCTGTCTGACTCAGGCCTTGCTGTGTCCTCTGTCATGGTACATTTCAGCATCATAGCGGCTTATATCACAATAGTGGATGAGCCCATCTCTGCTCATCCACTGGTTTTAAGATTTATGAAAGGTTCATGGCATGTGAAGCCTCCGCTATAGAAACCTCCAGTTTCATGGGTCTTTAAGGTTGCTTACTCAGTAAATGCTCTACTGCAGCTTTCATCTTGGGACTCCCCACATGCCATGGCTAATTCAGCCTGCTTATCGATGAAAAAAGTAAGTTTGCTTACCATAAACAGTATTTTCCTTAGGATGAATTAACCATGTGAAATACTCACCCACCTTCCTGGAGAGTCAAATACCTAGCTAGTTTTAAGCTCTGTTATTGCTTGAGGAGACTCATGAGATAATGCCCGTATGGGAGCACCCATACATGCTCAGAGCTAAAAAATGTAGGAGCTAAGAGAGACGAGTCTGTCCAGTACCGCCAGATGGTATCACCCATATGTTATGGCTAATTCATCCTGCTATCTATGCAAACTTGCTGACAAGTAAACTATTAGAATAGACTGTTACCTGCCTGACTATCACACTATGCAGGGACCTGCTTTGAAAAAAAAAAAAGTTATGAAACCCAATCTCACATTATTTAAATATATAATAATTATTTTTTCTAATGCAATATAACGTACGACTGAAGGTTTGTTTGCAGTCTGGTCTGAGGTGGGGGAGTGAGATGCATAAGGCAGTGTCTCCCTCCGGGTACCGTGGAATGAATTTCCTGTGGTGTCAGCCAAGTATTTCTTTTGGGGATAAAATGTCAAACCAAATGATGTGCTTCTGTTAAAAGCTATATATGCCCATTTGCTTTTGAAATTGTTTTTTTTTTTTGGCAAAAGAGAGGAAATCATGAGTTGGACCAAGAGATGGAGAAATCAAGCCCAGAAACAAGAGTTGATTTTGTGAGGGAAGTAGGGTCTGTGACTGTTAACCCTAAGGGAAGTAATCCTTAATCCTTATTTTTATTGTTTTGTAATTATTCACACTTTAAAGGTGTTTTAAGCTCTATTTTTCAAAGGGTTTAAATTCATTCTCTACCTAAGGCCAAATTCTTTTGAAACACAGGCCCATAAATATTAACAGGAACTGTATGTATAGTTCTGTATCAGTTTAGTAGCACTATTGAAATGATAGCTTTATCCAATCTGTTATCACTGCTACTACTTTTGATTTTTACCTTGGCATCTTGATAACTTATGAGGGATTTTATCACTAATAAAAACGTCATTACTCTGTGTTATATCCACAGACTATATACTTTATTTTCTGGTGTGCCAAGTTTAGATTCACGTTTTTGAAGTGCAAGCCTTGCTGGAACATCATCTGCCTATGCCTGACTTTTTTCCAGTTTTACTTTAGACCTATATTTTCTCTTCTCTGAGATAAATAACAAGTCCTCTTCTGATGCAGATCAGTGGTTCCCTAACTTCTACTCATTCAGAATCTACTTTTTAATGGCAAACTATCTGAAGGTCCACCACAGAGTAAAATGACACCAACTCAAAATGAGTACAGCTCATTGGATTTTCAGATGATACAAATTTGCAAGCTTGATGTTTGACCGATATCTTGCCAAGCTTCTTTTTTTGTCGCTTTATTTAAATGGGAAATTCTCAAGACTCTTCTCCATCCCTTATTCCACTGATAAATGACCCAGTGCTGGTTCTCTTGTCATAGTTTAGGAAACATTTTTGGTATAAGATAAGTGACAGTAACAGAATGTCCTGTCTCTTTTGACAGAGTGCTATGGTTCTCATGAACGCATACTGCAATAAAATCCTGCAGCCTGTGGATGGCAATTGTTGCCAGCCTCTGCCTCCACTCACCATCATACAGAAGCTGACAGCTTGCTTTTTTGCTGCATCTATTATTGGGTACTTAATTCTCAGCATAGTTCATCGCAATAATCATCGTAAAAGTAAACTGTGCACCGACGTAGAAAGTGGAGAGGAGAAGAAGCCCAGTACAGCTACGCAGACTACCTCTGTGCTGGAAATACTCCTGTTCTCTTTCTGCAAGCTGGGTCTGATCATGGCCTATTTCTACCTGTGCGACAGAGCAAACTTATTTATGAAGGAAAATAAATTTTATACACATTCGTCTTTCTTCATACCACTTATCTACATCCTGGTTTTGGGAATATTTTATACTGAAAACACTAAAGAGGTAAGACAGTGTTTTTTCCATTGATCAGGTGTGAAAATAATTCTTGATTTAAATATCAGTATTATTGATCTAAGATGATCGAAACCTTACTTCCTTCTAGTAGGAGAGTTTTAGTTTGATACATTTTTTGGGTTGGTGTTTCTTGGCATTTGAAAATCAGATGGGTGAACTGGAGTGGTAAAATACCAGAGGGGTATTAAAGAATGAATGCAATAGAAAATAGGCTGTTGGAAAATATCTGTCTTATGACTTATGGTATTTTCTAATTGTTCTGGCATGATGCATGCAAGATATGTTTTGTGTACCTGGGGCAGAGTCCAATTTAACATCAGCTGGTGCCACTTTCAATTTTTACACTAGCATTGGCTACTCCTGCCTTCATGTTACTCAGAAGACTCAAACCACTTCTAACACCAAAGAACTTTCGATCAATCCTACAAGCATTGATTTTTGCAAGCACCGACTACTGCAATGCGCTACTACTAGGCTTACCATACACCTCACTCAGACCACTACAAATTTTGCAAAACACTGCTGCAAGAATTTTGATTGGTAAAAGTAAGAGAGACCACATCACCGAAACCCTAGCTGAGTTACACTGGTTACCTGTTGAGCAGAGAATACAATACAAAACACTCTGCATCATACATAAATTAATACATAACGAAAAAGCAGAATGGCTTAACACAGCCCTCCGCGTACACGTACCAAACAGAAACCTAAGATCAGCGAATAAAGCTCTCCTTACTATCCCATCAATTAAGACAGCAAGACTAACTCAAGTGAGAGAGAGAGCACTATCCTTGGCAGGACCCACACTGTGGAACACCTACCACTAGAGTTAAGGTTGCAAAAAGACAACAAAACCTTCAGAAAAGGCTTAAAAACTTGGCTTTTCAAGCAAGCCTACGAAACAGAGGAGGGGAAACAGTGAGGCAGGCGAAGTGAGAGGTATGAACAAATAAAGTGTGTAGCCATATTTCTGGCTGTTTCTACTCTACCTTCTCGTTCTTCACCAGAAGTAAAGTTGACACTTATAAAGTTAGAATTGTTTTTAAACTGATAACTCCTGGACAGTATTGTATCACAAATCAAGTATTTGATTTAGAAAACTATGTACGGAATCAAAATTACGGCACGTGTGTAAATTAATAGATCTCAGCATCCTTATTTTATGTGCCCTATTGTAAACCGTTGTGACGGATCCTTCTTAACGACGGCATAGAAAAGATTTAAATAAATAAATAAATGTTTTGAGATGATAGAAGGGGTAGGACTGAAAGGAGGCCAGCTCCTCTGATTTGTCACGCTGGAGGAGGTGACAGCCAGCCCCAGTGATCTCTCACTTGGAGAAAGGGAGAGAGTCAGCCCCTTTCATCTTTATTCAGATAGAGGTAGATCTTTAAAAAGTATGCCAGATTTTATAAGATACGCGCGTAGCCGCGTGTATCTTATAAAACCCGGGGTCGGCGCGGGCAAGGCCGCACAAAATCGGCAGCCTGCGCACGCACCGAGCCGCACAGCCTGCCTCCGTTCCCTCCGCGTCCACCCACCCCCGGCCCTACCTAAATCCCCCCCCCCCCACTACCTTTGTTGGGCAAGTTACGTATGCTGCCTCGCATCCCCCGGCACAGGCCGCAGTGCCGGGGGACCGTAGCCACGCCCCCGGACCCGCCCCCTGACCCCCGGACACACCCCCTCCCGCCCTTTTACGAAGCCCCGGGACTTATGCGCATCCCGGGACTTTGCGCTCGCCGGCAGCGTATGCAAAATAGGTGCGCCGGAGCGCGAGTGGGGAGATGGTGGACTGGCATCTGCGATCTGTCATAGAGGGGGGGGAAAGGGGGATCAGGTCATAACAGCTCCTTACGACCTAACGAATGGCTAGGGGGGGGGGGGGGATGACTGGAGCCTCGTTGGTGTTACCGTCGCTGGTAAAGCTGATGTGTAATACAGATTGTAAAAATGGCTTTAACATCAGACTTACTAATGACTTTATAACTTTTAGTAAGCTATGTGTTCAAATCATCTTTGAACACACCACTGATTTTAATGTTGCTTATAATGCTTTAAATCTAAATAGATGGCTAGCAGCCTCTAAACTCTCACTAAATGGGAGGACACTGAAGAATGCACATAGTGCACCCAGCATTACACAATATAGTACGCCAATAAGAAAGGAGCATAAAATAGTATAATGATTAGCTGCTACTTTGTAACCAGTCAGAACAAAAAGCAAGCAGAATGAAGCAAAAACATATGTTTTATAACATAGAGAAATACCTATAGTACCTGAATGTAAACCGGTGTGATATCTCGTTTGAGATCGAATGTTGGTATATAATTAATAAATAAATAAATAAATAAATAAATAAATAGTAAATGATGGCAGATAAAGATCAGTTGGAGCATGCAGTTTGCCCAGGTTAGATACTTCCTCTGGTGTTTCCTCCACCCTGGTTAGATGGGCATATAAATTCCAATTTACAAACAAACATCAGATCCCTCCCTCCCCATATTATCTTCCATATGACCTCCCCCCCCCACACACACACATACTCCCTTCCATATCTGTCCAAAGCTTACGTTTTCCCAACAGGTTTCTTTGTGCTTCGTGTAGCTGTTCTTACATTCAGTATATTTTTGTGGGTGACACATTTTGCTTTTACTTTAGACTAAAATGCTAAATAGAGAGCAGACGGATGAATGGAAAGGCTGGATGCAACTCGTCATACTCATCTATCACATCTCTGGAGCCAGTACCGTAAGTAGACTGCAGCTGCGTCTGTTCAGAGCCACAGCAGGCTGGCCTCCTCTTTTCTTTTCCTGCAGAGGAATCCTGTGTTGCAGAGCCCCCTGGTGGCTGAGCGTGTGCATTGTTCTAGTTTTTGTGTTTGCACAAGGACCATATGTGGTTTTTATCTTACTGGCTTGAGAAGGGTAACCTTCACCATCCTGTGAAGATGGTGAATGTCTCAGGGAAGGAGTCAGACCCCGGTTTTTCACTTGGTAGCATGTTTTGCTAGATACTGTATTAACCAAGTCCACCTTTTGGGAGTTCTCATCACTTTTCTCCTAATTGTACTGATCACCCCTTGTTCAGCGGTGTGTCCAAGTTCTAACTTAAGAGGCATAAAACGATGATGTGAAATTTTCATGCAGACTTCACTCTGAATATTGTTAGACGTATAAAAATGAAACGTTTTTCAAAGCGTTAAATGCATATGTTTTAAGCATCCCCACGATTGTGTTTATGCATTCTATGACTTCAATTAGCATATTTTATGTATATGAAAATATTCATCTGCCTGTGTAAAATATATTAAGGAGCCTTAACATCAGAAGTTTGTTTAGCAAAACAGTAACATTTTGAAAGAATCATGCAGCACCATGTAATCAAAAAGGAAGTATTGCTAACTATATGAAAAAGAGTCATTTTTCACACTAATCCTAACATGGTTGATAGCAAATATATTATCCAAAGTGTGAATTATTCACATGATGGAAGCCCTTAGTAAAGAGAACTGTAAATCACTGCCATTCTGGAACCACAAAATGTACTTTTTGCCACTTAAAGGGACCTAGGCCTGGCTCTCCATTACTGTAAGAACACTGGGAGTTCAGAGCTGGGTGCAGACAGATGCAGGGTCTGCAATATAAATCCTAAATACAGAGACTTGAGGGAGGAGACAGGTGGACATGAGAGAAACCTTCAAATATCTAACAGGCTTTGCTTCAAGTACAACCGGGACTGGTTTCCAGAATATCTGCGATGTTCAAGATTGCCTTTGTTGAAGGCCAGTCCATGGAAAAGGTGCAGAATATATTATTTTCTGAGAAAACATCGGATAATTCATCTTTTTGCCCTTATTCTCCAAAACTAAGTGTGCAAGAATAGTGCTAATTCCACTCCTTTTTATGTCAGGAACAGAAAAATATTTGTGTGTGAGGTCATCTCTATTTTATTGTTAAGAAATTGAACCTCTTAAAAGTGATGAAGGGAGCAGAGATGTAGGATAGTGGCCCACAGGCATAAATGTTGCTGTCCTTTGTGCTCTTCCCAGCATCCTTTGCATGCTGCTCCCACATTTATGGAAGCATTCCTACATTCGAGGTTTTCATCTTTTAAATGTAGAGTGCCAACCCTGTGGAACTCATTACCCTGTGAGGTTCGAATGGAAAAAGATTGCTTTTGGTTTCATTAAATGTTAAAGAGCTGGCTTTTTGAACAAGCTTTTAAAACTAAATACATTTACTACCATTAAGGGCAATTTTATAATTTTTCTTATAATTTGGATGAATTTTAGTACTTCAGCTATTTTATTGGACTCCGTTATACTGGGTTATTATGTGATATTTTATGTTTATTATTTGTGTTCTGTATAACTTGCTGTATTGATTGGATTGTAAATCATTTTGCTTATTCAAAAGGCAAAAAATTAAGGATGGATATCCTAAAAGTAAAACCTGTTCTTTCATTCAATAGTTCTTGCCTGTATACATGCACATCCGGGTCTTGGTCGCTGCGTACCTGTTCCAGACGGGTTACGGTCATTTCTCGTTCTTCTGGATTAAAGGGGACTTTGGAATCTACCGCTTATGTCAGGTGTGGTATTTAACAGACTTTCTCTTGTTACACTCTATTAAACTATTCAGTGCTCTACATACCCCCTCCCCCCTAGAAATGTGGCTCTAATGAAAGAGAATAAAGAACCCTTTAGGTGGCAGTAAATCTAAAATGAGATTTGGTAACCGAGCTCAGTTTTGGAGCTGGAAGGATGATTTGACGCCCGGAAGCCAGTGAAAGCAGTGGGACACTGACAGGAAGTAGACTTTCCAATGCTATTGCTTTATATGAACATTTCTGATTCTGGTATCAGTACTTCAGAGCAGTGCGTCATTGAAAAGAGCAGCAGGAAAGAGCCTAGGTGAGGTTTTGTTGTGGTTTTTTTTTTTTTTTTTGTAAAGTATGTAGATTTGCCTCTTCATTTTATATTGCTTAGATACAGAGCAGAAATGTTTTATTTCACAAAGGAGGGTTTCCAACCAGTCCTGTTTCTGCTTTTCTATAAAAATTCCAGCCAAGTTAACAACAAGGAGTGGTCACCAAGACTTTCACCTCTTAAGGCTGTTTTGAGGGAGTCCTAACATTCACGGCAATGTTTCTCCTGTTTGAACTTTTTTCTCTGATACTGGTTTGGTTTTAAATAAAAGGTATAACATTGTTGCAGCCTTGTGCACTTGTAATAGCACAATCGAAATAAGTCATCTCAGTTTACTGCCGTTTTGCATTGTCATTTCTACAGCTAAAGTCTGTTTTACTAAGGCTTTTTTCCCATTCTGTTTCTGTGGAGAAAGAAGCTTAGTAAATCAGGCTCTTAATTAGAGCAGTGGAACAATTTGTTTATTTAATGCAGCACTTCAAGGAAAGAGTTAGAGTTAGACTCTCAGAGTTAATCTTATGTCTAGTTGTTGTACTATATGTGGACCAACAGGATGTTGTTTCTCTCCCTTCAGGTGCTGTTCCGTCTCAACTTCCTGGTCGTGGTGTTGTGCATAGTAATGGATCGGCCTTATCAGTTCTATTATTTTGTACCACTAGTCACATTCTGGTTCTTTGTTATCTATGCGACAATGGCTATTTGGCCTCAAATCCTGCAGAAACAAGCAAATGGTAAAGTTGAAATTGTAGTTCTTTGATTTATTCATCTTGAGTTCGATTTGCCCAGATTCTTTTGTCAACTGGAAGATAGCTAATAGAGTTTCCAAATAGGTTTTGCCAAATAGTAAGCATTGTAAAAGGAGATATTTGTCCAAAAAAAAAAAAAAGATATTTCCAGTTGCTACAGCTGATGATTGCATGAAAGGTGGTCAGGAAGTATGAGATGACTTTATTTTATTTTACATTTAGCTCATATCTTTTCATTGGTAACTCAAGGTGTGCTACATTCAGCTACAGTAGGTATTTTCTTGCCCCAAAGGGCTTACAGTCTGAGTTTTTACCTGAGGCAACGGAGGGTAAAATATCAGTATGATCTGAATCCTAACTTCCTGCTGCTCTAACCTCTAAGCAGCTATTCCCCCTCCTGCGCACTTAGGTTTTGTAGAATGTGTGTTTCACGGTTTTGTGTGTGACTGGGAGCGATTCTTATTTGACATCACAATTGCAGAAGACAAGGTGCCGAAGACTGCAACCTCATTGGTTAAACAAGCTTTTAAAGAGCTTGCTTTGGGAAACTATATTTAGTTGATGGCTATCTGAAGTTGATGAGAGGGAGATATTGTCATGTGATGTTCTGTGTCAATGGTTCCCAAATGGGGTCACAGAATCGTTAGCTTGGGGTCATGAGTGCATCCTCATAGATTAAACTCTCTCTCCCCCCTATCCCCAAGAACACAGCTGCTTCTGAAGCCTGCGCCATCGCCATTGTGTGGGCAGCAGACATAAATAGCAAACTCGTGCTTTCCTCGGGTTTATCGTTTGCTTGATAGCCAAGTGGGAGAACGCAGGCAGGAAATACAGTGAAATGATGGCAATGCCTAGTAAGAAATACAACAACCCGATCACCTCCCCAGTGTTCCTTCTTCACCTGCTGTTGACCTTGGTCCTAAAATGAATGCTACTATTTGCAGATAGTAACCCCCTTGCCATGCTCCTAACTTCCCCCCCTGAACCCATCATAGTTCTCGCATGCTGCTGTTGTATTGTTGTTCTGCTTGTCCACTGCCACAATTACCATTGCCGCCAGCCCAGGCCAAACAATGTACCAGTATGGCAGGCCTGCTTTCTGTCCTGCCCCTCTGCCACGATCATTGCTGTTGCAGTCCACCCAAGCCAAAAATGTCTGTGTTGCAGGCCTGCTCCTGCTCCTTCTCCTGCTCCCTCTGCCATGATCCCTGGATCAAGGGTCAAGCATTCTCTAATGAGCAGATATGTATTGTGCATTTCTAATTGGGACTTGCCTAACACCTTGAATATCAGGGATTTGCATGTTGTTTTTTTTCTGCAGGGCTCATAACCCTATGGAAGTAATTTTCAAAGAGTTACGCACGTAAATGCAACATACCGTCACAGCAGTTTTCAAAACCCATTTACCCATGTTAAGTGCACTTAAAGCAGGCAAAATCTATTGACAATTCAGTGACACATTTTGTAGCAATTTTAAAAAGCCCACTTAAACACACAGGGGTGGATTTTAAATGCCCTGCGCACGTAAATCCGGCCGGATTTACACGCGCAGGGCCCTCTCGCGCCGGCGCGCGCGTAAGTCCCGGGGCTTCATAAAAGGGGCGGGGAGGGGGCGTGCCGTGGCGTTTTGGGGACGGGCCCGGGGGCGTGACGCCGGCCCGGGGGCGTGGTCGAGGCCTCCGGACCAGCCCCCGGGTCGGGTGATGGCGCGCCAGCAGCCCGCTGGCGCGCACAGATTTACGTCTGCTTTTAGCAGACGTAAATCTGCCAACAAAGGTAAGGGAGGGGTTTTAGATAGGGCCGGGGGGTGGGTTAGGTAGGGGAAGGGAGGGGAAGGTGGGGGGAGGGCGAAGGAAAGTTCCCTCCGAGGCCGCTCCGAAATCGGAGTGGCCTCGGAGGGAACAGGCAACGCGCACTGGGCTTGGCGCGCGCAGGTTGCACAAATGTGCACCCCCTTGCGCGCGCCGGCCCCAGATTTTATAAGATACGCGCGTATCTTATAAAATCCAGCGTACTTTTGTTCGAGCCTGGTGCGCGAACAAAAGTACGCAATCGCGCAAATTTTTAAAATCTACCCCACAAAGTGTAATTTATACACGTAAAACCCAGTTTTAAGCATTTAAATTCTTTTGAAAATCAGGCCCTAATTATTTTTAACTTATAATGTGATTGCATTTGTTGCCAAACTTGCTGAATATCTTTTGATCATAATTTTTAAAATCCAGAATTTGTATTGAACTCTTACCGCTGTAATCTATAATGAAATGCTTTTATACTCTGGGTATTAGAGGAACATTGGTCTTGGCTAAAGTATTAATTTTGTAAAGAAGCAAAGCTGGAGCTGGCAAGGCCTAATGTGACCACCTAGTAGAGGTGGTGGATTCCATCACTGTAGTAGATTTTAAGGATGTGCATTCAGTGACCATTCATTCATTCATTTCGCTGTTATGTGTGTACCTCAAAGTATGCGCTTACGTGGTTGTGTGTAGCTCACGTACCGGCGTACTTGAGGTACGTGCATAATGGCGAAACAAATGAATGGCCGCCTAATGCACATCCCTAAATTAGATTTTGGGCATATTGGAACAAATATGGAGGACAGTGGTGGGAAAAACATTGAGAGGTCAGGTCAGATTTATAGATGAAAGAGAAGCTGGTGTTGGTTGCATAGGGGAATTTATATAAGCAGCTATCAAAAGTAGCCCTCATTTACTATTTCACTGTTCTGGCAGTATTGTAGGATAGACAGTGCTACAGCAATTAGATGGTAAATGTTCTAATTATTTTTATGTGAAGAAATTAACAATACTCTGCTAATCCAGCTCTAAAAGCAGTTCTTGTCTTGAAATACTTCTATTTGTTGTATGCATATCTGTAATTCCTAGTAACAGCACTAAACAATTTGAAAGGTTAAAATTATTTTATTATTTTTAGACTGTGCATTGCATTTTTATTGTTGTAATCTGCTCAGCATGGGATACCATTATATGCGGAATATAAATTATTTTAATAAATACATATATTCTGTTCTAAAATAATGTTTGATTTTACATTATATGAAAACTATTTTGACAGTTTTACCGGAATGATGAATCATATTTTAACTGTTTTGCATTTAACGACACTAAATTTAGCAAGCGAGATTTGCTATAGTTTTCCATTTATATTGAAAAGAATAATCAAATGTCCTGGTCTCTCTTCTCTTCTCATATCTCACAGGAAACTGCTTATGGCTTTTTGGCTTGCTGCTGAAACTTGTTTTCTTGCTAATGTGCATATGTTTTCTGACATACTCCCAGGTTAGTATGCATGTCTTCATTTTAGATTTTAGAAATTGAAAGCTGTTGTCATTTTGGAGTAAAGTGCTGTCCTGCAATTTCTAGTCTTGCAAACTCTGAAAGTTCCATGATTGCTGTGAACTTCATATTAGAGAGAGCCGTCCATGCCTCTCCATGGCCTTCACGGCCCTGTGACTAGACGGCATCTTCTCAGCTTTCACAAGGTTCTAATCTTCACAGGATGCTCCTGGTCCCTCACAACTTTTGACCAGGCTCCAGCAAACCCTTACAGTCCCAGTTAGACCCTGTGTGAACCTGGCGATTATGGCATCCTGGTCCTCGCTTGTCCTTGGTTCCTTGGCTTCTAAGACTCTGCTGCTGTCCTGCCTTACCAGTATCCAAATACTTTTTCCTAAAATTATCTTTTCTCTTGTTGCCTCTGCTTTTTTTTCTTATGAGACCAGAACGTTGTGGTTGACATCGGTGGAGCTTGGTCCCTCCATCTCCCTAAGGTCCATCCTAAGGACACCTTTTTTTTTTTTTTTTTTTTTTTTTAATCCTTTTTCACTTGGTGCAACATTGCCGCCTCTTCTTCCCAAGAGCATAGCTTCTCACCTTTCCTTCCATGGCATTCTGCCTGGTTCTTCGCTCTAGCTGCATAGGTGCTGTTACCCTAACATATGAGGATACAAATTAAGTGCCAAGAATTTTATGACAGAGAAAGCTAATCACAAACATGTAAGTTATCCCATGAAAAGATATTACCCTATGACTTGTTTGTTGATCCTTACTTCTACATGGTAGAGAATATTATTCTCTTAGAGGTTGATTTTAAAAGCGTTGCTCGTGCAAAAACCTCCAAATATGTGCATATGTGGGCCGTACATGAGCAATGGGGATTTTAAAAGCCACAATTTCATGCGTATATACACATGCATATGAGCGAGCAAAAAATAATGGGTGGATAAGGGATGGAGTATGGGTAGGGCCTGGGCATTCCGGGGTGGAGCCAACTTTTATGCACATAACTCCGCATTTTAAACTGGAGGCCCCAGCGCAGGGCTGCTTTTTATCCTGAAAATTTACTGCTGCTCCTGATGAGGAGCAGGTCTGAAGATCTCATGTTTTAGGGTTTATATGACAGGGTGAGGGGGTCTGGGTCAACTGGGAGGCGTCCAGAATGAAGAACTAAAGAGGGTCTGGATGACCAAGATTGATTGGACAAACTGGTGGACTAATTGGTAAAACTGGGAATGTCCCTCGCGCGAGCCTGATTTAAAGTCCCACTTACACGTGCACATTAAAGCTGGTAAAGTCCTGTAGAAGATACTCAAAGTAAATTTGCTTGAGTGACCTCTTAAAATTAGGAGTAGACTTATACACGATAGGCATATTTTAAAGTGAACAGATGACGAAGGACATTCCTTCTGACCTGGGAAATCTACCTACATTCCCTCTGGTGGGCGCAGGGTTAGGGGGGGTGTGGGGAGAGGGGGGTTTGTTTCTGACATCCTTTTTCTTGTTGTAACTTGTTTGAAGCGGATGCTGGACAGTGTACACCAGTGTCGGCTTTGTCGTTAAAGTGGTTTAAAATGGAAACTCAATAAAAAGTTTGAAACTAAAAAAAAAAAAATTCCAGTGCATCTCCGCTCGTGCACTGCTATGTTTGTCTACAGGTGCACACGTGCTCGTTTTAAAATTAGCCTGTTACTGTTAAACGGAACGTAAGTGATATGCTTCCTATGCCTCTTCCCACTTCTTGGACAGTGTGCTCAGTTTTCTTTTCTTCTTTCATATGGCTGTTTATTAAACTCATTTTCTTTTCCCATATAGCATTGTATTAGGATGTTTGTTCAGTTCTCCCTGTTCTAAATTAACTTGGCATAAATATACTGTAGGTAAACTGGGCTTGGGTTTTCTTATATAGTACCTTTTTTTTTAGCACTTGGTGACTAGCATATTGCACTTCTAATATCTTTGTAGTCCAGGTGAATGAATGAAATATGTTTGTCTTTGAACCAGTCGAAGTGAATGCTTATAGAAAATATTTTTAATAAGCTGATTGAAAGTGTATTGACTTTGTTAGTGATAACCTAATATCTTCCTTTTTCATCCAGTTAGACCAGTCAAGACGTGTTTATTTCACCTGCCAGCTGATGGAGAAAGAGGGCCACATGTTTCCAGTGACATCATCACTGCTCTTAGGAGTGATAACAGATTAGGCTCTGACCAGTATTCTCTGTCTCTAGCAGATGGTAGACACATGCTGAACTGATATAGCAAGATCCTAGACTCTTTAGGGTTGGTCTTCTGGCCTTAGTGTGATTGAACAGGTGGATTGAACAGGTGTTAATCAGTTCTCTGGTCAACAGTCTTTGGAGCTGATTCCCATTGCTGAGCAGCCTCAACACCCAGATCAGTAGCTTTTGCTCTTTCCCTGGTGGAACAGGTCTTGGAGTATGATCCCAAGTTGTCTTATGGTTCTGGTTGATCTCCCCTGCCAGGAGGCTCCTAGGGCCTTTGGCCAGGTTGAGCATAACAGGTGGTTTCCTGTAAAAATAAGAGAAGAGATCAGATTGTTTTTCCTTCTCTACCACACTCATTTTCTCTCTTCTCTCTTTTGAACAATCATATGTAGAAAAAAAATAGAATTGAGTGGCATGGAGCAAAGAGCAGTTAGTGGAGACAGATGAAGCTGAGATCCCGCAGCTGTTGGAAGGGGATATGGTTTCTTCTTGCAAGCCTGGGGGGCTACTGGCCTTTTTGGCAGGTTTGACCTGGTTTTCCCACACAATCAGTGCCATTTTATTTTGGTGCTAATCAGGGAGCTTCGAGGGAAGGGGGTCACAGTGGTTCCCAGAGAGATTCAGGGCCTCTTCTGTTATTGATTTTGCTCTGCAGCTCTGTGCAGCAAGTACTGCTTTTGTGGACATAATTTCTGAGCAGGGTCACAGGTATGGATTTGTGGGAGTCAGCCCATGTGTAGAGCAGCTGGCTCCTTTTGTTCCACGTCATGGAGGAGCCCAGGGCCTGTGGGAAGGCCAGCAAAGGATGTCCTTGGCCTCCTGGTTTCCATAGGAGAGACAGAGCAAGGGGAACTGGCAACTTTGGGTTTGATGGTGGGACCGCTCTGGGGTCTCTCTGTTTGGTGGACCACCATTTTGGAATCACCATGCAATCAGGCCTCCCCAGCTCTTGATCCTTGAGTTTTCAGTTTCTGGTACCTTAGGTCCTCCAAGTCTGTCCCCAGAAGGGTAGGGAGCTTGAGAGGCCCTTCGGGACTTGGATGCCCTTCCCCAGGGGTATTTTTGCCAAATTTTATACTAATTATATACCAGGCGTGGTGGAGGAGATACCACTGTGGAATGGCCAAGGAGGTTGTGATATGTAAACCTGGTGAGACTAACTGGGACTCCTCTTCACCTACCCGACAACTAGGGCCTGTTATAACAGGGGATCACTAATAAGGTATCCATCTCCCTTTTGTCTTGTGGCCTGGCCTTGGAGGGCTCACTTGCATAGAAAAGGATATCCTTTCTAAGTTATCTCCATGCTAAAGGCCCATAAGAACTTAACTTTGTTGACGTATGTTCGAGTCTGGTTCGTTTTTGAAAATTCTTGAGATTCAGTTGGTCCAACCCTGACAGGCAGACATCTCAACTGTTTTGACCTTTCTGCAGAAGGATTTGGATAAGGGTCTGTCCCTCAAATTTGCTGAAAGGTTCATGCTGCAGCTATTTCTTACTACAGAGGTTGCATTTGAGGAATCTCTGTTGCTGCTCAACATATGTAACCTGTTTCCTCTGATTGGTGGGGGCATGGGTCAAACATGCACCCTCCCTTTAGGGAACCACAGTTTGGTCCTTATGACTCTAATGGGTTCTCCCTTTAAACTGCTTAAGCAGGCTTTCCTGAAAGTGGTTTATCTAGTGGCTATCTGGACCACTAGACATAGGTTGGAGGTAAAGGCCTTATCTTGCAGAAAGCCCTATCTTGGACTGCAAGAGGGCTTTAGCTTTCTATCTCGAATGCACAGCAGGCCACAGACAGTCCTTGCAAATCTTTATATCCTTTGACAGGAACAGGCTGAGCTTTGCGGTGGGCAAGCAAACTCCATCCAACTGGCTGGTGGCTTGTATCTCTTTCTGCTATGCGCAGGCGGACCTTCAGCTTGGAGGCTGCGTAAAAGCTCACTCTGTGAGATCCATGGCAGCACCACTTGCCCACTTGTGAGCGGTTCCCATTGCCGAAATCTGCAAGGCCGCAACGTGAAATTCTCTACACATGTTCGCTGCCCACTACTGCTTGGACCAGAATGGTCGACATGAAAGTAGTTTTGGCCAATCTGTCCTTTGCAGCCTCTTCCAGGCTTAAACCCAACTCTCCCTACCTAGGGCCCATTGTTCGGGTTAAAGCTGTCTTTCTATGTTACCAACAGCACCGCAGTTATTTTTTTTCCCATTGGCACCATTTGTGCCCATTGGCGCCTGTTGGTCATGGTTGTTGCCGGGAGCAGCCTGTAGCTTGATATTCACCCATGTGTGAGGACTACCAGGAGAAAGCAGAGTTGCTTACCTGTAACAGGTGTTCTCCTAGAACAGCAGGATGTTAGTCCTCAGGAAACCCGCCCATCACTCCACGGAGTTGGGTTCTCCTGCGTTTTATTTTATTTTTTTGCTCATGAATTCTATGTTACGAGACTGAAGAGGAACCCCGCGTGGACGCGCAGATAGTGGCATGCTGGGCATGCTGAGCATGCCAGCCAAAGTTCTAGAAACTTTGACAAAAGATTTCTGTGCCGGGCTCAGTCTGATGATGTCGCCCATCTGTGAGGACTAACATCCTGCTGTTCTAGGAGAACATCTGTTACAGGTAAGCAACTCTGCTTTGTGGTCACCTATCTTGAAAACTTTTGTCCTTGACGTCACCTTTCAAATGTATACATGCTGTGTTGGATTCTGGTACGCATCAGAACCCATTTTTCTTTAAGTGTGGTAACTAAAAAAAAAACAAAAAACAAAAGCAGCCACTTTGCTGGTACCACTGGTAATTCTTTGTCACAGGACTGTTCATATTGTCTCTCTTTTAATGTTGCAAACATTTTGAAATGTCACATACTTCTTGCCATTTTCTTTATTCGTTTGTTTTGTCATTTTATTTCTTCCTTGTTCGTGCAGTAATTAGTTTCCAGGTTCCAGACAAAATGTTTTGGAGCATTCAGCTACACAGCTGTCACAAACATTCAGTCTGAATCCCAATATAGCTCTCATTCTGCAAAGATGTCAAAGCAGATAGACTGTCTGTCCTGAAATTCTCCCCTTTACTAGTCAAACAATATCTACCAATAATCCACTTGTCTACACTCATACTCTGAGGCTGGTTTGTAGAAGCATTGAGTGAAGATGCTTCATTTAATTTTTAATAGCTGTAGCTGCACCCGTATTATCTTGTATTTGCAGTAACACAATCGCATGAATAAGCATGCATGTAGTGTTATTGGTGTAGAGTAATGATTCAAAAACAATGTGAGGTCAATATTTAATGAGCCAGCAAGCAGGAAAGTTAACCAGTTAACTTTACCTAGATATTTAACAGAACCTAGGTAACTTTACAGCAGCTGTTTTTCTGATCAGACTTATCTGGCTAACTTCAGCTGGATAAGACTGAGTATCAGTGCTCACCAGCTAAAATTTAGCTCCGCCCCGGAATGCCTCCCTTACCGCCACTTTTTATCCAGGTAGATTATGTGCAGGTAATGAAATTAGCTGGACAAAATTTAGCCAGTCATCAGCGGGGGAATATTCAAATCTTAGGTTTTATCTGAATAACCTTGGCAACCCTTTGAATATCAACTTCTCTGGAAAAAGTCTTACTGAATCCTAAAGATGATATATAACCTTCAGCCTTTCTTGTTTTTGTTCTGCTTCACAGGGTTCATTTGAGAAGATATTCTCTCTTTGGCCCCTTTCCAAGCTCTTCGAACTGAACGGAAGTGTCTTTGAATGGTGGTTCAGATGGAAGTTAGACCGTTATGTATGTTATATTTTGAAACGTAATCCCCAGTAAATGTTTTCAGTTTAGCTTCTTAAGTGTCGTCAATACTCTTGCTAGCAAAAGCTTGATTGTTATAGCTACTTTAAATTACACACAGATTAATTTTCAGTCTCTTTACATTTTATTGTGTTTTATCTAAGGTCTTGAAGGAGCGTTTCATCACTTCTATGTAATGTGTGTTCTTCTTTTCTTTCAGGCTGTCGTTCATGGGATGCTGTTTGCTTTTGTATACCTGGCACTGCAGAAGCGCCATGTGCTCTCAGAAGGGAAAGGGGAACCTCTCTTCTCCAGCAAAGTTTCCAATATTTTGTTATTTATTTCTGTAGTTTCATTTTTGGTAAGTTCCAAAGTTGATGTAGTATTTTTTTGTGCAGTGTAAACCATAAGCCAAGTTTGGCTATCTGAATTCAAAAGCAGAAAAGGGATAGATGAATCTTGCTGGGTCTAATAGAGGGTGGACTTGTGAGCAAGGTGATACTTTCAAGTGCCACTGAATTTTCTAACAATTAACAGCCCTGAGGCATTGTGTCTTGGGAAGCAGTCCTAAATCTGTGTGTCTTATATTGCTTGTGTACAAATTAAACTACATTTTCAAAGATCACTAGGTGGCCAGTGTTGGTGCTGAAAATCACATCCTTCTTAGAACCATAGGGGGTAGTTTTATTTATGTGATTTTAAAACTGCCTGCATTGGTGGAAAGTTTGCAGGTACCTTTTACCCACAGTCTTTATGCTGCAATCTGTGCCTTTTAAAAGTTATCCCAGAAAAACTACTCATGCTTACACCAGCTGATCTGTGCAGGCAGATTTTCTGAGGAAAAATACTTGCATAACTTTTGAATATTCAAAAGTATCCATGCAAGTGCAGACTCATCCCCACCCCTAGGGAACGCCTACCCCTAATGCCACTCTGCGTGCATATTTTTATGCGTATATAGGGCGAGCAGCTTTTTAAAAGCCCATTTCTGTGGGTAAAGCACTGTTTTATGAACGCAGATGGCTTGAAGATTACCCCCCCATGTTTTGCACATGTGTAAAAGCAATACATTTTCAAAGTTTCAGATGCTTGTGTGTTAAACTTCTACTTGAACAAACTTATGGCCTTGCCCTTTTATTTCCATGCTTTTGGGCCTCTGTAAAGCTGCATTTTCAAATGTTTACAATCATTTTATTCTTTTCGTTAATCTTTCTTTTGTTTGCTCCCATTTTATCTTTTCCAAGTTCTATGCCCTGTTCTATGTAATCGCATTCTTTCATGCGTTTGTTTTTCCGTAATAATGTAAACTGAGATGATATGTAACTTCTTACATGAATCCCGGTATATAAAAATGTTAAATAAATAAATAAGATATTCTATAAAGCTCCTTAAGACAAGGTAATTCAACAGAACCATAGAAAGGGCAGGTAACAAATATTTTAAAATAAATAAGTAAATAGAAATGTAATGATTCAATCACCACCAATTCATATTAACACAAACCATAGTTCTAAAAACAATAGTAGTGCATTTTATAATTATAACCAAGTCAAAAATATTTTTTTAAAAGTAGATTATACAGAAAGGGCAAAGAAAAACACTTGTATTAGAGAAAAGATTAAATTGTAGCTATTTTGGGAAGCGTGAAAAGTGTACCTCGCACTACGAGATAGGGGCCACATCCTGGATCCCTATTGTCTTAAGAGTGCTGCATGTTTAGAAACTATGATCAAGTCCCCATTATCAGGAGAAAAAATATTAATTATGGGGAGAGCAATAATCAAAGGCATTTCCATGGGTAAACTGCTGTTTTCCCGCAGAAAAATGGGCGGTTTTGATTATTGTCCAGCCTGTGTAAACCCCACAGGTAAAAGTGCCCATGAAGGTACCCAGTTTTATGTACTCCTATATGAAATACCAGTATAAATCCTTGTCTGAAGATAGGCAGGTCCACCATCGCACATAAGTGGGTCACATGATTGTGCGTGATGTCAAGCCCAACAAATGGTCCACTAAAAGCTTTTACTGCACTTGCACAACAACCCCACAGCAGCTCTCATTTTCCATTTTTCCACTTGTCTATTTGGACATGTTTCAGTAACATCTGTGGCACTTCCTTCAGCAGTTGTATTAATTTCCTCTTGGCCTCTAGCCAGAAACTGTTATTTTAGCCTTTAGGCGGCCTATTTACTAAAGACATTTTAAAAACACGCTACTATGTGTGTTTTTTAATGTGCTTTATTGCCTCCGCCCTGTAAACAACAGGATTCATTAAGGGGTGTTTTAAGCCAGCCTTTAATGAGTCCTGCATTTGTGGGGGGGAACATGGCACCAATCTCCACACATTACTAGCAGTGGGAAGGAATGTGCTTGGCTGCTTTTCCCCCAGATTCTTAAAGGAGCAGCTACCTGCAGGTTACAGTCTCCTTACCTACCAAACTAGTTTTGACTGGGGGTTTCCTAGTAAGTGGAAACTCTTAGTACTTAAATTATAATTGAGTGGTCCATTGCAAGCCTATGTTGGTAGCAGCTGCTACAAAAAGTATGCTCACCACCCACCATTATTTTTTTTTTTAAAGAAATTTTTGACAAATAAAATGGGTTCTCTGTCTTCCATTTTTATCTTTCAGACATATTCAATCTGGGCTAGTAGCTGTAGAAACAAAACTGAATGCAATGAGCTGCATCCATCTGTCTCTGTGGTACAGGTAACTGTCCTTACCTTATCTAATATTATATTTTTGTGTTAATGGTAATAATATAAAATGTCTATGAGTTAGATACCACTTATATTTGCATAAAATGTAGTTATTTGCAATATTGGAATCAATGGACCATCATATTAAGCACTACCATTGATTCCAATATTGCAAATAACTACATTTTATGCAGATATAAGTGGTATCTAACTCATAGATATTTTATTTTACTTTAATAAAATTCATGTATTTATTTATTTAACGGTTTTAAAATTCATTTATTTTGTAGATATTAGCATTTGTCCTCATCAGAAATATTCCTGGATATGCACGTTCTGTATATAGCTCCTTTTTTGCTTGGTTTGGCAAAATTTCTTTAGAGGTAAGTAAATAACATATAGGTGTATGTTATATAAAAAAGTGTTCTTTTTAAGAAAATAAATACATGATGTAGAAGTGTTTATAATATCTATTTTAATCATTTCTTTCAATTCAAATGTATATGCCTCCTTTTTTCCCCAAAATTGACCCAAGGCAGCTGCAAAAATACAATTTTAAGAAATCATATACAATAAATATCAAAATGCAAATAAAATTATACAGTGCAGATATAGCATATGCAATACATTTCCCTTTCCCCATCTCTTTTCTCATAAATAGTAGGGACCAGGAAGAAATATACCCAGTTCTAAGCCCACCCCAAATAAATTGCTTCCCAAAGAACTCCCTTTCTCTACCAGTCACTCCCAAAGGAGCAATCACCTTTGGTTTGTCCTTTCAAGAGCAACCCAACCCCCGGATGGGGCAGCAATGGAAAGAGGCGGACCAAGCCATAAGCAAGTAACTGGCCCCTCCATGGTGGAGTGCTCACTGCCTCGATGGCACTTCTTGTAGCGAATAGAAAGGCAGTATCAGTAGGGAGATTTTAAATTTCAGCCCAATAAGTTTCATTTCCTAATGTGTAGCCAGATGGACTCAGGACCAATGGGTTATGTGCTCCCCTGCTAGCAGATGGAGACAGAGTCAGGTTTCAAAGCTGACATCACCTTAGATACACCCCTGCAGTGACCTCAGCCCTTCAGTATCTCTCCATCTCCTAGCAGATGTGGACATGCTTTTTCTGTCAGGATCGCTGTACGCTTTAGATTGGAGAAAGATTGAGCTACAACCCAAGAAAGAGATCTAGGTGTCATAGTGGATAACACATTGAAATCGTCGGTACAGTGTGCTGCGGCAGTCAAAAAAGCAAACAGAATGTTGGGAATTATTAGAAAGGGAATGGTGAATAAAACGGAAAATGTCATAATGCCTCTGTATCGCTCCATGGTGAGACCGCACCTTGAATACTGTGTACAATTCTGGTCGCCGCATCTCAAAAAAGATATAATTGCGATAGAGAAGGTACAGAGAAGGGCTACCAAAATGATAAGGGGAATGGAACAACTCCCCTATGAGGAAAGACTAAAGAGGTTAGGACTTTTCAGCTTGGAGAAGAGACGACTGAGGAGGGATATGATAGAGATGTTTAAAATCATGAGAGGTCTAGAACGGGTAGATGTGAATCGGTTATTTACTCTTTCAGATAGTAGAAAGACTAGGGGGCACTCCATGAAGTTAGCATGGGGCACATTTAAAACTAATCGGAGAAAGTTCTTTTTTACTCAACGCACAATTAAACTCTGGAATTTGTTGCCAGAGGATGTGGTTAGTGCAGTTAGTATAGCTGTGTTTAAAAAAGGATTGGATAAGTTCTTAGAGGAGAAGTCCATTACCTGCTATTAAGTTCACTTAGAGAATAGCCACTGCCATTAGCAATGGTAACATGGAATAGACTTAGTTTTTGGGTACTTGCCAGGTTCTTATGGCCTGGATTGGCCACTGTAGGAAACAGGATGCTGGGCTTGATGGACCCTTGGTCTGACCCAGTATGGCATTTTCTTATGTTCTTATGTTCTTAACCTAAAGATCCCTCCCCCAGTTGAAAATTCCTGAGGTGATTTCCGAAATCCCTCAGAAGTGTGACTTGGTCCGGTAGCCGGTTCCCGGCGTGGACTTTGCTGCTAATGCAGCTGAAAGGCCGCAGGTGCGGGAAGCCGAACATGGTGGTGACAGCCAAAGCCCACTCTCCCCGCAGCCAGAGACCATCTCTGTACTCAGCTGGTAAGCGCTGAGCCCAGGTAAGTTTGGAAAAAAAAAAAAAAAGAGAGGATTCCTTCCGATTCAGAGATGTTGGAAGGGTTTCAGTAAGACTTCCCCGGTCTCTTTGCTCGGCACGCCATAACAATGTGGTTCCCACGTACGCTGTGCACGTACATCTCTCTAGGCATAGAATTTAGGTTAAGTCAAGCACACGGGCCACAGCCCGCGTAGGCGCCCAAAATCTGTGTGCACAAAATTTTAAGCATGAGCCGCCTGAACACGGCTACCATCCCTAATGGCTCCGGCAGCAAAGAAACATAAGAGCCATTCTCTCTGTGTTGCCTGCATTATTAGGGCTACACAGTCTGACCTTGATCCTTACTTATGTCAGCACTGTGAGGAGGCCCAGAAAGAGCTGGCCTCCGCAGACTTTATTAAGCCCAGATCCTCCCACTCTGAGGATGGGACAGCCACAACCTTAACCGGAAGTGCCCCAAATCTGAGTAATCCCAGGGCTGGGTCTTCCATGGGAGAAGGAAATCCAGCGGCACCTACCCCAGTACCTCCTGAGCTAAGCATGGACCCCGAGGGCCTTCTCTTAGGTGGAATTTTTTCAAGGCCTTCAAGCCTTTCTACAGGCGCAGTCTGCTTTACTTTCCCCTGTCCGGATGGAACCCCAGCTGGTAGGGCCGCCGTCTCCCAGCCCTATGGTAGGCCTCGAAACATGCCTCGTCTCACCAAGGGGGTATCCCTGGTAGGGACCCAGACAGCATGGACAAAGAAGGGGATCCAGATTCCTTGGAAGATGGGAAAATCCCACCAAGTTTGGAGCCATATCAGACCATGATACATTTTTTTCCATAGAGATGAATTGCCGGCCCTGGTTTCCCAGACCCTGAAGACAATGGGAGTTCCTGGGGCGGACTCTATGACTGAACCAAAGAAGAATCCCATTCTGGTGTCTCTATGGAAAGCCTCTTGCTGTTTTCCGGTGCTGGAAGCCATCCAGGAGTTAATTGACCTGGAATGGGATACCCCTGAAGCGAGTTTTAAAGTTGGTCGAGCATTAGAAGCTCTATTCCCACTGGATCCGGCAGCGAAAGAATGCCTGTGTTTCCCTAAAGTGGATGCGCTGGTCTATACTGTTTCAAAGCAAACAACTATCCCAGTGGAGGGAGGAGCAGCCTTAAAGGATACGCATGATAGATGGATGGAGTGCATCCTTAAGCAAACCTTTGACGCGACAGCAATGACTTTACAGATTGCTTCCTGTTGTGCCCTGGTGGTTCGCTCATGCCTGCTCCTCTCTAGAGAGGTGGAAGACTCAAGTGTGTATTCCAGAGAAGCTATGGAGCCCGCTGCTGCCTTTTTAGCTCTTACCTTGTCCGTACCTCAAACAGAGGAGTGGCCTCAGTGGTAGCGGCCAGAAGACAGCTATGGCTGTGAAATTGGTCAGCAGATGCGACCTCTAAGACAAACCTCACAAAGATGCCCTTTAAAGGATCACTTCGGAAGCGAATTGGAAAAGCTGTTCAGTAAGTGGGGTAATTCTCCAGTGCCCCAGCTACCGGAAGATAAGAGAAAGCAGTTACAGCACTCCCCGCCTATGAGGGGTTGATCCAGGGGCTTCCAACGCTTTCGGCCCTATGGAAACTTGACATTTTAGAGGTCTCAGTCCTTTTGGAGTCGACAGCCCAAGAGAGGGGCAGGTTCGGGTTCAGGTTCGGCCTGAACTCCCCAATGAAGTTTTGCCAATGCATCCACAGAACGAGGAGATAGGGGGTCAACTATCCCTCTTCTACCAGCAGTGGGTCGAGATCACGTCGAACAAATGGGTACTGGATGTCATACAAGACATACATACATTGGAGTTTCGCAGCACTCCTCGGGATAGTTCATGATGTCTTCTTGCCTCTCCCAGCACAAGAAGCAGGCAGTGGAGTCTAGAGGGCTATAATTACAGTACCTGCACCCCAGGAAAATACGGGGCGTTAATCAATCTATTTCATCGTACCTAAGAAGGAGGGTTCCTTTTGCCCCCATCCTGGATCTCAAGTGTATTAACCAACACCTATTCCTCATGGAAACTCTGTGCTCCGTGACAATGGCCGTACAACTGGGAGAGTTCTTAGGCCTCGGAAAGGTCCAGGGAGGTTATCTTCATATTCCAATCCAGCAAGAACATCAATGTTTCTTATGCTTTGTGGTACTGGGCCCCCATTATCAGTTCCGGGCACTGCCCTTCGGCCTGGTCACCACCCCCAGAACATTTTACAAGATTATGGTGGTTGTAGCAGCGGCACTGAGGAAAGAGGGAATCCTGGTGCACCCTTACTTGGGCAACTGGTTGATCCGGTCGTAGTCATTGGAAGAGAGTCTCCGGGTGACCAGCAGGGTGACGTCCCTGCTTCAGGAGCTTGGTTGGGTCATAAACATGGACAAAAGCAGTCTCAAGTCCTCCCGGTCCTTGGAATATCTCCGAGTCCAGTTCTACACCAAGCAGAGCAAGGTCTTCCTTCCGCCCTCGCGGATAAGGAAGTTGATGTCCCAAGTGCATCAGTTGATGAACATGATACTTCCCAAGGTGTAGAGCTATCTCCAGGTCCTCAGTTTGATGGCATCAACCCTGGAGGTAGTACCATGGGCGAGGGCATACATGTGATCCCTGCTGTCACATTGGAACCCGCTGTCTCAAAGGTATTCGATTCGCCTCCACCTACTGATGGAAGTATGTTCTCAGCAGCAGTGGTGGCTACAGGAAGCTCACCTGGGCAAGGGTGTAAACCTGTCCCTACCGAACTGGCTGGTCCTTACAACAGACGCAAGCCTCTGGGGTTGGGGAGCTCACTGACAGGAACTGACGGCCCAGGGGTGTTGGATCAAGAAAGAGGTGCTCTGAAACATAAACCGCCTGGAAGCCCGGGCAGTCAGACTGGCGTGTCTACAGTTCAGACACATACTCCAGGTCCAGAGTAAGGCAGTCCACTTAATGTCGTACAACGCAACAATGGTAGCCTACATCAACCACCAGAGGGGAACCAAGAGTAAGCAAGTGTCACTGGAGATAGATCTCCTTATGGAATGGGCGGAATTACATCTACAGATGATCTCAACCTCCCACATTGCAAGAAAAGACAACGATGGAGCAAACTTTCTAAGTAGGTAGAGTCTGGATCCAGGAGACTAGGTGTTCTTGGCCAAAGCCTTTCAGCTGGTGGTAGATCGCTGGGGCCTCCTGTTAAATCGACCTGCTGGCCATATCTCACAATGCAAAGGTTCCCCAATTTTTCAGTTGCAGAAGAGATCAGTGGTCCCTGGGGATCGATGCCCTAGTTCAGTCTTTGCCAGAAGGGAACTTACTATGTACGCCTTCACTCCATGGCCCCTGCTGGGCAGGGTCATTTGCAGGATCTGGTGCCATGGAGATTAGTCCTACTAGTAGCACCGGATTGGCCCAGGCGTCCATGGTATGCAGACATGCGGAAACTCCTGGTGGAGACCCCCTTGTGCTTCGCACCACACAGGGACATGCTCCAGCAAGGTCTAGTCCTTCATGAGGATCCGATCGATTCTGTCTTATGGTTTGGACCTTGAGAGGGCTCGCCTGATGAAGTGTGGATATTCGTCGGCAGTAATTCCACCTTACTCCGCGCGCAGAAGTTCTCTACGTCCTTAGCATATGTGTGGGTCTGGAGAGTATTTGAGGCCTGGTGCGAGTAACGTGGTGTTGCCCATTGGATGGTCAAAATCCCACTGGTTCTGGAATTTTTACAGGATGGCTTGAATAAATTGTTGGCCCTTAACTCCTTGAAGGTCCAGGTAGCGGCTCTTCAGGGGCCAGGTGAACGGAACTCGCCTGTCGGTGCATCCAGATATGGCCTGTTTTCTGAAAGGGGAAAAACACCTCCGACCACCCCTACGGTAGCCAGTTCCCTTGTGTAATCTTAATCTAATACTGGACTTTTTGGCAGGGCCCTCCTTTCGGCCGCTGTACAGTTTTTCCTTGCACTTGTTAACCCTGAAACGGTGTTCCTGGTGGCGATATGCTTGGCTCATCACATCTCTGAACTACAAGCATTTTCGTGTTGGAAACCGTTCTTCCAGATGATTCCAGGAGCATTCCAACTTCGTACCATTCCATCCTTCTTGCCCAAGGTAATCTCTTGAGTATCATTTGAATCAGTCCATTTCGTTGCCATCCCTAGATAGGCACAAGGACACGGAAGACTACTGCCTCCTCCGCCATTTAAACATCAGTAGGCTTTTGTTGTGGTATCTGGAAGTTTCAGAACCTGTCCGCAAGATGGACTGCTTGTTTGTTCTTCATGGTGGAAGGAGGCAGGGCAAACAAGCTCTGCGAGCTACCAGAGCTTGCTGGATCAAGGAGGTGGTCATGGGAGCCTATGTGGAGGCAAGAAAGCCATTACACTTTCAGGTTAAAGCTCATTCCACTAGGGCTCAGGCAGTCTCCTGGGCGGAAGCTAGACTGCTGTCTCCCGTCAATATCTGCTGAGTGGCAAAGTGGTCCTTCTTACACACCTTCTCCAGGGTTCTATCACCTGGACGTTCAGGCCCGAGAGGACGCAGCCTTTGCAAGGGCAGTGCGAACCGGACTGCGGACAGCCTTCCGCCCTGATCAGGAGTAGCTTTTGTACATCCCATTGGTCCTGAGTCCATCTGTCTACACTTTAGGAAATGGAGAAATTACTTACCTGATCATTTTGTTTTCCTTGTGTAGACAGATGGACTCAGCATCCTGCCCATAGCTGCCCAAGAATGGTGGCAAGAAATCGTCCTTGAAATGAATATAGATTCCAAGAAGTTACAGGTGAGCCATTGACCAATCCCTAGATCAGGGCATCTATAATCTTGCTGGGATTCAGCGTTTGGTTGAGTACAGTTACGGCTATCCATATTTAATGACGTTTTAATCAAGTTTATTCAATAATATGTCCACAATGGCTTTTGAAGAGAATACTGAAGGGCTGAGGTTACTGCAGGGGTGTATCTAAGGTGACATCAGCTTTGAAATCTGACCCCATCTCCATCTGCAAGCAGGGGAGCATATAACCTATTGGTCCTGAGTCCATCTGTCTACACTAAGGAAAACGAAATTACCAGGTAAGTAATTTTTACATTATGCAATTGTTCTTAGCAGTGGATTTTGAAATAAATATAGCACACACTGGAACATCTCAGTGAAGTGTTATATGTATGTGGGACAGCTAATACATTGCTTATAAAATTTTGCCTGCAACTGCACAAGGACAGTTTGTCAACATCAGACATGAATACATCATCAGCATGTTCTTCTAGCTCGGCAGCTTATTCCTGCTCCTTTTTACTTCTAGCTCAGTCAAAACTAGGGATGGGAGCCAGTGCCATGAACCTCCATTCACAACTATACCTAGTCTGGCCATTGAAGTAGTGGTCCTGGGCCAGAAGTCAAGTAGTAAAACTCCTTCTAGAACCCTGCAATAATAAGCTCTGAATCCAGCCAACAGGTATCACTCTTAAACAGTGACCATAATGCATCCTCGCCTCATCCGGGGGCTGTGAATGCTGCCTCCAGAGCATCAGAAGCCCCATTCAACCCAGGAGCGGAAGACCTGACTTGGGTCGACCCAGCCTCAGTAGTTCTACTCAATGTACATTGGGCTTAAGCACAAGTTGGAATAAGATTCAGCCAAAATAAGTACAAGCTAAATGTAAACACCATCTTGTTGTGAAAGTAAAGAAAAAAACTTGCAATGTTCATCTTTATGGCAGTTTAGAATGCTTTTAGGGGTGTCTGTTATGATCTTTATATAACTCCCAATTGATCAGTCATCTAGCGCTGATTCTGTGAACTGTTTTGTAAGTCATAGTTTCCTTTGCTTGAAATTTTAAGGCTTTTACCAGAAAAGAGAAAACAAAAAAAAATGCATGCATCCAAAGTTCCAGTTATGTTGATCTCAGTGTATTTTGTATTTTAAGGCTCTGTACAAAACCTGTAGTATGCCTATATTAATTGAATCATTCAGTTCATACAGTTGTGCTCATAAGTTTACATACCCCTGGCAAATTTGTAAGATGTGTAGCATTTTAAGAAAACATGAATAATCAGATAAAACACATCTGTTATTTTTAATGTGTTTTAAATTAAACTAATATGCACAATCATTTAACAAACCATAGCAATAAAGGAAATAAATTGGTCCTGTTCAAAAGATTGCATTTCCTTAGTTCTTATTATTGTGTATTGCCCCCTTTTGCATCATTGATGGCTTGCAGTCTTTTGTGATCGTTGTGAATGAGGCCCTTTATTTTCTCGTGTGATCAAGCTGCCCATTCCTCTTCGCAAAAAGCCTCCAGATCATGCGAGACAACCAATGAATTTACAGGAACTGCATGTTTAAGTTCTCTCGAAAGTGACTTGATGATGTTGAGGTCAGGAGACTGTGATGGCCAGTCCAGAACCTTCACTTTCTTCTCCTGCAGCCACTGAAGGGTCAACTTGGTCTTATGTTTTGGACCATTGTCATGTTGGAAAGCCTAAGTGTGCCCCATTTGCAGCTTCCTGGCTGATGAATGCAAATTCTCCTCCAGTATTTTCTGACAAGATGCTGCATTCATCCTGCCTCAATTTTTCTGGCAACTCTGCCATACAGCCCATTTTTGTTATCTCCTTATTGTGCATGTTGAAACCCCCACACCATTTTGTTTCAGGGAAGCCTGTATTTCAGTAGAAGTTGCTTATGGATTTTTCCTTGCATACCAAAAGATTTTCCTGGCAGTTGTGTCTGAAATCTTTCTTGGTCTACCTTGGTACTAACAGAACCCATAATTTTCCACTTCTTGATCAGTTTGAACAGTACTGATTGACATTTTCAAATCTTTGGATATCTTTTTATATCTTTTTCCTGATTTATAAAGTTGAACTACTTTTGCTCACAGATCCTTTGACAGTTCTTTTGCTTTCCCCATACTTCAATAGCCACCAAAGTCGGTGCAGCCCTGGATGAAATGCACAAGGGTTTCTCAAGAGCTAAGAAACTCATTGACTATACACAGAGACTAATTACAATCAAACAAGGCACAGATATGGATACCTGCCATTCAACCTGTGTGTGTCAACTTGTGTATATTAGCCCATATATTCAAGGGCATGCAAACTTTTGAACAGGACCATTTTATTATTTCTTTTATTGCTATGGTTTCTTTAATGATTGTGCTATTCTATGATGCATAATAATTTAATTTGAAAGCCATTAAATGTTTTGTTTGATCATTCACGTTTTCTTAAAATGCCTCATGTCTTACAAATTCTGCCAAGGGTATGTAAACATGATCACAATTGTAGGTCTTAAATAGCATAAACACTTCATATCCTTTATAGCATCAGCTAATTAACTATTTCCGTTTTACACCACCAAAAAATTATAATGGAGTACTAAAAGCATCATAAATAACTCTTAAAAACAAGTACCTTCTTACTAATGCTCACAAAGTCCATTAAAAACAAGCAGGTTATTTCTCTGGGTTCCAGGACTAAGTCACACTGTTCAATGCCTTTCACCTCAAGCTGCTTCAGAAATATGGTAGTTTTGAATACTTTTGCTGCTTATAAAGGCACCTGGATGAAATTGCTTTAACTACTGTAGCAGTACTGCTTTACTTAATAAAGCAACTAGATTGACCCACTCAACTGGGCTAGTTCTTGGTACTCTACCGCCACATCTGTTACTTTGTTGCAGATCTTTGCTGTTGTATGACAGCTGTTAGTAAATGCTAGTCATTCCCATTATACCAACCTTGACCAACTCCTTTTAAAATCATCTCAGATTTTATTACCATCAAAACATTTGAACTTCAGTTTCATTTTCTGTGATATCTCAAGAATCCTTCAGTGCTTTGAGCAACCTTATTAATGTATAGTCTTTACTTAAACCCATACGTATTTATATAGATAGAAAGAGAGCAAATGTCTTTACAATTCAGTGTCGATCTCACAGCACGTTGTGACATCGATAATAAACTACTGCTTTTGGGAGATGAAAAAAGAAGGAGCTATGGATGGGAGGGAATAGCAAGAGATTTGAGGAAGAAGGAAAGACACATTTGTTCAGCAAAGGTGGCATGAAGAGAATTGTTTAATTTTTGCATCATCAAAACTTATCTTTGGTCCTATGTTTTTATTTCCTAGCCATGTTATATATACGTTCCTATAGACTTAATCCTTTATTATAGAGAAACTATAATTATAATTCTTGACTTTAATATTTTTTTAAAAAGTTACAAAAATATACTGCTTGTTGCTAGCATTAGTAGTATGGGATCTGTTTAATGTTTGGGTACTTGCCAGGTTCTTATGGCCTGGATTGGCCACTGTTGGAGACAGGATCCTGGACTTGATGGACCCTTGGTCTGACCCAGTATGACAATTTCTTATATTCTTATTGCGAGCAGTTCATCCATTTCCCTGCTTATTGTGACACTTGTCAGATAATATATATAACTGAACTCCTCGTTATCTCTAACAAACATCCCTCTCCCCCTATCCCCCTCTCTCACTCCTCCACTTCTTTCCCTTCACATATCCGTAATCTCGGTGTTCTTATTGACAACCAACTCACTTTCAAACCCTTCATTAAATCTATCATAAAAGACTGCTTTTTCAAGCTACAAACAATTAAAAAACTCAGACCTTTATTACACTTTTCTGACTTCCGCACTGTACTCCAGTCTATTATTTTTTCCAAAATAGACTACTGTAATGCTCTCCTCCTCGGCTTTCCCTCCACTAATACTAAACCGTTACAACTACTACAAAACGCTGCTGCACGTATTCTTTCTAACTCCAAAAAAAGAGACCACATTACACCTACTCTTATTGAACTTCACTGGCTACCAATACAATCACGAATACTATTCAAAACACTTTCCCTCATCCATAAAAGCCTTATAAATGAAAACCTCCACTGGATCAACCCGCCTCTCCTCCCCCGCACGTCCACAAGACCCACTCGCCCTGCCCTCCAAGGAACACTCCGCACGCCCTCAATCAAATCCACCAAACTTACCTCCACTATGAACAGAGCCTTTTCCCTTGCTGGCCCTACCCTATGGAAATCCTTACCTCCAGACTTATGCACTGAGACCTCCACTCCTAAATTCAAGAAAAAACTAAAAACATGGTTGTTCTTTCAGGCATACCCCTCACAATCCTCCACGAAGAATTCCCAAAATTCCTAAATTCCTTTTAATTGAACCTCTGAGTTATCCTCATCATTTGAACCTCTGAGTTATCCCCGTCATCCTCAACCTCTGGTACCCCCCCCCCCCCCCCCCCCCCCCCGTTTACCCTAGTATTATTACTTTTCCCTTCTCCATTCATTTTCCCACCATCCACCCTTTTTTCTATTTTACCCCAGTTTACTCCCCGGCCTCTAATGTTCCTCTTGTTGCGCCCCTCGTTCCTCTGTTTATCCTCCTTGCTCAGAATTGTGTTTGTGATACTTTCATTGAGCTCACTCACGATCCTCTCCTCTTGATTCTTATTTAAACAATTGTTCAGCTCAGACGCTGTTCTTACCTCCTTGTAATTGATCCAATAGTGTCGCTCTGGAATGACCATGAACTGCTGTACATTTTGTATTATAGTTCACCTTATCTAGCATTCTAGCTCATTAGCTTTATATGTAACACATAGCTCCTCGAATTTAACATTTAGTTATTCTACTGTTCCTTATAATTGTTACTGTTCCATGTAAGGGCTCTGCCAATATGTAAATGGCTCTGCCTAAATGTTCCTAGTTATATGTAAACTGATACGATGTACAAACGGCTATCAGTATAGAAGAAACTCGAAATAAATAAATAAATAAATATATAGGGATGACAGCCACTCTATCAGTTGCTTGATTCTGTAATCTGTAATTTCTATAATTTTTCAGTAGATTTTGAGCATTATATAGAATTAAAATAATTATAAATATGAACTCATCTGTTTTAAATTCATTGCTACTTTTCCTTTTGTTAATAGAATTTGATACAAACCCATAAACTTGTTTTTCTGTTTTATTTTTAGCTCTTTATTTGCCAATACCACATTTGGCTGGCCGCTGATACGAAGGGGATTTTGGTACTCATTCCTGCAAACCCTATGCTCAACATTATCGTGAGCACTTTTATCTTTGTGTGTGTGGCACATGAAATTTCTCAGATCACCAATGATCTGGCACAAATTATGGTTCCTAAAGATAACCCAACTCTTCTGAAAAGGTTGCTGTGTATAGCAGGACTGTTTTCTGGACTTCTGCTGCTGTCAGCAGTTCAACAGCAATTAAGACATTAGCTTCAAAGCAATCCATAAAAATGACCTGCAGGTCTGGTGTATAACTGATGAAACAGAAAATAATCACTGACAAGCCATGCCAGAAGGAGCCTATATGAAGGTCTTATTTGACTTGTACATACTGCCCCTGTACATGATGCATCCTGTAATATCCTACCTTTCCTGCAAGCAAGCTGGGAAAGGAATGCCAGTGGCACGTCCTTGTTTTCTACAGGATACATATTCCAGTTTACCTATTTCTTTATGAATAGCTCTTTTATGAAGGCAAAGAATACTGAAGATGGGTTAGCCAGTGTCACTGACAGACAAGGAGTTACATTTTCTCTGGTAGCATTTGTGAATATTTGCTAGTGTATGACACATGCGGTCTTTGACTGTATTCATTATTGGATTGTTTATGTAAGAACAGTGACAGACTGTATGTGCAATTGGTGTGTAATGTATCTTTTCTGGTACATGGTATAAATGTAATCTTACTGGTAATTGGGATAATTGTTTTTATAATTTAAGGTTTAAGTTATTGCTTGTTGACATGTTCCTGAGGAGGGATCATTTAGAAAGTAAGGCCAAATAATTAGAGATATAGAATTGTTTAACAGTTGTGGGAGTGTGGGGGAGGGAACCACTGAGGAAAAACTTGCTTAGGGAATAGTTTTTAATAGTTGATGGTGACAAACCCAGTTCAAGAAAACAAATGGAAAAAGGGCAAAAAAGACAAACCAGAATCAAAGGTCAAAGAAAATGTGGTATCTTAAGCCAAATATTACGCCACTGCGTGATGGAAGAGGTTATCATATCTTGCTAGCATGTTATGTGCGACATACCATCCACATTTAGTAATCTTCACTCCCTGTCCCTGACCTGTTTACTCATGTATTCGAAAAATGTCCTTCAGAAAAATCTTTTGAACTAGCTTTAGACAAATATGTACAGCCCCATTTTAGTAAAGCAGTAATGACCCATTCAATCACATTGTAGTGTAATAGTTGTTTGAAGGTACGGAAGATCCATTTTCCACTGACAGATCTGTTTCAGCATCTTAAAGGAAATTGATATGAACATGGTTTCTTGACAAATGTTTACTAATTTTTTTTCATTTAGCTAGTGTTTTCTGTGGCTTAAATGTGATAGATCCTATCATTCCCTGTTGCTGAATAATGTTCTCTCTATGGAAGAGTATTTTCTAAATCGATGAGTGATGATAAAACAATATGAGTTCTAATTTGTAAGTGCTGTTTTCCAAGTTATCTTTTATCCCATCAGAGCTGTCAGTCTGCACATTTAAGTAAATAAAGTGTGCCTCTGTCAGCAGGAAGTCCACCTTGGTGAGCTGACACTTTAGCTGTAGGTTCTGTAGATTAAGTTTCTCTGTGGGAATATCGGGCTCCAAATATCAGCATATCAACTGTATTCACTAAACCAGCACTACTAGGGAGCGAACTTACTGAATATATTTGGGAAGTTCTCCAGCTCATTAGAACATCAGAACCTTTCATCTGCTCAAAAGCTTATACACTGTGTGTCTGAGCACTGACTGTAGTGATAGTTCTATGAGTTACCACGAACGGGTGTGTAGAACCTGCAATTTGTGAATATAATATGAAAACAGATTTTGTTCTGGAGTTTATTTTTATTGTTTTGCTGTTTTTTACACCCTATAAATTTTATTTATCGGTTGTAAATATTGTTAGGAGCTTATTTTTTAATATTTGAAATGTTGTGCCTATCTGCTGTATGTGTGGTAAAATATATATTTTTTTGGTTATGATTGTATAAAATATGGCCTAATTTAAAGTTTCAATAAATGTTGCCTGGATGCCTATTTTTCTAATTAGCAGAACTTTGAAACAGAAGAGAAGGTAAGAGAACCTGGTCTGTTTCTACTGTGATTTTTCACAGCCTGTAAACTGTTCTTTTTGGGTTACATGTGAATAAACATTGACCCTAATCCTTTTAATTAATATCCTTTTTGTGGGTATAGATTTTTAAAAAAATTAAATTTCCTAACATTTAGACAGATGGATTCAGGACCAGTAGGTTATGCTCCCCTGCCAGCAGATGGAGACAGAGCAAGCTGACGTTACAGTATATTTACTCCTGCAGTGACCCCAGCCTGCCAGTATTTTCCAAAAGATAGTGGATGTGCATCTCCCTATGGGGATTGCTTTGGATTTTTTAAAGGAGAAATTTGACTTAAGGAAAAGAGAGCCCCGTGTTCCTGCAGCGATACCAAAAGGTCTCTCCCCTCACTTGAGAGTTCCTGAGGTGATTTCTTTGGTCCCTCAGAGGTGTGCCTTGGTCTGGTGCTTGGAATTAGCTGCTCGTTCAGCTGAAAGGCAGCGGGTGCAGGAGGCCGAGTGCAGCGGTAACAGTAGATGCCCTCTCCCCCTGCATCCGGAGAACCATCTCTGTACTCAGCCAGTAAGCACTGGCTCAGGTAAGTTTGGGGGAAAAAAAAGCATAAACAAAAGTTTTACCTTTGGAAAAAGAGACAGAGGGGATTTTAGGATTTTGCACAGTCTCCATTCTCAGTGTGCCATCCCAACATTAGTTTCCACTCCCATTGGGGCTAGGGAACTGGGCAGCCTGGCGGGTTGAGCAGCCCCTGTGGCTAAGCCCCGCAGTTAGACTTTATGCTTGCGCGTTGTGCAGTAGGCCGCGGCGACATTTTCGTGTGCTCCTGTGTGTGCTTTGCTGCCCTTTACAGGCCATCGGTGTGCGCAGTGAGCTCAGTTTCAGGCACACTTTTTGTGAGCATAACTTTTGCGTGTGCCTTGCTGCGCTTATTTCTCTGGCACTTAATTTCTGTGCGCATAAATTTTAAGCATGAGCCGTTCAGACGCACGTTTACCGCTGTGATGCTGCTGGTAAACAAGAAGCCTAAGCACCTTTCTCTTTTTGTGGCCTGTCATATTAGGGCTTCTCAGCCGGACCTGACTTCTAACACGTGTAAGTGCTGTTCGGATGTTCAGGGCGAGTTGTCTTCCTTGGATTTTTGCTAAGCTTGGCTCCTCTCATTCTGATGATGGGTTGGTTACGGCCTTGGCCGGAGGGACGCCAGACCTTGGTTCTCCCTTGACTGGTTCTTCCACAAAGAGAGTGCAATTCTGTGGGCCCAGCTTCAGTTCCTTCTGGGCTTGGTCTGGATTCAGCTGCTTTTTCTTGGGTGGAATTTTTTCAAGGCTTACAAGGTTTTCTTCAGGTGTAGCCCTCTGCGTCACCCAATCCTGTCAGGTCAGACCCTCAGCCAGTGGCTCCTCCCTCTTCCAGTCCTATGCTAAAGCGCCGGAGCTCGCCACAGCTCCCTGCAGGTATTCCTGACAGGAACCCAGGATGGCACTGATAATGAGGCAGATCTGGATTCCCTGGAAGATGGGGAAATTCCTCCAGTACTGGAACCGTATCGAACCATGTTGCGGTTCTTTCATAGCGATGAACTGCTGGCCCTGATTTCTCAGACAACAGCTGGGGACAGACCACAATGTCCAGGGTTGTCCCCATGCATAAACTTATCACTAGAGAGTGACATTCCCATCTTGACCTCATTGAAAAGCACGCAGGGTATCATAAGCCAAGCCCAATGGTATTGGCATTGGAGGCATTGACATCAAGGAGCCCAGGAGCTTGCACCACTGACGGTATATCAACATCGGCAGGGTGCATTGAGTACCAGATAGAACTAGTAAGACACGCCTCCAGCTGGCTTCTCCCACCCAAAGAGAACCAAAGGTTCATCCTCTTTAGTACAAGCATTGTGGAGTTCCAATGACGTGTACTGGGTGAAGACCAAGAAGTAGTGATATTGTACTCCATCCATGCATGATGCTAGGAGCAGGGACATTCTGCAAGCTGCCTTTAGTCCTCCAAATTATTTCCATGCATTCCCAGAAATTGCTTCAAGTCTCAGAGGGTCCAGGTGTGAGACACAGATATACACCCCTGGGATATCAGAGCTCTCCTCCCTGTGGAACCCACAGAGGGATGAAATGACTGTGCCCAGCCATGAGATCCTTCAGGAAGTATAGATGAGAATGTAGGGGAACCTACTCTCTGTGACTTTGGTTAATAGGTAGGCAAATGCAATATATTGGGTCCAGAAGGCTCCTGTTCGAGAAACAGCAGCTGCCTCGCCAATCGATGGTGGTCACATCCACTCAAAAAGGGCAAGAGGTCTAGAATGTATGCCTTGGTAGGGATTTTTGCACCTTGGACTTGCTTAGCAAAAAGATTTTTCAGGGCACTATGATGAATGCAAACATAGAGTCTTATCAGTTTGTCAGAGTTTAGAGTTCCCAAATGACCCTCCCAACACTGCTTTAGCTTCCAGATGCAAGTTAGCTTGGCAAGAACAGCAACAGTTTGAATAACTCCTTTGAGCTTAAACGCCTTTCTTGTAGCTGCCCTTCTAATGACTTCCCACTATAGATGCCAGCACTACGTCCCCTTTACTTATTCCCTTCCCCCGCTGTAGCAATTCCAGCAGGTTTAAAGCACAGTTCTGTGTTTCTTCACATCCTTTTTTGCAGCTGTTCTCCTCCCTCACTGTAAGAATTCTAGTAACTTCCAAACAGTCTGAAATAGCTGAGCGGCATCTCCTTAGCTTATTCCCTTCCCCCATTGTCAACCTTTGACCCTTAAATGGTTGTAAAGTTTAGCCACTGTTCCCCTTTCAATACAAACATGGGCCTTCAACTGTCAGGCCAGTTTTGGATGCTTGTTTGGGAAGTCTTCCTTACATTGGCGAGAGAGAGTGAGCCTCTCCTTTGAGCATCTAAAAATGGCCCCTGAGGTTTCTACCTGCCCTAATCTTGGAAACCGCACTCCCCAGAGCCCCATAATGTCCCTAACCCCCGCTTGAATCCTGGGATTTGTAGTCTTTTATTTATACCTGGCTTTGGGAGCCTCTTGTCTTTTACCACTCCGGCATCTACTATTCCAGGGGTCATTCTCCCTCTCCTTTAGTGGACATGATGGAACATATATCCCTTCACCCAGTTCTTCATGAGCCATTATATATGCAGGACATGCTGAAGAGCATAAGAAACAGCTGCACAGCTTCCTCAAAAGCAGCTTGACACCTTGGAGTTGCTGGTGGATAAAGGTATGGGGTGCAAAAAAAACAAACCACACGGTTCAATCTACTTAAGATGTTTTTGAGATGGGATCAAGAGTCTCTGCAGTGGGTATTGCCTGCAGAGTCTTCTGGCTGCAGGCCTCAAACCTACAAGAGGATATCTAAGAAAGACTCACCAATGTGCCTTGAAATAGGGAGAATCTGTTGGGAGATAAGAGCAAGGAAGTGGTGGCTCAGATAAAAGACCTCTGTGCGCCGCTTCATACCAGGGCTTCCCAAACTTGTCCTGGGGACCTCGCAGCCAGTCATGTTTTCAGGATGATCCACAATGAATATGCATCCTAGATCTAAGGGCCTTGAACAAATATCTGGTGAGGGAAGTTTCCCTAGGCAGTCCTCTTTTCGGGGGGGGGAGGACTGGCTATATTTTATCTGAAGGATGCTTACTACCCACACAGATGTTTTCAGGTTGCAGAAAGTATCTCAGATTCATACTAGGGAACCAACTACGCCAATACTACATCTTGTCTTTTGGGCTGAGTTCAGCAGCAAGTGTATTGTGTCTGATCCCTACAAAAAGACACTATATTCTAGCCAAAAAAAAATCACTTCAGTCACATATGCAGACCCTCACCAAGTACAGAATAAAGAGACCATACAGTATAAACAGAAATGTGCAGACAAAAACTGAACTGGAAACTGCAACAAGCATACTTGAGACCTTTTAATTTCCAGTCACCCTGAGATTTTCATTCAATAGCAGGGGAGAAGGGAGGCAAAGGGTTAGATTGGGCAGTATGCACTCAAACGTTCTCCTCTTTCATACACCCAGCACTCTTGCATGTTCACTCTCACACATAACCCCCAAGCATACTCTCTTCCCACACACACATGCCCTATGCCCACTCACACTCTCCACCCTTCCCTTCCCCTCCCCCTCATTCACTGTCTCTTTCCACCCCAAACCCACCAGTGGCAGTAATTTCCTCCTGATGGCTCCCACTGTCAATGGGACTCCCCTCTTCTTCATGCTGGCATGGACAAATTGGAAGGGCAGGAAGGAAAGGGGGAGGAGGCATTCCATTGGCCCATGTAGTCCAGTCCCCCCTCTCTTTTTCCTATCTACTTGGGCCAATCGGACACCTTCCAGTATGCAGGGCAACACAGACTGCTTCACCAGCAGCAGGGCACCCAGAAGTTTTCTGATGTTGACCTGGGAATTCCTTCAGAATTCCAGATTCTCCAGGTCAAATCCAGAGAGTTCCCAGGTTTGGCAACAAGCCAAACTCTTTATGCAGTGCAACAATGGGAAAATAGAATCACCACCAGTCCTCATAAAAAATCAAACAATAAAATCAAGAAATATAAAACATCAATTATATATAAAAAAAAATACTAATATTTTAAAACAGCTGAAAATAGAATATCCAATAATTAAAATTGCATCTAAAATTATATAAAGTTTCCAAATACTAATAAAATATTTCAAAACAGAAGACATATCAAATAATAGTTCAAAAATAGTAAGGCTAAAAATATCGCTCACTCTGTTCCTGGGGATGTTAGATTCAAATCATTCTGAGATTGCGTGGATTAGATGGGGGTGGAGGATGTACAGAGACTTTCTCCTCTCTCCCTGACACAGACGCTCATCTGATCACTGACTCATATTCCACGTAAAAAAAGAAAATGTTTTGGTTACACTGGTGGTTAGGGGGGATCCAGACAGGGACTGGGTGGGCTACCATTTAATGCTCCAGGATGACGTGTTCCTTAGCTTGGAAAGGGGGTGGGGTGCAAGGCCCTTATAAGGTTTTCTTTCTTTTTCCACAGCCTGAGGATGAGGGGGAGAATGGCAATAAGGGGCCTCTCCCCTCACCCAGCCCAGCATCTCTCTGCAAGCTCTCTCCTGTCCCATCCCGTCATCTCCCTGCAGTCTCTCCCATCCCGTCATCTCCCTGCACTCTCTCTCCCATCCCGTCATCTCCCTGCACTCACACTCTCTCTCTCATCCCGTCATCTCCCTGCACTCTCTCTCTCTCTCTCATCCCGTCATCTCCCTGCACTCTCTCTCTCTCTCTCATCCCATCATCTCCCTGCACTCTCTCTCTCATCCCATCATCTCCCTGCACTCTCTCTCTCATCCCATCATCTCCCTGCACTCTCTCTCTCATCCCATCATCTCCCTGCACTCTCTCTCTCATCCCGTCATCTCCCTGCACTCTCTCTCCCATCCCGTCATCTCCCTGCACTCTCTCTCTCTCTCTCTCTCATCCCATCATCTCCCTGCACTCTCTCTCTCATCCCATCATCTCCCTGCACTCTCTCTCTCTCTCTCATCCCATCATCTCCCTGCACTCTCTCTCTCATCCCATCATCTCCCTGCACTCTCTCTCTCTCTCTCTCATCCCATCATCTCCCTGCACTCTCTCTCTCTCTCTCTCATCCCATCATCTCCCTGCTCTCTCTCTCTCTCTCTCATCCCATCATCTCCCTGCACTCTCTCTCTCTCTCTCATCCCATCATCTCCCTGCACTCTCTCTCTCTCTCTCTCTCATCCCATCATCTCCCTGCACACTCTCTCTCTCTCTCTCATCCCATCATCTCCCTGCACTCTCTCTCTCATCCCATCATCTCCCTGCTCTCTCTCTCTCTCATCCCCTCATCTCCCTGCTCTCTCTCTCTCTCTCTCATCCCATCATCTCCCTGCACTCTCTCTCTCTCTCTCTCATCCCATCATCTCCCTGCTCTCTCTCTCCCAGCCCAGCATCTTTCTCTTTTGTCTGCATATGGAGGACAGCAATAGGCTGCCTCTCCCCTTCACCCAGCCTAGCATCTCCCTGCATTCTCATTCACGGCCTCATCTCGGGTCCTCCCCACTTACCTGGTTTGATTTATTTGATCCAGTACTGTGGAGAGGCCAGGGGTTTGTGAATCTATGGCTTGAACGAAGGTCGTGGTGCGGAAGGGGAAGGGCGAAAAATGTGACAGTAACTGTGAGGCCTATTTGTGACCCACACAGCGCTAAAGGCTATGAAGCGACCCCTTTCCCTCCTATCGCCCGGGTATTTCCTGTTACCACGAGGGGCAGGGTTTGCCAAAAGGCCTGAGCGCTGCTGGCTCACAGATAGTCCCTGCTTTATTTTCAAATTTCTTGTGCTTCCTTGACTGCACCCCAGCCTTTCTACAAGCCATGGTTTTGACGGACCACCATTTACTCTCCCCCCCCCCCCCCCCCTTTCCCCGTGTGTGTGGTGATGATGCTGAGCAGGAGAAAGTGTTTCCTGCGGGGGGGGGAATAGGTCCAAGTTGCCATTACTCTCTGCCACCACCAAATGAGGTGGGAAGAGAGAGGCCCAGGCAGCCCTAACCTGTTGCTGCCATGAAAAAAAATGAAGACTTAACACCTCCTGGTAGGAGCCAGTGAGCAGATAAGCTCCCGCTGGTAACAAAACCTGTTGTATGGCTTCATTTTGGTCGCTGCGGCTCTGCAGGCATGGGGGTCGCTGTGACTAACACTAGTCGTGTGCCTGGCCTGATCAGCCCACCGGGGGGGGGGGGGGTGCCTGAAGCCCCTATAGGCCAATCCACCCCTGCACCCATGTGTTAGGACCGACATCCTGCTGACCTCTGTGAAACACCTGTTACAGGTAAGCAGCTCTGCTTTAAGGAAGAACCATATTTTAACTTATTTTACTGAACTTTTGTTGTTGAAAGTTGGGGGACAGCATTATTTCTGAAAGGAATTTTAGTACTTCTAAGCTCTTTTGATGCTAGCCTACCTTTATTCTTGTGAACCAACTTTGTCACAGGATCTCCAGCTGCAACCATGCAGTGATCTCTTCCCAACTGTGGACGGATACAGAATGTGATACAGCATGCATAACGGTTATTGTTGGATTTAGCCAGAAATAGGATTACTAGTTTTGGGCAAGTCATAGCAGTTTGACCATCCCAAGGTGAACAGGAGCGTTCTATCATAAGAAGGAAAACCCCAGAAGAATGAAAAAGGGTTAAAGGAGGAGGAGGCAATTTTTTAAAGCCATTTCTGCACACAAATTGCCTGCCTGCAAATTACCCTCCTTCAATATGGCTAAAAGTATGCATGTTGCCCCCACAATGCACATACTTTTAGCTGCAATTAGGGGAGACATTCCTGAGGGCGTGTTTTGGGCGGAATCAGAAAATTGTATTTTCAAATCCACATGTATTATTTTCCGAAGAAAATCTACCCAAACAAAAAGGTGTGAATGCTCGTTGATATTTTGTACCTGTGACAAGTTTCAAAGAGGAAGCATGTGTGTACTTTTCTACCTGAAAGCTGGTGCAGCAGAGTCAGCAGGTAAAAATGTAATTCAAATATTTACTTGCTCTATCTGGAATCCCAGGTGAGTTGCAAAGTAGCTACAGATTGTATCCCAGTGCAGACAATGTAATATACAAAAAGGTGAGATTTTAGCTTTTGCCTCCTAGCTGATACAAAAGCCATTTTACCAATAGCACAATGCTGCTCTTAGCACTCTCTGTAGGACCTGACATTACTGAGAGTGGATTATGGTTTTCATTAATCAAGGCTCTTGAAACAAATTGCTGTACATCCTGATCAAGTAATAAAAATAGTACATAAAATCATTTAACTTTAAAGCTATCATGGATGTACCAAAAAGAAAAACACTGCTAGGAGTCAAGCAAGAGGAAAGTCCATAAAAACTCAGCAAAATTAAGTGCCATGTTTTTCTCAATGCAAAATACAAATATAGAGTGCATTTATACGGCCAAACAAGTACTGTATATGGACTTAATATAAAATTTAATGGAAGAAAGAGATGTCCCCAATGAAGATAAATATTTAGCTAAAGTTCCATTGGGAGGCCCAACTAAGAGCAGAAAAATCTAAAGATTCAATATCTAAAACTACAGAAAGTAACAGAAACTGCTAGTTTTGTGAAGGGGAGTTTTCAGAATGATCTAGAAATTAGCCTACTAGATCAGGGGATTTTAAGAATTGTTCCCTAGAGTGCAGCTGAATATAGTTTAGTTTATTAGGATTTTTTTATATACCAAAATTTCATGTTAATCTCAAAACAGTTTGCAAATAAAAATAAATACAAATAAAAACAAATTATAAATAAAATCATCCAAACTTTATCAAAGAACAAAATACAAGAATTTCAAGATTCATGTAATAAAAGCTAATATCCATAGTAAACTTAAGTAAACAGCCATGATTTCAAAAGTTTCTGGAATTTATTATAGTCTGTCTTGTCATAGGGTAGCAAATTCCAGAGACAAGGTGCTAAATTACTAAAAGCTGTTGAATGTGCAAGTTCCAACCTGATTACATAGGTTGAGGGATTACTAGAAATTCCTGCTGAAACAAACATAAGGTTTTTCGTGGCTGGTGAGGAGACAGCAGTGTAGCCAAGTATTGGGGAGGGGAGCCCTCCATGAACTGCATTAAAGGTCAATGTCAACATTTTAAATGTTATTCTACATTCACTAGGTAAACAATATAATTCCATCAGTAGAGGTGTTATATGCACCATCCTTTATGCTCCAAAAAGGAGTTTAGCTGCTGTATTTTGGACCAGTAGTAAACACCTCATCAGAACATTTGAACAACCCTAATATAGTGCACTGCAGTAATCCAAGCAGTTTAAAATATGATTGTAGTTGACGTAGCACTTTTAAATGGAAAAGTAGGACTACAATAGATGAAACTTGCCCCTGCTTTGATAGCTTTGAATCTAGTCTCACACCTAATGATCTAACACTATCTTTTATTGGAATGCTAATAGTCCCTAGAGTAGGAGGAGATTTTAGTGGACGATTTAATCCCCTAACCCATATTCCTTCAGATTTTGCAGGATTTAGCTTTAGTTTGTTCCTGCAGCCACATATAAATAGCCTCTAGGTACTTGTTCAGCCTTGATAATCTTCCTAATTGATCTGAGTCTAAATAAACTACCAACAGGATAACTTCAGCAAAAATTAAACTACTAATCCCCTAACTCTGGATAATAGTAGCAAGTGGAGCAAGATAGAGATTAAAAAGACCTGGACACCACAAAGTACAGGCCTAGATGTGGAAAGATTTTGACACCAAGTGACCCTATATGTTGAACCATTTTAGTGCTAATTTATTAATGCCTAATTCCTTCATTGAATAAGCAAATTGTGCACATTATCAAAGGCCATGCTCATATCCAATAGAACAGAGCTTTCCAAAGTGTGTGTCGCGACACTTTACTGTGTCGCCTGAGGTGTGCCGGTGTGTTGCGCAAGCCCGGTGCACGTGACACACCGGCAAGTGCAGGGACCGGGAACCCATGGCTCCGAGCCAGATATGCTGCATCTGGCTCGCAGACAAGTATCGCCACACTTTCCCGCTGACCCAGCTGCTCCCCGGTCCTCCTCCGCCCGGGCGGAACGCGGCAGGACAGCTGGAGTCAGCGGCACCGGCGTGCTCTCTTCTTCCCGCCCCCCCCCCCCCCCCCCGGAAGAGGAAGTGGAGAGTATCGGGTGAGTGCGCGGCAAGAAGAGGCCACGCTAGTGCGCTCGGCATCGGCCCGAAGAAAAGAAGACTGCAGCGCGGCTCGGAGGAAAATGTTCAACCGCGGCCGATGGGACTCCGCCTCCGCGAGGGCTGAAAATGAAGAGGTTAGCGTTGGGAGGAGGCTGCTGCTGCTGCCGCGAGTTCCCAGGGTGGGGGAGAGAGAGAGAGTTCCCGGGGTGGGGGAGAGAGAGAGTCTCTCTCTCCCCCACCCCGGTAGCTCGCGGCAGCAGCAGCAGCCTCCTCCCAACGCTAACCTCTTCATTTTCAGCCCTCGCGGAGGCGGAGTCCCATCGGCCGCGGTTGAACATTTTCCTCCGAGCCGCGCTGCAGTCTTCTTTTCTTCGGGCCGATGCCGAGCGCACTAGCGTGGCCTCTTCTTGCCGCACACTCACCCGATACTCTCCACTTCCTCTTCCGGGCCGCGGGGGGCCCTGTGTGTGTGTGTGTGAGAGAGAGATTGCATGTATGTGAATGATTGAGAGCCTGTACATGTGAAAGAGTATGTCTGTGATTGAGAGCCTGCCTGTGAGAGAGAGAGCATGAATGTAAGTTTACCATTGGGAACCTGTATGTGTAAGTTTGTGATTGAAAACCTGTTTGTGTGAAAGAGTATGTGTGTATGATTGAGATCCTTTGTGTGTGAGAGAAATCATGTGTATGTATGATTAAGAGCCTGTGTGTATAAGTAAGAGAGAGACCATGTGTGTCTGTGTGTGATTGAGAGCTGATTTAGGTGAAGGAGCATGTGAATATGTGATTGAGAGCCTGTGTGTAAATGAGAGAAAGAGAGGACATGTTTGTAAGCATGTGAATGAGAGTCTGTGTGTGAGAGAAAAAGACAGCATGTATGTGTGTGATTGAAAGCCTGTGTGTCTGTAAGCGTGAAAAGATAGACAGCATGTGTGTAAATGTGTAATTAAGAGCCTATATAAGTGAGAGAGAAAAAACATGTGTATATGTGAGTACTGAGAGCATGTGTGTATAGGTGTGTCATTGAGAGCCAGTGTGAGAGAGAGCGCTGGTATGTGACAGAGAGGAGAAAGTTCCAAGCAAACTACCCCTCCTCCTACTAATTCAGAACAATCTCAGGACACCTGGATATCAAACGTTCCCAGGTATGCAGAGCAAAAAAATGTTTGTATCCTTATTATTTTTCATTACTGGGTCTTTGTGTCTGCTATTTTGAAATATTTTGTTGGTATCTGGAAATGTTTTATATGAGTTTTTAATTATTGGATATTCCACTCATCAGCTGTTTCGAAATATGTTCTTTTTGTTAGTACAGTTTTACTGCTGATGATTTTATATTTCTTGATTTGTTTTATAAGGATGGGTGATGTTTCTTTTTTCCTTTGTTACACTGCATACAACCTCTGGTTTGCTAGTAGACTGAATTACTGTGTCCCGAAATTATGTTTGTCTAAAAAGTATGTCACCAACATGAAAAGTTTGGAAAGCTCTGCAATAGAATAATGAGAGCATCCTTTCCTCCGTCTGCATAAATTCTAATCTCATGTAACCTAGCAAGGAGTAACATTTCCATGCTGTGTCCTTGTCTAAATCCAGCTTGTCTGGGGTGGAGAGCGTTACTCTGGGAAGTTAGTTGAAAATACACCACTTTTTCTACTATTTTAGAAATGAAAGCAAATTAGAAACTGGCCTACAGTTTCCTACATCATTAGGATTCACTTTTCCTTTTTTTTAACAAAGGGATCACTAATAATTGTTTCTGAAGGGGTGGGACCTTCACATATGTATTAGGGATGTGAATCGTGTGCCCGATCATTTTAATGATCTGGATCGGCTGGGGGGAGAAAAAAATCTGATCGGCATGATTTTTTTGCAAAAAAATCGTTTTTCTGAATAGTGCGCACTAACTCGAGTTTGATTTGAAATGAACTGTCTTCATTTTTGTAAGACCCTTAAGACCTGGTTCTTTGGTCAGCTTTAATATTTCTTGTGGTCTTTATGGGATCCTGCAGATATTTTGGGATTAGAAGTCTTTACAGATCCTCAGTTATATAGTAAGTAATATTATGGAATGATAAAGCTTTAGGTTAGGCTTGGCTTATTCTGTATGTATAAAACTTCTGATATTGGTATTTTATTGTTTTTATCATTATAGAATTGTTATATTGATAAAATGATGATGATTTGTGCTTATGTAACCTTGCAATATATACTGTATGTGTAATACAAATTTCTGGGTTGTACAATTCCACTTCAGGATTTACCAGGCATAGACTTTGCAAGGTAAAGGCTGTAGAAACCTGCAATTAAATTGTTAACATAGCAGCAATAATGAGAATGTACAGTTCATTAACATATAACATCATGAAATAACTGAGAAAATAAGCAACTTGGTTAAATATATTCATATTCTGCCTTTGGGCACTTCAAAGTAGATTGCAGTCAAGTACTGTAGGAATTTCTCTATCCCCAGAGGACTTACAGTCTTTGGCTTAGATTTATCAAAATGCTATATTTATAGCACAAATAGTGCCTGCAATTAAAAAAAAGAAGGCATGGTTAGACTGATTACCCTGCTCCCGCATTGCATAGGTAATTTCCGCAAGGGGCTATTAAAGGTACAAGAGGGGTTGAAAATCTTCAGAGTAGCTACGTAGAGAGTGCATTGTACAAAATCAACTCCTCTTGTACCTTTCGTCAATTCAAATGGCAGAAAATCTTCAGTGATGTGAACTTTGCTGTTCGTACCTCCTTCTGTGTATGTAACCGCACCCCCAAACCTACCCCATCCCTCAAACCCCACAGCAAGAGAAAAGTGCTCCCTCTTACAGTGGTATAAATAATAAAGTTACATATCGGTCCCTACAGTGGTTCTCTCTCTCTCCCCCACCCACCCATGCATCTGCAATAAAAATATTTTGTTAAGGCCCTAATGCAAAATGATAAATGACCCTAAAGTAAGTTGCCCATGGAACCAAGAAACAGCAGTGGGATTTGAACGCTGGTTTCCCTGAGTTTGTAGCCGGCTGCTCTTAACATTAGGCTACTCCTCCACCTTGAACTTGTTCAGATTTCAACAGATAAATGCTTCAGCGATGTGTGTGTTAATTTCCAGCAAAATTATTTCAGTCTAATACTGACTTGCACAGCTAGCTTTAACTTCTCCTGCAAAGTCCCTGTACTGCACTCAGCAACTTCCCAGTTTAGGTGTCCCACTGTAAGCTGATTTGAATGTTGAAGGGGCAGGAAAAGTCATTATGGCTGATCTTGCTGGCAGCTTCTTCAATTCATGCTGTAAGAGCCCTCAGCCATGGCCAACCTCTGTTTCTGAGAAATCAGAGCACTGAATCCTACAGCATGAGTCCTCGATCTTTGTGCGACATTCATACCTGTCGCAAAAGTGCAGCTGTGAGACATTGTTGACCTGTTGCTTTCTGGAGCAGCCCTGCAATATCACAAGTGCAAGTTCACATGTTTTCATTCTCTCATACTAAAGGTGGGTTACACTTTGGTCATTTTTAGTATGCTACATTTTATTACTATTTTATATGGTATGCTGATTTAACTTTGTATTGAAAATGTTTTCTTTTGTGATTGTTGCAATCTGCTTTGAAACCAGATGCTCTGGGTAAAATCAGACTATCAGTGCCTACATAGAGATGTGATTCGGCCGAACCTTTTGGTTCGGCCTTCCTTATCAGCCCGCCACGGGAAATTTCGTTTTCTCATGGTTTGGGCCGAATTTATTTCGTCTGTCCCTGAAATGATGCTGAAATGATGATCAACCCTTCAGATTTAAAAAAAAATTAATTGCAACCCCCCCCCCCCCCCATCCTCCCGATCTCCCTCCAAAACTTGCCAAAATTCCCTGGTGGTCCAGCGGGGGGTCCCGGGAGCGATCACCTTCTCTCGATTCGTCGGCTGCCACTAATCAAAATGGTGCCAATGGCCCTTTGCCCTTACCATTTGACAGGGCTATCTGTGCCATTGGCCGGCCTCTGTCACATGGTAGGAGCAATGGCCGGCCGGCGCCACCTAGGCTCTCAATTCTCTCACATCAGGCCCGGGCGCCTCCTTTCTGTTACCAAAAGGGAGGAGATGAGTGGCTGGAGCTCTGCATCTATGAGCCTAGGGATAATACCCAGCCCTTCTTCACCATTACCATCCTCTCTCCCCCTCTTCTAACCTCTTCCCCTCTGATATGTGCACCTACATGATACAAATACTAGGCATGTGCATTTGTTGCTCCATTTTGTTTGTTTCGGCGGTATGCGCATAACTGACAAATGGATAGTGTGCTCACAGAAATAAATGGTATGCACGTATGTATAGGCCGAGTACATGAGAACACATTCATTTCAGTATGCACACTATCCATTTGTCAGATACGCATGTACTGGCAAAATGAATCAAACGAATGCACATTCCTACCAAATACCCTCAAATAAATAAATACTACTGAATGTAGTCATTCCTCTGCCCACTTGAAATAAATTGCTCAAATATCTGACCATGGTGAAAAATATTTGGTGGTGTTAAAGTACAAAAAAACAACACAAAACCATGCAAAAGCTCTGTGGTCACTGAGGACAAAAGAATGAGTCTATCACCTACTGAGACATAAAAGCAGCAGATGATAGGATTTTTTTTTCCAAAGTACAATATTTCCCATATAAGATATTTGCACTTCAGATCAATATTTAGAAAAAATGTCAGTGGAGTCTGGAGTAAAGCAACCCAGAGAACAAGCTGAAAGGTAAAGGTCCTGAGTAGGGATTTCAGCTGCTGCTATTGAAGGTGCTGGAGGTTTAATGGCTTAGCCCAGTGATGGCAAACTCCAGTTCTCGAGTGCCACAAATAGGCCAGGTTGGCATGCAAATGTTTCTCATGCATATTCATTGTGGATATCCTGAAAACCTGGTCTGTCTGTGGCACTCAAGGACTGGAGTTCGCCATAACTGGCTGAGCCTGAACTTCAGGGGTGAGGTAACTGCTTTCATGCATGCTTTCCCCTCTTGGTTTTATTATGTGTAAATAAACACACTTGAAAGGATAGCTGTGGATGCTTTTTCCCTGAACCCAGGCTGTTACAGTTCTCAAGTAAGGACCGAAAAGTGTTAGCTTCACCCTGGCCCCTTAGTGAAGGAATTCACTGCTTTAATGACCAGAATTTAAAGGGGGGGGGGGGGGAAGTAAGAACATTAAAAGTGATGTCCTTCTTATTAACATAGCTAAATTAAGGTCAGATTTAAGCCATTTGGTTTATAGGGTGGTGGATTGCTACTACTGAAATTTACTAGAAGGTGTGCATAGTGCTGTACCGATACACATGAGACAATCCCTGCCAGCCAAGAGAAGCAGGGCTAAGATCTGAAGTCTCAGAGGTGGATTAATAGGACTAGTTTAAGTGGAGGCAGGGACTGCTATCTAAACGGATGAAACGCTTGATCTCACATCTGTGCTCTGGCGACATGCCTAACAAAGCACACAGGAAACAGTCTCTGCTAGTTAGCATTAGTTTCTTTTGCAGAAACTGATGTTAACTAGCATAAAGAGAACAGAGTAAGACCGAGGATAATTACAGCAAAACAATTCATAGAAATCAGCTTGGCTCCCGTGGGTGTCTCACTTCAGGTACCCCCCATTTTGTAGGGATGTTCTATGGAGACTTACAGCTCTATCTGCCTTTTGCTCTGTTTACTACAAAAGGTTTCTTACCAGCCCACTTTCTGCCTTGGCACAGCTTTCTCGCACCAGTTCAGAGAATCCACTGCCCTATAACACAAGCTAGAGCAGAGATCATCACAATTTTTTAAAGCGGGAGCCACATTGGATCCAAAGAGATCGGAGGAGGGCTGGAAAAAAAATATTCCCAGATGGGGCTGTGAGCTAAAGCCATTCTCGAGCAGTCTTTGCTCAGCCCCCTCCAAATCCTGTCCCACCAGTCTCTCAGCCTTGTGCCACCATTATGAGTGAGGTGAAGTTTTTGCACGGGTGTTGTCCATGGTATTCCTGTTTTGTGGTGGGACAGCTGTGTAGCTTGCAGTGCTGCTGCCTGTTATGTACTGTGTGGGTGTGGGTATACACACCCTAATTAGGTGAAGCTTGCACATCTGCTGCCTGGGCTGTGTAGTGTGTGTGTGTGTGTGTGTGTGTGTGTAGTTTGCACTGCTGCCATCCATGCAGTACTGTGTGTATGGCTGTAGCTTGACTGCTGATGCCCTTTACCTGATTTGTGGTGAGGCTGTGTGTGTGTGTGTGTATATGTCAAGCTTGCACTTCTACTGCCTGTGCTGTGTGTATGTAACTTTCATTGTTTCTTCCCATGCTGTTCTGTGGTGGGATAGATTCACGTGTGTATGTAGCTTGTATTTCTACTGTCCATGTTGTAAGCAGAATGCACTCGGCGGTCGTGAATTTGTAAAAAAAAAAAAAAAAAAGTAAAAGAATAACTCACTGTCCTCTGAATTTGGTGCCGGGAGGGTCAGCCAGAAGCAAAATATTCTGTAGTTTCTACCCCCACTGGCACAATATTGGCATTGGCAATGCCATGCTCCCAGAGTCCAATTCAGAGTATATTATCAGGCTGCACGATATGCACATGTACCCATATGCATGCATACAAAGAGGACTGGAAATGACCTCCTTCCCCCCCCCCCCCCCAATAAAAAATGCTGGCAATAGGAGCCACCACTGGTCCTCCGACCTTAGGTTGAAGAACACGGATTTAATTATTTATTTGATATCATTTATATTCCACCAAACCACAGTTCTTGATGGATCACAGTAAAACATACATAACCTTAAGTACGACATGCATACATACATGAGACAAAATATGTTAATAATGTAAGAATGAAACTAGAATTAAAACAAAATTCCCCCTTTCTCTACCTCGAAAGTAACGTCAACTAGTGTTCAGTTCTTCCTCAGCACTCTAGAGCTTGCATGAGAAACCTGCATGAGGAAATGATGATAGTGGGAATGAATAGAATGACAGACTTCAGAGGATAATAACAGCAAGACTTCATAGAAACAAACTTGGCTCCCAAAGGTAGCAGGCTCTTGGTGCCTTCCATGCAGCTGACAGGTTTTATGCACATTTCTCAGATGGAAAGGCAGATTGAACTGCCAGTGAGCAGAGAACAAGTCCAGTCTTGGGTTTTCAGCACACGTGCATTTTCTCCCATGGGCTTTCCAATGATTCTCAAAGCAAGAAGGTGGGCGTGCTTTCACGGGTGTGCAGAAAGCACAGTGACTTCCGCTTGCTTTTTCTGCAGGGTGCATTGTTGCTGGAAAAGCAAGTGTGAAGATCTAAAAATGCCATCCATGCTCGGACATTTCCTCCACAGACCTAAACACATCCCCAGGAGCAACTCCTCTCCAGGTGGCTAGAACAATGTGCAGACTTTTAGCTGCATTGTTCAGTGGCCCATGTATACATGCAAATTGCTTGGAAAATAGTCCCGCCCAAGTATAACTGCTTTACAAATGCAGCCAACGTGGCCTGAACAAGATCCAGGTAAATTTCGCCAGCAAAGCGAGTGAGGTGAAAGTTAGACTGGAGCTGAGCACCCAGGAAGGCTCAGGAGTGGGCAGCCTGCATACTTTCATGCAGGAGATCTGGATTTGATTTCTAAGCCCAGCTTCTGTGCCCCATTCTGCTGGGATACGGTGGAGGCAGCACTCACAGTCCCTGAGAAAAAGGGGCCATTCACCGAGAAATCAACTGCGAGCATGGATAGTGCTAGAAGATAATTATTTTAACTTGAGAATATTAAAACAGAGTAAACTAAAGCATGTTTATAAACCAATTGCCCAGATTACAGTTCTAACTGGACTGCCAGTTAAACTAACTAAGGGGGTCATTCTCTAACGCTATCGCACACGATAGCAAGCTCGGGGCGAAGTTGGCCCCAGAAGAGGAGGAGTCTGGGTGGCACCGGGGCCGACGCTGCGGACACATCGCTGGCGGCAAAAGGTAAGGTTCCTTATCGCCGCCAGTTTCGCGCTGAATAATTCCACCTTTATGGTGTAGTTATTTGGCACAATGGTATTTAGAGCATAGAAGGGTCATGCTCCAAACTATGGGCCGATGCAATAAAAAGCGCGGAAAGCAGGCGCTGAAAAGTCAGTGCCCGCTTTTCTAATGTGCGCATGGCGCCCGCAAGGGGGGCGCCATGTTATACCCAAATTAGGGGGTCGTGCTAGCAAGGAGGCGCTGGGCGCAATCGCTGCCGGCTATCATAGGACCGCCCTCTGCTTCGCCCCGCCCCTCCATTACTGCCGGATTCTCTAAGGTCTGTGACCTTAGAGAATCCAGGCCTAAGTTTCCAACATAGGCACCGCCAATAAACAGCATGGACTTGGGTTTAAGAGTCTGTTGTTAGGCTCCCGTTGGCATTTCTGAAACCCAGGTCTATAACTAGAATGGAATACATCTTAACAGCTTTTCTACTGTAAACAGACTTAAAACAAGAGATTTCAGGCAAACATTCACACCTCTAAGACAACTTTTATGACAAGCTGCAGGAATAGATTTGCTAAAATAAATCCTGCCCTTCAATGTTATTTCTGTTGATCCATTCTACTTAGAGAGAATAGAAACAAACGAAGTCATGAGGACTCGGGAAGTGAGGTGTCCTGAATGTTCATTTGAGTCTGTAATTTTTTTACGTTATCAAAGTGCAAGGTTATTGATTTTTATTTAATACTTTGGTGCCATCTGGTGGTGATAGAAATGTTTTGTCCTTACAGAGGTCAATTTTTAAAAGTAATGTAGCTGGGTAAATAGGCTGTCTGAAAACTACCCCCACCCCATACAAAAGTAAAAAAATAGGTGCAGACTTTGCACCTATCTGCACAATTTAGAAAATTGCTCTTAACTGTATCTGTATGTAAATATAGATTGATAATACTATGCCATTAGTGCCCATTTTAATTATTAAAGCTTATCTATCGATTTTGATTTTATTATTATGATAACATTCAACAATATCCTGAGCCACGACCCAAGACCATGGTTGGAAGCCCAATGCTGGTGAGGCTCTTCTGGACCCAGCCCATATTCAGCAAGGTAGATCTCCATTGAAAGTCCTACGGCACCTCTCCTATTCCCTCGGTCTGCGGATGGCAGTCTCACCCATCAGTGACATCATCTGTGAGGGACTTAAAGGGCCCAGACTGATGCCAAAGTCTTAGTTACCACCTTTCTGTTACCAGGCCTGTATACCATCCAGCTACCTGCTGCGCAGACATTGTTTTCCAATTGCCTGATGTCTTAACCAATAAAGAAGGTATACAAAAAATCCTCACAAGCTGGTGCAAGAGAATCCTCATCAAAATGCATATTAAAGTCACCCTTTAATAGCATCTGCCTAAGAGCGAAATTGGATGCTGTTAACAGTTCAATGATTGGTGAACAATTCAAAAGACAAAAGGGACCTGATTTGATCAAACATTCATAATGGGGGATCAATCTCAATTTTTAATTCAATTTCAGCTACAGCCAATGATTATTTTCCAGCCAAAAGCACAGCTCCTTCCTGCTTTTTCACACATAACTTAAAGTAGAACTAATACACAGACCTCCTGCACGTGGGCCGTATTGCCCGTATGACATAGTGAGGGCAAAGGTAGCGCCGGCGCCATTTTGAAGATTGGCAATACGGCCCGCGTGCAGGAGGTCGCTCCCGGACCCCCGCTGGACTTTTGGCAAGTCTTGTGGGGGTCAGGAGGCCCCCCCCAAGCTGGCCAAAAGTCCCTGGGGGTCCAGCGGGGGTCCGGGGGCGATCTCCAGCAGGCGTGACGTCGGGAGCCAGGAAACAAAATGGCGCCGGCGCTACCTTTGCCCTGTCACATAAGGGCAAAGGGCCATCGGCGCCATTTCTCAACGCAGCCGTGGCCAGAGAGAGAGAGGGAGATCGCGTCAGGAACCCCCAATGGACCCCAGGTAATTTAAAACATTTTGGGGGGGTTCGGGAGGGTGGGGGATTTCTTTTAAAGGTTCGGGGTGGGTTTTAGGGTTTTTTTGGTGTGTCTGTTTTCCCGCACTCCCCCGATTTACGATTTTTAACGATTTTTTAAAACAAAAAAACCCGACGATAAGTTTTCCCTCCCCCCCAGCCAAAATCGATTAAGACGATCGATCACATGATTCACACCTCTAAAATAGATGGTGAAGCAGGAAGGTAAGGCACTGATCCACGAAGTGCCGATATGTTCAACAGGCTCAGAAGTATAGTCTCACCCAGATGTTCACGATAGGCAGGAGCCCGCAGTGTGGGTAACACCGTGGCTGGTGGGTGGAGTTGGAGCACTGGATTGTAGAGGACCTCGATTGCTGTGCCTGTTCATCCAGGCCTTGTGTCCCCAGGTGGGATTGACCTCTGTCCTCGACTGCTTTGCCTGTCAGTCCGGGCCTTGTGTTCCTACAAATGTTTGACTTCGATTGCTGTGCCTGTTCATCCAGGCCTTGTGTCCCTAGGTGGGATTGACCTCTGTCCTCGACTGCTGTGCCTGTCAGTCCGGGCCTTGTGTTCCTACAAGTGTTTGACTTCGATTGCTGTGCCTGTTCATCCAGGCCTTGTGTCCCTAGGTGGGATTGATCTCTGTCCTCGACTGCTTTGCCTGTCAGTCCGGGCCTTGTGTTCCTTCAAGTGTTTGACCTAGATTGATGTGCCTGTTCATCCAGGCCTTATGTCCCTACCAGGGCTCGACCTCTAACACTGTGCCTGTCTGTCCAGCTTGGAGCTAGGATATAGTTTTCATGACCATCATAATACGGGCCATTTTCCCAAGCTGTTTCTTTGATGCTACATTAATGTTTCTAGTGCTATAGAAAACTGGTGGTAGTTGTACTCTAGTTCATCCTCTGTGTTCCCATTGTTTACAGAGGCACTGTATGGTACAAAGTCAACATAGGTTGATATTGCAGATTTGGACTTGAGTAGCAGTATTCTTATTTCTGAGAGCTCTTCAAGTTCCTTTGTCATCAGCTGAAGTGCGTAAGTACAGTCGGTATTCACTAGACGCCAACGGTATACACTAGACACCAACGGAAACACCCCACTCTAGGGGTGAACCTGTTCTAGGGAGTCCTTTCCTGCACAAAGGAAAGGGAACTGTCTCCTGGGCCAGCCTGTCTTTCCCCTATCAAAACCACAGGGACCAGACTACCTCCACTCTGCCAGCCTGTCTTGCCCCTATCAGCTTTCTGCCACTCTGCTTTGCTGCCATACAACAAATGACTCACTTAACTCCTTGTGGTGTTCTTGCCACTCTCATGGTTCCTCAGTGTGTTGGTGCTAGTCTTTCTGCTTGCTATGTTCCCCCTTCATTGTGCTGTTGGATGTCAATGCCACTTGTCTTGCCGCTTTGCCTGTCGTGCTGCCTTTGATGGTTCATGCATCTGCTATTGGTGTTCTCTTTTGAAGCTGTGGTGTGGTTTTGACATTCTCAATGCTGCTTTGTGCCTCTGTTAAAGCACTCTTGCCACTTCTGGTACCCCTTTGCACCTTTCCAGTGCCTTAGGCTATTCATGCCACTTTGGTGCCACTTTGCCACAGTCTAAGTACCTTGGAGCTCTTTTGTTGTTGTGATGATTGCTCCCCAGAAGTTTCATGAAAATTGATAATAAAACCCCAATTCTGCAGCCAAACATAGGCTGGAAATCCTTCCCCTATTGACTTTAATGGGAACCGGAAAACGTATTGACATATCGACGTATCGGATTCTCCATACGTCCGAATGCAAGGGAAATGACCCCCGACGAATACGTATCACGAATGCAACGAAATTTTTTTGGCTGCACATCCCTAGTAGATTTTCATCAACTAAATGTGGAACCTTTATTTCAGTTTTTTGAAAAAAAAAGAACAGGCATTTTCTGCTGGATTTGGTAGCACTTCTATTACGATTACACACACTGATTTTTGGTGTCTGTACCGACTGGGATGAATTTGACAATGCTTCTGGGTCTGAAGCATTGCAGATTATCTCTCGCTTTAATAACTCATCATGTTCATTCATTTTATGCTCTACAGCCATGTTAACAATTCTTTGTAATGAGGTAATTAATGTATTAGTAACTATGATTAATTATTCTTTACTAGAAGGCTATGTTCCTGAGAGTTTGAAATCTGCATGTGTAAGGCCAATCCTGAAAAAATCATTAGGTACAGACGATCCTGCAAACTATTGTCCCATCTTCTCCCTTCCTTTTCTCTCAAGAATCATAGAAAAACCTATTTTGAAACAGTTGAGTGAACACTTGACTAGATGCGAGCTATTAGAAAGCTCTCAATATGGATTCAGAGCTGGTCATAACACTGAAACTTTGCTGTTGGCCAGTACTGATAAATTTCATAGGATCTCTGACTCAGGTAAGAAATATTTTTTTTTTTTTTAGAAATATCCACAGCATTTGATATGTTAAACCATGAGATATTATTGGCCAGGTTAATTGATTTTGGAATAAAGAGAAAAAGTTTTGATTGGTTTTGATCTTTTCTTACTAACCATCATCAAAGAATGAAGCTTGGCGATGTCTATTCATCATGTTCAGCTTTATTCACAGGAGTATCATAAGGATTGGCCCTATCAGCCACACTTTTTACCATTCATATGCGGTCAATTTGTTGTGTGCTTGCTGATATAGATCTTGATTTTAAAATATATGCAGACAATATACAGTTTGTAATTGATTCTATCGATGCCTCTTAAGTAAAGATCCAAAAAGTTGTGCATTTTATTCAAGATTGGTTGCATGCTAATCGTAAGTGGCTGAACTTGTCAAAACCTTTTTCTAGTTAATCATGCAAAGGATGACTTACCTGCTTTCAATTATCTTGATGGCCGCAAGATGGCAATCGCCTCCCAGATATGTAATTTGGGAGTAGTCTTTGATATTACATTATCTTTCAAATCTCATGTTAAAAAGGTGGTTAAAAATGTGTTTAATAAGTACATTTGTCAACTCTGCTCCTATCTGTTGCCATCAGAGTTTTGCACTGTGGTATAAACTGTAGTAATGAACAACTTTGATTATTGCAATTTGATCTTATTAGGCCTTCCTAATTCTACAATGAGGTCCTTCAAATTGCCCAAAATACTGCAGCTCGCACAATTACTGGGATTTTAAAAATGGACCATATTACACTGATATTGAAATCTCTGTATTGGCTACCCGTTTTCTGTGGGCCAGGTTTAAGATCTTGCTCTTAATTTTTAAAGTGTTGCATTTGATTGTTCTAGTATCAGTTAGGGCATGGCTTAAGGTATACCCTCCCTGCTGGTCATTTCGACCTCAGGATAAAACCTTATTAGAAATCCCTGCTGTTAAGCTATCCCATCTATGTGAAACCTACGAACACACTTTTGCGGTGGCTGGCCCTGAATTGTGGAATAGGTTACCTGCTGATATCAGATCTGAAATATGCATTAAGCTATTTAAGAACAAGGTAAATGGTAAAGGCATTTCTATTTAAGCAGGCCTTTAATGATGATTAGCTGCTTTAGGTAGGATACAATATCTACCTACAGGTGGTTACATTGTACTACAGTATGCTTATTAGAATGTACTAGAAATGTCACCTAGAAGATATATACATGTTTGGTATCTATATTTATATCTATGGAATCATTGCAGGGTGATTATGATCCTTGGTACAGCAGCAATTTAATTAAGTATCAAAGCAGATTTCCATGGTCCTGGGAATGCAAAGTGTTGTATTAGGGTGTGATTATGCACAGTCTTAGCTAATGCTAAATATGAAGTATCACAGCAGGTATTTTACAGTCCTCTTGTTGCGCTGATTGATAGTGAGCCCTTTGACCATTGTTAAGTTGGCACAGCCTATCTTTTGCAAGTACATGATAGGCCTTAACATATGGCAGCCCTATTTGCCAGGAGACAGGATCTTCTGCCTGGCCAACCACCTCCCCCTTGGGTTGAGCCCACAGATTCTGGCAGCCAGCAGGATTTATAGGCCAAGTTGAGATCGAGGCACACGGAGAATGAAACAGAGTCAATGTCCAATCTGAGATCAGAGTAGGTTGAGAGCGAAGCAGAGTTAATCCAAGGTCAGGGCAACAAAGAGTCAAAGCTGGGACCACAACACAGGACTAACAAGGGACCAGGAACAAGACAAGACGAGGACTCACAGGAGAAGACCAAGAATGGAGCAGGAACAAGCAGGAGTAAAAGGAAAGAAGCAGGAACTCAGGAATATATAGGAACAAGCAGGAACACTGAGCAATTAGCACTGCCGTGATGCAGGAGACCTGTTATGAAGGCGAGGACTGGGTAAGAATGTTGGTGTTTAAATCTCCTGGCAAGTGATGTCATCAGAAGTTATCAGAGTCGAGGTTCCCGCTGTGGGGTCTATGAAGCATGCACAAGCCTAGGGGCAGCAAGAGTGAGAGGATTGGAGGAAATAAGATGGCTGGGCTCAGCATTGGGGTAAGTGTAGCCAGTGACGATGCGGCTAGTACTGGCTACTGCAGTCGGCGAAACATAACACCAATTAATGACTAGTGTTACATTCTTCTAGGTATCCTTGTATTAATTTTTTTCATTTATTGATTTAAGTGGTCTTTATTTTATATTTCTCCAGGTTTTATTATTTTAATGCAATCGATTTTATATGATTATGAATGTAAACCTGTTCATCACCTAGAAATGTTTAATAGGCAATTTATAAATTCAGTAAATATTCATGTTTGAGTTTATTTAGGTGGAGGTCTCAAAGTAGTATGCAAATTCTATTATACCAGGAAACAGGTTTTAAAGGTAATAGGGATGTGAATCGGGCTTCGGACGATTGAAAATATCGGACGATATTTTCAAAATCGTCAGAAATCAGGGGCTACCGACAAGAGAACCCCACGATTTTGTTCCTAGGGTTCTCGTCCGGCCCCTGTCACATGGTAGGAGCACTGGATGGCCCGCGCCATTTTTAAAGATGGCGCCGGCCGTCCATTACTCCTACCACGTGACAGGGCCTGGCCAATGGCATAGATACCCTGTCACATGGTAAGGGCAAAAGGCCATCGGCGCCATTTTTATTAGTGGCAGCCGACGGCCCCGAGAGCGGGAGATCGCACCCGGGACTTCCACTGGACCACCAGGTACTTGTAAAATGTTTGGGGGGGTTCGGGAGGGTGGGGAAAGCTAAGGGAACAGTTTTAAAGGGTCGGGTGGGTTTTTTTGTTTATCGGCTCGGGCGCAGCCGATAAACAAAACCTCGATCGGCCGCACAAAAAAAAATTAACAATGTGAATCGGAACCGATTCCGGTTCCGATTCACATCTCTAAAAGATAATAATTCACAGAATGATATGATTAAAAAATTGACAGCTAATAGATTTGAAATGGAGGTAGATGAGAACAGTGTAAAGCAAAATAATTACAGAATGAATCTCATGCACTAGGTGAGCTAGGCCTGGGCCTAGGGCACCGACCATTAGGGAGTGTGAGCCTTGTGGTGCCACTGCCGCTCACGGCCCAAAAAACAGAGAGTAAGGAGTCTAAGCCACAACCAGGGGGCAGGGGGTGTGTTGGCACGACCAGAGGCGGGGGGGGGGGGGGGGTGTTGGTGCGACCATGGGCAAGAGGCGTGTCAGTGTGACTGGGGCGAGGTGGTGCAAGGCAGAAGGTACCTAGGGCACCTAATCCCCTTGCACCGGCCCTGCCCACACAGACAGGGCACACTATTGGAGTCCCATCACCTAATACTTAATAAGTGGTATCATCTGAGGGTGTATTGGGATGAGGTGCTTAGAGGGAATGGAAGATGTGGGTTTGCAGAGGTGGTCCACTCTTCACCCTTGCACTCTCCACTCCTGCATATCCTCTCCCACCTCACTTCCCTTCTCCTTCCTCTTCCATTCAGCCTTAGCTCCCTCCATCCTCTCCAACTCCCACCTTGGTCCCCAGCAGCACCTTCAGTTTGTTGGCTCGTGGGGCCTCAGCACCCTACCAGTCATGCCATTCAGGATCACCACTAGCTATACTGCTCCTTTGTGCTGGTGCCACATCCTCCTCTGCTGGTGGGCCTGATCTTCCTGCCAGTCAGCTGGCACTGCACACAGTCTGTAGTCCTGCCCCTCAGGTCACCAAGCAGAACATGTCAGACTGCACATATTCCTGTGTCCTATGTGCATTCTGCACACGCATGCAAACACTGTGGCAGTGAAATCAACAAACATGCTAACCAACCATTAACCAACTGTCTGGTGAAGGTTTCTGTATCGTAAACCTTATGAGAAGAGGCTGAAGGGTCTGAATATGTATACCCTGGAAGAGAGGAGGTGCAGGGGAGATGTGATATAGACTTTCAGATATCTGAAAGGTTTTAATGATGCATGTTCCTTGAACCTTTTCCATTGGAAAGCAAACAGTAGAACTAGGGGTCACAATATGGAACTCCAATAGGGAAGACTCAGAACCAACATCAGGAAATATTGCTTCATGGAGAAGGTGGTAGATGCCTGGAATTCCTTGCTAGAAGAAATAGGAAAGATGAAAACAGTAAACAAATTCAAAAAGGCATGGGATAAACACTGTGGATCCCTAAAGGCTCAATGTGGCATGAAGAAAAGGGGGCATGGGGATAACCTGCAAGGAGCAGCAGCTACTACCCCTAACAGAAGGCATGGGGATTACTATCCTTAACCAATTAGCCTTGATGCAATTGCAACATTTCTTTCTGCTTCAATGGTGGGAGGGGAGGGGAATTGGATTCAGATGACAGCCAATGCTGGGTCCTTACTTTTATGATATGCAGACATTATGGAAAAAGTACAGGACTGCTTCTATGGCCAAATTCAAAAGCAAAGGACATTCAAGCAGCATTGTCTGAATTATCAAGAAGGTTGTTCACCCTGTAAAATTGTTGCTATATTAATTTTGTTATGGGTTTGACTGTTGCTTGGTTTTGAAAGTTAATATTATTACACTTAACATAAGGCTTGGGGGTAAACTGCACGAAGCAGCAGTTACTACCATAAGAAACTTGCTGGGCAGACTGGATGGACCAGATGGCCTTTTTCTGCCCTCATTACTTTGTTACTATGTTAAATATATAGTGGAGGATTATTAACTCAACTCAGTAGTATAATAATATACAATGACTGTAATCACTACCATGTTATAGGGTTAAATACCTCTAAAGAGAAAATTACATGTTCAAGGAAGCTATGAAACTGATTTCAGGCATAGTAATGAGTACAAAACAAAAATGAACAGTTGATAAGAAATGTGATGAGGTTCAAATTATCTAAAAAAATTTAATTTCAACCTAGAAGATGAAATAAAAAAGGGAGCGGATGACAAACTTTAAATGGTCTTATGATATGTATGCATGACTGTACCAAAAAGAGCATGGCAGTTGTTGATCAATTTCTTAATTTTTAGGACATATATTAGCAGGAGATTTTAATTATGTGAAGCAGTCAAAACTAGACAACTATAACATAAACCCTAAAGGGAATAAAATAGCAATTTGCTAAAACATTGCACAAGTTCATTAGGCTTAATGACCCTCTGGAGAATATTATATTTGGAAAAAGAGAGATGATACATCAAATTTACATGTAGGCTTGATATGGATGAGAAATCTTTTTCATGCATCAGTTCTTAAGGGACCAATTGCCAAGATCTAACATTGGCAATATTAATTGGATGCACCCGTCTCAATCCAGCTACATCAAATCTAGAAACAAGAAAATATGTTCTTGCAATGATGATGATAGTGGAGCACAAACTATTGTGTGGGTTCATATTAAAGCAACCGTTGGGGGGTAAATTGACAGCATTGTGCTAATTTGTTATGCAACTCAGACTAGAATAACTTGTGAATGAATTAGTCAAATCCTAAAAGAAAAATTGGGGTAATTGGATACTTCTAGAGGCAATTTCAAAAACCATTAACTGCAGTTAATGTAATAATATTACAAAAAGGGTAATTTAACAAATAGAATGTCAGTTTTATAAGAGCAACACAAATGCAATAAATAGTGAAAGGTCTAAGTCAGGAGATATTTTTAGATTTTATTTTATTAATATATATATATATTTACATAAATCATTTACACTAAAAACCTGGAGAAAACAAACAGATCATTACAACATTAAGAATATCTAGGATACGTGAAAGAAACATTTTAAGTGTAAGTCACTGTATATAGTCCATATAAATGGAGGAGCACATCAAAGAAAAGGAACATCATGGAAGATCCCCCCCCCCCCCAAAAAAAAAAAAAACAAACCTATCACCTAATCCTACAGATTAGGTGATAGTTCAATGAGCAGCTTCTTTATCCTGAAGACATTGCTCCAAGTGATCAGCATCAAAGAAAATAAATGTTGCATCTGCTAGTTGAACATGGCATTTTTACAAGGAATCCTTAGTTGAATAAGATGCCCCCAATGCTAAAGTTATTTGCTTTTTCGCATGGAGCAATTTCCATCTAATTTAAGTTGCCTTGCTTACAGCAGGTTAAATACCCAATGGTCTACCCACAAAAGATCTTTCCTAAAGTTTAAAACAAAAATACTTCATAATATGGTTCTTATCACTCCTTAATGCAGGTCACACTAATAAAAATGAAGGCATCGAAAATGAAGATCCAGAGAATCAGAGGAATTCGGTATTTTATCCCCATCACCTGCATTGCAAACAGGTGATGTACTAGAAGCTTTAACTACTTTCTTAGCTTGTATTACACAATATACCTTAAGTACGTTTGGAGATTGATCAAGAGGAAATTTCAACTTCTCAAGAAAGAAATGCTCGAATGTTTGTTTCTTTTTAGTCCCCTGGAAAACTTTTCCATATTATCTAAATTGTAATGAAGTAACTCATTAAGATGTATTTTGAAAGCTCGACACTCGCCAAAGCCAGGCGATATGTGAATATGTTGGGCTGGCGTGAGCCAAGCAGAATTTTAAAGCTGCCCAAGTATGCGCATATCTGCCGCTGTGCACACAAATGAAAAGTTCCACAAAAGGGGCAGATGGGGTCTAGGTGGGGCATGGGTGTTCCTGGATTTCAACTTCAAATTAGCAAGTACATAGTTGCATGCATAGATGCGCGTCGGGGTCCCCTGCCGCTTAACTTTACTGCTGCTATGGAGGATGCGTAAGTAATAAAATAAAGATAAATAGATAGATCAGCGCAATTTTAAGGGTTTGGGCTAATGGGGGAGAAAGGAGGCTTTTAAACTAGGGTTTTTTTTAAAAGTCCTATCCCTTACCTGGGCAAACTGTTAATGAACTGTGAAAACTGGTAATGGCATCGGCACAAGTGTCTATTAAAATCCCCCTACTTTCGCAGTAGAAGTGGCATTTGAATGCATAGGCACATATCCACTTAAAATTGGTTGCATGCACATGGTTAAGCTACTTCATAACATGAGCACACATATGCATGCATATTATAAAATGGCCATGTTCCTGGATGCAGGCCAATGAATTAATGCACATGCGTGCCCGTGTGCCACTTTACAAGTTATCATCTTAGTCTTTAATGAAAGCAATGGAAGGATTTTACAAAGTTCCTACTTATTCTTCCAAAAACTGAATCTTCTGTTGACATTCTTGCATTTTGTTTAAGTGATCGAGAACTTGGATATTGAATAATTCAAAGGAATTCATAGACTGGTCAATCCTAGTAGACAAAGATTTCTCAAGATTGATAGCTACTGCCCATAAAGTCTCAGTGGTAATATGGGGAGGCCAAATTACCTCAGACACAATAGAATAACGTAATTGGTTCCAAAGAAGTCTCCCCAATATGAAAACAATCCCCCTAACCAGCACTGATTCCAGCAGGAACAATAAAGCCCTTATCTTTATCAGGTAATGGTTCCATGACCCAGAGTCGGTACAAGGGTATTAGGCATCCTAAGCGAATCCTCTGCCTTGTGCATGCCCCCCTTCTCCCCCCATCTGAGTGAATGAGGCCCCGGGTCTGGCCCCGACCTCATTCACTCAGACAAGCCCCCTCTTATTCATACACTTAGGGGTAGATTTTAAAAAATACACATAGGCGTACATGTGCACGCTACCCGGCATGCTCACATGTACGCCCAATTTTATAACATGAGCGCGCAAGGGCACGCATGTTATAAATCATGGGGTTGGCGCGCGCAAGGAGGTGCACACTAGTGCACCTTGCGCGCACTGAAGCCCGCGGCCTTCCCCCATTCCCTCCCCCTATTCTAATCTTCCCACCCCTTCCCCTAACCTTTCCCCCCTAGCCCTACTAAACCCCCCCCCCCCCCGACCATTGTCTTACCTTTTGCGCCTGCGTCTGGGCAGGCGCAAGTTACGCACGCTGACAGCCTGCTGGCACGCTATCCTCCGACACAGAGGCAAATGGCCACTGTGCCGGAGGCCGCTGGCCCCACCCATGCCCTACTCCCGGGCAGTCCCTCCCTGCCCCCACCCTGCCCCCAGTCCGCCCCTTTTGTAAAGCCCCGGAACTTAGACACGTCCCGGGGCTTTATGCACATCCCCGGGCCTTTATAAAATAGGTCCGGCGCGCATAACCCCCCCTACCTACATAGGGCTTTTAAAATCAGCCCCTTAGGTTCTTTGTCTCATTCATACATGCACCCTTACACAGGCTCCCTCCATCCCAGATGTTCCTACAAGATGTCTTCAGTAGATCTCCACGACCGCTGTCTTTGTTCTTTGTGACCATTGAATGATGTCCTTAACTGTACTGCTTGAACTCAAATGTGTTGTGTTTGGTGGTCCGCGGGCTACTTCTGCAAACCACCGCACTAACTTCCCCCAGCCAGACCGGTCCCATTGCCTCTCAATGCAGTGAAACACCATCAGTCAGCCAAGTGGCAGGATGCCGCTAGCAGGATTCCACCGATAGCACATGCCATGCCTCTCCATGGGTGTGAGCATGTACCACCTCCCAGCCCTTGCCTGTCTCAGTCCTATCTGTTCCTTTCCCTCTCCTTTGGATGGATACCCTGTTTGACCTCACATCAGCCCTCTGATACGCCTGCCCTTCTGCCTTCCTCTAACCAATGCCTGGACCTCAGATTCACCTGAGTGCTGCCTGTCTCTGACCACTGCCTGGATATCAGATTCATCTGTCCTTTACTTTCTTATGACCCTAATTATTTACTGGCCTTCTTTTCTGTGATCAGCAGAGACACCCCCAAGTCCTGCTGACTCTGGAACCCAAAAGTCAATCCAAGGGGAACGTGGGCTGGTATAGGAGAAGGTCCTATTGGGTCTCTGCTTTGCCTGGATCCACCTGCTGATAGTGAGAACCTGCAGCGATCCCCCTGCAGGTGGCATCAATCTTGCCTCAGCCCAAGGGTCCACAGACACAACAAAATGTCTCCCAGTGCCATAAGATTCAGACATTTCACAAAGATTATTTTAGTTCTCCTCAACCTTGTGGAGCAGTGAGAAGTAAAAATAATCACCGGCTGAGGGACCAGTACCTAAAGCAAAAAGGCCAGAGTGCTATCATGCTAAGTGCCATGATTCAGAAAAGTCTTGGTACAGACATTATTTCTCCTTTATTATTGCTGTCTTTGGTGCCAAAGAAAAAAAGACACCAAGGTAGACCTTTTCTATGATGATGATTTCTCAGTGCACAGAACTAAAATGTCTTTACTCCTCGATGCAGAAGTCTCGCCCACCATCAACACATAAAGGAAACATATCCTTATCAGCTCTATCAACTTCTCAGTGCTGAGACACATATATTGGCACCAACCAATCAGAAAATATTCAAAATGTAAACAAACTATGCCAATTATATTTCCACTGTTGGATAGTTCTTTTATGGGGATTACTCTTGCTAGTACAGAATACCACCCCTTGTGAGAAAAATGTGGATTGACTTTGTAAAAGATTATCTTACTAATATTGCTGGTTCTCTTCCTTCTTCCTTTCAGTTAGGCCAAATGTCTTCTATTTTGGAATCCACGGCCCTACCTGCTATCCTCCAGTTCCAGCCAACCTCTTCCTACCTGCCTACCCACCCTGCTGCTTCTCAGGGCCAGCTTTTGGAGTGTGCCATGCTCAAAGGAGCACTGCTGGCCCTTCTCTCCTGCATCCTTCCATATGTCTACAAGTAGGAGACTCAGAAATGCATTTCTAGCAAATGTGACCCCTTATTGATGTGGTAAAGTTGATGCAACCTATGGGTTAAACCCTATAGGCCCTCACTGACTAGTCTATGGGTTCACATGTACCAGCCCCTTTCCCTGCAGGTTGAGCCCTGCAGGTTGAGGCCAGGACCAGCAGGACTTAGATGATGGTCCAGAGCCAGGTAAGGATTAGAGGCAGGTGCCAGGCAAGGATGGCCAATGTCCAGGCAAGGGCTCAGAGGCAGGTGGCAACAAGAGTAGTTAGTGACCAGGCAGAATTTAGTGGACAGTCAAGGAGGAGACAAGAGGGACTGACACAGGAGGGCAGGCAAGCTAGAGAGACAAGGCAGGGTTGGTCGAGGCAGGGCAGGCTGGAGAGATGTCGCAAGACTGGACAAAGCAGGGCAGGCTGGAAAGACGAGACAAGGCTGGACGCAGGATACAGGAACGCTGGCAATGCATGCTGCCAAAAGGTAGTATGACCTGTTGCTGAGGCAAAGTGGGAGAGAGCCCAAGGAGCTCTCTTATATAGAGCTGAGGCTGCTGACATCATCAGTGGGCACCTGGCCTTTTCCCACCGCGGGTCCTTCAAATGTCAGGAGATCGGCGTGCCCACGCACCTAAAGAGGGCAGGAGGAGGAGGAGAAGAGATGGTGGCGTCTCGTGCCACGAGGGTGAGGCCTTGCTGTTGGCAGACTCCCGGCCGCGGTGCACTGCTGTGGGTGTCGGGCGTAAGTGCAGCGGCTCGCAGGGATATTGCATAAGCTGCCAAACGAAACAGCTATGTAGGAGAAGGGCAGATTCTCTCTGAGATTGCAGGGGAAGGATCAACCTGCAGGGAGGAAGAGGGGATGTGAGGAAGAGAGAGGGATGCTGCTGGGCAAGAAAGGAGAAGGAGAGAGAGGGGGATGCTGTGAACAAGAGGAAAAAGAGCAAGTTAGAAGGTGGGAGATGTGGTGAGGTGAGGGTGGAAGAGATGGCTATATTGTGCCCCTGCCACTGCTGAAGGAGGGGGTGCTGTGCTAGAGCAGCTGCCAAGGAGTGGTCACCAATTTCAGTTTTCGCACAGAGTGCCTGATAGCTCAGAGCCGGCCCTGCTGCCTCCCTCCAGCCCTGAGTCTGTTTGCACTTCCCTGCAGCTTTCTTTTGCACAATATGAGTGTTCTGTAGTGGAGAGGGCCCCCCTTGTGATCAGAGGTGAAACAGGGCATACAGGCTGACAGAGACCCACCAAACAGGAGTCAAGCCTATGATATATGGAGAAAGAGAGCAAGCACAAATAATTAAAACGTCTGTCTGTACAAGAAACCTAAGAAAAATGGATGACATTTAACTTCACTAAAATCACACACAATGTTTTCTGGAATTTCTTCTATATAGTAAAGTGGGTATAATGTAGAAAAAGCCATATTTGGTGGTCCTGTCCAGCTATACAAGAATTTGGGAAACGCATTTTTAAAGTAAAAATCTCCACAAATCTTCTGCTCCTTTAGTTAACTTGTTGAAAGTGCCAGGAGATTTTCCTCTCAACAGCAAGCTAATCACATTTCCTTAGGGCAGACAGGAATGTATGGAGACCTGCTTCAAAAAAAGGATGGAAATTCTAGCAATGGAAAAAATGACATATGAAAGCTCTGGAAAAGATTTTAAATAATAGCAGGAGATCAGGTTCTCATTCCTAAGTTTTACTGGACATGAAAGTGCATACAAACCAATGCTTTTATAAAAAAAAAATGCTTTCTAATATGGCACAGGCATTTTTAAAGTTCATAAAATATCATACAATATGTGTTCAAATTAAACATAAAAAAGCTTAATAATCAATATGGACCAAAGGCTGAAACACAAGTGCATAAAATCAGGGCCGATGCTAGCATTTTTGCTGCCCTGTGCGAACAATTATGGTGCTGCCCCCGCCCCCCCACCCCACCCCCATTCTGTTTTTTTTTTAATACAGAATTTTGTTGTTTTCTCAATAACCAACACACAATAGAAACTGTCAGTCTCACACTCTGTCTCATACCCCCTTTCCCCACTGATAAAAGCCCTTCACTCTCCAATAATCCAAACTTCCAAAACTGACCCCCCCCCCCCGGACCTATATTACTCCATCCACAGGTCCAAAACACCTAAATTGTGCAGAAGTTATCCTCAGGTACTCCTGCCCCATCTACCAGCACATAAAAATGGCACCGGCTGGGTCCTGTAACATGCATTGTTGTGGTGCCACCCAGAAAACCCTGAAAAAATTGTATTTGGAACCCATATGGTATTATACCTATTGTAATGTGTGTTTCGCCCTCAGAAAGCCCAGAGAAAACTGAATGACAATGACATAGTAAACTTCTTGTACCAAAAAGGTACAAACTTTCAGCACTCAAAAGGGAACAACCCTATCTATGAAAAAGCAACACTGCAGATATTCCACCAGGCACTAAAACACTTCCTTTAGGATTGCAGAACAAACCAGGCTTTATAAATCCCTACACAGAAACTACATGCTAGCACAATATGCCACCTTGGTCACAGATGCTGAACACAGACAGAACCCTCACCAAATACTGAATAAAGAGACCATAAAGAATAAATAGAAACGGTTAGACAGAAACTGAACTGGAACCTGCAACAAACAGACCATTTATGCAATGCAGCAATGCAAAAACAGAAACATTTCTCATAAATCATCAAAGAATAAAATCAAGAAATATAACTTAAGCATAATAAACCATACTAATGAAATGAATATTGCCAAAGAGTTGACTAATAGAATAACATCCAATAATTAAGAACACATTTTAAAAGTTTATAGTTTTTTTTCAAAAACAGCAATATAATATTTCAAAGCAGCAGAGATCAAATACCCAATAATTAAAACTGATAAGAATGGAACAATCCCCCATACCTTAAAATATTTAATATCCTATCACCTTGAGCTTGTCGTGAATTAGTGAGGATGGCACAAACTTTTCTTCTCTCACACATCCATACACACGCACACACGCACACACACACACACTCAAACAACTCAGGTAGGCTCCCAGTCACATAAATATGCACACAATCCAGGCAAGTTCCTATCCACACAAAACACACACACACACAACCCATCCATACCATACACACACACACAACCCAGGCAAGCACCCATCCATACCATACACACACACAACCCAGGCAAGCTCCCTTACACACAATACACACACACACAGAGCCCAAGCAAGCTTCCGTTTACACAACACTCATACACGCAACCCAGGCTGGTTCCCATTCATACAAACACCACCATTTTTCTTTTTACAGGGCTCCCCGCCTTGCTCAAAACTTCTGCAGCTGCTCCTGCTTTTCTTTTTCCTCTTCTGACCAGTTCCTCTGCAGGCTAAGCCCCCCTTACAGGCTTAAATAGGCCTGAAGGCAATTGTGCCTACCCTGCTAATACAGCCCCTTCTGTTCTCGGTTGGCACTAGTGGTACAAAGCAGGAACTGGCAGATCAAAACAAGCTGTTCAGAGGTGTCCCACGATGCCACTCCACATGCCTCTGCTAGATGCAGCAGCCATGGTTTTGGGGAAGCTCAGGGACATTGAAAAAAAATGCTGGCTTCAGTGGCAGACGGGAGGAGGGGAAGGGGCATGCTCTCCAAGTCATTTTTCCACCGTGAGACTGTGCATCTACTAATTGTATCGAGCTCCACTCTTCAGTGCATCGGCCCAGTAGGACTCGGGAGGATGAGGATGAAGCTGCCATGAATCTGCCTTCCTCCATTGCCACTGCTGCCCCTCCTAGGTGTGCCATGCCGTGCAAATGCATGGTATGCACACCTGGTTGTGCTGGCCCTGCATAAGATAACTTTGTTAGAAAGCTCAGCATGAATAAAACAGATTTTGTATTCTTTGTCATTGATATTTTGTTTGATTGCTCTATTCGATGTTTGTCTTTAGATTAATTATCCTACTCTGCATGAAGGGAGAACTACAAAAAAAAAACACAGTTGCAAGATTGTGGTAAGGTTACTTTTAATCCTAGCACAATGTATGGGAATGCCTCTGTGTGTGTGGAAGGAGTGTCATTTGTTGTAAGTTTTTCACAATTTAATTCAATGTATTTATTTGTTTATTTATCGGTATTTAGCTTATCCTTTCAAAACTGCCCAGTGTGGATTTCAAAAAACCATACATCTTTCAATTTAAATAAAGCACACAACACAGATAAAAACAATGAAATAAACCCATAACATAGAGCAGAGTTGCTTACCTGTAACAGGTATTCTCTGAGGACAGCAAGATGTCACTCCTCACATATGGATGACATTATCAGATGGAGCCCAGGCTAGAAGTTTGATTTCAAGGTTTCTAGAAGCTTTCAGTATGCCCCACTGGGCATGTGCAGCCCTGACTACTCCCTGCATCCTATGAAGCATATATGATACAAATATTTTAAATACATTAAAAAAAAAAGACTTTGATATAGACCAACTCCAAGGGGTTGTAAGATTGTTTTATGATGACTGACATTCTGCTGTCCTCAATGAACACCTGTTACAGGTAATCAAGTTTGCTTTTTTCCAAGGATAAGCAGGATGGCAGTTTTCACAAGTGGGAAATCTGTCTTGAATGAAAAAGGGGAAAATAGCCGAGGAACAGTGACAATGGGCAAAAAAATGTTTTTTGGTGGCAACAGGCCATTTTATATTTTCTATCCCTTTCTTTTTGTAGGGCAACTTAGAATAAAATAACTTGCCCTTGGCAGGATGGCGTTGGGTTCTACATTTCAAATAGACTCTTCAGGACAGATTGGCCAAACCTATGTCATGTCGGGAATCCCTGTCCGAGCAATGGTGTGATGTGATTGTGTGGGGAGAATGCCACATCACAGCTTTGCAGAACCATGCAGGCCAGTCTTAGATGGGCTAGTGATGCCACCATGACTCTGACACTATGAGCCTTGACATGGCCCAGCCAGATTCAGACCTTTTGGGTCTAACAGAAAGAAATGCAATCTCCTAGCCAGTTAGAAAGATTGCATTTGACAATGGCAATTCCAGGTTTGCTGGTGACAAAATACAAAGCTAGGTGTACTTTAAGGGTTTCAGTCCACTCCAGTTAAAAGGTGAGGTTCTCTTTCAGTCCAGTAGTGCATTGCCTGTTCACCTTATGAACATGCAGCCTGGGAAAAAATGATAAATTGACAATGACTGGTTAAGGTGGAAGTCAGACACTATCAAACAGATCGATGTTAAAAGCATTGCTTGCACAAAAATGGCTACATATGTGCATATGTAGGCCTTGCACAAACAACACACATTTTAAGAAGCCAAAAGTATGTGCGTACATGCCCATGTGCATGTCAAGAAGAAGGGGTGGAAAGGGGGCAAGGCATGGACATTCTGGGGTAGGTCCAAGACCTAATTGCATTTTAAAAAAGCTGACCATGGTGCACATTGGCTGGTTATCTGCGTAAATTTATTTCTGGTCCTGATGAGCAAGTCTAGAGACATCACATTTTAGGGCATTTAGCACAGCATGAAAGTTCGGGGTCAAGTGGGGGGTTTGCAGGATGAAGAACCACAGGGGTCTTGAAGAGCTCAATATGAACTGGACAAACTGGTGGACTACTTGGGAAAACTGGTTTTTCTCTCATGAAAGCATGTTTTAAAATCCACCTGTATACACGCATAAAAGCCGCTAAAGCCCTAGCTGAAATATATGCAGGAGGGGTACTTCAAATGCTAATCATGTATTTGCGAGCACGATTTAAAATTGATTCTCTGCTCATGCACCAATACATGCTTTTAAAGGCAGGGTATTGCCTAAAGGCATACCCTGATATGCAGAAACTTAGGGTACATGCATATCCTCATGCTATTGTTGGAAAACTTAGTGTGAGGTAGGTAAATCACCAGAGCCTTGAGCTCATTGCTCATGTTGACGTGGCCACCACCGTGGCTGCCAGGTCAAGCACTATAACTCACATGAGTGAGTCCAAAAGCTGAAAAAGAGCATTCATCAACTGGGATAGAAACTCATTAAGGTCCCATGACTTGATGGAAGGCTTCAATTGAAGTAAACCCCACATGAAACAAACAATTAAAGACTGTATGGACATGGATTTATCTTCCATATTTTGGAGATAAGTGACTAATGCACTGAGAAGAATCCTGAGTTGGTTTTCCAAACCAGACTCAGAGAGTCGTAGAAGGTATTCACACACTTATAGGGTGAAACAGGAAAAGGATCTAGGGCCTTTCCATCATATCACTCTGGCCCCCTCTTGGCCTGGACTATAATGCTTGGGATGGGGAGTACCACATAAGAAATTATGTTTACTAATAGATTTATCTTCAGGTTTGTTGCCTGAGTGGGGGATGAGACGGGGTCCTGGTCACCCTGGTCACCACAATTTTGTGTCCTTCCCAAACAACCTCTCACTTATAGCACCACAGACCAAATAAAATCATCACACCAGAATAAAACAGTAATTAACCCTTTTACTAGTATTATGTAAGTAGGCAGTTAATCCAACCAGAACATTGAATGGGAAATAACAGTGGTGAAGTAAAATATCAACTTGCAGTTTTCTTATTTAAATCAAGCACTGCAGAAATAACACTGGGTTGTATGGCCTGTTAGCCAGGGCAACCAACATACTCATATGGATAGTAAAAATAAAAATAGGGAACGCTAATAGAGAAAGTTTTTTTTTTTGGGGGGGGGAGGGGGGGAAGGCAGCAAAGTACACAGCTTTCAAAAATTGTCTTTACCCCTGAGTACTCAAAAAAAAAAAAAAAAAAAAAAGGGGGGGGGGGGAGAGATCTAACCCAAAGTCACCAGTTTGTAAAGGGTGCACACTGTCCCAAAAACAAAATTATGTGGAAAAAACACAATCAAGAAAATGAAGACGTCACTCTTGATGGTGGAGCTGGATAGATTACAACCAAATAGTTGAGTACTGAGGTGTGTTGAAGGTCTCTCTCTCTCTCCTGGAGAGCTCTCCCAAATAGTATTCTTGGTACTAAACAGAAAGTGGGCCTGGTTTCAGTCTCTTATAGAAAGACCACATCCATCAGCTTCTTTTTCCCTCCCCTCTTCTGTGGCTGTGTGAAGTGTTTATGCTTGACTTCAGCTGAAAGGCTGAAGCAGTTAAGATGAGATACTGAATTTGTTACAAAAGGCAAGGAAATAAACCTTCTCCCTCTGCTCAGATATTCTCTCTGCAAAGTTTAGATTACTTAACTCAGTATCTTAGGAGGGTGATCTAGCCTTGGGCTCCTGGGCATGGATATCTCTGGAATGGAAGTCTTTTTGTCTCTCAGCTCCTAGCAACTCTGTCCCTTGGCAATCCTTTCTTCCGTGTAAGCTTTTGCCATACTGATTTCATTCCTTGTTTCCTTCAGCTTCACCCAGTATTCTTGCCTGTATTCTTCTTTTTGCGTTCCCTTATACGCCTGCCTTATAGGGATGTGCAGCCAGAAAGTATTCGTTGCATTCGGGATAAGTATTCGTTGGGGACATATTCGTTGCATTCATTCAATGGTGCCCTGATATGTTGATACGTGCATTCGTTTTCCGGTTCCCATTAAAGTCAATGGGGGAAGGATTTGCAGCCTACTTTTGGCTGCAGAATTGGGGTTTTATTATCAATTTTGATGAAATTTCTGGGGAGCAATCATCAGAACACCAAAACAGCTCCAAAGTACTTAGACTGTGGCAAAGTGGCACCAAAGTGGCATGGAATAGCCTAAGGTACTTCAAAGGGGTAAAGGGGTACCAGGAGTGGCAAGAAGAGTGCTTTAATAGAGGCACAAAGCAGCAGAGAGAGTGACAAAACACACCACAGCTTCAAAAGAGAGCACCGATAACAGATGCATGAACCCTCGAAGGCAGCACGACAGGCAAAGCTGCAAGACAAGTGCATCGACATCCTACAGCACAATGAAAGAGGAACATAGCAAGCAGAAAGACTAGCACCAATACACTGAGCAACCATGAAAGTGGCCAGAACACCACAAGGAGCTGAGTGAATCATCTGGTGTAAGGCAGCAAGGCACAGAGGCAGAGGGTAGATACAGGCTGGCTACACCCAGGTAGAGTTCCATTTCCTTTGTGCAGGAAAGGGCTCCCTAGAATAGGTTCGCCCCTAGAGTGGGGTGTTTCCGTTGGCGTCTGGTGAGCTCTCGTTGGTCTTTTAAAATCTGGTAGAGTTAGCAGATATACAAAAGAGAATTTTGAAGGCCGAGGCGGAGGAGGTTACCATGTAGTGTTTCCACATGGGTCAGAGGGTAGATACAGGCTGGCTACACCCGTGGAGAGTTTCCTTTCCTTTGAGCCGGGAAGGGCTCCCCAGAATGGGTTGGCCCATAGAGTGGAGCACGAGCCTCCAAAGTGTGGTGACCTGGAGCAGGGTCTCACTGTGAGCATGGTCTCACTGTGTTGTGTTTGCCACAGTTTAAGTACCTTGGAGATCTTTTCTTGTTCTGAACATGGGTCAGCAGGTGGTAAGAGATAGGCTGCAACAACGGGGAGAGTTCCCGTTCCTTTGAGCAGGAAAGGGTTCCCTGGAATGGGATGGCCCATAGAGTATATAATGGTATAAATTGTTAGGATTTAAGCATTTGCAAACAGATCATGACTTCATAAGCAAGATGGAGGAAGTTCTCTTCTCTGCCCTGAAACTAAAGAAAACTGTTTGTTTTCTTTAAGGATCCATGCTGTGAAGGATTACTAGTTTGAATTGCCAGAGACTGAGGTTTCCCTTTGCAACGAGGTTTCAGCCATTAGGACTGGACATAAGGCCTGGACGTACAGGCACAGCAGTCGAGGACAGAGGTCAAGCCCATGTAGGGATAAAAAGGCCTGGAGGGACAGGCACAGCAATACAGGACAGAGTCAATCCCACATAGGGACATAAGGTCTGGACAGACAGGCACAGCAATCAAGGTCAAACCCTTGTAGGGACATACGGCCTGGATGGACAGGCACAGCAATCGAGGTCAAACACTTGTAGGAACATAAGGCCTGGATAGACAGGCCCAGCAATCGAGGTCAAACCCTTGTAGAGACATAAAGCCAGGATGAACAGGCACAGCAATCGAGGACAGAGTCAATCCCACATAGGGACATAAGGCCTGGATGGACGGGCACAGCAATTTTTTAAAAAATGTATTTATAGTCCTCTTTTCACGTTTTTCCAGCACTTCATAGGTACGGTTGGTATTTCCCTATCCCCAGAGGGCTTACAATCTAACTTAAACCCTTGTAGGGACATAAGGCATGGACGGACAGGCAAAGCAATCAAGGTCAAACCATTGTAGGGACATAAGGCCTGGACGAACAGGCACAGCAATTGAGCATAGAGTCAATTGCACCTAGCGACATAAGGCCTGGACAGACAGGCAAAGCAATCAAGGTCAAACACTTGTAGGGACATAAGGCCTAGACGGACAGGGACAGCAATTGAAGACAGAGGTGAATCCCAAGACCACGTAGGGACATAAGGACTGGACAGATAGGCAAAGCAATCTAGGACAAACACTTGTAGGGACATGAGGCCTGAACAGACAGGCACAGCAATTGAGGACAGAGGTGAATCCCAAGCCCATGTAGAGACATAAGGCCTGGACGGACAGGCACAGCAATCGGGTCAAACACTTGTAGGAACATAAGGCCTGGATGGACAGGAACAGCAACCTAGGTCAAAACTTGTAGGAACATAAGGCCTGGACGGACAGGCACAGCAGTTGAGGGCAGAGGTGAATCCTACGTAGGGACATAAGGCCTGGACGGACAGGCACAGCAATCGAGGACAGAGGTCAAACCCCTGTAGGGACATAAGGCCTGGATGGACAGGCACAGCAATCGGTCAAACACTTGTAGGAACATAAGGCCTGTACAGACAGGCACAGCAATCGAGGTCAAACCCTTGTAGGGGCATAAGACCTGGACAAACAGGCACAGCAGTCGAGGACAGAGGTCAAGCCCATGTAAGGATAAAAAGGCCTGGAGGGACAGGCACAGCAATACAGGACAGAGTCAATCCCATGTAGGGACATACGGCCTGGATGGACAGGCACAGCAATCGAGGTCAAACACTTGTAGGAACATAAGGCCTGGATAGACAGGCACAGTAATTGAGGTCAAACCCTTGTAGGGACATAAAGCCAGGATGAACAGGCACAGCAATCGAGGGCAGAGGTGAATCCCACGTAGGGACATAAGGCCTGGACGGACAGGCACAGCAATCGAGGACAGAGGTCAAATCCTTGTAGGGACATAAGGCCTGGACGGACAGGCACAGCAGTCGAGGACAGAGGTGAATCCCATGTAGAGACATAAGGTCTGGACGGAGAGTCACAGCAATCAGATCAAACACTTGTAGGAACATAAGGCCTGGACGGACAGGAACAGCAATCGAGGTCAAACACTTGTAGGAACATAACAGGCACAGCAGTTGAGGGCAGAGGTGAATCCCACGTAGGGACATAATGCCTGGACGGACAGGCACAGCAATCGAGGACAGAGGTCAAACCCTTGTAGGGACATAAGGCCTGGACGGACAGGCACAGCAATCAAAGTCAAACACTTGTAGGAACATAAGGTCTGGACAGGCAGGCACAGCAGTTGAGGTCAAACCCTTGTAGGGACAAAAGGCCTGGACGAACAGGCATAGCAATCGAGGACAGAGTCAATCCCAAGTAGGGACATAAGGCTTGGACAGACAGGCACAGCAATACAGGACAGAGTCAATCCCACCTAGGGACATAAGGCTTGGATGGACAGGCACAGCAATTTTTTTATTTATTTATTTATATTCCTCTTTTTTTTCACACTTTTTCAGCACTTCATAGTGGATTACACTCAGGTCCTGTAGGAATTTCCCTATCCCCAGAGGGCTTATAATCTAAGTCAAACCCTTGTAGGGACATAAGGCCTGGATGGACAGGCACAGCAGTCGAGGACAGAGGTGAATCCCATGTAGGGAGATAAGGTCTGGACGAACAGGAAAAGCAAAACAGGACAGAGTCAATCCCACCTAGGGACATAAGGCCTGGATGGACAGGCAAAGCAATCGAGGTCAAACACTTGTAGGAACTTAAGGCCTGGACGAACAGGCAAAGCAATAAAGGACAGAGTCAATCCCTCCTAGGGACATAAGGCCTGGACGGACAGGCACAGCAATCAAGGTCAAACACTTGTAAGGACATAAGGCCTGGATGAACAGGTACAGCAATTGAGGACAGAGGTGAATCCCACATAGGGACATGTGGGATTGGCCTTGTGGGACATGTGGGACATTGGGACATGTGGGACAGGCCTTATCTACCCAACACCCCCTTTCTCTACACTATCTCTAATTTCCCCTTTTTATGTCCTTACTGTAAATACCATTCCATACTTTTGCTCTTAATTGCACCTGAAGCGCTTTCTCCCCTCTCTTATCACTCCTTATTATAACTCCATCTCCTCCTAACCTGTCCCTAACCTCTTACCTAATTTCCTAAAATCCCTTTACTTTCCAGCTCTGTTTAACTCAGCTCAGTTAATCCTAAATGATAGTTCTGTTTTAAAAGATTCTACTTGTTTTATGTTCAAATATATATATTCTTACTTTTGTTAAATGTATAATGCTTATTTAATCCTGTTAAATGTATAACGCTCCGGCGTAAGTTCCTGTTCATTGTACACCGACGTGATATCTTTGATGAGCGGCGGTATATAAAAAACTATAAATAAATAAATAAATAATAAGGTCTGGACGTACAGGCACAGCAATCGAGGTCAAACACTTGTAGGAACATAAGGCCTGGATGAACAGGCACAGCAATTAAGGACAGAGTCAATCCCATGCAGGGACATAAGGCCTGGATGGACAGGCACAGCAATCGAGGTGAGTGGTGAATCCCACATAAGGCCTGGACAGACAGGCACAGCAATCGACGTCAAACCCTTGTAGGAACATAAGGCCTGGACGAACAGGCACAGCAATCGAGGACAGAGTCAATTCCACATAGGGATGTAAGGCCTGGATGGACAGGCACAGAAATACAGGACAGAGTCAATTCCATCTAGGGACATAATGTCTTGACGGACAGGCACAGCAATTTTTTTTATTTATTTATATTAATTTTTTTACGCTTTTTCAGCACTTCATAGTGGATTACACTCAGGTACTGTAGGTATTTCCCTATCCCCAGAGGGCTTACAATCTAAGTCAAACCCTTGTAGGGACATAAGGCCTGGACAGACAGGCACAGCAATCGAGGTCACACACTTGTAGGGACATAAGGCCTGGATGGACAGGCACAGCAATACAGAACAGAGTCAATCCCACCTAGGGACATAAGGCCTGAATGGACAGGCAAAGCAATACAGGACAGAGTCAATCCCACCTAGGGACATAAGGCCTGGAAGGACAGGCAAAGCAATCAAGGTCAAACTCTTGTAGAGACATAAATCCTAGACGGACAGGCACAGCAATCGAGGACAGAGTCAATTCCACCTAGGGACATAAGGCCTGGATGGACAGGCAAAGCAATACAAAACAGAGTCAATCCCACCTAGGGACATAAGGCCTGGACGGACAGGCAAAGCAATACAGGACAGATTCAATCCCACCTAGGTACATAAGGCCTGGAAGGCCAGGTAAAGCAATCGAGGTCAAAACCTTCTAGGGACAAAAGGCCTGGACGAACAGGCACAGCAGTTGAGAACAGAGTCAATCCCACATAGGGACATAAGGTCTGGACGGACAGGCACAGCAATCGAGGTCAAAACCTTGTAGGAACATAAGACCTGTACAAACAGGCACAGCAATTGAGGACAGAGTCAGTCCCACATAGGGACATAAGACCTGGACGGACAGGCACAGCAATCGAGGTCAAACCCTTGTAGGAACACAAGGCCTGGATGAACAGGCACAGCAATCGTAAGGGGTGACAACTTATCAAGACAATCTAGGTATGTATTTACACATTATTTACAGTAGAGATGTGTAGACAATATTTACAGTAAAAGAGAAATAGCATAGAGGAACTTTGAAGTAGGGTGAAGGGGCTGTAGCAAAGTTAGCATGGTGGAGTATGGGGCAAAAGGGGGAGGGGGGGAGTGTGTTGGGCGCTTTACGAGAGAAGGGCAGATCATGTGTAATCTTGCTTGAATAGCCAGGTCTTTAGGTTCTGCTTAAATTTCTTCGGGCAGAGTTCTTGGCATAGAACGGTAGGCATGGTATTCCATAGTGCAGGACCTGCAATGGAGAGTGCCCAACCTTTGATGGAAGAAAGGTTTGTAAGCTTAGGTGATGGGGTGTGTAGAGTTGCCAAATATTGGTTTCTGGTGGGTTTTGCAGGGGTGCGGAATAAAAGGGAGTCATTGAACCAGTGCATGTTTCGATTGTGTAGTGATTTATGGATGAGTGTGAGGGTCTTGTATAGGATCCGGGATGTGATAAGGAGCCAGTATAGTTCTTTGAGTACAGAGGTGATGTGATCATTTTTGTGGGTGTTGGTGAGAATATGGGCAGCAGCATTTTGGAGCATTTGGAGGGGCTGGGTTGTGTTTTTGGGTAGACCTAGCAGGATGGCATTACAGTAATCAAGTTTCGATAGGATGGTGGTATTATGAGCGAGCTCCTCTGGAGGGAGGAGCTAGCAATCTGTTATGAGCGAGCTCCTCTGGAGGGAGGAGCTAGCAATCTGTTATGGTTATACTCCTATGAAGGGGAGGAGTTAGCAAGCTGTTATGGCTCCTGCTAGGGGGTTAGCATTCTGTTAGGAATCTGCTCACTAATGTAACGTGTGTGGTGCGCACACACACGCAGCTTGCTTGTAAGCACAAAAGAGGCAGACTGGGGATTTCACTGCACAGACCGTCCCAATAATAAAGTTCAGTTTGTTAAACTACCCACTGCCCACTGTCATGGTACCTTGCTGTGCACTAATGTAACGTGTGTAGTATGCACACACATGCAGCTTGCTTGTAAGCACAAAAGAGGCAGACTGGGGATTTCACTGCACAGACCGTCCCAATAATAAAGTTCAGTCTTTTATACCCACTGCCCACTGAAGCCCAGTGCACAGAGAGACTGAGTGAGTTGAATTAAACAAACTCAGTTTAAAAAAGCTGGAATTGTTGGCACAGCATGAAAATTGATGAAATATATTTTCCAATGCAAATTCTAGCAAAATTGAATATATCTCTCCCAGCCACAACATCCAAATCGTGCTTGCTTGCAGCCTAGCCCAGAGGGTGAAAGAAAAAAAATGGCACTGCTAGCAGCTTCTCTCCCTGACACACAGAGACCGTCTCAGATCACCTTCATAATAAACTGCTTAAAACACAAACAGGGCTAGCTGGCACTGCAGCCAAATAAAGAATAAATAGCTTTTTTTTTCTCTTTACTAACTAGCCTATCTCTCAGTGCAGCCTCCTTCTACAAAGCCCACCTCCCCTGCAAAGAAAGTGCGTGGCATGCCTCATACTGAAGTATATATAGTGCTGGGTCATCAGTAAAATGGTCACTGAGCACTGAATGACAGCGTGATTGGCTGCATTCAGTGCATTTCACAGAATGTAAGCGCTGATACGCTGCGTTCCGGTATCTGTGCCAACCTGTCAGACCCTTTCCTGTGAGTCACTGATGACTCACAGGAAAGGGCTGGTTTTTGGCTCTGGATAGTGCGAAATGGTGTCCTTTGGGGCGGATTTTAAAAGGGTTACGCATGTAACCCTTAAAAAAATACCCTGCACGCGCAGAGCCTATTTTGCATAGGCTCGGCAGCGCACACAAGCCCCGGGATGCGCGTATGTCCCGGGGCTTGCAAAAACTGGCGGTCTGGGGGCGGGGCCGTGGGTGGGCCGCAGATCCGGGGGCGGTCCTGAGGCATGGCCAAGTGCCTCAACACAACGGCCTGTGTCAGGGCCTACAACAAAGGTAGGGGGGAGGGGACAATTTAGTTAGGGCTGGGGGATGGGTTAGATAGGGGAAGGGAGAGGAAGGTTGGGGAGGGTTGGGGAGGGGGGCAAAAAAAAGTTCCCTCCGAGGCTGCTCTGATTTCGGAGCAGCCTCGGAGGGAATGGGGAAAGCCATCAGGGCTCCCCTCGGGCTTGGCACGTGCCAACCCTGGATGTTGTAGGAATTAAAATTAAAATTGGCCCCTTCAAAATGGTGGCCAACGAATGCAACGGATGATAAGTTATATTCGTGGGGAGGCGCGATACGTTTCGCCTCCCCACGAATATAACGAAAAGGGACATATACGTTGCGGATTGCCAATACGGCGAAAACGAATGCACACCCCTACTGCCTTATACTTTTGAATGATGATCTTTTTCCTTTATTTTCTCAGCTACTACCATGGAGAAACAGATGGGTTTCCTTTTTCTCTTGCGTTTATTTACTCTTTTTATATAAATGTTTGTTGCCTTTCTTATAGCTCCTTTTAATTTGACCCATTGTCATTCCACTTCACCTATATCCTCCCAATCTTCTAACTCCTCCAATGATTTTTAGAAGTTAAGAATGTCTAATTTGTGCTCAAGAATCTGTGCTGAAAATGTCACACCAATGTCTGATATACTATTCCTGAAGCCTCATCATCTGGACGTACAAAAATGTCTCTCTCATTTTTTTTTTTTTTTTTTTTGAAATTTACATTTTATTAGTTTCCATCAGTGATGTACAATCAACCAACAAACCTATGTTTAATCAGTTTAAACATATATCATCTGGTCCTACTATGCTCATCTAATTTTGAATAGCCTACTATATAACTATTCAGAACATATGTGCCAGATTAATGCAATTGAAATGATGCTACTATTTTGTTTATTGAACTTCTTTGGTAAACAATGTCTGATTAGATCCTCTTTGGGTGGCAGAAAGAGATCCATTTATGTGGAAAGGAAATCAGGGTTAGCAGATGATAATAGCTTACAGTTCTCATGGAAGAAGATATATTTGTCCATTTCTTTGGTGAAGGGAGAAGGCTAGTGTTAGAGGTAAGTAGTTTTAGATCTATTTTATCTGGTATTCGGTATTGTGAATTATAGTACATTCTAAAATATCCATGACAAAAAACATGTTTAATTGGTGTTTAAAAAGTTATTTCTTTTAAAATATCACAAAATAACAAATATATAGTGTTACCAGAAAGATGTTTTATTCTTTTTTTGTTTTGTTTTATACAAATAATACATGTTCAAAATACAAAAAAATGTGGCACACTAGTTAAATAGAAATTGTTTATTATACTGTGTCTGGCAATGGATAGTTATAATACTGGCATGCACACTATACTGTGCTGTAAAAAAAAACCCCCCACCACATGCATTATTTTGTTAAATAATTAAATGCAATATCATTTAATTACAAATTCATTGCTTCTGTCAGTTTTCTTTCTTCAGGGATACCATTTACCTGTGAATAAGTAAAAATTTGATATAACTATTTATTTCTAAATTGTGAATTTATAACATTCATAGGCAATGCATGGGAATAGCACATTTACACAAACAAGCTTACTATTCACTATTATTAGCTCTGCTATAAAATACTTTAACTGAACCTTCTTGGTAAAGGCATATAGACTTAGATGGGAAATCTAGAGATTATTGTTCAATACTGCTTTCCATCTCTCACTGTGTGACAATCAGCATATTCTACCCTGTATTCAAAGCTGGTCAGCAGAAGAAGCTTTGAAAACAAACAAAAAAAAACAAAACAACTAACCACTGATATACACTAAGAAAAGAAATAAAAATCAAAATTAAACAAATGAAAATAATGATTCTTCTTGGTTAAACTGCCAACTGAATTATCAAAATTCTGCTAAGGCTGATTTAAGCACAATATCTGCCATGTTGAGTCAAACCAAAGGTCCATCCAGATCAAAAATACCCAGTAGAAACCAAACAGTAAATCCATTCCTTTTTGCTGACTCCCAAGGATAAGCAGTGGTCTTCCCAAGGCTTATTTATTTCAGGAGGTTTTTAAAATAATTTAGGGTTAATTATTATTATAATTTTATTAATAAAATGTATACTTTATGTTAATTAGCTATTACTGTATTTCTGTATAATTGTATGCTGTCTGTCTCTTTTAAATGCTGTATGTTTAGTTGAAAACCTCTTTGTACATTATGTTTGCTTAAGCGGTACATCACAAATTTAAAATAAATGTGAAATAAAAATAGATAAATAAAACCTGGCTAATTAATGGTTTATTTTCATTTCCTCCAGGAATTTGTCCAGACCTCTTTTAAATGTATCCATACTAGATGTCTTGATCATGTCCTCCAGTAACACATAGTTACATACACACAAAGAGAATAATTGGTATCTATAATATATTCAGATTGTATATCTGATATCAGGTTTGAGGAACTTCGGTATTTGAAGGTTCGTTTATAGTCGTTTGTGGATGAGTTTAATAGATGTTTGATGGGTTGGTAATAAGTTTGAGTTATAGGCATATAACTGTGATATTTTTTTTTGGGAATAGGTGGGAAGTTGGTTCCTGTTATATTGATGAGTCCCTGATGAAGCCCCAATATGGGGGTGAAACAAGGATCTTTGTTGGACGGAACATACGAATTGGAAGGAATCATGTTGAAGTAAAAATATTTGGAGAGAAACCTGAGTAGATCGGGGTGATTTTGCCCGTGGTGTGTGAAGGCAAGAAGAGAATAAATATTGAGAAAAATACTATAAACAAGATTGGATACATGGTATTATAAGAAGAATAAATATTGAGAAAGTATTATTAAACACTATACAGCTGAGTCCCGAAGATCACCATCTGCCGGCCCGGAAGCTGACGTCACTTAGGAGGGACGGTAGCTGTTAAAACCGCCCCTCCTGCGGCGAATCTTTCGGGGAAGGAGGGAGAGAGAGGAGTGAGTACCTTCTACTGCTCGTGTGAAGTCGCGGCTGAGAGTCAGCTGAGCCCCGAGGGAGAGATCTTGCCGGCCCGGAAGCTGACAGTCGGAGGCTACGAACAGCTGAGTCCCGAAGATCACCATCTGCCGGCCCGGAAGCTGACGTCACTTAGGAGGGACGGTAGCTGTTAAAACCGCCCCTCCTGCGGCGCGCAGCCGACGCCGGCTCGCTGCCTAAGCCGCGCGCGCCGAAGGGGCGCGCGCGGCTTGGAAGAACTTTGGGCATTTTGTATTGAGGATAATTACATTTTCCTGTTTGCTGGGACGACTACACACCAACGAATATCGGTACGTTTAAAATTTGCTTTTCTCCTTCTCTCTCCCATGAGCCCCCGTTAATAAGGAGGTGTAAAAGTGACTAACTGAGCATATCTGTTGGAAACCCAGAGACAAGACCTTCCGTATTGGAATATTTTCTTTCTATCTATATGCCTCACACAAAAAGAAAGGGGAGATTGAGGGGTGAGGTAGTAAACTCACCAACAATAGAACCGAGACAATCACAGATACCTGGGTTTTTTTCAGTACCCGAGCCAAGTAAACTGGAGAGTTTAGTCGCTAGGGGGTTGGTAGAGGAGCATATACCACCCCCTCTGACTTTAGATGTCACCTTGAGCCCCGGAACTCCAAAGAAACCTTCTTATCCTGGAGATATTAATATCTTGTCACCAGTAATGGCTACAGCAGCGGAGATACCTGAAAAAATGGATTCTTTATTGACTTCTACACCTGAATTATATGCAGCTGTTAGCCATATACCATCAAGTAATGAAAAGAAAGAAGGAACTGTTGTCGATGGGAAAGATGAGCAGCTTAGAGCCCTAACTGAGGGTTCAATGTTTGGAAGGTATATGGTCCATTTTGAAATCAATTGATAGTTCAATCAAAGTTCTTTCACAGGCTACTTTAGAAACTAAACAGCAGACTATGATTAACAATGAGATAATAACACGTTTTAATGCTAAGTCTGAAGTACTTGAAAGTAAGATTACCAAGGTAGAGAAAAATCAGGTTAAACTGATTGAGTCAGAAATTAGCACTTCTAAAAGATTAGAGGCTGTAGAAAATTCATTAAGGGCGCATAACTTGAGAATAATAAATTTTCCAGTTATTAAAGATATTACACCTTTAAATTTGTTTAGGACTTATATGCAGGAAATATTAAAGATCCCTGAAGCCGCATTACCAGTGGTGGTGAAGGCTTATTACTTACATCAGGTAACCCAGATGGAGGAGCCAAACTTGGCTTTAAATTTAACAGATTTATTGGAATCATCATTGCAGTTAGAGATATCCCAAAGGAAACCGTTACTTATTACATTCGCGTTTCTCTCAGAGAGAAATAATATACTTAGGATGTTTTTTAGAAATAAACAAGCAAAGTTTTATGGTTTTCCCATTTGGGTTTATCCTGACGTGGTTAAGCCAACACAACAACGCCGTAAGGAGTTTCTTTCAATGAGGAGTGATTTAATAAAGATTGGGGCCCGATTTACTTTAAAATACCCTTGTAGGGCTTGTATATCTTACAAAAGTAATAGTTATATATTCTTAGAGCCTAAACAGTTGAAGGAGTTCTTGGTTGCTCACCCTCCATAAGCATCTACCACAGTCTTGGAGTAGAATAAGAAAGGGCTCTATGGAATGTTCAGTTAGTGAGTCACAATTTGTTAAATATGGTATTAATTTCTTGTGTAAATGCTTCTGTTTATCATCCCCTTATTATCCTATAATTATGATGCCTAAAATGTAATAAGAAGTATTCATGTATTTTAGTTCTTCCTCATTAGTTTCTTTGTATTAGACATCAGATTTTCTGTAAAGAGATTATATCTTGGATAATTTCAAAACTGAAAATAAAGAATTTTAAAAAAAAACCACTATATAATATTGGGCACACATGGACAACACAATGTGTTAAAATATGGTGTATTAGGTATTGGTATATGTATATGTATACAGTGTCACAATGTTTTCAAATATTTTAATAGCATGAATGGAAGGTGAGTGGGTGAGCGTTAGTTAGTTTTAACATTGTCTAGTTAGAAATGTGATTTTATAGTGTGTGATATCAATAAAAAATTTTTACATGAATATATTTATAGATACCAATTATTCTCTTTAAGTGTATATAACTATTGGAATAATAGAGAATTATTGAGTAATATCCCAGTGTTTGTTTACCCTCCAGTAACACATGCCGTACTTGATCATGCATTTAGTGAAAAAATACTTATTTGTTTTAAATCTGCTACCTGTTCGTTTCATGGAGTGTCCTCCAGTCTTAATACAATTTGAAAGGTAAATAACTGAACACTGTTCCACCCCATTCTATCTCCTTTCTTGCCGCTTTCCCAAGCTGAAAAGCCCTAACCTGTTTAATCTCTCTTCATAAGGAAGTGATTCCATTCTTAAAATCATTTTGTAAACTGACCATTTAGTCCTACTTTTATCATGTTTTAAAATACTTGGCTCCGCAGTTTTGGAGTTCTCCTTTTGACTCAGATATTAAAATATTTTATCATTCAAAAAATGTTATTTCTATGTAGTGATGTGCTCTCAATTTCTTATCAAGATGCTCTCTCCAAGTTCTGTTCCACCTAGGGTTACCAACCAGCTCCAGGTTTAAGATCATAAGAACATAAGAAAATACCATACTGGGTCAGACCAGGGGTCCATCAAGCCCAGCATCCTGTTTCCAACAGAGGCCAATTCAGGCCATAAGAACCTGGCAAGTACCCAAAAACTCAGTCAACTCCATGTTACCATTGCTAATGGCAGTGGCTATTCTCTAAGGGGCGGATTTTAAGAGCCCTGCTCGCGTAAATCCGCCCGGATTTACGCGAGCAGGGCCCTGCGCGCCGGTAGGCCTACCGGCGCGCGCAGACCCCGGGACTCGCATACGTCCCGGGGTTTTCGGAGGGGGGCGTGTCGGGGGCGTGTCGGGGGCGGGCCCGGTCGTCGCGGCGTTTCGGGGGCGTGTCGGGAGCGTTTTGGGGGCGGGTACGGGGGAGTGGCTACGGCCCGGGGCGGTCCGGGGGCGTGGCCGCGCCCTCCGTATCCGCCCCCAGGTCGCGGCCCGGCGCGCAGGAGGCCCGCTGGCGCGCGGGGATTTACGTCTCCTTCCGGGAGGCGTAAATCCCCCGACAAAGGTAAGGGGATGGTTTAGACAGGGCCGGGCGGGTGGGTTAGGTAGGGGAAGGGAGGGGAAGGTGAGGGGAGGGCAAAGGAAAGTTCCCTCCGAGGCCGCTCCGATTTCGGAGCGGCCTTGGAGGGAACGGGTTAGGCAGCGCGGCTCGGCGCGCGCCGGCTATACAAAATCAATAGCCTTGCGCGCGCCGATCCAGGGATTTTAGTGGATACGCGCGGCTCCGCGCGTATCTACTAAAATCCAGCGTACTTTTGCTTGAGTCTGATGCGCAAGCAAAAGTAGGCTGATCGCGCTTCTTTTAAAATCTACCCCTAAGTGAACTTAATAGCAGGTAATGGACTTCTTCTCCAAGAACTTATCCAATCCTTTTTTAAACACAGCTATACTAACTGCACTAACCACATCCTCTGGCAACAAATTCCAGAGTTTAATTGTGCGTTGAGTAAAAAAGAACGTTCTCCGATTAGTTTTAAATGTGCCCCATGCTAACTTCATGGAGTGCCCCCTAGTCTTTCTACTATCTGAAAGAGTAAATAACCGATTCACATCTACCCGTTCTAGACCGCTCCTGATTTTAAACATCTCTATCATATCCCCCTTCAGCGGTCTCTTCTCCAAGCTGAAAAGTCCTAACCTCTTTGGTCTTTCCTCATAGGGGAGCTGTTCCATTCTCCTTATCATTTTGGTAGCCCTTCTCTGTACCTTCTCCATCGCAATTATATCTTTTTTGAGATGCGGCGACCAGAATTGTACACAGTATTCAAGGTGCGGGCTCACCATGGAGCGATACAGAGGCATTATGACATTTTCCGTTTTATTCACCATTCCCTTTCTAATAATTCCCAACATTCTGTTTACTTTTTTGACTGTCGCAGCACACTGAACCGACGATTTCAATGTGTTATCCACTATGACACCTAGATCTCTTTCTTGGGTTGTAGCACCTAATATGGAACCCAACATTGTGTAATTATAGCATGGGTTATTTTTCCCTATATGCATCACCTTGCACTTATCCACATAAATTTCATCTGCCATTTGGATGCCCAATTTTCCAGTCTCACAAGGTAGTCCTGCAATTTATCACAATCTGCTTGTGATTTAACTACTCTGAACACTTTTGTGTCATCTGTAAATTTGATTATCTCACTCGTATTTCTTTCCAGATCATTTATAAATATATTGAAAAGTAAGGGTCCCAATACAGATCCCTGAGGCACTCCTCTGTCCACTCCCTTCCACTGAGAAAATTGTCCATTTAATCCTACTCTCTGTTTCCTGTCTTTTAGCCAGTTTGCAATCCACGAAAGGACATCGCCACCTATCCCATGACTTTTTACTTTTCCTAGAAGCCTCTCATGAGAAACTTTGTCAAATGCCTTCTGAAAATCCAAGTATACTACATCTACCGGTTCACCTTTATCCACATGTTTATTAACTCCTTCAAAAAAGTGAAGCAGATTTGTGAGGCAAGACTTGCCCTGGGTAAAGCCATGCTGACTTTGTTCCATTAAACCATGTCTTTCTATATGTTCTGTGATTTTAATGTTTAGAACACTTTCCACTATTTTTCCTGGCACTGAAGTCAGGCTAACCGGTCTGTAGTTTCCCGGATCGCCCCTGGAGTCCTTTTTAAATATTGGGGTTACATTTGCTATCCTCCAGTCTTCAGGTACAATGGATGATTTTAATGATAGGTTACAAATTTTTACTAATAGGTCTGAAATTTCATTTTTTAGTTCCTTCAGAACTCTGGGGTGTATACCATCCGGTCCAGGTGATTTACTACTCTTCAGTTTGTCAATCAGGCCTACCACATCTTCTAGGTTCACCGTGATTTGATTCAGTCCATCTAAATCATTACCTATGAAAACCTTCTCCATTACGGGTACCTCCCCAACATCCTCTTCAGTAAACACCGAAGCAAAGAAATCATTTAATCTTTCCGCGATGGCCTTACCTTCTCTAAGTGCCCCTTTAACCCCTCGATCATCTAACGGTCCAACTGACTCCCTCTCAGGCTTTCTGCTTTGGATATATTTTAAAAAGTTTTTACTGTGAGTTTTTGCCTGTACTGCCAACTTCTTTTCAAATTCTCTCTTAGCCTGTCTTATCAATGTCTTACATTTAACTTGCCAACGTTTATGCTTTATCCTATTTTCTTCTGTTGGATCCTTCCTCCAATTTTTGAATGAAGATCTTTTGGCTAAATAGCTTCTTTCACCTCCCCTTTTAACCATGCTAGTAATCGTTTTGCCTTCTTTCCACCTTTCTTAATGTGTGGAATACATCTGGACTGTGCTTCTAGAATGGTATTTTTTAACAATGACCATGCCTCTTGGACATTTTTTACTTTTGTAGCTGCTCCTTTCAGTTTTTTTCTAACAATTTTTCTCATTTTATCAAAGTTTCCCTTTTGAAAGTTTAGCAAGAGAGCCTTGGATTTGCACACTGTTCCTCTTCCAGTCATTAAATCAAATTTGATCATATTATGATCACTATTGCCAAGCGGCCCAACCACCGTTACCTCTCTCACCAAGTCCTGTGCTCCACTGAGAATTAGATCTAAAATTGCTCCCTCTCTCGTCGGTTCCTGAACCAATTGCTCCATAAAGCTATTATTTATTCCATCCAGGAACATTATCTCTCTAGCGTGTCCCGATGATACATTTACCCAGTCAATATTGGGGTAATTGAAGTCTCCCATTTTTACTGCACTACCAATTTGGTTAGCTTCCCTAATTTCTCTTAGCATTTCACTGTCAGTCTCACCATCTTGACCAGGTGGACGATAGTATACCCCTATCACTATAGTCTTCCTCGACACACAAGGGATTTCTACCCATAAAGATTCAATTTTGTATTTAGCCTCATGCAGGATGTTTATCTTGTTCGACTCTATGCCATCCTGGACATAAAGCGCCACACCTCCTCCCGGGTGCTCCTCTCTGTCATTGCGATATAATTTGTACCCCGGTATAGCACTGTCCCATTGGTTATCCTCTTTCTACCATGTCTCTGAGATGCCAATTAAGTCTATGTCATCATTCACTGCTATACATTCTAATTCTCTCATCTTACTTCTTAGACTTCTGGCATTAGCATACAAACATTTCAATGTTTGTTTTCTGTTTGTATTTTCATTCTGCTTTTTAATTGATAGGGATAAGTTAGAATTTTTAGCTCGGGTGAGTTTTTAGAGGCACTTGGACTATTTTTCTAATTATTGGAACCTCACTGTCGGGATGCCCTAATTCTAATGCATCATTAGTATCCTTTGAAGATACCTCTCTCCGAACCATGCGCTGCTGAGCGACTGTCGGCTTTCCCCTTTGTTCTAGTTTAAAAGCTGCTCTATCTCCTTTTTAAAGGTTAGCGCCAGCAGTCTGGTTCCACTCTGGTTAAGGTGGAGCCCCTCCCTTTGGAAGAGACTCCCCCTTCCCCAAAAGGTTCCCCAGTTCCTAACAAAACTGAATCCCTCTTCCTTGCACCATCGTCTCATCCACGCATTGAGACTCCGGAGCTCTGCCTGCCTCTGGTGACCTGCGCGTGGAACAGGGAGCATTTCTGGATTTAAGCTTTCTACCTAAGAGCCTAAATTTGGCTTCCAGAACCTCCCTCCCACATTTTCCTATGTCGTTGGTGCCCACGTGTACCACGACAGCCGGCTCCTCCCCAGCACTGTCTAAAATCCTATCTAGGTGAGGCGTGAGGTCTGCCACCTTCGCACCAGGTAGGCATGTTACCAGGCGATCCTCATGCCCACCAGCCACCCAGCTATCTACATTCCTAATAATCGAATCACCAACTATGACGGCCGACCTAACCCTTCCCTCCTGGGCAGTAGGCCTTGGGGAGATATCCTCAGTGCGAAAGGTCCTTGCTACAGGATCCTTTCCTGCTGCACCTGGTTGATGCTCTCCCATCATGAGTCCTTCTTCCTCCAAGGCAGCACCAGGTCTGCCAGTCTGAAGTTGGGACTTGACTACTATGTCCCTGAAGGTCTCATCTATATACTTCTCTGTCTGCCTCAGCTCCAGGTTTTCAGGACAGGTTGATCCAGTCCTGGTTTTAACCCATTGCAAGCTGGGATGTATTCTGATTCACCAATTGCATTCTCTCAGAAAACCAAGACTATAAGTACTTGCATGCAGAGGAGTAAAATCAGGACTGGAATGACCTGTCCTGAAAACCTGGAGCCAGTTGGCAACCCTGGTTCCATCCAATGAAACATTCCCTACTTTCACAGCATTTCTTTTACAAGGGGCTCCTAGAAACCCCCTCCTAGCACATTACTGGCTTGGAAGCTCAGGGTGAGGATGGATGGGTAGAGTCACGTTGACTTGAAAATTTGAGTCCATTGTACTGATATGATACATTTAGGTTCCCCATGAATTATAATATTACAAACTGTAGAAACATGGGTGTGTCAGTGCAGCCAGCTTGATAACAATACTATGATATCTGCAATAAGACAAAAAGCAAAATAATTTAAAAAAATTCAGGCCCATTAATTTAAACATCAAGTATTTTCAGTTTCCTCCACTTACCTTGTACTGATGAGATACATAACCCCCAACAAACTCCAACGCCTGGACTAAGGCGTACAAATGGTATAGAAGCACATAAGTCAATTTTATCATGCACCAGTTTTCTAGCAGATGATGTCGTCAATGTACAGGAAATCACAGATTTTGATTTAACAGCCAGTTATACAGTTTTGGTGTCCAAACATTTATTTTTTCAGTCTGGCTTTAGGTACTGATGTCTGTTAGGTCGACTTGAAACTGAACTCTATTTTATTTTTGCACTCTAATTGTACCTAAGGAGTGCAGAAAGCCCATAAGTATAAGCATGTAAGATGCAGTTTACATTATTCCACAACTGTATCACCATATGGGCCTTCCACCAGTCATCATTAGGGCTTCTGATTTTAGGTTTTAACTGATAAACCCGGATGAAATACCCCCAATGCAAAAAAAAAAAAAAGGTGTATATTAGGTAAACACAAGAAAAACACCACTTCCCTTAGTACTCTCTCATCCCTCCCTTTGCCTACCCTGGATCCTCTGCGTTTTTCGTGTGTGCCTTTTCCACACTAACTACGCTTAAGCCACACAAATGTGTTTATTTCAATCAACCAGGAAAGGTGCCCAACAATAGTACCTGCCCTACGAAAACACCAATAAACACAGATTGTTTTGTACCTCCCCCCCAAAAGAACCCTTAATTAGCTGGAAAGTTAAACACCTAAATTTACAATTTATAAACACCCAAAATTAGAAGCCCTGATCATAATATACAAAGCAACTACATTATACTTGCCTCAAATCTCTGAAATGTTGTCATACGAAATTCTCCTTTAATCCCCGAAAGCAATAACAAAGAGGAAGAATTTTGAATGAAAACACCAAACACGTGTCTTTAGTATGCACTGTAGCTTCAAGTCAGCAAAAACTTTCTTTAAAATGTTACATTCCTGTGTCCAAGCTGGGTAACCTATGCTGGGATCATATCATTGTGTCAGTCAGTACCTTACATTATCTGAGCTGAGGAAGAAAATCTGTGGCTGCTTATCCAATTTAATTTACAATTCTCTGATTATTGTTTTACATATATTTAGTGCAAAAAAAAAAAAATTGGACCTTAAAGATGTTATTTGATCTCTTCAACAAATACAATGTTGATGAATTTTGCCCTTTTGCAATTATTATACTGACCTGCAGTCTGCTGTTGTGGAATCTGAGTCTGGTGTGGTAAATTCCTGTAAAATGATAATGTAGGTTATAACACAATCTTGAAGGATGAAAGCTGCAACAAAATTGGCCGATCAGTCTACTCTTTGATGTCCTACCTGTATTGTTACACTATGGGGCAGATTTTTAAAATTACACGCGGGGGTACATTTGTGCGCGCTACTCAGCGCGCACAAATGTACACCCGATTTTATAACATGCGCGCTACCGCACGCATGTTATAAAATCCAGGGTCGGTGCGTGCAAGGGGGTGCACATGTGTGCACCTTGCGCGCGCCGAGCCCTAGGGGACGCCCGATGGCTTTCCCCGTTTCCTCCAAGGCGCTCCGAAATTGGAGCGGCCTTGGAGGGAACTTTTTTTTTGTTCCCCCCCACCTTTCCCTCCCTTCCCCTATCTAACCCACCCCCCAGCCTTACCTAAATCCCCCCCAGCTTATTTTGTTGAGTTATGCCTGCCTCTGGCAGGCGTAACTTGTGCGTGCCGGCTGTCTGCCAGCGCGGCAGGCCCCGACACAGGCCGCTGTGTTGGGGCACTCGCCCACGGCCCCGCCCATTTTTGCAAGCCCCGGGACATACGTGCGTCCCGGGGCTTGCGCATGCCGCCAAGCCTATGCAAAATAGGCTCGGCGCGCACAGGGGGGGGGGTTTAAGGGTTATGCCCGTGACCCTTTTAAAATCTACCCCTATTGTTTTTACCAATCCATTACATCAAGAATCTTTCCCAGCTCAATGCAAATCAAGAAAATCAGGGAAAGTGATCATCCATAGGACAGGATAACAGGACTACAGACTGTGCATTAAAGATTAAGATTAAAACACTTCTCAGGTGCTAATTCCTCAGATGTTAATCTCATATTTCAGAAAGCATTGCAGTAGTAATGCAATGCTCAAGAAAAGTAGTACTTGTTATTTTTATAATTACTGCAAACCAATGAAATAAAAGAGGGAAAAGTGGTTTAAGAACATACAGAGTGTCATTTTCAAAGTCATTTCCGCAGGTAAGACAGTGTACTCCATGTGGGATTGGTCTTTTACAAAATTGCCTGCCCAATATACAGGCAAAAGAACACACAAGGGTCTGTATGCACCCAAGTTTATCCTCAGTGAGCGGAAGCACTCCTGGGGGTGAAGTTTCCACTTACGTGCATACTTTTGCATTTTCATAAATATGCGCATATTTTTCTTCCAACATTCTATTTGAAAATTGCTGTAAAGTCTACAAGTAAAAAGGACCTGCAGATTTTATACCAATCTGGGCAGTTACAAAATTACCCTAGCAGAGAACAAGGAAGGTATACGACATGTTTGCAGTCAGTAATACAATGGACACTCTGGTGGGGTGTTTCAGCATAAAAAATTACTGTTATCAAAAACTCTTCACCACAATCAGCAGACAGTTTCCAAGTGATATTAAGAAAAATCTAAATGTGCTTTTTGTCATAGGCCTGATTCTCTGAATGAATATCATAAGAACATAAGAAATTGCCACGCTGAGTCAGACCAAGGGTCCATCAAGCCCAGCATCCTGTTTCCAACAGAGGCCAAACCAGGCCACAAGAACCTGGCAAGTACCCAAACACTAAGAAGATCCCATGCTACTGATGCAATTAATAACAGTGGCTCTTCCCTAAGTAAACTTGATTAATAGCAGTTAATGGACTTCTCCTCCAAGAACTTATCCAATCCTTTTTTAAACCCAGCTATACTAACTGCACTAACATCCACATCCTCTGGCAACAAATTCCAGAGCTTAATTGTGCATTGAGTGAAAAAGAATTTTCTTAGATTAGTCTTAAATGTGGTACTTGCTAACTTCATGGAATGCCCCCTAGTCTTTCTATTATTCAAAAGTGTAAATAACTGATTCACATCTACTTGTTCAAGACCTCTCATGATCTTAAAGACCTCTGTCATATCCCCCCTCAGCCGTCTCTTCTCCAAGCTGAACAGTCCTAACCTCTTTAGCCTTTCCTCATAGGGGAGCTGTTCCATCCCCTTTATCATTTTGGTTGCCCTTCTCTGTACCTTCTCCATCACAACTATATCTTTTTTGAGATGCAGCGACCAGAATTGTACACAATATTCAAGGTGCGGTCTCACCATGGAGCGATACAGAGGCATTATGACATTTTCCATTTTATTAACCATTCCCTTCCTAATAATTCCTAACATTCTGTTTCGTTTTTTGACAGCTGCAGAAGACACTGAGCCAACGATTTTAAAGTATTATCCACTATGATGCCTAGATCTTTTTCCAGGTAGCTCCTAATAAGGAACCTAACATCGTGTAACTACAGCAAGGGTTTTTTTCCTATATGCAACACCTTGCACTTGTCCACATTAAATTTCATCTGCCATATGGATGCCCAATCTTCCAGTCTTGCAAGGTCCTCCTGTAATGTATCAGAATCTGCTTGTGATTTAACTACTCTGAATAATTTTGTATCGTCTGCAAATTTGATTACCTCACTCGTTGAATTCCTTTCCAGATCATTTATATATATATATATATATATATATATATATATTGAAAAGCACCGGTCCAAGTACAGATCCCTGAGGCACTCCACTGTTTACTCTTTTCCACTGAGAAAATTGACCATTTAATCCTACTCTCTGTTTCCTGTCTTTTAACCAGTTTGAAATCCACGAAAGGACATTGCCTCCTATCCCATGACTTTTTAGTTTTCATAGAAACCTCTCATGAGGGACTTTGTCAAATGCCTTCTGAAAATCCAAATACACTACATCTACCAGTTCACCTTTATCCACATGTTTATTAACCCCTTCAAAAAAATGAAGCAGATTTGTTAGACAATTCTTATCTTGGGTAAATCCATGTTAACTGTGTTCCATTAAACCATGTTTTTCTATATGCTTTATGATTTTGATCTTTAGAATTGTTTCCACTATTTTTCCCGGCACTGAAGACAGGCTCAATGGTTATAGTTACCTGGATCGCTCCTGTGGCCCTTTTTAAATATGGGGGTTACATTGGCCACCCTCCAGTCTTCAATTACAATGGATGATTTTAATGATAGGTTACAAATTTTAACTAATAGATCAAAAATTTCAATTTTAGTTCCTTCAGTACCCTAGGATGCATACCATCTGGTCCAGGTGATTTGCTACTCTTTAGTTTGTTAATCTGGCCTACTACATTTCCAGGTTCACAGTGATTTGGTTCAGTTCATCGGATATATTTTTAAAAGTCTTTATTATGAGTTTTTGCCTCTGTGGTCAACTTCATTGCAAATTCTCTCTTTGCCTGTCTTATCAATGTTTTATACTTGACAAGCCTTATGTTTTATCCTATTTTCTTCAGATGGATCCGTCTTCCAATTTTTGAAGGATTTTTTTTGGCAAAAATAGCCTCTTTCACCTCACCTTTTAACCATGATGGTAATCGTTTTGCCTTCCTTCCACCTTTCTTAATGCATGGAATACATATGGACTGCGCCTCTAGGATTGTATTTTTTTTGTTTTGTTCTAATCATGTTTTATTATCAAAGCAAACATGATGCACTAACACAGTGATATCTGCATAAACAGAGTAAATGCAAGTACAATATACAGAATACAAAATACAAAATGCAATAATTCTCTGCAGATAATATAACATACAGAAACAAGAGCATCTGTCTGCCCCAACAAAGGTTTTATAAGCATTGAGTCATTAATTTATTTATTTACCCCCTCCCAACCCCTGCTGACAACAAGGACAAATCTGTGTATACCATTCAATTATCAATAATGCTGGCAAAAATAAAGGATCAAATAGTGGGAATGAAAAGTACTGCGAGTATAAATGACCTGAATCATGGAGGATCAAATAATAGAAGAGCAGACTATCTACTTCTGCTCTGCTAGCCAAGTCTGAGAAAGACTTGGAGGCGATCATGGTGAGTTGCTGTCAGGCAAGCCATCTGGAATAGAAAATGAAGTTTATGTTGCATCATGGCAAGACTAGGTGCCTTGCTGTCTTTCCAGTGTTGAGCCAAAACTAACCTTGCTGCAATAAAAGTTTGTTGGAGGAAGCGCTGTGTGTCTTTATTTAAATCTTCCAAAGGTAGAGTCAACAGTACATGCCACGGTTCTGCCTTAAGGTCAATTTTGAGAATAGAAGAAGTCCAGGACATAACTGATGACCAGTAAGTTTGCACTTTCGGACACTGCTACCACATATGATAATACGTGCCCACCTCGCCACATGCCCGCCAACATTGATCAGATGACCTTGGTACAAATTTATGTACTTGAATTGGTGTATAGTGCCATCTGTAGAGTAACTTATAGCAGTTTTCTTGTATGCTTGCTGAAATGGAGCACTTATACACTGCGGTGTATATCATGTCCCAGTCCTTGTTAGATAATTGTTGGGCGAAATCTTCAGCCCATACCTTTTGCTGTCAGAAAGTATTTAGATCTTTACCACTTAATAAAACATATATTTTTGATATGACACCTCGTACATGGTGAGCATTAATACAGATATTTTCAAACAGTGTAGTAGTTAGTCGTAGTGTGCCTCATCTAGACCCCTGCTTAATAGCATGATACACACTGGCGTATAAAAGAAAATTCACCTGTGCCAAGTGAAAACGAGTACCCACATCCTCCCAGGACATAATAAGGTCTTGTTTTTTAATATCCTTGATGCATAGGATACCCGCTTGCATCAGTTGGGAAGCTGGTCCTTCCTGCTGAGGGGATGGAAGTATTGAATTACCAAAAATATGGGTTAATGGTGTATGCTGTTCAGGACCTATTAAGGCTGTTCTCCAACGAGACCACTCCTGTAGGGTAGTTTCTAAAGCATATGGTATATAATCACCAGGTGGACTTGGGTTGCCAAGGGAGAGCAGATAATGGTTGAGACCCAGAAAAAGATTGTTCAAATAGTGCCCATTGTCGTAAAGCCGTAGTTCTGTGTAGGATGACTAGGGCTCGATGTTGCACTGCGCAGAAGTATCCTTCTAAATTGGGTACACTAAGGCCCCCTCTTACTTTCGGAAGGTATAGGATTGTCCTATTAACCCTAGGTGGACGTTTTCTCCAAATAAGTCAAAAAATGAGTTTCTGTCATTTTTTCAGTAGTGAAGAAGGAATAATTATCGGTATCATGGTGAAAAAGTAGAGTAATCTAGGCAAAACATTCATTTTGATAATGGCTATACAACCCAGCCATGAAAAGGTACCCCTTGACCATCCGCCTAAATCTCTCTGAAGGGGGTGTAATTATTTATTTATTTATTTATTTATTTATTTATTTATTTATTTATTTATGTGTTTTTATATACCGGGACACATTGGGAACATCATCTCGGTTCACAGAGAACTAAAAATAGCAACAAGCTTTACAGAGAACAAGTTACAAGGTGTAAGTTAATAATAATTAAGTGTAATAATTAAGTGTAATAATTATATCAGTCATAATTAAATAATAAATAATAATAATAAATAAATAATAATCAGGTGTAATAATTTAGTGTATAATAATTAAGTGTAAGTTAATAAGGTGTAAGTTAATAATAATAATAATTAATCATTATGTTAATAATAATTAAGTAAGTTAATAATAATTAAGTGCATGAAGCTGACTAGCACGACTTCTGATATGGACGCCCAAATATTTCAAGGCCTTAGCTGCCCATTTAAAAGGGAAGTGCTTTGCAATTTCAGTGACCTCGGATTGGGGGAGGTTGATATTAAGGATCTCCGATTTATCATAATTCACCCATAGTCCAGATATGCTACTGAAAGAGGTCAGCTCCATCATGATACCCTGTAGGGAGGGAGAGGGATCTGTCAAAGTAAGCATGACATCGTCTGCGAACAAATAAATCTTAAAGTGGTATTGGTCTTTAACAATTCCCTGTATGCTAGTCGCAGCTCTGATGCGGTTTGTAAATGGCTCTAAAAATAATGCAAACAGAAGGGGTGATAATGGACAACCTTGTCTCGTGCCACGGTCTATTGGGAAGGCATCACCGTAACTGCCATTGATTTTTACTCTGGCAGAGGGGTGGTCGTAGAGTTTCATAATCCACTGTATAAAATAGGAGCCGAACCCCAAACGTTTAAATGTTTCAAACAGAAAAGGCCAATGAACCAAGTCAAATGCCTAGTGAAAGAAGGACTGTTGGGATGCCACACTTTTGCATGTATTCGATTAAATTCAAAATCCTGCAAACATTATCAGCTGCTAGTCATCCAGGGACAAACCCCACCTGATCTGAGTGTACTAGGTTAGGGAGCACATTATTCAACCTAGCTGCTAAGATTCGAGCCAATATTTTCAGATCAAGTTTGGTCAATGATATTGGCTGATATGAACCGCATTGGTCTGGATTGCGGCCCGGTTTTGCAATTACTGATATTCCTGCCGTGTTAGCATGACGGTCTAAGCAATTGTTATCCCTGAGCGAATTAAACATATCCATCAAAAGAATTGTAAGGGTCGCCTTAAATGTTTTATAGTATGCAGCAGTGAACCTATCTAAAGCCCGGTGATTTTCCCAATTTCAGCTTTTTAATGGCTTCTTCTACTTCAAATATTGTTATAGGTTTGTCCAGTAACGAAGATTGTTCGAGGGTGAGCACCGAAAGGGCTACAGAGTCCAGATAATCTGTTATAGTGGATTCAGCCACCGGTCCCCCTGAAGCGTGCAAGGTGGCATAGAAATTTGTAAAAGCCTGCCAGATGTCTACAGATGAAGTCACAGTTTCCCCCTGCGGGTTGCAAATTTTTGCTACCAATGTGTGGGCTCGGGCAACCTTTAGTTTATGTGCAAGATATCTCCCTGCTTTATTGCCGCCTTCAAAATATTGTTGCTTTAGCATATTAAGGGTGTGACTGATAGCAGCATCATCGATGGTTCTTAGGGAGTCCCTGACCCTTAGCTTCTTTTGATACACTGTAGTAGATAGAGAAAGCTTATGTTGCTGCATCAGATAGTCAAGTTCTTGTAACAGAGACCTGTGGTGCTGTTCCCGCTCCTTGTTACAGTATGCTGCTCTTGCAATGAGTAAGCCCCTTATGACAGCCTTAGAACATTCCCATTCTGCAGTATGAGGCATGCCCTCAGTTCGATTATTCTCAAAGTAGGATTTAATTTGTGTATCCAATTTACTAACAAAATCACTGTCACACAGCAAACTGTCATTAAGTCGCCAGGTACGAAATCCACTATCAGGCTCCTGCAACAAACTCCATCCAAATAGGGGCATGGTCTGACCAGTTTATGCTATCTATGCCAGTTTTACTAACCACATTTTGGATAGTGTGATTAATAAAGTAGTGTATACGGGAAGATGTGCAATGTGGCTTGGAAAAAAATGTATAAGAGTGAGACCTTGGATTTCTTTGGCACCAAATATCTATTAGGCTCCATCTCTCCAAGAAGTTGTGCCAATCCCGCTTCATGCCTCTAACTACAGTGCCGCTATGAGATATATCAAGATTGGGATCTTGAACGGCGTTAAAATTGCCACCAATGATAAGTTTGCCAGTTGCATGATACTGAAGTACTTTGTCAATGGTGTTTAAAAATGCCACCTGGTTTGCATTTGGAAAATAGACATTGAGAAGGATGTAGACTTGGGAACCTACCCTAATTTGAAGCAGCAAAAATCGGCCATTGTCATCCGCTAGTTTAAACAGAACCTCATGCACCAGCAAATTGTCTATAATTATTCCTACCCCTGCATATCGGGAACTCTTTGTGCTAGCAGCCCAATGAGCACTCTTTTATAGGGATGTGAATCGTTTTTGAACGATTAAAATTATCGTCAGATAAACTCGCAAAGATATTTAAATTTGAGGTTAATTAACTTTCCTTCTATAAAATATACCTCATTGCGAGATATGTTTAAAAAATACTTGATGGAAGTTCTCTTATTTCCAACAGAGGCTATACCACCTGTTTCGAGTATTTATTTTGTTAAGAAAACAACTGTACCATCCCAACAGGAACAAAATCCCCCTATTAATATAGGGGATGACTTAACAGCAATTCTTGAATCCTCTACAGTGGAACAGTTGGAATTCCGAGGAACTGTTATGTGTACTTTTATTTTTTCTGGAGATCGAGATTCCGTATTAAAATGCTTTCTTCGTAATAGAGAAAAGTTGTTTTTTGATGAAAAAATCAGAATATATCCAGATATCGCAAGAAGTACTCAGTTACGTAGAAGACAGATGTTACAAATGTGCCAAGAAGCCAGACAACTGGGGGCCAAAATAACAGTCAGATACCCTTGCAAATGTCTAATGTATATTAACAACAATAGATACGTGTATTATGATCCCTCACAATTGCGTTCCTATATTGATAATTTTGAAGCTGAGAGAGCTGAACCCTAGAGTAGGGCAGTAATGATTATGCTAACTCTCCTTTTGATTTCTTATAATTGTAATGATGGAAATAATGCTCTTGTATATTGTCTTGGATCTCCCATTACATTCCTTAATATTTTTATAGTAATGTGCAGGAGTTTGAGTGAAATTTTCTTTTGGTTTATTGTGTAATGTATCTTCCTGGAAGTAGGATGGATATAAGATTATTGTATTATGGAAATCCTGAAACTCTTGTTTAATTATTGAAAAATTTAATAAATTTAATAAATATTAAAATATTAAAAAAAAATAAAAATTATCATCAGATAATTTTAAAATCGTCCAAAATCGTTAGATACACGATACAATACAAATGCCCCCGATTTATCGTCAGGGGCATTTGTATTGTATCGTTAAATAGGGCGCGGGAAAACCGGCACACCAAAAAAACCCTAAAACCCACCCGAACCTTTAAAACAAATCACCCACCCTCCCGAACCCCCCCCAAATGTTTTAAATTACCTGGGGTCCAGTGGGGGGGTCTCGACGTGATCTCCTCCCGCTTTCTGGCCACCGCTGCGTTGAGAAATGGCGCCGGTGGCCCTTTGCCCTTATCATGTGACAGGGCAAAGGTAGCGCCGGCGCCATTTTGTTTCCTGGCTCCCGACATCATGCGTGCGGGAGATCGCCCCCGGACCCCCGCTGGACCCCCAGGGACTTTTGGCCAGCTTGGGGGGGGGGCCTCCTAACCCCCACAAGACTTGCTAAAAGTCCAGCGGGGGTCCGGGAGCGACCTCCTGCACGCGGGCCGTATTGCCAATCTTCAAAATGGCACCGGCGCTACCTTTGCCCTCACTATGTCATACGACCTTGCTCATTTTAAAGAGTTCAAACACGAATTTGATGATATCAAATGGACGGTGTTAGAAATCATCAATCAGCATTGGAGAGGTGGAAATCGTGTACAGACCTTGAGACAGTGCGAGCAGAAGTGGATCTTTCAATTAAAATCAGTGACCCCTGGTGGCTTGAATAAAGACATTGAATGGTTTCATTTCTGGCGATTGCCCGCCGAAATCAGGAATCACTTGACTGTCAGGTGGATACTAGACGCAACTGCATTTAAATTCAGACCGACCCAAGCCGCTCTACCGCTAAGAACTTTAAGCGGGGAGATGGCGTTGGGTCCGGTAAGTTTACTTGTTTTTCTTCCCTCTGCAATTGTACATCGTTAAAACATTGTTTGTAAAGAAGTAATATTGCTGAATTTAATCAAAGAATTTTTACACATTTTTAGAAAACTTTGATGGACCTCTAACATCATTGAAGTTCTTTCCTTTGTAAGAATCTACGATTACCTAAAGATCTGTTTGTATCCCCGCTAAAATAAGGGGAGTGCTGAATCAGGAGAGTTTGAATACACGTCTCTGAAGCAGCTAGTGTGGCGAAACGCGCGCGTCGGACGAATACCCCCGACAGCTACGGGATGAATGACCCCGACAATGGATGAATAAGGGAAGTTGTTTCTTTCTTTTTTAAACTTATAATGAAAAAATCCATAAAAATTGAACTGAGCTATGTGGACCAATTGATTAAAAGTGACCCTAATGAAGTGCATGAAATGCAAGTCTGACTTGTGAGCACTTGGGTGGTATGATGGTCCTTAAATTCATAAGTAAATATTGATATGCACAGCGTTGAAGTTTTTTCAAAATTCTAAACACCACGTATTTCAATATAGTTTACTGTACTCGTGGGGTTACCCATTAAGAGATCTTTTATATTTGGTAATTGAAATCTCCCATTATTATTGCACTGCCAAATTAGTTAGCTTCCCTGATTTCTCTTAGCATTTCATCATCTGTCTGACCATTTTGTCCAGGTGGACAGTAGTATACTCCTATCACTATACTCTTAAATGGCAGGCACCATGGAAAATCCTTCTTTCCAGGAGGTACAGGATAGTTCCATGGTGATGGGTACTGGATTCCGGTGTCCTTCTCTGGGGTTCCCAGGGACCTTTCTGATAGAGATGGGGTATGCAGGGATAAAAAATTAGATTTCGTTTTTTGTTCATTTTCAGGAGGTATTTTCCTATGAATTTCAGTTCATGGAATGTTTGATTAATTTCATTTGAGTGAAAACAACAAATCAAACATTAACCCCCCCCCCCCCCCCCCCCCCCCCACACACACACACACACACGCACACAAAAAACAAAAAACAGAAACAAAAATGAATATGGGCCTCCCAAAGCCTCCCATTCCTTCTTGCCACCCACCAAGAAAAATGCCAGGGTCAAGATTCCCCCCCCCCCCCCAGTCCCCACTTATCTGGTCTGGTGGGGATCTGCCAGCGAGGCCTAGGCCCAGGCCAAAGCCTTGGCCTTGCATAGGCTGAGGATGCGGTAGGTCACTGTGAGAATGGCATTGGCTTACTCAAGGCCAAAACCTCGGGAGCCCAGCCCCAGGACAGACACTGCAGCCTGGCCCAGAGGCCAGGTCCCAGAGCCGGGGCCTCAGTCAAAACTGGAGCTCAGGCTTGGGCCCAATGCTATGGCCCTATCCGAAGGCCAGGTCCAGATCCCTGGGCCTTGGTCTAGGCTGGAGCCTGGGCCCAGATCCAACACTGCAGCCCAGCCTGGAGGTCAAGTCCCAATGGGTGGGCCTCAGCCTAGGCAGGAGCCCAGGCCCAGGTCTGATGCTACAGCTCGGCCCAGATCCAGGCCCAAAGCTGGGGCCTGAACTGGAGCCTGGCACCCTATGCCATACAGCAAAATGGCACCTTCCGCTGGAGTGAATGCATCAAAGTTAATTAATTCTGGCACAAACCTAGCAGACTGTGTAAGTTGAAGAAGAAAAAAAGAAAGAAGAGGATGTCATCAGAGCTCCTCCAAAGCCTGGGCCTGATCCTAGACAGAGGCACATATGTTGGGACCTGGCCACCAGGCTAGGACCCGATGTTAAGCCTAGGTTTGGGCTGAGGCCCCAGCGTTGAGACACAGCCTCTGGGCCAGGCCCTGGCATCAGGCCTGGGTCCAGACTGAGGCCCTGGCATCAGGACCCAGCATCCTGGCCAGGCTGTGGCATCAGGCCTGGGCACAGGCCCTGGCCTTGGCCTAGGTTCAGGCCCAGGCATCAGGATTCAGCCTCCAGGCTGGGCCCTGGCATCGGACCTGGGATGGGGGTTGAGAAACAGGCATTGGGTCCTGGTCTGGCCACTTCCACAGATACCTATCGGATCAGGAAAGTGATTAATTGGGGGGGGGCTTGGGTCTTGGCCAAGGCCCCAGTGTCGGCCTGGGCCTAGGCCAAGACCTCAGTGTTCAGCTCGGGCATAGACCATGGCCCCTGCTTTGGGCATCAGCCTATGCCCTAAGTGAAGACCTGGCCTTGTGCCTAGGCACAGGTCCTATACCTTCATTTAAAACAAATGCAACGAACAAAGTTCGATTCAATTGGGGGCCCTCAATTTGTTTCAGGGTCACCCAACCTGCCCTTAATTCATTGTGTTTTGTGCATTTGTAAGAGTCCAAAAGAAAGCAGGAAAAAAATAATGTCCTCCTCAACCTCTCCTCATGGGTAGGAATGGCGACATAAAATTCCTCCCAAACAAAAATAGGAGCAAAAAGCTTCATAAAAATCCTAGAAAGAATTCTGTCTGAAGGCAAGAACTGCTGCCCATCCAACTCCTTAGGATGTGAGCTCTAATTCCCCTTCTTCTGCCCTCCTCCAGGTAGGGGGTACAGTTCCCCATAGACAGAAACAGGACTCTGTGTGGTATTTCCAACTTTTTTTTCCATTTAATTTTACAAATTGATTCTAATACTACTGGGAGACTGCACTGGGAAGGGAAAAATCTTACATATCAATTATATCTTTTAATATCTGGGACCAATACTCAAAACCACAATATTAGAAGTCTAGCTATATTGTAGCCGGATAAGTCGGGGGCATTCCAGGGGCAGGTAAGAGGTGTTCCAGGGAGGAGTGTAGTTAGCAGGTTAAGCTATCCAGCTAACTCTGACTGTGCTGAAGGGCTGGTCTAAAGTTAGTCGGATATACTTATCCAGCTAACTTTAAGATAGTCTGGTATATTCAGAGGAGTTGCCGCACCACTAAATATTACCCAGATAAGTGCATCTGGCTAACTTATGTAGCCGCTCAGCAACTGAATATCGACCCTTTACATGTCTAACTAGTAAAAATGGAGAATAATATCATCTGTTTTCAGATGATTACATACAAAATTGCCTAAAGGCCTCTCAATGTAATATGGTCTATTTGAACTGCATCATATAGTAAACTATAAGAAATGGTTCACAGCTGCTCAATTTTTGTAATCCAACACTGAGGCAATTTTATGCTCAAATTATTTGCAAAATATCAAATAGAGAACAGTCCCATAATTTAATTTCCATTTAGTGAAAAATCATTGGAAGTCAAGTCTTATAGAAAATATGAATCATATTTAAACATGGTCTTGTAGATTCAACACAACTGATCCCCTTATTATCAATGCCTAGAGATATGCCACCAAAAAGCTTTCGGGTGGGGTGTTTCATTTTGTTTTTTTGATTTGTGTCATTAAATTTCTTTGTTTTGTTTTTCTGTGCAGTAAATTGAAATGAATAAAACAAAAAAGACAGCATATCCCTATATTAACAGTCCTATAAAACAAATTGTCTCTCACTTGAGGAAAGCACCCATGTCTGGTAAATTTAAGCGTGCGCCTGTAAATGTCACATCTAAAATAATCTAATTAATTCCTGCCTGTTTTTCAAATTGTCGTCCCATGTCATCCTTGCCATTTTTAGCAAAGATCATTGAAAATGCAGAATTGAAACAATTAACTGAATTCATTGATGAGCACTGAATTCTCAACCAATTTCAATTTGGGTTCCAGAAGACATTTAGTACCGAGAGACTCTCTTGTCAAGTTTTGATGTGATAGATGTCAGAGCTTTGTTCTGACAATGCTAGATATATTAGCGTCCTTCAATACTCTGAATCACAAATTGCTACTGTCTCATTTGGAAAATATTTGCATTTCTGGTACTGTTCTCAAATGGCTTTCATCTTTTCTTATGGAGTGTTCTTTTCAAGTATAAATAGGTACCTCTACTTCCTCATGGTATCCGGTTGTGACAGGAGTTCCACAGGGATAGGTATTGTCGGGCATTCTATTCATTTATATGGCCCCTATTTGTAAATTGTTCTCCAGCCTAGAGGTGGGATATCATCCTTATACTGATGACATTCAATTCGTTGTCCCTTATAGATCATTGTGGGCAATTACATTTGGCATGGTTTATCAGCAATAAAGACAAGGCTATTTTACAGTAGACTTGCCGTCAATGTGGATAAAACAGAAGTCATGATATTAAAGAGATTTCTTTCTTATGAAGGCCCTACTGTTTTCCATTTTGAAGGGTAAGATATTCCAATTTCATTTCAGGTCAGAAATCTAGGTTTTCTTATGGAATATGATTTATCACTGTGAGCTCAAGTTAAGGCAGTAGTAAAATTAGCTTTTTGTAAACTACAGTTTTTGCACTGGTTAAAACCATTACTATCTTTTTCATTTTTTCAGACAGTACTTCAGACTTTGGTGTTGCCTTGCCTGGACTACTGTAATTCTTTGTATAGTGGGCTCCCTGCAAATGTTTTGAGGGCAATGCAATTGGTACAAAATTCAACAGCATAGATTCTTTCTGGAGCAAAGTGTAATGAGCATATACTGTAAACTCCCTTTCTTTTTTCTCTTCTTTGTTTATCTATTCAGTGGCAAATTAAATTTAAGTTGGCTTTATTAGTTAATAAGTTATTAAACTGTTCTTCATCACCCTGGATTTATGCAATGCTCGACATTTACAATTCGCCCCATATATTTGAGTCTTCTCATCGGGTATTTTTTAATATTCCATCCCCCCGGTTGGCATGCTGAAACAAGGGAGGCCTTCTCAATCACAAGCTCTGGAACTCTTTGCCTATACAGTTATGGCAAAAATTCTGTACTCTGACCTTTAAAAAGCAGTTAAAAGGAGGTGGTGACATCAACGAGCGGATGGCTGCTTAACTCCGAGCTCCCTGGCACCTTGAGCTAATATCTGCCTCCATCGCTGTCTATCCGCCCCAAACAAGGCTGATTTTGTACAAAGCTATCGTCCTGACCAACGATGATGACATAAAAAAAAAGGGGGGGGGGCCCGATTTTAAACAATATTTGTATGTAAAAGCTGGTCTGGATGGAGACGAGCCCAGTGGGCTAACAGAGGTTAAGATGGTGGACACAGCCGATAAAGAGATCGATATGGCTGTTAACCTGCCAGAAAAATTGCAGCCAGATGTACCTTCATGGGAGGAATTCCGCCAATGGTTTAGTGAAATTAGAAAAAAGATGATAGACAATAAAAGAGAACTGATTGATACGATGTCAGACTTGAAAGAAGAAATGGCTGACACAGACTGGAGAGTTGATGAATATGACACCAGGCAGGATGCCCAGGCCAACAAGCTAGGGAAGATCCAACAAATGTGTGATAAGCTGCAACTCTTCGATACCGACCTGCAATCCAAGCTGGAGGACTTAGAAAATCAAAATCGCAGATGTAACTTGTGATTCCGGAGTATCCCGGAGTCTGAGGAGTTCACAGACTGCCACACAGTGGTAAAGGAACTCAGCATGTTTTTTCTCGAGCAAAATAAATGCTGCTAGCTCCCAGGCCAATCCTCCTATCATTAAGCTAGAACGCGCACACCAATCGTTGGGGGCAAGGGTCGGCAACAGGCCCCGTGACATAACGGCGTGCTTTCTTCAATTCCCGGTGAAGGCGAGAGTAATCGTGGTAGCTAGGCGCAAACAATCCTGGATCTGTAAATCTCATTCTATCTCAGTGTTTGCAGACTTGTCGCCAACCACTATTAAAAAACGCTTGGTTCTGCGAAAGGAAGGATTCAAATACCGTTGGCTGTTTCTGTTTGGGATTGCCATCACAATTCAAGTCTCCACAACTAAAGCCTCTTCAATCAGTGAGGCAGCAGCCATTTTGAAAGCTGCAGGAATTGCAATCAAGATGCCGACATCTTTGACAGCTCTACCCATACCAGTGCGTGAAGACACCCCGTGATGGCAGAGAGTGGGGAAGGGAGGAAGAAGACTGCAATGGCATTCGGGTGACCCCCTGCTAGCTAAAGAATTGGGCAACAGATGAACTTTGTTTTAATCAGGTTTCACCTGGCTCTGTAGGCCCATTACTACTATTGATGGCGAGACAGCATGTTCTTTTGTGAACTGAATGATTGGGAGCCTTATAGTTTGTATGGCTTGTGGGTTCAGGGGTGGTTCTCTGCGATAGCTAGCAATAGAGGTGAGCTCGGTAGGAGCTGGCATAGCACCTGTGGGGTTCATCAGCTCTATCTGCAATGGCAGATTTGCTACAGGGTAGTAGTGGATGGGTCTGGGGGGGGGGGGGGAGGGGGTTCAATGTCTTCATGGTTAATGTTGTCTATTTTTTTCCTTGCAATTAATGTTGTTACCTGGGGTTTTATTTATAATGCTTCATCACTTATTACAAAGAGTATGGTGCCTATACAAAATCTGTGCGTTTGGATACTTGATATGTGGAGTGGGCTTCAGTTTGGGGACGTGCTTATACTACTATATCATGGATAGGTTCATCCTCCTGTCGTTTGTCAGCCAATTCTAAACTGTGTAACGGATGGCATCATTTAAGATATTTTCTATGAATGTGAAGGGACTGCATTCCCACCACAAAAGGCAACTCCTTAGATCCAAGATTCAAAGGCTTCCATAGTGCTACTGCAGGAAACGCACCTGAAATGCCATCATGAACATGCAATGGCATGGCCTTTGTTTTCCTCATGTTTTTTCGCACCAGCATATAGGGAAGCCAAATACTCTGGTGTGGGGATTCTTTTCCTAAAAACATTTGACTGCTCAATTTCTCACTCAGTGACAGACCCGAAAGGTAGATACTTACTGATGAAATTCACTGCAGGAGGAGAAACATATACCCTCCTAAACATTTATGCTCCTAACGTTGAGCAGGGCCCCTTTTATGACAGCTTATCTCACTTACTGGAAAAAAAGGGGGAGGAACATCTCATTATAGCTCGGGATTTCAATATGACCCTCTCTCCCCAAATAGACAACTTGGGAGGAGGGTCAGGGACCAGTCATCATCCCAAGCATCTAAAGTCCATTTTAAAATGCTGGGACTTGATTGACATTTGGAGACAGTGATCTCCTACTTATAGAAATTACTCTTTCTATTCAAACTCCCACAACACATATTCGAGGATAGATTTCTTTGTAATAGATACCTTACTGGTCAGCAAGATCACAGGAGCAGAGATTGGCTCCATCACTTGGACCAGTCACGCTCTTATATGGTTAGATGTTATGAATATGGGATTAGATCCAGGATGTCGCTTTTGGAAGCTTAATGATACCTTGCTAGCAGATGAGGGTTTTTGTGTTCAAATATCTGATATCATCTCAGATTATCTCGAGAGACATAAAGGGGTCAAGGACAACCCATCTCTCATATGGGATTGTCTTAAAACAGTAGTTCGGGGCCAATTGTTCTCCAGAGCGTCCTATGTGAAAGAAGTAAAAATGCAAAAGAAACAGCTCCTCAAACAGAAATAGCCAAACTAGCAGCCCAACACAAAAAGACCCTATCAAATTCAGTCCTGTTCTGATTGCAGAGGGTGAGGGATGCCCTATAGTCACTGGAGATAGATAGAATTGTATTACAACTTAATATAGTAAAGAAAGAGTATTTTGAATGGGGCAACAGATCAAGCTGTCTTCTTGCTCGACAGCTATAAAAGCATATCTCTCAAAACCAGATTATGGGGATTAAAGATGCAAAAGGCACTCTATTAACCTTGCCCATCGATATTAGGAAGAGGTTTCAACATTTTTATAGGGATCTTTATTGTGCAGATCCCGCAATCCCTGATAATCAGATAGTGTTATATTTGTCTCGAGTTGACCTCCTGCACCTCACCGAGGAAGAGAGGAGCAGCTTTGAGTGGGAGATTTCAATTCTTGAAATCCAACAGGTGACTAAGGACCTTAAGACGAACAAGACCCCGGGCCTAGATGGCTTCACGCCCCAATTCTATAAAACATTTTCCACAGATATTGCCATCCCATTTCAGATATTGTTTAACTCCCTGCAGAAGGGTATTTCCCTGTGTCAGGGTGCTAATGTGGTGGGCATTTCTATTTTGGGAAATCCTGGGTGTGACTCAAATTTATTGGGACCTATTTCATTAATTAATGTTGATCTCAAATTATTGACAAAGATCCTGGCTAACTATATGAACAGAGTTATGGCCCACTTAGTGCACCCTGATCAGGCAGGATTTGTTCTCGGCAGGATGGCCGCCGATAATGTGCGGAAAATCATAGATCTCATTTGGTGGGTGAAGAAAGAAAAAATACCTGTGGTCCTCCTGTCTGTGGACGCAGAGAATGCTTTCAATCTTGTACATTGGCCCTTTCTATTCCACACTTTTGAGAAGATTAATTTTGGCCCCCTCTTTTTGAATTGGCTGAGGCAACTCTATAATTCTCCAGCGGCGAGGGTAAAGGTTAATGGCTTCTACTCAGACCCTTTTGAGATCCAAAGAGGAATGCATCAGGGATGCCCCCTTTCCCCCTTGCTCTTTGCTTTATTCTTAGAACCCTTTGCTATGCAGGTTCATAATTCCTCCATAATAAAAGGGGTGGCTGTAGGTGGAGTCGAATATAAAATGTCAGTCTTTGCGGACGATATCTTGTTTACCTTAACCTTTCCAGAATCCTCACTGACAAGGGCAGTGAAAGCTCTGCAAGAGTTTAGCAGAGTTTATCTGGATTTAAACTAAACCTAGACAAGTCAGAGCTGCTAAACATTTCAACACCAGAGGTTAATGTTTCTTGGCTAAAGGCTGCCTTTCCCTTTAAATGGGCCACATGAACGATCAAATATTTAGGGGTTCATATCAGCAACAACATTGATGATCTATTCAATTTAAACTATAAACTCCTTCTTAATAAAATCTTTTTTGATTTAGGCATATGGTCAGGGTTAACCCTTTCATGGATGGGAAGAATAGTATCTATTAAGATAAATGCACTCCCAAGAATTTCCTACCTATTTCAATCCCTCCCTATACAGTTAACTCCAGCTATGTTAAAACAGTGGCAACAACGATTTTTTGCATTTATCTGGAAAAGGAGGCCATCTAGAATCGCCAGTAATATAATGTATAAGACTAAATTAAAAGGGGGCCTAGGGGTTCCACAGTTATATTGGTATTATGCAGCAGGCCATCTAAGAGCCCTTCTTGATTGGAGTAGGAAGGGGGAACAGAAACCCTGGGTAACTTTGGAGCAGGCCTTGGTTGGCAAAATGCCATTGTGGGCATTGCCATGGCAACCAAGGGAGATTTGGCACCCTATAAATAATCTGTCACCAGCTATATCCACATCTTTGAGATTGTGGCAACAATGGCATGTGAGGCTGGTAGGCCACCGGAGATACTTTTTCAACTCAGCCATACAGCACAACCTATCCTTCCCAGCAGGCAGCAGCGCTTACTTATTTTCTTCCTGGGTGGGGAAGGGGCTCTATCGGTTGGGCCAACTCTGGGAATCTGGGACTTTTTTAGCCTTCTCTACTTTAATGGACAGGTTCCAGCTGTCCCCTTCAGATGTATTCCCCTATCTTCAAATCCATCACTTTATGGTTGCAGAAAGGGTGAGAACAGATTTATCTCTGAGCAGGACACAATTCAAGCATTGGTGCAACCACACAGATAGAATGAAGGGCCTGATCTCTTGTCTATACAAATATTTTAATTCAGATCCAGCGGTTAAACCGGCATTTGTTATAGCATGGGAGAAGGATCTAAACCGCACCTTGACAAAGGAACAATGAGATAATATTTTTTATCACACTAAGAAGGGCTCTTTCTCTACTGTAATGTCAGAGAATAGCCATAAAATGCTTTTACACTGGTACCTTTCCCCAGTCAGGATTCACAAGGCATAACCTAGGTGAGCAGATCTATGTTGGAAAGGGTGTGGGCAATGAGGCACTTTTTTCATATGTGGTGGGAGTGCCCTAAAATTACTCAATTCTGGGAAATGTTATATACAATCATTCAGGAAATTACATTGGAGACAGTAATAGGCATGCCTGAATGTGTATTACTTAATCTACCTGTTGTGACTCATGCTTATACAAGCAGATTAATTCATCTTATAATTGTTATGGCACGATGTGAACTGTCTGCCAACTGGAAATCTAATGTGATTCCTTCTAAAGGATCAGTTATCTCTCGCCTAGAGAGGATCTGTGCTCTATATCTACTCACTGCATTGAAGAACCATAATATGCCCAGTTATCAAAAAATATGGGGTCCCTTCATCTCTTGGGTAAAGAAAAAACAAACCGAATCATGTTATCTTCAAGTCATGTTATCTTCAAGTCTATAGGCGCATCATTGCATGCAGTCTGAATATCTCTGGTGAAGCACTGTAATTAAGGTTTTAGTCTATCTTACCCTTTGGATGGGGGGGGGGGGGAGGAGAGACAGAAATAAGCTTGATGTGTGTAAAAAATATGAGTTTCTTAGTAGCAATATGTATAGACTACTATAGAATGCACGCTAGGTTAATGCCTGGTCCAAGGCAGGTGTTAAATGTTAAGCTTTAGCAAGCACGCACTAATAGGTAGATTTTAAAAGGGTTACGCACATAAGTTATGTGCGTAACCCTTTCAAAACCCTCCTGCGTGCACCGAGCCTATTTTGCATAGGCTCGGCGGCACGCGCAAGCCCCAGGACGCGCGTAAGTCCCGGGTCTTTCCCGGGGGGGCGTGTTGGGGGTGTGTTGCAGCGGCGTGTCATTCAGGGCCGTTCCGGGGGCATGGACGCGGGTGTGGTTCCAGCCCGGAGGCATTTCGGGGGCGTGGCGCTGGCCTGGGGGCGTGGTTGAGGCCTCCGGACCAGCCCCCGGGACCGGAACACGAGCGGGGCTGCCGGCCGGCGCGCGCAAAGTTAGGGGGGGGTTTAGATAGGGCTGGGGGGGTTTAGATAGATACGGGGGGCTACGCGCGTATCTTATAAAATCCAGCATACTTTTGTTCGCGCCTGGAGCGCGAACAAAAGTACGTGATCGCGCAAATATTTAAAATCTACCCCTTAGTGCACAACATGCTATTTTTCTGAATGCTCAACAACCTGAGAGTGCATGCCAATCTTTAGTCCACAGGCCCCTTAAATCATTAATAATTCAGCAAGAAAACTGACATTACACTGAAAGTGTAGTTACAGAAGAAAGAGATGAACAGATTGTAAATACATCTAGCCCTATGATTCAAATCAAAAGGCTAATTTTGACTGCTGGCATTCAGTCCTTCAGAAGATATTTTTATTAGATCTGTAAAATGCCAGTTACAACATTTTAATTTGACAAAGAATGAACAATTATCTTCTTTGCAATCTAAGTACATGACAATGGAATCTGCCACTAAAGTTAGGCCTATAGTCATTATGGACAAAGATAAATGGAAAGTTGAAGTCATGAGACAATTAAGTGATAATACAATGGTGGGAATGCCCATCTGCTGAATCCCTAGGAAAATATAAATCTTTCCTTACAAAATATTGTATACTAACCAATAAAGCAAAAAAAAAAATTACTATGCTAAACAGATTCACAGGGTTATATTTAATTCTAAACTGCTCTTTGAGGTTGTTAAACATTTCATTAAAGATGCTACATCTTCCATCTCGAGAAACTACAACCTTACAAAGGCCTCTTGCAATGAATATGTCACCACATTCTTAGACAAAATCAATAAGCTGAAAAAACAATTCCCTATCTCTTCTCCAACATAAGCTCCTGAAGACCCAAATAGCATGGTTAGGTGGTCAACATTCGACACAGTATCGAAGCTGGAAATTAGTCAAATCATTGCTAAAATTAAACCTGCGACTCACCCATGTAACCCAATTCCAGCCAGTTCCTTGAAACAAGTACACCAAGTTATCCCTACAACAATCACTACCTTAATTAATCACTCACTATCAGGAGGAATCAAAGCACATGGATTAAAACAAGTGGTAATAAAGCCAATTCTAAAAGATAAGACTGGTAGAACTGACAATTGGGACAACTAGCATCCAATAGCCATCTTGCCATTTCTCGCAAAAGTTCTCAAGAAAGCAGTGTTATTCCAACTTATAAATCACCTGGAAGATCAAAATATTCTCTTCCCAAATCAATTTGGATTTAGGAAACATCATTCAATTGAGACATTACTCCTCTCGGTTTTACAAGCACTTGGCGCTTATGAATCTTATTGTCTTGTGGTAATTGATCTAAGAACCGCCTTTGACACGGTAGACCATAACCTGTTATGCCATCAGATGAGAAACATTGCGATTGACAACAGGGTTCTCAGTTGGTTCTCTCCATTTCTGTCTAACAGAACATTCTAAGTCAAACTGGGCAACCTGACACTTTCCAGTGCGATACAGGTGTCCCTCAATGCTCAGCCCTCTCAGTAACACTATTTAATATTTACATGCTCCCACTGTGTAAAATACTGACAAATCTAGGTATAACATTCTTCCTGTATGCTGACATAATTTTATATTCCACTTTCCATATCACTTGAAAATACAGCTTCGACACTTTCTATCTATATGAAAGCAATAAGAACTATTGCTACTTAAACTGACATTAAACCCTAAATATACTGAAATAATTTAGCTGAGTAGAAATGCATCGATAGTTAGACCTGGGTAATTTTCAGATAGATGAGAATCTCACAATGAAAATGCACATCAATAAATTAATTAAGACAGGTTATGCCAAGTTGCGAATACTACATAGTTTGAAACCATTATTAACTTTTGTGGTCTTCCAGCAAGTCACTTAAAAATACTACCACTATTAAAAAATACTTCTGCAAGACTATTAACAGGATCTAGGAAACATGATCACAATACACCCTCACTGATGTCACTTGCACTGGTTAACAATACAATCCAGAACCTACTTTACTAATGATAATATTCAACATCATTCATTCCAATAACACCGGCTTGTTAGGAGTGACACTATGTGCATCCATATACACGCATATATGGGTGCACTTGAGCAGTTTTGAAAGTTATCCTCCTTCTGTTTACAGAAAGTTGAAGTAATTGTAGAAAGATTGGTTAATTCTATGAGACCAATATCCCCCACGGTCTATCCTCCAGTAATTTCTAGGACTTAGTCTTTCTCCAGGTATTTTACCAACTTCCAATCTAAGTACATGACAGAAGCTTCCCTTGGATCTGGCTCAGGCATTCCTTAGAACCCATAGTATAACAACCATGTATTCAGTTCCATAGTATAACAACCATGGATTTATTTATTTATTTATTTATTTATTTAATATCTTTTATATACCGACGAACGTTGGGAACATCTCATCGGTTTATTTATTTCTATACCATCGTAATGGTATACATGTAGGCACATAGATTAAAGTAGGTGAATGCGTACAATAGTACATTCTAACAGGTGCCAAATAGGTTCAGTTACGATATATCATAAAAGACAATCGAATATGTAGTGATGTAGGTCCTGACCATGTGTACCTGTAAGGTACTATTCACAGCCTCTGTGTTTTACTATTATGTTAGTTGTGAAATAGAGTTATTAGTATTATCATACACATTTTGAGAATAGTGCTGTGTGCTGGTGCTCTTCTGCCTATTCCTGTATATTTTCTATTCTCCAGTCTCTTTAGAAAATGCTTGTTTAAAAAGCCATGTTTTTAAACTTTTCTTAAAGGTTTTGAGATCTCTTTGATATCTGATCTCTAGAGGCATTTTGTTCCATAGTGTAGGGCCTGCTAAAGATAAGGCCCTTTTTCTCGCTTGGGTTAGTCTCGCTGTCTTTACTGAAGGAATGGTTAAAAGTGCTTAGTTTGCTGATTGAAGGTTTCTGTGTGGGACGTGTACTCGTAATGCTATGTTTAGCCAGTCCACTTTTTCGTCATGTATTAGTTTATGTATAGTACATAATACTTTGTATTTTATTCTGTGTTCTATGGGTAAACTTTGCAATGTTATATCTAGACATAATTAAACAACTATTAAACCAAATGGAACTAGTAATCAACATTGAAAAAACAGAATTTATACATCTTGAATGAAAAAACATCGAAAGAATTCAAAATCCCATTCAACTTAAAAATGACAAATCAGTAGAATTAACTGATAAAGCTAGAAACCTAGGAGTAATTATAGACACTGAACTGAGCCTTAAGCAACACATATCAATAAAAGCAAGAGAAGGCTACGCCAAACTAATGGTCCTTAGAAGACTAAAACCCTTATTAAATCAGGAACACTTTCGTACAGTACTACAAGCATTAATATTTGCCAGCACGGACTACTGTAACACACTTTTCCTAGGATTACCATACACCACTATCAGACCACTGCAGTTACTACAGAACTCGGCTGCCAGAATACTTACTGGTAAAGGCAGAAGAGATCATATCACCCAAACACTTGCAGATCTACACTGGCTCCCAATAGAACAGAAAGTTCAATTTAAAACACTATGCACAGTTCATAAGCTAATTAATGACGAAAATTCTGACTGGCTAAACACCGCATTACGATTACATGTCCCTCAAAGAAATCTCAGATCGGCCAATAAAGCTCTGTTAACCATACCCTCAGTCAAAACAGCAAAGTTGACCCAAGTTAGAGAGAGAGCACTATCTTTGGCAGGACCATTATTATGGAACACATTACCCCTGGAATTAAGACTAATGAAGGACTTAAAACTCTTTAAAAAAGGCTTAAAAACATGGCTCTTCAAAAAAGCATTTCACAGTGAGGTAGCGGAATAACAACACATACACAAAGCAGGAAGTCAACAAGAGAAAAAAAGCAGAATTGCTTATTTATATTATTTTCTCACAATTAAGTATTAAATTAGAAAGACAGCTAATCATAAATGGTAACCACACCCATTCCCCATTTAAAGTATATGATTGAACTATGTAACCGTATAATAATGGCACCCTATGGATAATTGAGAAACCACATATTTGTGCCTGACTGTAAACCATTGTGATGGTGCTCTACTATACGACGGTATAGAAAAGTTTTAAATAAATAAATAAATAAATAAATAAATAAATAGCCAATGTAATTTCACTAGGGTTTCAGTTATATGGTCCCTCCTTCTTTTTCCAGTTAGTATTCTAGCTGCTGTGTTTTGTAGTATTTGAAGTGGTCTTAATATTGTATTTGGGAGTCCTAGTAAAAGTACATTGCAGTAGTCAGTACTGGAAAAGACTAGTGCCTGAAGTACTGTTCTGAAATGATCTGGTGTTAGTAGTGGTTTTAGTCTTCTGAGGATCATGAGTTTTGCATAGCCTTCTTTTACTTTTAGCGATATGTGCTATTTTAGATTGATTTCTGGGTCCATTATTATTCCAAGGTTCCGTACTTTTTCAGTTAGTTCAATTTTCTGGTTGTTTTTGAGTAATATTGGAGTTTGAATGATTTCGATATTTTTCAATTCTAAGTGTAGAAAATCTGTTTTTTCAATGTCAATCACGAGTTCCATTCGGTTTAGCAGTTGTTTTATAATGTCTAGGTCCAATAAAGCAAATCGGAAGGTGGTCCCACGTAGTCAAGGCAAAAAACAACAAGGGGACAACCTTATGCCGTGGAAAGATTTATTAATATATTATTACAGAGCCCGACTCCGGCCGAGTTTCGCCAGTTAAGGCTGCATCAGGGGATGACTTCTGATGTCAAACGAAACTACATAAATAGATTCTTTTGTCAAATTTTAATCTTAATCCTGCATATAGTTATTTCCACTTCGCAATCTGACAGCGTGTCACGCTCAAATTTATGTAGAAATTTTGCAATGTCTCATTGCGTTTGAGACATTGCAAAATTTCTACATAAATTTAAGCGTGACATGCTGTCAGATTGCGAAGTGGAAATAACTATATGCAGGATTAAGATTGAAATTTGACAAAATAATCTATTTATGTAGTTTCGTTTGACATCAGAAGTCATCCCCTGATGCAGCCTTAACTGGCAAAACTCGGCCGGAGTCAGGCTCTGTAATAATATATTAAATCTTTCCACGGCATAAGGTTGTCCCCTTGTTATAATGTCTAGGTACATGTTAGCTAGGTTTAACATTTTCTCTAGTGTGTCATCGATTGGAAGAATTAGTTGAATATCATCTGCATAAATGTAATGTATGATTCCCAGTCCTGCTAGCAGATGGCATAAGGGCAGCATGTATATGTTAAAGAGGGTTGCAGACAGGGCTGATCCCTGCAGTACTCCTGTTTCAAGATTGACTTTTTCTGATAATACGTTGTTGATCTGAACTTGAAAGAACCTATTGTTTAGATATGAATTGAACCAGTTTATTGTTTTCCTGTGTAATCCAATTTCTTCTAGTCTTTATAGTAGTATTTTATAGTTTACTGTGTCAAAGGCTGATGATAAGTCTAACATTATTAGAATGTAATGTTTATCGCTATCAAAACTTCTTTGAATGTTATCTGTTAGTGAGAGAAGTAGTGTCTCAGTGCTGTAGTGTTTGCGAAATCCATGTTGTGATGGATACAGTATGTTATTATTGTCTAGGTGTTCTGCTAGCTGTAGCCATACCTCTCACCAAAGTCCTAATAAGGTCATAAAGGATATCCATCACAAAGACCATCCCTGCCTCTAGCCATATAGCCTCTTTGAAATACACACGGCTCTCCTTCAGATTCCCAACCTGAAGCTTCTGCACATAGCACAAAAAGACTGTAGACTGCTGCACTACATCAGAAACCTCAAATCCCTGTTTGAGTTGATGTACTGCTCTCCACTGGAATCACGGTTTTATAAGAGACTGCTGAAACCAGTACATAAACCATTGGGAACTTGAGTGTCTCCCTTTCCTTGGTGGACAGTGAATACATATAACCTGCTCATCAGAGCATCCCACTCTACTGACATCAAGACTAATAACCGAATGTCTAGGAAAAGCTTCCTGCAGTTTCCACAGACCTTCCAGGATGGAATCCCCATTTCTTGCTGTCTGCTCCTCATCTATGTCCAAGGCTTCCAGAGCCTGCATAATCACTGTACCACAGTGGGTCATCCCTTCATTGGGTAGAATTTCTCCCACTTCCAAAGCCTTCTCACTGTTCTATTTCTCCAGACCTCTGGAGTTGAACTTCAAGGAATCAGACCCCAAAGCTATGGACCAACAGTCTTCATCCAAGTTGATCTTCCATCTAAGCCTCTTTATCTGCCTTGCTATAATCCTATAATCTGACACAAGTCATCAATGGGCCTATACATCAGGAAAGTCATATACTCAATCTATTAATTGTTCCCTAACTCTTGATGCTGTGGGCTGGTCAACTACTGACTTAATAAGTTACAAAGAATGTCCACCAGAGCGACATGAGAGGCAAGACGATGTCCTTTCGTGGATTGCAAACTGGCTAAAAGACAGGAAACAGAGAGTAGGATTAAATGGACAATTTTCTCAGTGGAAGGGAGTGGGCAGTGGGAGTGCCTCTGGGATCTGTATTGGGACCCTAACTTTCAATATATTATAAATGATCTGGAAAGAAATACGACGAGTGAGATAATCAAATTTGCAGATGATACAAAATTGTTCAGAGTAGTTAAATCACAAGCAGATTGTGATAAATTGCAGGAAGACCTTGTGAGACTGGAAAATTGGGCATCAAAAATGGCAGATGAAATTTAATGTGGATAAGTGCAAGGTGATGCATATAGGGAAAAATAACCCATGCTATAATTACACAATGTTAGGTTCCTTATTAGGTGCTACAACCCAAGAAAGAGATCTAGGTGTCATAGTGGATAACACATTGAAATCGTTGGTTCAGTGTGCTGCGGCCATCAAAAAAGCAAACAGAATGTTGGGAATTATTAGAAAGGGAATGGTGAATAAAACGGAAATGTCATAATGCCTCTGTATCGCTCCATGGTGAGACCGCACCATTCTTTCAATGATCTGGATGTGGTGCTGGGTCGGTGTGCCGATGGCTGGACCTGGGAGGGGATTTGGGCGGTGCACTCACCTGACATCAGGGCCACGAGTCCAGGCCTCCCTACTCCATGGCGCCGCGATGGTGGCGCTGCTGCATGGCACTCGCAAAATTGAGATACACTGTTGCGGCGGCAATGTCACCGTGTGTTGATGCGGGGCTAGGGATGCAGGAAAGCCCTGGATGTAAAATGGCAGGCTTATGGCTGGGGGAGGAGTGAAGGCAGTCCTATGGAGATGCAGTGATCTCTCTTTGGAGGGATTTGAATTCTTGGGTGGGCAGAGGGGCGCTGATTCTACCCAGTCCTTTTGCTCCAGATCCCTACACTGAAGCTGCTGCCTCATCTGTCTTATTTATTGGGTAAGTCTTCCCCCATCGACTGCATATATTTAATTTGATAATCAGACTTAATTGGCCCAAACTGGCAAAAAAAAGAGGTTTAAAAAAAAAAAAATCCAGCGGCACAATAGGGCTTGAGGCCTTTAAGTTGTCCAGCCCATTTCCTCTTGCAGCCATTGCTAGGCTTAACTATGCCCAAAGGCCAAGGTAAAAGATGCAGGGCTGCTGCCAAAATCCTTCGCTCATCCCAGCATTGGGGGGGCTAACTGTGCTGTCCCACCTCCTGAGGAGTCAAGGGATGCACGGCCACTGGCACCTTGGGGGGGGGGGGATCAAGAGTCAGGATGGGTGCAGAGGCCATCAGGGAAAAGGCAGGGCTGGGCACAAGGATTCTGCAGCTGATGCAGCCATGGGTGAGGCACAACTGGCTTTGAGCAGCTTAGCAGGGGGAGCAGGACAAGGGCATGGCAGGGAGTGGAATTTTGCAGGCATCAGTAGAAACACCTGTCCCCAGCAGCTGGCCTCCCAGCCACCTGGCTGGGCAACTAGGGAGTATGCCTTGCCTTGCCCCAACAAGGGGGGGAGTGTCCAGCTGGGGGAGCTCAGCAGGGTAGCTATCTAGCCCCCTCTTATCCTGTGCCACAAGCCAAGTCCCATCCTGGAGGCTGGTGGAGGCTGTGCCCTCTGGATAGCAAGCCTGAGGATGTGGTGGATCACCCTGCTTCTTCCCCAACATGCCAATTCAGAACTGGCTCAGACATCATGGCCTCAGCCACAAGGTGGTGGTCCTTGGCCACCTGCACCACAACCTTTGGAGATCTCCATAGTACCCTCCTTTCTTCCTGCCGGGGGTCCCTGCGTTACCCCAGCCTCAACCGCTCCTGTCTTAGCAGCTTCCGCACCTTGTGCGGAGTTCAACCCCAAGCCAGCCCAGGCTTTTCCATCAGAAGCACTGGCAAATGTGGCAACTGATTTATTCTCAGAGAAAATTCTAGATCCCCCAGCTGACCCTCTAACAGCAGTGCAGGCATCAGAGGGTGAGTCTAACCTAGTTATCTCTGGAGTCAAAGGAGGAGATTCACTGGTGACCACTCCAGAGATAGATAGTGTTAAGGGCCCGGGGCGGAAGCATAAACAAAGGCAGGAGACACTCCTGTTGCTCTGACACATCCAGCAGGAAGAGTTCTTCCTTGGTGTCATCCTCTGGCTCCTGGGGTTCTTCAGTTCCAGAGGGGACCAGAAGCTCTGCCATTGCGGGTGTGGGGCTTCCCGCTATGAGCACCACTAAGCAGCTTTGGCAGGGAGTTTCACATTTCCTCTTGCGTTGCGTCAGGCGGCAACAATATGTTGACATATTTAGTTTATTGGAAGGGGGCAGAAAGGGAGACAGCTTTTGGAAAGGGGGCAGATGGCACAAGCCTCCAGCGGGCACAAAGATGGTGGCAAGGAACATTAACAACTGGGTCCATTTTTTCACTTGACTGGCATCTATAGTTGGAAGAGCAGATCCCTTGCAGCAGATGACTTTATGGTCCTATTTGGACACCACTGTTAGCGCATATTCAGAATACAAGGGTTTCACCTGGTTGAATTATGATGAACGGTTTAGAGAAAGAATGGCCGACACTCCGAGCATATCATGGGGTTCTCATGACGTTGAGTTGTGGCTCACCAACATGACCAGTAGAAGCTCTAATACGCCCATGAACAACTGGTCATTTTGAGGCCAAGGCAATTTGCAAGGTCAGGTGTGAGCAGGGCCCAATACATCAGAGGCTTGCTGGCGATTTAATAAAGGGGGCTGTTCCGTGCAGGAGTGCAAACACAAGCATATCTGCACCATCTGTGTGGCAGATCACCCAGCCACCAAATACTTCAGGAAGGGTCCTAGTGCAAGAGGCAAGTTAAGTTTTTTATAGAGCTCTATCCCCAGTGCAGCGGCTCAGGCTGGAGAGGAGTTTAAAGTGGTTCCTGAACTGGCAGGTCGCCACTGCCCTGCGAGATGGCTTCAAGTTGGGCTTTAAAATTCTATATAAGGGCCTGATGGTTACTGCCCCTTGCAGAAATGCACCTTCTGCAACTCAGTTCACCTCCATAATGAAGGAAAAGTTAGCAGCTGAGCTAGCCTTAGGCAGGATTTCCAGCCTGTTCTGGCCTCCACCTTTTCCTAACAAAATCAGGTCACCCCTCACAGTAGTTACAAAGAAAGAGCTGGGTAGGTTGATCCACAACCTATCTTACCCAGCAGGTGGCTTAGTTAATGATTTCATCTCACAGGAGTCATGTGCAGTGCAGTACATATCATTTGAGAAAATGAGGGAGCAGTTAAGGGATTACGGTGAGGTGGCACTCATGGCGAGAGCAGACATAGAGTGCGCCTTCTGGCTCAATACCATAAGAACATAAGAAAATGCCATACTGGGTCAGACCAAGGGTCCATCAAGCCCAGCATCCTGTTTCCAACAGTGGCCAATCCAGGCCATAAGAACCTGGCAAGTACCCAAAAGCTAAGTCTATTCCATGTTACCATTGCTAATGGCAGTGGCTATTCTCCAAGTGAACTTAATAGCAGGTAATGGACTTCTCCTCCAAGAACTTATCCAATCCTTTTTTAAACACAGCTATACTAACTGCACTAACCACATCCTCTGGCAAGAAATTCCAGAGTTTAATTGTGCATTAAGTAAACAAGAACTTTCTCCGATTAGTTTTAAATATGCCCCATGCTAACTTGATGGAGTGCCCCCTAGTCTTTCTATTATCCGAAAGAGTAAATAACCGATTCACATCTACCCGTTCTAGACCTCTCATAATTTTAAACATCTCTATCATATCCCCCCTCAGCCGTCTCTTCTCCAAGCTGAAAAGTCCTAACCTCTTTAGTCTTTCCTCATAGGGGAGCTGTTCCATTCCCCTTATCATTTTGGTAGCCCTTCTCTGTACCTTCTCCATCACAATTATATCTTTTTTGAGATGCGGCGACCAGAATTGTACACAGTATTCAAGGTGCGGTCTCACCATGGAGCGATACAGAGGCATTATGACATTTTCCGTTTTATTCACCATTCCCTTTCTAATAATTCCCAACATTCTGTTTGCTTTTTTGACTGCAGCAGCACACTGAACTGACGATTTCAATGTGTTACCCACTATGACGCCTAGATCTCTTTCTTGGGTTGTAGCACCTAATATGTAACCCAACATTGTGTAATTTTTCCCTATATGCATCACCTTGCACTTATCCACATTAAATTTCATCTGCCATTTGCCCAATTTTCCAGTCTCACAAGGTCTTCCTGCAATTTATCACAATCTGCTTGTGATTTAACTACTCTGAACAATTTTGTATCATCTGCAAATTTGATTATCTCACTCGTTGTATTTCTTTCCAGATCATTTATAAATATATTGAAAAGTAAGGGTCCCAATACAGATCCCTGAAGCACTCCACTGTCCACTCCCTTCCACTGAGAAAATTGTCCATTTAATCCTACTCTGTTTCCTGTCTTTTAGCCAGTTTGCAAACCACGAAAGGACATCGCCACCTATATCCCATGACTTTTTTACTTTTCCTAGAAGCCTCCTCATGAGGAACTTGTGTCAAACGCCTTCTGAAAATCCAAGTATACTATATCTACCGGTTCACCTTTATCCACATGTTTATTAACTCCTTCAAAAAAGTGAAGCAGATTTGTGAGGCAAGACTTGCCTTGGGTAAAGCCATGCTGACTTTGTTCCATTAAGCCATGTCTTTCTATATGTTCTGTAATTTTGATGTTTAGAACACTTTCCACTATTTTTCCTGGCACTGAAGTCAGGCTAACTGGTCTGTAGTTTCCCGGATCGCCCCTGGAGCCCTTTTTAAATATTGGGGTTACGTTTGCTATCCTCCAGTCTTCAGGTACAATGGATGATTTTAATGATAGGTTACAAATTTTTACTAATAGGTCTGAAATTTCATTTTTTAGTTCCTTCAGAACTCTGGGGTGTATACCATCCGGTCCAGGTGATTTACTACTCTTCAGTTTGTCCATCAGGCCTACCACTCTTCTAGGTTCACCGTGATTTGATTCAGTCCATCTGAATCATTACCCATGAAAACCTTCTCCATTACGGGTACCTCCCAACATCCTCTTCAGTAAGCACCGAAGCAAAGAAATCATTTAATCTTTCTGCGATGGCCTTATCTTCTCTAAGTGCCCCCTTTAACCCCTCAATCATCTAACGGTCCAACTGACTCCCTCACAGGCTTTCTGCTTCAGATATATTTTTAAAAATGTTTTTACTGTGAGTTTTTGCCTCTACAGCCAACTTCTTTTCAAATTCTCTCTTAGCCTGTCTTATCAATGTCTTACATTTAACTTGCCAACGTTTATGCTTTATCCTATTTTCTTCTGTTGGTTCCTTCTTCCAACTTTTGAATGAAGATCTTTTGGCTAAAATAGCTTCTTTCACCTCCCCTTTTAACCATGCTGGTAATCATTTTGCCTTCTTTCCACCATGCACCCAGATAGCATCTCTTTGCTTGGCTTTTCATTTTGATGGTGCTTACATACTTTGATAAATATATGCTGGGTCATGCAATCTCATGTGCTTGCTTTGAGGCTTTCAGCACTTTCCTGTACTGTGAGCCGTCTCAGTGCATGAGCTTGATGAGTATAGTGCACTGTCTTGATGATTTTCTATCTGTTAAACTCCACAACTCTGGCACATGCTCCAAGATATTCAAAAGTTTCCAAAGTCTGGTGCTCACCCTGGGGGTCCCACTTGCCACTGGCAAGATAGAGCCTCTGGCCATGGTTTTAATGTTTCTTGGCATCAAGCTAGACACCACGCAGATGGCTTCCGGACTCCCTGCCAACAAACTGCAGAAGCTGTCATTGCTAGTCCAAAGTGCAGGCCAGAGCCATAAGATCACCCTGGCATTTGCACAATCCCTCATAGGGAGTCTGGCATTTGCATACAAGGTTATACCCATGGGGCTGGCTTTCCTGCACAGGTTGATAATGTCGTCTGTCAGTCAGGAAGGTGCATCATCGAATGAGGATCTAGCACTTGACATTTGAGGATTTGGCATTTTGGGAGAAATTCCAGGCCAACTTTAATGGCATACTGGTCTGCCTGCCCCCACCCAAATCCAGTTCTGACCTTCAACTGTTCTCTGATATCTTAGGGGCCGTTGGGTTTGGCTTGTACTGGAGACATGGCCAAGGGATTGAACTCAGTCGGGTGTTATATCAAACATTACCTTCTTGGAGTTGTTCCCAATCATAGTTTCACTGCACATTTGGGGCAGCTGTCAAGTTGACAGAAGCATGGTATTTTGATGTAATTTTGCTGTAGTTGAAATCATCAACCACCAATTCGCTAAGTGTGCCCCCATATTCGAACTTCTGAAAGAGATAGTCTTGAGGTTTTTACAGTTAAATGTGATAGCGCAAGCACGGCACATTCTTGGGCTGCACAACAAGATTCCTGATTGTCTTTCTCGATGAAAGTGGGAAGAGTTCCGGAGGCTGGTACTGCACACAAACGAGTCAGGAATACCTGTTCCAAAGTACCTTTTGATCATTGGAATGAGGATGTAGTCTGTCTGCTGCACCAATCTGTCGCACCTTCTCCTGGTGAGCTTATATGAGGGGCAACAATGAGTCATGCAATTTCTGAGCCCCTCAGAACTGCCACAGGGCATTCCACTGGATAGTGGATTACGTGGTCCAGGACTGGTGGGATGGAACGTCCAGGGGCACAGTGCAGGCTAGCCTGGCAGGCTTTGCCTTTTTCACCAGGGTGCAGAATTGGCCCAACCCAGTCAGGAACTTCGCTGTCAAAAACGTCTTGGCAAGATGAGCCAGATCCAAGCCAGCAGCTCCTGATGACCGAAGACCAATACTTTACAAGCACCTTCTGCAGTTATGGCATGCTTTGCACATGGTAGTTTCATGTGCAATCGAGCTAGCCCTATTCCATGCTTCATTCACTATTGCGCTCTTCTGGGTGCTCAGAGTGGCTGAATTGGTGGCGGCAGCAAGTAGCATGTGCGACACTTCCGGCCTTTGTGCATCGGATGTCTCTGTCTCCAATGGTAGGCTGATTAGAATTAGAAGGTCAAAGGCAGACCAGGCGAGGCACAGTGTGGTGATCACCTTGGCTGTGGTGCAGGGGCTCCCCATATGCCCTGTGGCAAATGCAGCACACTACACTGCCATTAGGCCATCTGGTGGGGAACAGTTTCTGATATTCTCTGACTTCCTACCGCTGAGCAGATAGCAATTTAGCACCATACTTAGGGGTGCGTTGTATGCCACAGGGATGCAGGCAGAGCAGTTTGGGATGAACTCTTTTAGGATTAGTGCTGCATAGAGTCCGGCTGTGTCTGACTTTCCAAGTGCTGCTATTCAGTGAATTGGTGCTTCCCAGCTTATTTATCTTATATCAGGCAGTTGGATAGTGCCCCTAGTCATTGTGCACCCTAGCAGGCTAGCCCATCAGCAAAGGTCAGGCTCAGGCATTTGACTTAATTAATTTGCTCTTTTTGTTTTAAGTCTTTCCCAGCAATGAGGGATGTATGGATTGTGGGATACTTGTTCATGTTTTGGGCAGAGCACCACGCAAGGAAGAGCGCCCTAAGTGCACAATTTGGTTTAGTCACAAACAGCATAATGGTGTGATGGTTGGGCAGAAGAGGAATGCTTTGGCATTAGCTCATCCCATTTCTGCAACAACTTATGATCACATCGGCTCCACCTGAGGTGCTGGTCATATCAGCCCACCTTGGAGGCAATGATCTGGGGAACATTCCTGGCCGGCAGTTAATTAACAACATCAGGAATAACATCACTCTCGTTACAGCACTTATTCCCTGCTCAAGGATCTGAGATTATCCACTGTCACCATTTCTGGCATGCTCGGCTCTGGCGGCATTGGATGAGCAAGTTAAACAAGTAGAAAGGCAACTTTATCAAGCTTAGAGAGGGTTATCACACATGACATGAATGGATTTGCATGGAATACGGAGACCAATTCCGAAAAGACGGCATACATCTGTCTGAAATGGCCCAGGATCTCCTTTTGAACACCTTGAGACTGACCATTTATAGGGTGTTGTTTGTAGCTTGAAACAGATGACTCAGCTGTATGGGGGGGGAGGGTTCCAGGTAAGCCTCCAGCTAGCTGGGCCCTTTGGTGGAAATACCCAAGCCAGGAGACAGATTCTTTCCTATTGGAGGCAGTGTGTGATCTGACTGTTACACTGGGACTGTCTGCCATCAGGGTTGGGTGGTCCCAAGTTTCAGCAAACCAGATGTCCTACCCAAGTGGGCAGTCACCTTGGCTGGTCTATGGTGGGGTTGACCAGAATGCCCAAAGGAGTGAGCACCTTGAGCATGGACTGGACATTCTTGACAGCAGCGAGCTCCGAGTCCAGAGTTAACTTGTTGCCTGCCCATTAACAATTGGCTAGTACTCTCTGTTATGGCCAGGGGTTCTTAGGTCTTCATTGTAATATAGTTACTGCAATGAAGCTGCAACCTATTTCCACCAGTTCCTTGTCTGACTCTGTTGTTATTTGACATTGTCCTGGTTGTGTAAAGTGTCCTGTGTGCACATGGCCTTCACCCATATCTTGTGACAAATGGTCGCAGCTGCCCAGGTTAGGACGCAGTGGCCAGTGCTGGGAGGGGGTATGGGCTGTGCTTTCACCTGACAGTGCTATGAGCCCGGGCCTTCCTGCTCCATGGTGCCACAATGGTGGTGCATCGGGACATGCCGTCGTGGCAGCGACATCACTGGATGATGATGTGGGGCTGGGGATGCGGAGAAGCTCCAGATGTAAAGGGGCAGGCTTGTGGGCAGCAGAAGGGCCTGAGGAAGGAGTGAAGGCAGTCCCAGTGAGGCGTAGTGATCCCTCATTTAAGGGATTTGAATTCTTGGGCGGGCAGAGGGGCAGTTCCTGCCATGCAGGGAGGCTGAGCCAGGGACACTGATTCTGCCTGTCCCTTTTGCTCCATCTTCTCACGCTGCAGCTGCTGCATCATCCCTTCCACCCAGTTTGCCTGATTCACAGTTAGTCAGCATTCAATGTTATCTTGTTTCTGATGTTTACCATGTAATTACCGCTTATCATACCTGGGACTGGGTTAGGGAGGGGGGTTCTTTCCTATTGGAGGCAGTGTGCAGTATGACTGGTCCACCATATCTTTCGTTGGGATTGTCTGCTGTCAGGTTTGGATGACCCCTGGTTTTGGCAGACCAGATGTCCCACCCAAGTGGGCAGTCACCTTGCATGTCTGCATCTGGTTGACCGGTATACCCACGAGGAGCGAGCGCTTCTCACATGGACTGAGCTTTGTTTGACAGCAGTGAGCCCTGGAGTCCAGAGTTAACATGTTGCCTGCCTGTTGACAATTGGCTAGTACAATCTATTACGGCTCGGGTTCCTAGGTCTTCATTGTAGTATAGTTACTGCAATAAAGCTGCAGCCTATTTCCACCAGCTCCTAGTTTGGTTCTGTTGTTGTTTGAAGCTCTACTGCTTGTGTAAACTGTCTTGTGTGCATGTGGCATTCACCCCTACATTGTGACGAATGGTCTCATATTGATGTGGCAGTGATATACTTAAAAAGTTGCTGCAAAAAAGAACAGCAATGGATTCTAGGGATGTGAATTGTTTTTTGACGATTTAAAATATCGTCCGATATATTTTAAATCGTCAAAAATCATTAGAGGCGATATTTAATAGGAATTCCCCCAATTTATCGTCAAAAATCGTAAATCGGGGAAAGGGGGAGGGGAAGGGGGAGGGTGGGAAAAACCGGCACACTAAAACAACCCTAAAACCCACCCCGACCCTTTAAAATAAATCCCCCACCCTCCCGAACCCCCCCAAAATGCCTTAAATTACCTGGGGTCCAGAGGAAGGGTCCCGGTGTGATCTTTTACTCTCGGGCTTCCGGTGCGTTGTAGAAATGGCGCCGGCGCTAACCTTTGCCCTGTCATATGACAGCAGGGCAAAGGTAGCGCCGGCGCCATTTTGTTTTTTTTGTCCCCCGACGTCAGGAGCGTAGGAGATCGCTCCCGGACCCCGCTGGACCCCCAGGGACTTTTGGCCAGCTTGGGGGGGCCTCCTGACCCCCACAAGACTTGCCAAAAGTCCAGCGGGGGTCCGGGAACGACCTCCTAAACTCGAACCTTTTGCCGTACAGCAAAATGGCGCCGGCCATACGGTGTATGGCCGGCGCCATTTTGCCCCCGATTTACGATTTACACGATATTTTAAAAAACAAAACCACGACGATAAGATTCCCCCCCCCCCCCCAGCCGAAATCGATCATTAAGACGATCGATCACACGATTCACATCTCTAATGGATTCTTTGCTTAAACATCCTCACACCAGGTGGTCTCAATTCTGATCAAGATTTGTCAGTGTTTCTACGATAATTGATATTAAAGTTTATGTTCTTTTGTACAATTGCCTTGATTTGATCTCATCACATCACGTAATTTTGTCATTTTATATGAATTTAAATTCTGCATCTTCCAAGGCCAACATTCAAGTGGACTCTACTTGTGTTAGAATGCTACATGTACGAACAAGAGCGCTTCATTCAGTTAAGTCTTTTTGATTCAATTGTTTCTTCTGTTGCAGGACTTCAGAAACACTAATTAATGTCTAGGTTTTTTTTATATGCATAAGAAAATGTAAAAATTGGATATGGAACTATCATTTTACAGTCAGTGAATGACTGAGTGGACTAGAAAGTCTTTTCAAGATGAGTACCTACTGGTTTGCCAACACCCTATAGTTTATTTTTTTTATTAAACACTGTATAGAATTGGTGCCATTAAGCTCCTTTGGTACACTATCTCTTTTTTGAGATACAATCTCTTATAGGACAGACTGGACTGCAGGCAGTCTATAGGGGCACTATGTTAGTACCCTAAGAGGTCAATTTTAAAATGAGCGCACATGTGCCCATACATGCACATATCGATGTGCGAGCAAGGATATGCTGGAATTTTAATTGTGTGCATGTATGTCTTCCATAGGACCTTGTTGGCTTTCATGCGCATATATCATCAAATTTCATAACATGCTCACGCAAGGCATATTCCCAGTTTTGCAATTAATCCAACAGTTTGTCCTGTTAATAGCGAGGTCTTCCAGATCTCTCTAGTTCTTCATCCTACATAGCCCCCAGCTGACCCGGACCCCTCATTCTATTCTATAAGCCCTAAAATCCGAGATCTAAAGATTTGCTCCTCATCAGGAGCAGCAGTAAAGTTACGTGGATATTATCTAGTGCATATGTGCTGCAGTTTTCAGTTTAAAATTCAGAGTTATGCGCTTAAGTCTTGGCCCCCACCCTGGAACGCCCATGCCCTCCACCTTTTCCACCCCCTTATTCCTTATGCACGCAAGGGTACATGTGTGTGTTCTGCAGCTTTTTAAAATCTATGCTGCTCACACACGGCCCACATACACGCATGTGGGTATTTTTGTATGAGTAACTCTTTTAAAATCAACCTGTGTGTCAGCAGTTTATAAGTCTTGCGTTCTCCGAGGACAAGCAGGATGGTAGTCCTCATGGGTGACATCATCGGATGGAGCCCGGCACAGAACTTTGATCTGTCTCTTTGCCTGAGGCCACTAGTTCAAGATAAGAAAACTATCTTGCTTAAGCAGTAATATCCTGCAGGTAGTCAAGTTCATATGGTTTGGCAGTTTTGTGGTTTCTATCGCTGGTATTTCTCCCTGCTGCTTTTGGAGTACTATGATTACATGACTTTGTTCGGTCTGTTGTATCATGGGTTTTTTGTTGGATTTTGTATTTCGCATTATGTTTATGTGCTGTTTTAGTCCATGTTTTTAATTTTGTATGTACCTTTGTTACCCACCGAGATTTGTGGATTGGCAGGCAAAACATTTGTATGTATAAACAAATACATAAATAAATACTGTATATATTTGTCAATTTGACTGCTTCTCTAGTTTCTGGGTTGGTTTCTTCTATTATAGGGAGATATTATAAGGTGTATTTTTCTGGTTTAATGCTATTTGATATTTTAAAATGTACAGGTGGTAGGGGAAAGTCCGAATTGTTGTCTCTTTTATATATTGTAAACTGCTTTTTGTACTGATGCTACCTGCTGGGTTGCAGTGTATCCACCCAGCAGGAGGTGTTGTTATTTGTACAATAAAAAATTGTTGAAACTAAATGGCCTTTTCTGTAATGGCAATCAAGAAATGAAATGAAATGAAATTAAACATATCTTTTTCTAAAGTAGTATAGATGGGAACAATCAGTTTCAATTTTTCCTTTCTGTTGTCATCTAATATGTTACTATATTAGAAAATCTACAAATAAAAATACATTTTTCATTTAGAGAATTTATCATTCTATTTGTTAAGAGGAAACTTGTACAAGATTACAGGGAATGTGAAGAAAAAATACAAGAAATGGAAAATAGATATTTGGCTATAGCATCTCCTCATTGCAAGATAATATCAAAGAATTATATCAAAATCTTGAACAGTTATTGCATATTAGTGAGAAAGAGACTACATTTTCCCATTAGTTACATGACAATTTATCCTTTTTTTCTTGGTACTTTGAAAAATACAACAGCCTAAGCCTTTTTCCTCTCAAACACAATTGGAAAAAGCCCTTTAGTACATTTGGTCCACTGTGAGAAAATCTTGGCCAATTTTAGCAAATGATAATCGAATAAATAGATTATTTGATGCTGTAGCCTTCTTTGCCTATAAGAGGTAGAATTAGACAATAGATCAGTTCACTGAATTTAAAAGAAAAAAAACCTCCATAAGGATTTTACAGTCTTAGAACCAGAATATATTCTATAACTGAGTTCTGCACAGTGTGGGAATATTTTGAAGAATAACAATTTTAGCAATTTTTTTTAATGATCTAAATAGAGATTTAATATCAATTAACTTGATTAATTTCTTTTCCTTTGTTATTTATTAAACATCTGAAAATATATATAAAATGGTAACTTGGATAAATATTTATATTAAGAATTGGATCATTACACATCATGTGGAACCAGTGAACTAGCTGAGAGGAAAAGGCCTGAGGCAAGCTTGTACAGGTTAAGTTGCCGTGTGCAGTCATCATAGCTCTCAGCTCGTGCTCTAGGATCTGAAATGATACTCACTGTTGTGTCTGCATTAGTGGCATGCTAGTGTTGTCATAGCTGTCCGGATGAAGGGGGGTCACAATCTCACCAGTCGCAGGGTGAAAAACAGGAAGCGTCGAGAGCGGCCAGGCTATTTCTCGGTTTTTAGACATGTCCCGAAGCTCTTTGCTGGATTTCTGAATAGCACTGTGGTGAACTAGCTGGATGCTACATTAAAAGAAAAAAAGAAGAGGCTCAAGAATATCTGCTCTCTCTAACATATTTTGTAATGCTAAGAAGAACTAATTCATTTACAAAAACCAAACAAATGCATACATCATTGGTGCACATGCAAGGAAAACAGTTCCAACCAAAGCAGCAACTATAACGAGCCTTTGAACTAGTGCAACAAAGGCGAGATCAAAAGTACTTTGAGTCATTGCAGTTTTTAAAGCAATAACTACAAACTGGTCTGTTCTTTGTGGAGATCTGCTCTAGGACATGTTTCGTCAACTAATGTTATAACTGTGTTGTATTTATGCACTAATAACTAACTAGGTCCTTGTGCTTTTTATGCGATTCAGTTGCAGGTTGCTTATCGACTCACTGAAGTTCGATTTTAACAAAAGATTATGTGAACAAACAGTATTCATTTATAGCCACGCGGGAATTGGATCATGACATAATGTCTCTAGATTGCCCTTAGCTTAGCCTTTTTTTTAAAACCCTTATTTGGATTTGCTATCTTGATTCAACCGCCTCATCCTAGCAGCAGCTTTCACATATGTAAATTAAACCATGGACTGAGATGAATGAAAAAGAGCATGAGACACACATGTGAAGCATGGAAAGTTATTGAGAAAAACAAAAAAATAGAAAGAAAAAGAAAATGATAAAGAAAATAGCAGGAGAGAAGACACTTACTCTGGTGTTTGCATGTTTCTCTTTTCCCTAGAAATAAAACAAAATTTATGAATTAAGTAATAGCATTGACACCTTGAAATATTAAAGCTAGGTGGTGAGGCAAAGTCTGAATGGGAATGTTGTCATGGTTTCCAGCAAATGCAGTGCAGCTGCTCTTGCCATGGTGGCTCATAGCAAGGCCCAGATGAGAGTGAGGCTGATGATGAAGGACAGACACGGAAAATGAAATGCACATTAAACAGCAAGCTTCCGCTAAAATAAAGACTATGGAATAATGAAAATCAGGATCCATGTAAAAGATGGAAGAATTGTTGTGACTTGCTGCTTTCTAGACCCACCCCCATCGTCCTGACTCTATTGGCGCCATCTTGGCAAGATATATTTGTTTAATGCCTTGCCTACCTGTTTGATGAATTAAAATTTACTAATTAAAGAAGTTTTGATTATCCTTTATTTCGATTCAATATGTTATCTTGGAAAAACGACAAACTAAAAGTTCTTATTATTACCACTACCATGTCAAAAGAATTCCTTATGCTTTATGTTACTGCACAGAACAGCTGTCAGTCATCCGGTTGCAGTCCATTACATTTACAATAAACCTGCCAAATCTCCTTCCTAATTTATTTCTTTACTTTACTTTTTTTTTTTTTTATAGTTTACTCCGTATTTAAAGAATAATCGTTGTAACATAATTCTTTGATTCAAAGTCAAGTAGCCATTTTTCAATAAGGATTTACTCAGAAACTACTAGCAAAATTTTTCCTCAGGGGAGACTTCTGCTAGTCATCCCTTGCCTGAGAGTATGAATGGTTTTAAAGCAGACCGTCCTGTAAATGTGTTCTTGAGTGCTGTGGCCCATACCAATCCTCCAGTCATTTCTTAAGTGTTCAAACGGTACTCACATTCCTTCCCTTCGGCAGCACATGATGTAAGCAAGAATTACAAAAAGCACTAGTGCCACGGCAGATGGCACTGCCAGGGTGATCAGAAAGTCGGAGTAATAGTCTCTAGTTTTCACTGCATCAGAAGGGGGTTTGTACTCTCCGCCATCAGGTAAGATCCCTTCTCTGGGTATCACTTCCTGGGAGATGGTGACCTCTTTTGTTTTATCAATCTAACAGAATGAAAAAAAAAAACAATTAATTAATTAAGGAGGTTAAAGGGAAGACAGACAGCACATGAAGATTTTTCATTAAAAAAAAAAAGGCACAATAAAGATGAATGCTACTCAGCTGGCTAGTGAATCCTTACTATAGTTCACGTGTGCGCTGCTCTTGAATTCTATAACTTCAACTGCACTCGTCCTATGACTCTAAAACTTTTCTATTTAGGATCTACATTCAAGCTACAGAAAAAAAATCATAGTGCCTGCTACAATGAGAGGAGAGGATCACCTTGCTGGTGGCTGAAAGGAATCACCTTGCTGGTGGCTGAAAGGAATCAGTAAGTTTTTGCTTGGGACATTGTCTTTTTTAAAAGTATTAGGGCAAAGTTAACTATTTGGGAATATTACTTAGTGTGTTTGTGTGTTTGTGCTTTTAATAGTCAGTAAGACAGCGAATAAACAGAAGTTAGACTGTTTGTATTTCCCAACCCTCCCACCCCTCGCCCATCCTTTAATTTATAGGCAGGTGCCACTTTAAAAAAAAAAAAAAGCCATCCTTTGAGCTTCACTTCACAAATTCCCCACACCTTATTGAGAGTTTGATCATTCCGGTGTAGGCCACTACCAGACATATAGTGAATTCACTAATACATTTAAAAGACATTAATTCGACACATTCCTACTCCCATAGCAACCTAAAACGTAAGTAGGAACTGAACAAATTTGAGATGAAGGCAGCAGTCCAGCAGCAAGAAGGGAGCTTCCCAGTCTTTTGCATCAAGTGTCACATGTATGATTTTTTACCCACCGGTGAGAAATTGTACATATGCATGCGATGCAAAGAGCTCCTGGCACTCAGAGAACGAGTCTGATGCATGGATGAGACGATGGTGCAAGGAAGAGGGATTCAGTTTTGTTAGGAATTGGGGAACCTTTTGGGGAAGGGGGGAGTCTCTTCCGAAGGGATGGTCTCCACCTGGAGAAAGTGGAAAGTGGAAAGTCGACAGTCGCTCAGCAGCACATGGTTCGGAGAGAGGTATCATCAAAGGATACCAATGATGCATTAGAATCAGGGCATCCCGACAGTGAGGTTCCAATAATAAGAAAAGTAGTCCAAGTGCCTGTAACTAAAAACTCACTTGAGCTAAAAAATTCTAAAACTTATCCCTATCAATTAAAAAGCAGAATGAAAATACAAACAAAAAACAAACTTTGAAATGTTTGTATGCTAATGCCAGGAGTCTAAGAAGTAAGATGGGAGAATTAGAATGTATAGCAGTGAATGATGATATAGACTTAATTGGCATCTCAGAGACAAGGTGGAAGGAAGACAACCAATGGGACAGCGCTATACCGGTGTACAAATTATATCGCAATGACATAGAGGAGCACCTGGGAGGCGGTGTGGCGCTTTATGTCTGGGATGGCATAGAGTCCAACAAGATAAACATCCTGCATGAGACTAAATGCATAATTGAATCTTTATGGGTAGAAATCCCTTGTGTGTCGGGGAAGACTATAGTGATAGGAGTATACTACCGTCCACCTGGTCAAGATGATGAGACTGACAGTGAAATGCTAAGAGAAATTAGGGAAACTAATCAAATTGGTAGTGTGGTAATAATGGGAGACTTCAATTACCAAAAATATCCAAGGTTTTGTGCAAAATACAACGATTAAGTAAACACTACTGCAAGACACGTTGTACAACAGTATTTTAGAGTTAGCGTCTGTGTATTACTAAAATTAAATCACTTACTGCCTTATAACGCATAAGGCATAAGGCAGTAAGTGATTTAATTTTAATAATACACAGACGCTAACTCTAAAATACTGTTGTACAACGTTTCTTGCAGTAGACTTCAATTACCCCAATAGTGACTGGGTAAATGTATGATCAGTACATGCTAGAGATATAAAGTTCCTGGATGGAATAAATTACATTTTTATGGAGCAATTGGTTAAGGAACCGACAAGACAGGGAGCAATTTTAGATCTAATTCTCAGTGAAGCACAGGATTTGGTAAGAGAGGTGGGGCCGCTTGGCAATAGTGATCATAATATGATCAAATTTGAATTAATGACTGGAAGGGGGACAGTAAGCAAATCCATGGCTCTCATGCTATACTTTCAAAAGGGAAACTTTGATAAAATGAGAAAAATTGTTGGCAAAAAACTGAAAGGAGGAGCAACAAAGGTAAAAAGTGTACAAGAGGCATAGTCATTGTTAAAAAATACCATCCTAGAAGCACAGTCCAGATGTATTCCACACATTAAAAAAGGTGGAAAGAAGGCAAAATGATTACCGGCATGGTTAAAAGGGGAGGTGAAAGAAGCTATTTTAGCCAAAAGATCTTCATTCAAAAATTGGAAGAAGGATCCAACAGAAGAAAATAGGATAATGTATAAGCGTTGGCAAGTTAAATGTAAGGCAATGATAAGACAGGCTAAGAGAGAATTTGAAAAGAAGTTGGCCGTAGAGGCAAAAACTCACAGTAAAACCTTTAAAAAATATATCCGAAGCAGAAAGCCTGTGAGGGAGTCAGTTGGACCGTTAGATGATCGAGGGGTTAAAGGGGCACTTAGAGAAGATAAGGCCATCGCGGAAAGATTAAATGATTTCTTTGCTTCAGTGTTTCCTGAAGAGGATGTTGGGGAGGTACCCGTACTGGAGATGGTTTTCATGAGAAATGATTCAGATGGACTGAACCAAATCACGGTGAATCTAGAAGATGTGGTAGGCCTGATTGACAAACTGAAGAGTAGTAAATCACCTGGATGGATGGTATGCATCCCAGGGTTCTGAAGGAACTAAAAAATGAAATTTCAGACCTATTAGTAAATATTTGTAACCTATCATTAAAATCATCCATTGTACCTGAAGACTGGAGGATAGCTAATGTAACCCCAATATTTAAAAAGGGTTCCAGGGGCGATCCGGGAAACTACAGACCGGTTAGCCTGACTTCAGTGCCAGGAAAAATAGTGGAAAGTGTTCTAAACATCAAAATCACAGAACATATAGAAAGACATGGTTTAATGGAACAAAGTCAGCATGGCTTTACCCAAGGCAAGTCTTGCCTGACAAATCTGCTTCACTTTTTTGAAGGAGTTAATAAACATGTGGATAAAGGTGAACCAGTAAATGTAATGTTCTTGGATTTTCAGAAGGCATTTGACAAAGTTCCTCATGAGCGGCTTCTAGGAAAAGTAAAACGTCATGGGATAGGTGGCAATGTCCTTTCGTGGATTACAAACTGAACTGGCTAAAAGACAGGAAACAGAGAGTAGGATTAAATGGGCAATTTTCTCAGTGGAAGGGAGTGGGCAGTGGAGTGCCTCAGGGATCTGCATTGGGATCCTTCCTTTTGCAGATCTAGAAAGAAATACGACGCGTGAGGTAATCAAATTTGCAGATGATACAAAATTGTTCAGAGTAGTTAAATCACAAGCAGATTTTGATAAATTGCAGGAAGAACTTGTGAGACTGGAAAATTGGGCATCCAAATGGCAGATGAAATTTAATGTGGATAAGTGCAAAGTGATGCATATAGGAAAAAATAACCCATGCTATAGTTACACAATGTTAGGTTCCATATTAGGTGCTACCACCCAAGAAAGAGATCTAGGCGTATTAGTGGACAACACATTGAAATCGTCGGTTCAGTGTGCTGCGGCAGTCAAAAAAGCAAACAGAATGTTGGGAATTATTAGAAAGGGAATGGTGAATAAAACAGAAAATGTCATAATGCCTCTGTATCGCTCCATGGTGAGACTGCACCTTGAATACTGTGTACAATTCTGGTTGCCGCATCTCAAAAAAGATATAATTGCAATGGAGAAGGTACAGAGAAGGGCAACCAAAATGATAAGGGGAATGGAACAGCTCCCCTATGAGAAAAGGCAGAAGATGTTAGAGCTGTTCAGCTTGGAGAAGAGACAGCTGAGGGAGGATATGATAGAGGTGTTTAAAATCATGAGAGGTCTAGAATGGGTAGATGTGAATAGGTTATTTACTCTTTCAGATAATAGAAAGGCTAGGGGGCACTCCATGAAGTTAGCATGTGGCACATTTAAAACTAATCGGAGAAAGTTCTTTTTCACTCAACGCACAATTACACTCTGGAATTTGTTGCCAGAGGATGTGGTTAGTGCAGTTAGTGTAGCTGTGTTTAAAAAAAGGATTGGGTAAGTTCTTGGAGGAGAAGTCCATTACCTGATATTAATTAAGTTGACTTAGAAAATAGCCACTGCTATTACTAGCAACAGTAACATGCAATAGACTTAGTCTTTGGGTACTTGCCAGGTTCTTATGGCCTGGATTGGCCACTGTTGGAAACAAGATGCTAGGTTTGATGGACCCTTGATCTGACCCAGTATGGCATTTTCTTATGTTCTTAGGATTCAGGATGGGAAGAGAAAAGAAAAGAGAATGGATAAAGAAGGAAGAGAACCTAGGGAGAATATGTGGAGGAGGGAAGAAAGCCTGGAGATAGAGGAGGAGGAGAAGGGGGAGGGGAGAGAGCATGTGTGGAGGGTGGGGGTGCTTCATCAACAATATTTGCCCAGGACGTCATTTACCTTGGAGCAAGCCCTGATTCCACTTTATAAGTCCATCACCAGGCTACATTAGCCATATAAAGTTCAATTTTGAACCCTCACGTACACTCGGGGGTTATTTTCAGAGAAGCACTTAGGCACATAAAACTAAATTTTATCAGGACCTTTCTGCACAGCATCTGACACCTTTGGTAGGCATGAAGAGACTCACCAAAGAAATTTTGCACCAATCTATATGAAACTGAGCACGAAACTTCTTATCACAGCTTATGAGGGGTTCCATCTCCTGGCTGCACCGTAGCTGGTTTTGTGGGTTTTTCACTTCCCGCAAGCATGATGAGAAAGAAGCATCTGCCCCAACCATCACATAAACACTAGAAAAGAAAAATTAAGGACAGAAAGTCAAGCTTCTCATTCAATTACAAAATTCCTATGCAACATCTTTAGGGACCTTCATATTCAGTTTTTATGATATTTTCTTGGGAATTTATCAGCATTTACTATGATAAACAAACAATAAAGGAAGAAATCAGTGGATCAATTTCTTTCATTTATTTTTCTCCAATTTTTGCTCTCTATGATAAACATTGATAAATTCCTGAGAAGAGAAAAAAAATAACTGAAACTGAAGGTGACTATCTTTTAGCCTTACGTTGATACAGGGATGGCAGCTTTCCTTCAGGCACGAGGACGCACACATACGATTGCGCGTCGGTGCGCATCCAGAGATGCGGCAATTTTATAAAAGGTGCGTGCATGTTAGAAAATAGCCAAGGCACGCACATATGTGTTCCTAATTTTAAGCTTCTGCGCGCCCAGCAGCATCAACTGGGTTTGAGCCTCATGAGGGAATTTTAAAACAGGCAAGCATCCACGCCATAACCAGTTTCACCAATTCGTCCACCAGTTCGCCCAGTCTAGAGCTACTGTAGGTCCTCCAAGCCCCCGCTGGTTCTTTAGCCTGCACTCTTTCCACTTACCACAGACCCTTAAACCCCTCACAAGTGCCTGGAAATTGTTTTATTGAGCCTTACACCTCCATAGCAGAAGTAAAGTTATGCAGCACTGGACCTGGGCATATGCCAAGGTGCGCAAGTACTTGCGCGCACATCTGTTGACCCCACCCCAGAACACCCATGCCCCGCCCACATTCCAGCCCTTTTTTTAATCCAATGTGAAATATTTGCACATCAGGACTTGTGTACGCATTTGGGAGGCTTTTAAAATTGGGTGGACGCACACATATCCTAGAGGCACGCACATCTCCTGATTTTGGCATGCGCCCAGCTTTTAAAATTCCCCTTTAAGTCTGCATATATAATCCTTGAATATCTAGACTTAAGAAAGAATGGAGAAATATCAGGTGACAGAAGCTGATCAGATTGTTTTCTGCTGCAGATATGAGAAACACAGTCTTTCATGGAAAGAATCCAAATTTTAGCATCCATGAGTATTATATTATAACTTATGATAAATATTTCATTTGAAGATTATGGATGTGTGCAAAGGTTTATGCAGTCCTTGTCAAATTGTATGTTTCAATGAATCTCTAAATGAACACAAACTAACATTACCTCTACATGGTACAAACTTAAATATCAAAGGCAAAGAGCGTATAGTAGGTCCTCTACTTCAAATCAAAAAACACAAAAGGCACCTAGTCTTAATTGTAAACCAGTGGTGGCGTGCAAACAAATATAATATTTAAAGCAAAAATATTTGTATAAAGGCAGGAGCTGCATCTGCAAGCCTGGCGACGTGTCTAACCTGACCCGGTTGGACCGTGTGGTCTGTTCTTCATCTGCGGCTCGTGCCCGGCCGTGAGGCCTGTTGATGATTTATGGTGACATTTAAGCCTTAAAATGATTTTATTCCTGAAATAATGTATATAAACAATGTCCAATGTCCCGAGAGTACTGTAAACCAAGTTCCCGACAAGGGCCGGTGTTTCGCTGCCTGTCTGGCAGCTTCATCAGGGGTGACAACCTTACGAAAGAAAAAAATCAATATGAATAACGGGACAGTAAAACGTTGTACTTAGATCATGTTAGCGCGACGCCAACCTCCTTCAAGACGAACTTCCAGTCTCAATGATGTCTTCACAAAACAAACGCGGGACAGAGACCGGTTACTGCAGGATAGAATAATTAAATAGCCCGCACGAATCGAGGCGTGATGACATCATGACGCGCGGTTGCTACGGAAACTGTGTAAACAAATACTTCTTACTATAAGAAAACTGACAGTTCAAGAGCGGAATTGAGACCATGGGGAGAGGCAGTGTCTAACAAATGTATCCAGCGTTGTTCTTCCTTTAACAAAGCTCCATTGAAATTTCCTCCATGCCAGGATGGAAAAAGCTGTGTTAAAACCAGACACGTAGTGAATCAAAGTCATGAGCATTCTCCAAACAGTGTGTAACCAAAGGGGCCGAGATGCGTGCTTTATTAAGACACGATCTGTGCTCTATTATCCGAGTTTTAAGCTGTCTTCTTGTTTTGCCCACATACCACAAATTGCATGGGCATTGAATCAAATAAATAACGCCTGCGGACGTACAGTCAGTCCAATGTTGCAATGACAAAGTGAAATTCAATCTTGAAAAAAAGAGAACTTCTGTGTCTATCATCAATTCACATACAGAGCACGACTTTATGGAACCCGGTACTATTAGTTAGTGATGCTCTACTGGAGTCAGAGTGGACTAAATGGTCCCTCAAATTGGTGCCTCTGGTGTAAGTGAACCGTGGAATCTGCTGAAACTCTGAATGGAGCTGCATTATATGCCAATTTTGTGCAATGATATTTTTTATGTGACACGTCATTGAGGAAAAAGGGAGCACGCATGTGAGAACATCAGATTGTTCATCAGATTGATGTAAGAATAGCCATTCCCTGCGCAAATTTGGCTCGCTTGTATGCTCGCTTCACACAGCGTGCTGGATAGCCTCTTGTCTCAAACCTGGTACTCAATGCTTGAGCTTCAATCTGAAAATCTGTCATAGTGGTGCACAGGCGCCAAATCCGGAGAAACTGACTAACAGGTACATTTTCTTTAAGACTATGTGGGTGAGCACTAGTAAAATGCAAAAAGGTATTACTGGAAACAGGCTTCCGATATACAGGTCGATACAGTAACGTGTGGTTGAAGATTTCCCGTCTGTAACGAGCTGGGTGCGCACAATACAGACGAGTAAGGCGATCCAGCGATACAGTCTCCAGTTTCACGCGTCCGTAGCGCTTCTTAAAATAGACACATAACCCTTTCCGCACACAGCATGTATATGATGTGTAAATAAACGAATTAGCTGTATAATGAAGGAATTAGCTATTCCCCTCCGATACTGTAACGGGCGCTGATATTATCTCCTTAGTAACCCGCTGTTTTGCCGCGGCCTTAACGTGTTAGTTTACCGCCTCCCCCTAGTAGGTGTTAGGACTGTGAGTCTTGTAACAAATCCATCGACACCACTTAAGATACTCAAACACAATAAAAAACAATAAAAAAAAAAAAGCGATACAGAGATGATCGAGAAAATGTAATGCTGTGGGACACATAAAAACCTGTCAGAAAAAAAAAAAAAATGTAAATACCTGTCACTTTCCGAATCGTGCGGTCATCCAGGCAGCGGCGGGCGCCGGAGGGCCGCGTGGGTCCAGGCGGCCGGCGGCGGGAGCCAGGTGTTCGATCGAGGCCGCGGGCGGGTGGGCGCGTGTTCAATCGAGGCCGCGGGGGCAGGTGGGCGCGCGTTGGTTTCAGGCGGGCGGCGGCGGGATCCGGGGGGCAGGTGGGCGCGTGTTCAATCTAGGCCGCGGGCCGGGTCGCACAGGCGCGCATTCATTCAGGCGGAGGGAGCCAGCGGCGAAAGCGGCCTCCGGCAGCCCCCACCAGCAGTGAATGAATGCGCGCCTGTGCGACCCGTGCGATTCGGTGCTCAAGGCAGTCACATGCCGTGACGTCACGCCTTGAGCGCTGAATCGCACGGGTCGCACAGGCGCGCATTCATCCAGGCGGAGGAGCCGGAGGCGAAAGCGGCCTCCGGCAGCCCCCACCGGCAGTGAATGAATGCGCGCCTGTGCGACCCGTGCGATTCGGCGCTCAAGGCGTGATGTCACGGCATGTGACTGCCTTGAGCGCCGAATCGCACGGGTCGCACAGGCGCGCATTCATTCACTGCTGGTGGGGGCTGCGGAGGCCGCTTTCGCCTCCGGCTCCTCCGCCTGGATGAATGCGCGCCTGTGCGACCCGGCCCGCGGCCTAGATTGAACACGCACCCACCCGCCCCCCGGATCCCGCCGCCGCTGCCACCGCCCGCCTGAAACCAATGCGCGCCCACCCGCCCCCGCGGCCTCGATTGAACACGCGCCCACCCGCCCGCGGTCTCGATCGAATACCCGGCTCCCGCCGCCGGCCGCCTGGACCCACGCGGCCCTCCGGTTCCCGCCACTGCCTGGATGACCGCACGATTCGGAAAGTGACAGGTATTTAAAAATTTTTATTTTTTTTTATAACATTCAGGTTTTTACATATTTTTGGTTTTTTGTTTTTTACACTTCCTGGTGCCTGTCATTTCAAATGTCATTTGAAATGACATTTGAAATGACAGGTACCAGCGCACCCAGGTTACTGTATAGGCGCTGTATTAAGCGCCTATACAGTAAAATGGGTTGCGCGGGCCTAACCCTTCTCTAACGCTTCACAGCCGCGGCATGCATTTGCATGTGATTAGAAGAGAGTATCAGGCGCTAGGTCAAGAGAACTGTGCGTGCGGGGAGGAAGGGTGCGCCTGGCAATGCCGCACTCTTTCTGCCGCGGTTTTAGAGTATCGATCTGATAGAGAGGTAATAAACTTACCAGTAGTGTTAACAATAGTTATGTCCAAAAAATGAATACATTCTTTCTGAACTTCTGCAGTGAAATGTAGGTGTGGATTACGGCAATTAAGCCAATCTAAAAATAGCAATAAATTATCATTTGTCCCAAACCATAGAAGAAAAATGTCATCTATGTATCTTTTCCATGTAGTAATATGTTGCAGAAAAGGATTATTGGAATAGATCCATTGTTTCTCAAAATTAGCCATATATAAATTGGCCAGATCCGAGGCCATGCTTGCCCCCATGGCCGTCCCCTTTATTTGTTGGTAGAAAGAAACTTCAAAGGCAAAAAATTTTTTTGTAAAGGCAATCTGCAATAAAGAATGTAAAAACTCAGTGGGAATTCTTTGTGATGCTGGACGTATGTTAAAGAACTCTGTTGCAATTTCCATAGCTTCAATTTGCGGAATGTTCATATATAAAGCCTCTACATCAAGTGTGACCATCAACATGAGACGTACGAACAGAACAGTGGTCTCTTGTGAAGATTTGTTGGCCTTCGGAGTGAGGAAACTCACTCCAAGATGAGATTTGGGCAATGTTCTCTCCACCTAGCTTGTTGTTGCCCAGGTAGAGTGTCCATCAAGCTAGGTGGAGAGAACATTGCCCAAATCTCATCTTGGAGTGAGTTTCCTCACTCCGAAGGCCAGCAAATCTTCACAAGAGACCACTGTTCTGTTCGTACGTCTCATGTTGAATGTGAAAGTGGCCCCCAACCCCCTACACTCATACCTAAACCCCACCTCGAGTTACTAGGTGGGCCTCCCATAGGGATACAAATACCTGTCTAGGGAGGAGGCATTATAGCAAGTCTCTCTCTCTCTCTCTCTCTCTCTCTCTCTCTCTCTCTCTCTCTCTCTCTCTCTCTCTCTCTCTCTCTCTCTCTCTCTCTCTCTCTCTCTCCATACTGAAACAGACTGTCTGGAAACATTGTGAACTGCAATGTAGCCCAAATTGGGTTAATAGTGCTAAGAGCATTTTGCATAGCTGTTATCGTAATTTGCGATACACATGCTTATTAGCATAAGGTATGCCCCTTTTTGGTATCCAATGCGATATTGGAAAATGAGGCCCTATGTCATTCCCATCACAACTTGTTTTCCCCAAGTTCCCAAGTTTCCATGGAGACGGATCAAAATGTTGCAGTTTTTCTACTTGTGCTGAGTTGATAGACCTAAGTTTTACCGGTGAAAACCCAGACTGAACTATATGAAAGCACTGGAAAAGAGTCAACAAAGTGGAGAGCATGCCAGTGGTTTGTAGCATGGCTGACCAAGCTGACATGTCCTTCCTCTCTCTCTCTCTTCTCAAGAATGCAGAAAACCCTCCCTCTCCCTCCCAACTTTGCAGAATTAACTCCCACCTCTGGAATCCCCACAAAACTCTCTCTCGGAGAACCCCAGCCAGAGAAGACCTTACCTCCTCCAGGTGGGCTATTCCCTTTCTGGCAGCTGATTGGGCCCTCCACTGTCACATGCCAGTGAAAAAACCAATCCCATTTCAAAATTCTGAAACCCCATCCTTCTGAAAGGGGCTTGGTCCTTTCACTGTCATGTGACAGTGGAGGGATCAACCAGCTGCTAGAAAGGGAACAGCCCTGCCGGAGGAGGTAAATTCTTCTCTGGTGGGGTTCCTGGGGTGAAGAGAGGGTTGCAGACTGGGAGTTAGTTCTGCAAAGTTGAGTGGGAGGAGGGTTGAGGGACCTCAGACTTTGGACCACATTTTAAGGTGAGAAGGAGGGGTTTTTGAATGCTTGAGAGGGGAGGGAGGGGAGAGAGAGAAGAGGAAGAACTTGTCAGCCCGGCCATACTAACATCTATTGGGGGTTAGTGGCCATGGGCAAATCAGGAGGCAGTGAACATTTATTTGTACATGCATTGCATGAAAATAGACCAGGAGCAAACAAAACATCTTTTTTTTTTCAGCCTAGCATGCTGCTTTTTTACTCAGAAGAATATAAGAAATTGCCATACTGGGTCAGATCAAGGGTCCATTATGCCCAGCATCCTGTGTCCAACAGTGGCCAATCCAGGCTTCAAGTCCCTGGCAAGAACCAAACATTAAGTAGATCCCATGCTACTGATGCCAGTAATAGCAGTGGCTATTCCCCAAGGGGTAGATTTTTAAAAAAATACGCGCACGCGTCCATCGGCGCATGCTAACCGGCGTGCACACATGGATGTGTGATTTTATAACATGCATGCGCCAGTGCGCGCATGTTATAAAATTGGGGGCAGCACTCGCAAGCGGGGACACGATTTAGCAAAATTAGATTGATGACGCATTGCGGCCTTCCCCAGTTCCCTATCCCCTACCTCACCTTCCCTATCCTTCTCTTCTCCTCCCCATCCCCTAAATGCTAGTTTGTTTGTTTTTTACCTTGTTTCAGCAACTTACTTCAGCTCCCGAGCTGAAGTAAGTTGCGCTCGCCGGGTCTTCAGGACAGCGAACAATGGCTCCTTGTCCAGAAAATGCCCCCCAGTCTGCCCCTTTCAGGAAGGCCCACACTTGTGCACACACCGGCCTTTATGCGCGTGGCTGGGCCTTTTTGAAAATAGGCTCAGCGCGCGCAAGGCACGGCCACACGCGTAAAGGCTGGATTTTACGTGCGCAGCCTTTTTAAAATCTACCCTTAAGTCAACTTGATTAATAGCAGTTAATGAACTTTTCCTCAAAGCACTTATCCAAAGCTTTTTTAAACCCAGCTACACTAACCGCATCCCCTAGCAATGAATTCCAGAGCTTAATTGTTCATTGAGTGAAAAAGTATTTTTTCCAATTTGTTTTACATGTGCTACTTGCTAACTTCATGGAGTGCCCCCTACTCCTTATATTATCTAAAAGAGTAAATAACCAATTCACATTTACCCATTCTAGTCCTCTCATGATCTTGTAGACCTCTTATCATATCCCCCCTCAGCCATCTCTTTTCCAAGCTGAACAGCCCTAACCTCTTTAGCCTTTCCTCATAGGGGAGGAAAGGTTAGTCTATTTGCATGATATTAGCTTCCGGCATCCCTTAGGGTTCTGAAGTTGTAATGTGTGCGATAAATAAAACCATGCTAAAATATAACTCAGATTTTAGTGCAGGCTTTATTACATTGGCCCTTAAGTTTCTTCCTGAGGCAATGGAGGATAAACTGACTTGCCCAAGGTCACAAAGAGCTGCAGTGGGATTTGAACCCTGGTTTGCAGTCCACTGCTCTAACCACTGGGCCACTCGTTTGCTTATTTTAGCAGGCCTTTAAAATATTTTGTTCTTTTCCTTTAATTTTAAAATGAAGTTTTAATAATTCCACTTCACCATCCCCCCCAAAAAGTACAATCTACAGCTCAAATTCCAAGTCGTTGGTTAGCACATCTGCAGTGTAATGAGTACATTTGTTCATTCCCGAAATAGCCACCAGTATTTGGAAGGCAATGAATCATGCAATTTTTCTCTTCGATAATAATACATTTTACTTCTTGTCATGTCCACCAACTGAACTGATTTTTCCAACCCCTTATTTACATCTCATTGCTGCCCGATTACATAATGCATTTGAGATGTGGAGCTCACTGCAAGTTGCAGCCGTTTCCTTGACAGAAAAGAATTTTAAATGTTCACAGACAGAGCATCTCATAGGAGATGATGTTACATACATACTTACCATCAGTTGTTTGACTTTTTTTTTAGGAATACCAGTTAAATCAAAATGTTTCTTTTTTAAAAAATTAAAGAGTTAAATAATTTGTAGTGATCTTTTTTTATGGTGACAACAGCCACTGGCGTACATATTGTATTTCTGGTCAAATTTCTATTTTCAAACAAACTGCAAACAAATACTTGCACTTTTAAAATAATCCGAGAGAAACATAGCATTATCTGGAGGCTTTGTGTACTACCTTAAGAGAAGAAACATATTTTGAAAGCAATTCTTATCAATAGTACTTAATGGTTTTTTTCTGTTTTTACCCACCAATTAATTTTGCAGATTAACTAACCCTGGGATGATGACAATTGAAACAGAGAATATGACAAGGGATAAAAGCTGTCAGGTGCATCCACTCTGTCCATTTTTCCTACATTTTCCATTTTACTATAGACTCTGCATGATCTCCAACTTTTTGGTATGTGTTTCTTGAGTTTCATCACCGGTTTTACTCCAAAAGCCACAAAATTCATTCAGAAAGTAGAGAGTACATTTCAGGCCATCAAAATAAAATAGCCCAATTTTAGAAAGCATTTACATTTGCAAAACTGGATTTTACTCATGTAAATGCACTTTACTCGATACGTGGAGTGTTGAAAATTGCTACAATATATGCCATTGAATTGTGCAAAGGATTTACTCACATAAGTACACTTTACTCAAGTAAATGGCTTTTGAAAATTGCTAGGCTAGTATGTTACATTATGCATGTAAATCCTTTGAAAATTACCTCCAATGTGTTTTTTAAAAAATAAAATTATGTAGAAATGTTACCTCTAATAGGCTGTGACTGCTTAATAAAGGTACCATGCTCATTTTCTAACAGACTACAGAGTTAGATAAAGATAATACGACTGATGTTGAATATTAGGATTTCTATAGAAACAGCTCAGAAAGCTTTGTATTCTTAATAAAATTACGTAAACATTAGGGATGTGAATCGGTACTGGACTCGTTTCCAGTATCGAGTTCGGGTAAAACCCGTGGGAAATCTTCGTTCCCGCGATTCTTACCCGTTTTAATCGGCTGTGTTGTGCCGAAAAAAAACCCACACCCGACCCTTTAAATTTAATTCTTTCGCATCCCCCACCCTCCTGACACCCCCCCCCCCCCACACACACACACACATTTTTAAAGTACCTGGTGGTCCAGCGGGGGTCCCGAGAGTGATCTCCCGCTCTCAGGCCATTGGCTGCCACTAATCAAAATGGTGCCGATGGCCCTTTGCCCTTAGCATGTGGCAGGGTATCCGTGCCATTGGCCGGCCCCTGTCGTCAGAAAAACGATTCACATCCCTACTAAACATCACATTTTGTGATGTTTAGTAGGGATGTGAGTACCTTTCATGAAGGATCATGTGAGTACCTTTCATGAAGGATCATTAATAACTGGTAGGATAATCAGTCACATAGCATAACTGTTAACAATGGGCTTGATATAGGTGGAAGGCACAGGAAAATGTGAGCCTTATGATAGAGTAGCTGGGAACATTATGTTTTATGGTACTTTCTTTGGCTCCTTATCTAATAAGATGGAGCAGAATTACTGACTTTCACCTCACAGTTCACATGCACACATAAATTACAAAAAAAAAATAATAATAAAACTGAATAAAGCTAACAGCTAATTTCCCCATAACTATTATTTTGAAAACATTTACAATGTCACAGTTCTCAACTCAGAAAATACAAAAGTACAAGGAATAGGACCAGTTTATGAAGTAGTTTCTGCCATTTTCTATGGGAAAACCTTTTTATAAATTATACCCAGTATCAGGTCTATTTTCAGTAGTGCTCCTAACTGCTAAATTTACATGCATACTTTTAAGAATACATCAAACAGTCTGATTTTCAAACAGAAAGTAATTGCATTAAATGATGTTTGGTCATTGAGTTATATGCCTGGGGGATACTGGCCTTGGGTTTTAGAAATCACCCTCCCTATGTCATTTGTATATGTTTGAGTTACTAGTACTTATCCCATCCACAGATGGAGACATCCCGGGAAGTGCACCATTCAGCTCGCCGCCCTGCCCACCATTCGAGAACAACCCCCCCCCCAGCCTGGATTACTGCACCTCAACCCGTTATAAAAAAATATTTAAGTTTGTAAAAAAGCCCACCAAGGCGCCGCTCATAATTAAGAAGCCCCATTCCCTTGCAAAAAAAAAAAAAAAAATGCCCACACCACTCTCCCCGAATCCCCCTGAAGCTTATTTGAAATTCCAGTGGTTTAGTGGGACAAGAGTTATTCTTCCTTCCTCCTGCCCTGCCAGTGCCATTTTCCAAAATGAGCATAGGCACTACTTTGCCCCTCTTGCGAGGCTAGAAGAGAGGCGTAGGCTTTCTCTTTCCTGAACAGCTCTTCTTTAGAACTATTCAGCTTCAGCTTCTGATCTTTTATCCTTTCAGTGACTGCCACTAAACAATGATTGCAATGAGTCACACATTCTATATTATTTCTTTTCAGAGAAAAATATATCTGGACACACCCAGCACATTTAGTGTAGCATAACCTAAGAATACAAACATCACCACACAAAGGCCCTAAATATATTTTATAAAGTACCAATTAAAGTCAAGAGTCCTGTGGGATGCCACAAACAAGACGCCAAGGATCTCAACTGGATTCCCCCTAGTATTATTGATTGTGTTCTTCCACAAAGAAATGATAAAAACCAATCAAAGACCTCACACCCCCAATTCTCACATCCTTTAACTGCTTTAGTAAGAATGTCAAAAGCAAGAAACAGATCTAATAGGACCATTTCAGTATCGAGATCCTTACCTAGACATTGTTGAATGTCATCTATGAGTATGGTCTCAGAGCCTTGATACATCCTAAAACATGACTGATATATCCATAAACCTGTTCTTCCAAATAGTCCCCCAGCTACAGAAAGCATTTTTTTCTCCATCATATATATCACATAAATAGATATAGCCAGTACTTGAATATGGGACTGATATATATAAAACCCTGTGATGGTTGAACCCAGATAACAGTTCCAGAGACCGTATCTCACATTTCTATTTAGATGGACACTGTTACTATCCCACAAGATATTGTTCCAGGGTTTCCTGCACGAGGGGAATGATACAGTTCAAGGCTTTCACTTTTCTCTTAGATTTCCCACTTCTTAAGTCTTTACAAACAGCACTGATAATCACAGCTTAAAGAATAATGAACTCAAGACTCAATGAATCACCAGGAGAGTTGTTTGGTGGTTTCCAACATTTCTCTCAAACTGATAAAGTGCAAATGAGGATTTAAAGTCTTTACAATTGTGTACATAAGAACATGCCATACTGGGTCAGACCAAGGGTCCATCAAGCCCAGCAGTGGCCAATCCAGGCTATAAGTACCTGGCAAGTTCCCAAAAACTAAATATATCCCATGCTACTGCTACTCATAATAGCAGTGGCTATTTTCTAAGTCAACTTGATTAATAGCAGGTAATGGACTTCTCCTCCAAGAACTCATCCAAACCCAGCTACACTAACTGCACTAACCACATGCCCTGGCAACAAATTCCAGAGTTTAATTGTGCGTTGAGTGAAAAAGAACTTTCTCCAATTAGTTTTACATGCTAACTTCTTGGAGTGCCCCCTAGTCCTTCTATTATCTGAAAGAGTAAATAACTGATTCACATTTACCCGTTCTAGACCTCTCATTTTAAACACCACTATCATATCCCTCCTCAACTGTCTTTTCTCCAAGCTGAACTGTCCTAACCTCTTTAGTCCTTCCTCATAGGGGATGGTCGCCGCATCTTTTTTGAGATGCAGCGACCAGAATTGTACACAGTATTCAAGCTGCGGTCTCACCATGGAGCAATACAGAGACATTATGACATTTTAAGTTTTATTCACCATTCCCTTCCTTATAATTCCTAACATTCTGTTTGCTTGTTTGATTGCCACAGCACACTGAGCTGACAATTTCAAAGTATTATCCACTATGATGCCTAGATCTCTTTCCTGGGTGGTAGCTCCTAATATAGAACCTAACATCATGTAACTAAAGCATGGGTTCTTTTTCGCTATATGCTTCACCTTTGTTAAGAATTTGCTCCTGTAGAAGGAGGAGTTAGGAATCTGCTCCTGTAGGAGGAGTTAGCAATCTGTTAGGGGTCTGTTGCTGAAGACTCCTGATGGGGAAGGAGTTAGCAATCTATGGTAGATCTGCTAGGGAGTAGCAATCTGTTAGGAACTACTCCTCAAGGAGGGAGGAGTTAGCCATCTGATATGCTCCGTAGGCGGAGTTGGCAATCTTGTTATGATGCATACTGCGGAGTTGGCAATCTGTACCAGCGGAGTGCTTAGAGAGGGCACTCAGCTGGAAAGGAATGTAAATAGGTGAATCCGTGGGCCGATGGCAGATGACAGCGCCCCCAGGAGGATATCCTGAGAGGGACCACCGGCTAGGCTTGGGTATGGAGACAGACACAGATAGTTCTTTTATTAGACAGGTTAGTAGAACCACCAGAGGTGGTAGTAGTGAGCTGATATGCCCAGCAGGGTTGAAGTCCCTCAGATACTGGAACTGCGATCCCAGGGTTGCTGAGCTGTAGAAAGACTATAGATAGTGAGGGTATGCTGTAATCATAGTCAGAAGTAGATGACAAATCTCATATAGGATCTTATGGAGGCTCAGTAGCTGGAAAGAGTTAGGCCCTCGAGGAGCGAGTACCTGGTTCCAGGGAAAGCTCTTAGAGAGCGATGGTAACTCACAAATTTCTGTATCTGTGATAGCTTCCAGGCAGTAGAGAATCTTCAGAGTGTCCAGGAACATGGGCCCTCAAGGAGCGAGTACCGGTTCCTATCTGCAATCTGAAATAGAGTAAAGAGCGAGGCCCCCGAGGAGCGGGTACCCCTGGTAAGTCCGAGGAGGCAGAGTAGCTTAGAGAGACTAGCGAGTAAAGACAATCCCCGCTATCAATCCTTGCTAACTCAACTCATAAGCGAAAGTGAAGACCTTTTATGTTGGAAGCGGATGACGTCAATACAGGGGGACGCCCCTGAGGTTCGCGCCCTTGCTGGTACATACTACGGAGCACACGCACTCCCTAAGTCATCAGGAACATGGCGGATTCACAGCGTCGAGCCGGTCCAGGGACATCGGAGACAGGCGGCATGGAGACGCCGCGGCAACAAACCGTCCATCAGACCTGGAGGGAGTCGCCACAGAGGTAGAAAGGGCGGAGTGAGGGCGAAGAGCAGCCACGGACGCAACAACCTTGCACTTATTCCACATTAAATTTCATTTGCCATTTGGATGCCCAATTTTCCAGTGTCACAAGGTCCTCCTGCAATTTATCACAAACCACTTGTGATTTAATTACTCTAAATAATTTTGTATCATCTGCAAATTTGATTACCTCACTCGTCATAGTCCTTTCCAGATCATTTATAAATATATTGAAAAGCACGGGCCCCAGTACAAACCCCTGAGGCACTCCACTGCCCACCCCCCTCCACTGAGAAAATTGTCCATTTAAACCTACTCTCTGTTTTCTGTCATTTAACCAGTTTGTAATACACAAAAGGACATCACCACCTATCCCATGACTTTTTACTTTTCCTACAAGCCTCTCATGAGGAACTTTGTCAAATGCCTTCTATAAATCCAAATATACTACATCTACCAGTTCACCTTTATCTACATGTTTATTAACCCCTTCAAAAAAGTGAAGCAGATTTGTGAGGCAAGACTTGCCCTGGGTAAAGCCATGCTGACTTTGTTCCATTAAACCATGTCTTTCTATATGTTCTATGATTTTGATCTTTAGAATACTTTCCAATATTGTTCCTAGCACTGAAGTCAGGCAAACTGGTCTGTAGTTTCCCAGATCGCCCCTGGAGCCCTTTTTAAATATTGGGGTTACATTTGCTATCCTCCAGTCTTCAGGTACAATGGATAATTTTAATGATAGGTTACAAATTTTTACTAATAGATCTGAAATTTCATTTTTGAGTTCCTTCAGAACCCTGGGGTGTATACCATCTGGTCCAGGTGATTTACTACTCTTCAGTTTGTCAATCAGGCCTACCACATCTTCTAGGTTTACCATGATTTGGTTCTGTCTAACTGAATCATTACCCATGTAAACCTTCTCAGAAAGGGCATCTCCCCAACATCTTCCTTCAGTAAATACTGAAGCAAAGAAATTGTTTAATTTTTCCACAAAGGCCTTATCTTTTCTAAGTGCCCCTTTAACCCCTCGATCATCTAACAGTCCAACTGACACCCTCAAAGGCTTTCTGCTTTGGATATATTTTTAAAAGTTTTTACTGTGAGTTTTTGCCTCTACGACCAACTTCTTGTCCTGTGAGAAAGTACAAATAGTTCATACAGTATTTTTAAGAAATGGCTCTTACCCCTCCTTCATATCATTTATGGGAAGTGGAACTCTGCCTCCCCTGTCCAGAGCTGAAGTAATGTTTATAGCATTCAGCTTCTCAGGCTGCCACACATTTTTCACTGCTCCAAGGAAATCTCCAAGGATCTCACTTGCCAGCATTTCTTCCACATTCATATTTTTTATGAAGAACTCAGCTTGATACGGTAAGGAGAGATCTAATTACAAAGGGAGAGAAAAAAATAGAGTTGCATGTCAAATGATCATCATCGTCATAGCAGGTGGGCATAGTCATAGCAGGTGGGCATAGTCATAGCAGGTGGGTCACTTAGCAGTATCCAGCAGATCCCAATAGGAAAGTCCTTCCCCTCTGCTCACTTCCAAAAGTAAGCAGAGGAGACACCCAAACCTACAAGGCTAATAATTATACTACTAGCTTTGACCATATTCTTTGTTAACAAACTAAGGGCCTCATTTTCTGAAGTATCGCAGGCCTGCGATACTTTAGGTAATTTTATTTATTTATTTATTTAAAAGTGTTTGTATACCGTCTTTACAAACAGTGTTTAATCAAAACGGTTTACATAACTAAATAAAAAACAAATGTAAATAAAGATTTAAATTTAAAAGAACATAAAGATTATCAAATTATAAAAGCTCAAAATTACAAAAATATATAATAAAAATAAAAATCTAAAACAATGAATAGTTTACATAAAAAATAAATCAATATATAATAATGTTGTGCCCTGTGTGATGGAGAAGTAGTTATGTTATTTAGTGTGTGATATATGGAAAGCAGATTGAAATAAATGTGTTTTTAGGGATTTTAGGGCCCCCTGCCCCTTAATGAGGGGCAGGGGGCCGAAACGGGGGGCAGTCCCGCGCTAGCCGGCAGCGATCGCACCGCCGCGGTGTGATCGCTGCCGGTTTCGCTCCCAATAGCGCCACCATAGAAGGTGTAGCTATTGGACGCGAACTAGGACGAAAAAAGGGCCTTACCTTTTCGTCTTCCGTGGCGTCTTCGCGGAGTCGGCCGCGGTGACGCCCCGACTCCTCCTCTTCCAGGGTCAACTCCGCCCCCATCTTGGTATCGCATGCAATAAGGGACTTTTCGCGTGCGAAACGTCCCTTATCGCATGCGATCCGTCTGGAAAATAAGGCCCTAAGGGGGTCATTTTCCAAGGAGTTACCACAGGAGATAATTCCGCAAATCGCGCTAACAGCCATTAACGCGATTTGCGAATTTTTAATTTTGTATTCAGGGGGCGGAGCATATGTTAAGTAGGAAAGAGTTATCGTGTGCCGCGAAACAGCCACAGTGGTAGCGCGGCTCCTAACGCGGCCAATAGCTACACCTCTTTCATTTGCGGTACGTTGTGCGCGAGGCCGGTAAAGGTTTATCGCAGTTCACGATGTTTCCGGACAGCCTGTTTCAGTGTTCTGCAGGCTAGGGGGGGGGGGGGAGAGAGAGAGAGAGAGAGAGAGAGAGAGAGAGAGAGAGAGAGAGAGAGAGAGAGAGCGCCTTGCTATAGGGTCTACTCCCTAGACAGGTATTTGTATCCCTATGGGAGGCCCACCTAGTAACTCGAGGTGGGGATTAGGTATGAGTGTAGGGGGTTGGGGGCCACTTTCACATTCAACGTGAGACGTACGAACAGAACAATCTTCACAAGAGACCACTGTTCTGTTCGTACGTCTCATGTTGAATGTGAAAGTGGCCCCCAACCCCCTACACTAATACCTAATCCCCACCTCGAGTTACTAGGAGGGCCTCCCATAGGGATACAAATACCTGTCTAGGGAGTAGACCCTATAGTAAGGTGCTCGTTCTCTCTCTCTCTCTCTCTCTCTCTCTCCCTCCATCGTGAACTGCAATGATTCTTTGGTTGTTTTATCGTGTACCGCGAAAATGTTTTCGCGAATACATTTGCGCAAATTGCGAAAACATCGCGGCACGCGAAGTTTCCCCGCTGCACGAAAAAAGCCTCATTTGCATGGGAAACGCCCCTTAATGCGTTACCAATGCGATATTGGTAAATGAGGCCCTAAGTGTGAAGGTTGCAAGTTCTCTACAGCCGAAGATTTCATCAAGTAACAGGAGATTTCAGCCAGCAACACACTGGCCTTAACACAAGGACTCTGGCACTGAGCTAACAATGCAGCATCCCTCACTGAAATCCCAATGCAATAAGATGCGAATAAAAAGTGTGCTGAATTTCAGCACACATTTTTTTACTCATTCGCTAAAAAGCTCTAACTCTGATTCTTTAAGCAAATGGCTAATGGTATGTGAGTACATTGGGAATTTAAAAAAAAAAAAAAAGGCACTCTAACCTGAAAATGTGTGCAGAAAGTTATGCTTAGCATGCATAAAACATGAAAACGTGATTTACACATACCATGTTTAAGAAAACACGATTTATCTGAACAAAATCTGGAGTACAGGACCCTTGCACATTCTGATTGGTGCACACAGGTTTACTCATGTTTGTGTGTATTTTTGTGTACTAAAGTTGCACGCACAAAAATGTGTGCACAGCCACATGTTAACACATTCTCACAGCTGAGGGCACCTTATTACACTGGCCCATGAGCTAGAAGGAAAAATCACAGATACCCAAGACTGCTCATTTTCCTCCCCTCGGTATTCTACTGTCATATACACATCCTGTTCTATTCCCTCTCTACTGTCACTCACTTCTGAAACCACATAGGATACTGTGATACACCAAGAGAAATTATTTCTTCATTCAGACGAAGAAAGGGTTGTGATGGGGTATTAATACAACAGTGTCTAACCAGTAACTGGATTCTGTTTTCTTGTACCTCACATAGAATGGCAGATAGAACAGGCTAGAAATTTAAAAAATAAAGTATGGGTCAATAATACAATATTGCAGGGTTTGACTTATTCTTACATATACAGTATGCTGCATTTTCTGCACATAGTAGCAGACCTGTGATTTCCTCCTGCTCCTATGTTTTTAAGCCCTTAAACCCCATCGTACCACACACACACACACACACACACACACACACACACATACACACACATATACATCAGTTCAATGCTGGAAAAAGCAATAAGCATAGGGACCACCAGCTGATAATTACAGCTGTATTGGCTGTTATTGTTTATGCAAAATTCGGCAATGCAAATCTTTACATGCAGCGTTTACTTAAAAAATATTTTCTTCTGAATTATTTCAAGTTGTACTTATTCAAATGACATACAGAAAAATAAATAGTACTTTGCTGTAATTCTTTGCAGTTCACTGCTGCCCTGTAGAAGTCAGACTCACATAATTGAATACCACAGCTACTCTCCATAATGTTCAGCCACTATGAAAATAGCACAGAGATACATTGCTACCTGCCCATGAAAATACAGGTGCTATAATAAATATTTTACATAATACTCAATGGTACATGAAACAAATGATCATTTAGCTTTGCCCCTTAACCCAACATTATTTTCACATTTGTTTCTAAATGCATCCATTCACTTCAAAGCATCTTGGATGTTTGCTTCCTTAGACTGTTTCTTTTAAAGCTAAATGGGCAGAAATGAAGCAACTGAAGGGCTTTGATTTTCTCTTTGTTGTACATACAAAACAGAATATGGCAGCTCAAACATTTTTACATAGAGATACAGTATATAAAAGTATTTGATTCAGCTGATTATTACTAGCAATCTGATTTTACAAACTCCAGTATAAAAAATAAGGCCCAGCCAATCTTTACATGCCTTTTTTCTATAGTTCCAAAAATTATCAGGAGGAGATAAATTTCTTACCATTTATCACAAGCCATTCCTCTACTGCGTCAAATGCCTGTTAAAACGGACATTGGCTCACTTTGCGCTACATCAAAAAATCTCAAGGATTATAACAGAAGAGTGCTCCAGGTCCTCACTGCTGGGTCCCCACAAAGATTAAACACAGTGGCCAACTCCCCAAGATTTCCTGATCCAACCTGAATTGGTCACAGTGGCTCTCCACTACCAGGATGCCCACTGGTTACATCATAGGAGCTGTCACTTTTGGTTTTCTTTGGTCTACCGAGCTCGGTAGCTTTACCATAAAGGAAAACAAAATGCATTCTTGCTGCACATACCTTCTGCTGACATTATGTTAATGATTAAATTATGTCTTGCTGTCTCAAACGTCCGTCTGTTGTAAGCAGTTATCTGCATTTAAAAAAAAAATGGACATGAAAATAGAAAAATACATTGAGAGACAAGGTACTGAGTGAAATCAGCAGACACAAAGTAGAAAAAGGGGAACACCTTTTCTCATGACCTATAGCCATGATCCTTTTCTTTTTATTCTCTCCCTACTTTCACTGTCCTCTGCCATTCATTCTAATTTCTACTCTGTTTCCTGCTCAGTTCTTTATGCTTTTACATCCAACTTAAAGAAAGCAATGGCATGCCCTATTGAAAACAAAGCCCTTAAGATGATAACTTGCTAGGAAGTACAGGTCTATGTAATTTATTCCCTCTCTTTGTAAACTCTTCCAAAAGGTACACTCACCCCTTTTCTGGTATTTATCCAGGAAGACAGGGGTCACACTCAGTGCCAGGGCTAAGTCTTTGCACAGACCCAACAGCACTGGGGCATGGATTCTTCAATAGGTGGGGATAGGATAAACCTCCAGGGCCCAAGGCATAGGGGCGGGGGGAGGGGAACCGCGCAGTAGGTGTATGCTCAGTCGCTTAGGTGTAACGCAGCCCCTATGCCAATAACCATGATGGACACTTGAATTTAGTGTTCCCAATGTAAAGCTTACTGTGGTAAGTCTTCAATGGTTGTCAACAGGCATCAAACACATTTTCTCTCTGTTACATCCATAACTCGTTCCCACTTTCTCTGTGCAAGTGTCCCTCAAGATAGCATACCCTAGGGTAACCTTCACTTCCGAAGATGGAGAAGAAAAGCTCCCGGTATGGAATGGACTCCCCTAACCTGAGGTCACAGATGCTCCCCCAGACTCAAATTCTCACAGACTTTCTTTCCCACTGGCAGGGATCTCCAGATGACAATTCTTCTCACTTCCAAGTCCTCTCAGGTCTTAGCAGGGATCTTTCTGAGTGAAAGTCCCCAAACTCAGCGCCTTCCCTACCCCTTCGCCCAAGCAGGAAAGGTAGACAAAAGCTTCCTCCCAAAACCAAAATGGCAAACCACTCAAAAGTACATGAAACAGCTTCAGGGGCACAAGGTCACCGCTGCCCAGCCACTGGGTGCCAGTTGGAGTCAGCAGGTCTTCTCTTCCTATCCTTCCCAGGGCAAAGGGATTTCCCTCTCAGAGTCAGGACTAGGGGCCCAGGAAAATCTCTCAGAAATAAAACTCAAAACTCTTTTAAGCAATCAAAGTCACTAAGACACTTTTACTGGCCAGCTTTTTGACTAGAAAGGTACCACGCCACTTCCAGTTCTGCACAGCCAGTGTTCCAAGGCCTAGCCACAGTGAAACAGGAAAACAGCAAAAGAAACTTCTCTTTCAAAAGCTGAACTAAAAGCTCTCTAACGCCACCTGCTCTTGGGTAGGCTGGAGCGCACCACTGCAGCAGCCGCACAGGGGGTACTGTAGCAAAGAGCTATGCGCCAACTCCTACACTCCCTACAGGTCTTAAACTAGGGCACCTTAGTGGTGAAGATTCTTAGGGGTGACTACAGTTCATTGCACTCAGCCTACATCATATCTACCTACGAGTTCACTCCCTTGATTCTCTTCAGTCTGGCTTGCACCTCCTCTCCATGTTCACACAACTCTCATAATTCTGTTTACTCCTTCGTGCAGGCTGCTTTCCATATTGTAAACTGTCCCTTATTCTATTTTCTTTTGAATATATCACACTATTGAGTACTCTACTTGCCTAGTTTGGATCTTATCAAGCTTTTTATGCCTTTTGAGTTTATGCCAATCACTCTCTCTTTCTCTCAGCACTACTCAGGGCTCAGTACTTGGCCCACTTGTCTCCTCTCTTTACATCTGCACCTTGGAATTCCTTGTTTTGTCATTCAGCTTTTCATAGATGCCAAAGACAATAAAAATATATCTGTCCTCTTCCTTCCCTCCACTCTCATCCAGATAAATACCTTTTAGAAATTCAGTCTGCATTATTTGGTTCATACTGTCCCAACCTGTTGTGCACACAGCACCAACAGGACAAATAACACAGGCTTAACATTTTAAGCTCTGCCAATTAATAAAACCAAATTCTTACATAGGTAAAATGGTAGGAGCTCTCTGTGCTTCTTACTTCCTGTCACTAAAGCATTCTAAGAGTATGGAAAATTTTCATTAAGAGAAATACCACTGAAATATGAAAACTGCACTTTTCTGAAAAAGAAAATAGTGAAAATGTTGTAATTAAGCTTTTTTTTTGGAACTTGGAAATGTTCATTAAAGATCAGCATGCTGATATTTGCTTTTATTATACCTTGCATTTAGATTTGAACAGTGAGGAGAAGCAAACAATCCAAGATCAAACTCAAATGAACTGGATTTCGGCCTGGTTTATTTTGTTTCAAAGAATTGCACTTGCTTTCTCTTTAACTACTCTGCCGAATTTTAGCTGGGTGATTATAATTGTGTTATCATACGAGTTAGATTTAAAGGTAGCCTGGCTTATGTCTCTGGCTACAAAGCTGAGGGGTTGAAAATCATTTTTCTTGCTTTCAGAATTGCTCTTGCTAATATTATTTTCAGTTGTATTTAAGATATTTGCACCTTCTTTTTGCTAATTTTCCATTATGAAAGTTTAGTTGCATGAACTTGATTGCATTCACATTCATTAGAATTGTTCAGAAATGCTCTTTACCAATTTAGACATCTGCATGTGAGGTAGACAACCGAGCAAGTCAAGTTACATGATGGCTTCCAGATGAAAAAAAGAGCATTGTGGTTATTATTTATTTCTAATTGTAATTGAATAAATAATAGCACATGGAGAGCAGGAACGTTTCCCAAGATTTCAAAGAGTGTGCAGAATAGAACTAGAACCCACATGTCCCAAAGGAAACTGAACCACAAGGTCCACCTCTCAAGTCATTACACTGTTGTACTTCTGTTCTGTACACATATTACCCCATCATCAAAATAGATATTCATGTAATTTAACATTTATTTATGTAATTACAATACTAGTATAGACAGACCTCAAGCCAACCAGAAAATCTGTCGGTAAGAAGAACTACAATGAACATTCCTAAAAAAGTAGACGTACCTCGATGACGGTTGGCCTGCCCACATTTTCTACAGTTGGTGATCCATACAGCACCCCATCACTGTATGGTGTCCTCTGAATATAGCGAAGCCAACCCGGTCTGTCGGGGTAACCCATTAAATTTGTGTTGAATGTTATTGGATCGTTACTTAGCTCACCTGATTGAGAAAAAGTATTCAAAAGTACAAGAGGCATGGTTAGCAGACATTTCTCCCTGCAGCTTCTACAAAAAGCAACAGCTAAAGTAAATTAAGAAACTAATACTAAGCAGTGAGCTACGGAGGGCAAAGTATGAGTCTGTAATGTAGGAGTTTGCACAGCTGAACATCTGTATATCACTAGTATCCATATCCTGAACATGCACAGAATACAATTTGCTTGTTTTTAATTGTACTGTAGCAAAGTAATGAAAATGAAAGCAAAGAAACATGCTGATATGAATTTACCGTTCACCATCATACAAACACTGGCATTCTGCAATGCAGTGTTTTTTGAGCAACTAAACTATGTCAGCAGTAATGGTGTGTGTGTGTGTCTGAGTTTTGCCGGGATTCCAGCTTCCCACTGTTTAAGAAAGCAATTTCCTTTTTTGGGGATCAAAACCATTTCAAATATTTTTTCCCACTTCCTCCCCTCTAGTATTCTTACCCCAGTGCATATCATACTAACTGTAGCTCCTTCTTCCCAAATCTCTGCCCCCCGGGATCTGACCTTGATCTGGATGTTAATAATTACATTTCTTTGGCAGTGCTGACCCAACTACTTGGTGAGCCTTTTCAAAGCTAGGAATTCTATTACTAGAGTAACATTATCATACATGTGTCTGCAGTTACTGGACACCCATGAGAATTTTACTGGGAGAGGATAAACAGACACATATTTGGAATGCAATAATTAGGCCTGTATTTTCTGTTTAACTGTTAAATCCCAAACCATTTTCATTTATTAAGGCACATTTACCCACATTTTAAAGACATATTGCAGCTGCTACATTATTCTGAAATTTACATTCAGTCAGCAATATCAATCTAATTATTTTTCCTTTGGCAAAATGTGCTCTACTTGCTAATGGAGTAAAGCAGCACACACATTTGTATGAAAATATGTTAATTTGTTGCATATTATTTTGGGTTCAGATATGAGATATTCACTAGAGAAATAATGATCTTGTACATGAGACTGGAACATTGGTAAAATGTGATACATGAATGTTTTTCTCATTAGAGTTTCGTGAGTGCTCAATTGCCCTCCTTGCATTCATTAATTAGCTATGATGAGTTTCCAAATTAACTAGAGGCTATTCTTTATGACCAAAGGAATTTGTTGCACTGCTCTTATTTACAACCACTTTCAGTGCATTTCTCTTGTATTTGTCTACAGTTTACAAAAAACCCAATTCAGACAGAAGCTGGGGGGTTAGGTAGGATGATTTTACATATGCATAAATTACATACTGGCCAATTCAGCTGATGAATTCAGTGCTTTACAGGACACTCTACTCAGTGCTAGTTTTATCTGAATTGGTCCTTAAGACTTTCTGTTTCTATATCTCAAATGAAATTCCTTCTTACTATGAAATAGATAGTGATAATATTTATGTTTTAATGTTCTTCAAGTATTTTAATAGCTAAAACATGTTTTGATCCTACTTTGATAGCATACTCAATATTGCATCAAATACCCTGCAACAGATTCTAATATTTCTAGAATCTTGGCCTGCAATATTAACATCAAATCCTGCTGCAATAGCACTGCTAGGTCTTCAGTTTAGGATATATATGTTACTATTACACAGTCTTAGTAGACTTAGATAAAGTGGATATATTTTTCTTTTAACTTTCAAAGCTAACCTTAAACAGGAAAAATAGCTTTAAACAAAGGACAGTCCTGTACAAATTTCTTAAACTGAAAACACAAATTGGTCAGTAAAAGAATGGTTCACAATACTCAAGATCAAAGCAACCCATACCAGGCTTTGGATAAGGAGGAAATTCTCCCTTAAAGTATTCTCGCTCCAAAACGTGAACAAAGAGGACTCCAGAGGAAGGGTAAACATTCCGATCAGAGTGAACCTTAGACAGAATGGTGTACACTGAAAGGCAGAAAGAAAGAGAAGACGGAGAACAGCAAAAGTGAGACATGCTCTGGCTCACACGGCGTGCAAAGGGATGGAGGAGGCTCGGCTGCGTGAATTTCTGCAACAAGCAAAGCAACATGCGTTATACTTGTTATAGCTGCGACATGCCAGTGCGATTCCCAAACAACATGTGAAAAAGTAGCACCTCACACTGCCCCATGGGCATCTTTTGCATATGTTCTTTTCCCTCTCTATTATCACTCACTTCTGAAACCAGATAGGATACTGTGATACACCAAGAGAAATTATGTCTTCATTCTGCCTAGAGTTTACATGAAGAGAGCCAGACAAGTCACTAATTCATATATATTTTACACCATAAAGGACCATTTTATTGTTTGTTGAAACATGAAATATAAGCAAAGTACTACAAATGTAATGTACTTGTCAAAAAAAATAAATAAAAAGCTACAGCAATCTCTCTGCAATCAAAGACTCACAGAACTCTGCCCAAGACACATGCAGTGTTCTAGATCCAACATCTACCAATAAGCATCCCAATGGATGATGCCAAACACAAAGGCACACATCTCATATGCAATCAAAATAAGTAACTGTATCTGCAAGAAGCTGCTTCAAAGTTCATAAACATAGCTTCTTTAGGGTATTTGACGAAGCTTACATGTAAACAAAACAACGACTTCTTACAATTAATGTTCTATGTTCTTTACATTGGTCATATTTAACACATCTGCTTGGTCTTTCCTGTATATTTTCTCTCTTATAATAGCTGTGATCCTGAAAAGCTATTCAAAATGATTCAATCATCTCAGAAAGTGCCCATAAACAGACCACATTCACCATCCCTTTTTTAACGTCCATAAAGATAAAATAAACATGTAGCCTTGTTTATTCCAGATTAGTTCAAGGTCTAACAGGCTGACATTACCTTTTATGCTCTTCCCAAAGACTGTAATGAAAAGGACCTTCAGTGGGGACAGTGTAGTACTAACAAGAACAATTAACTGGATTTCCACACAATGGCTAACTTTTTCCCAGGGTGCTACCATTACTTTGAGGTAGATAGTGCGTGAACAGGCAAATGAAATACAGTTCAGTTTCGATATCATAACAGTTTCAAGGGAGAGAGTTTTCATTTGCAAATTCAATGCAGCAACAAAAGCACAACAGATATGGATCCAGTTCAATTCATGTGCAAAGACAAGAAACAGCATCACATTTTAAAAATAGCATTAGTATTTGCCTCTGTATTTGGTCCATGATTGGAGTAATGCTCTCAAGCAATGTCCAAGCTAATCAATTACATTTAGTAATCAGTCACGAATGGGACAACATACAGGATTTTAGGATTTTTCCCTTTCATCCAAGTTAAGCATGATTACAGAGGATTCAGTTATATCCCATAATTTTATTCTACTTACTAAGCCCAACAAGTGGTTACTTAGGGGGTCATTTACTAAGCATTTTTCCCATAGACATAAAATGGGAGAAAACCTTTAGTAAATGACCCCCTTAATAAGCTGATAGCAATAATACATCCACCAGTGCCAGAATCCTTAGACTTGACTTTTCCAGGAAAGCAAGTTTGCCTACCTGTAAACAGATTTCCCCATGGAATGCAGGATGAATTAGCCTTTGTTGTGCACACAAAGCAGCGCTACCAAAGAGCTTGCCCTTTGTGTGCACCCAATTGCTCCCAGTATACTCGCCTATCCAACCATCCATTTGCCTTTTTCCTCGCTTGCCATCCTCACTGAGATGGAGCTTGTATCCCTTTCACAAGGGGGGAAGATCCCGACGATCACCGGTCAAGGCATCTCGTTGCTGTGTTTTAAGATCTGGTAGATCTTCCCTGATAAAGGTTCCACTGCAGCGGTTGAATTTATTATCCAACTATTTCCAAAAAACAGCCATTATTCATGACATTCTAACTTCTCAAAAGCCAGACTTCTTCTGTTAGACTGAATCATGGTTGATTGACTCTGTTGCAGCCCTAGTCATTCAGTGCAGTCCTAATTACTTTGCTAGCTCACTATTTAGGAATGGGTGAAGAGATGGCAGAATACTTGTTTTTTCATGCACCACCATACGTTTGTAAGCTACTGTCACCTATTGCCTTTTCCTATGAAGTTTTGCTTCTGTCTTCAAATTTGCTAAATGTTTGCCTGATTTACAGCCCACCTGGCTTATTATCATATAATTCCTCTCCTTTGTTTGCACTATTTGCCTGTACTAATGTGAAAGGTTTTTGGAAACTATGGCCACTTGTGGAAGGAAGCAAGTGGTCAACTGCCTCACACACAAAGCGGGCCACATTCTTGACCTTGTTTTTCTTAATTTCTCCTCCTTTTGAATACCAGCAGCCGACAGCCCGAGTGCAGGAGATCGCTCCAGGACTTCCGCTGGCCCACCAGGGACTTTTGGCAAGTCTTGGGGGGGTCAGGAGGGTGGGGGTTTATTTGTTAGTGATACTTTGTATTCGTGGGGGTTCGCCATACGTTTCGTGACCCCCACGAATACAACGAATATGGCATATACGTTGCGGATTCACAATACGTTGCAAACGAATGCACACCCCTACCATTTTGAGTTTTTGTTTAACTTTCCCTGCTGCTATGTTCCAAAACTGGGGTTTGCTGTTAGCAAACTGGTTTAAAACAATTTTAGCTTTTCTTTCCCAATAGCCAAGCATGGACTTTCAGACTGGTCTGCCTGATTACTGCTGCTCCTTGCTTGATCAGCAGTGTGCATTGCCACACCACACAAGTAACCCGTACGTTTCCAGTGGACATCTTCCTTGTGAACCCAGTCCCTCCCACATCAGCGCAGGAAGATCAGTGCTGTTTTAACTCATAGGGAAAGGGATCACTCAGATTCTGCTGAGGCTTTTCTGGCAGGCTCCCCTGCCCGCATTCCAGTGCATCTTGCCTCTGGAAAACACTGGCTCCATAAAAGGAACCTGAAGCTAGTCAGACAGCTCACAACAAGCCCTGGGGGAAACTACCAACCAGTAATCTCCACCAGCTAACTGATAAGCATAGCCTCCAGCGCTCACCAGCAAGGAAGCTGCAGGCATGAACCTTTCTGGGTCAAGGCAAGGGGCTGACAAGGGAGGAGCCACTGAGGGTGGTGAAATTGCTGCAGCCCAGCATAGCCCCCCTGCCCCATAAGGTATTCAGGAAGCCAATGTTACTGATGTGGCTGAAGGCCCTGGGTCAGGACAGTCTACCACATATCTAAAATGAGGGTCTGAACATGGACGGAGGGCTTCAAGGAACTTCATCTATATTTGAAGTTGAGTAAATTCATGACATATACTGAGAACTAGGAACTGAGCAACTAATTCCGGAATTGGGGGCTACCTAGAGGAAGGACAAAGGGGAAATACTCTGAGCAAGCAAATAAGCCTGAGAAGAGATTTAGGCCTTGACCACCTTGAGCACGAGGCCAAAAAGCAAATCAGCTAACCCTGTGGGGAAAAAGGCTGTGGAGTCATGGGATTCACCCACTAGTTCATGTTACCTCCTCTAACTGCAATGTGAATACCTCTAGTGACTCTTAAGTCCTCTTTTCTGAGTCAGGGGTGCATTCAGAGAAAACAGCACAAGCACTGTGTGCCTTCATAATCTCCATATGAAGATGTGCCCAATTCTCATAACAAAAAAATGTTTAAACATAGACATACTGATATATTTTCCATCCTTGAGAGGAATCCCAAGGGGCTTAAGCGCGTACAAAATGGAAACATTAATAGTTCAAGAAAAATAACTAACAGGATTTTTACCTTCCACACCCTCGTCAGAGGATGGAGCTACTCCAAGAGGATTATCCAGGTCCACAGAGACAGTGAGGGCTGGGCCTGGTTAGATTACGACTGAGAAATACAGGGCCATGATGGAGGAGAGCAATCATCGCTTAGGAATAGCCATAACAACACTGATTTGTGGCTCAAGGAGAAAAAAAATCAATGAACAATTGTTTCTGGCCCTTTTGGCCCAATCCAGCAGCAAGCCTTATAAATGGTCTGACAATCCAAAAAAATACCACATCTCCTCCTCCACTAAAGGCAACTACCAATGTTTTAGCACAGGTACCTTCAAGGGATATAAATTCAAACATATGTTTCTGTCTGCGAAGCTAAGCACACAGCCTCCAAATTCACCTGTGAAAGGGATGAAGATGCCACAACGCCATCAAAGTCATCCGTTATGCTAGACAGACCCCCTCCCTCTCCAAAATGGGTTAAGGAGGTGGTTTTCAACCAGAGAGCACATACTCCTGAGGATATTTATTTATTTAAAAATATTTGTATCCTGCTAGTCTGAAAGGCTTGTTCTGAACAAGGAACAGCATAATAAAATAATACAATATTATCAAAATACATACTTACATATATATACATCATTAATAAATCTAACACACCACAATGTAACGATAAAAGAACCAGAGCATTGCCAGTCCACACTCCGTGCATAAAAATGCCAAATTCATAACTTTATCCATCCTAGAAAGCATCCATTAAACTAAACCGACTATGATAAACCACCTCTCTCATCAATTTTCGAGTACTTTGAGCATGCTGCTACAGCTTGTTTGTTTTTCAGTGATATTTGTGTACATAGGTACCAGCTGTAGGGGGGTAGGAGGTGGAGCAATATTGAGAAACCTCCTTCTCTTTGTCCAGGGAGGAGTAGTTTGTGTTGAATTTAGCACCCCCAGTCATTTTGAGAAACTGGCTCTTGTTTTTGTGTATTTATGTTAAGTCTGTGCATTAATGAAGATTTTAAGTTAGGCCTTACTATTGGTTTATTTCTAGATCATTTCCTTACCGTGTTACACCTTATGCTGTTAAGCTGTACAATTGATTTATATGCTCGTTCAGTCCTTCGACACCAATCCTTAATGTGCACTATAGTCTATTGTTCAGCTGCTATTGATCTCTGATAGAATGCTGCTACTGTGGATTCCTTATCCAAAAAATGGGTAATAAATCCAAATAATAAATACATTAAAATCGCAGGAGACTTATAGCAGACAGGCCTGTTCAAAAAGAAGGGCTTTTTCTGTCTTCTTGAAAGATAAGTAACACTCTAAAAGCCATAGCTCAAAGGAAAGGGGCTTTTATAACTAAAGCCCTGTAATGAGTTTCAGTCAGACAAAGACTCTTAAGAGATGGTACAGTTAGAAGCTTCCCATGGAGAAGCACATCAGAAACAGCGGCAAGAAATGTGTTCTGGAGCCATATCATGCAGTGCTTTAAATGCCAGTGTGATCATCTTAAACTGGATTTGCCAATTAATGGCAATTCAATGAAGGTGGTCAAATAATTTGGGAGAAATGTATTCATGAGAAAACATTCTCGTAATCAGCCAAGCTGCTGCATTCTGAACCTAATGCAGGACAGACATCAGTCCAACAGGGTAGTCCAACATACACTGAGTTGCAGCAGTGTAACTGTGAATGCTCCAGAGTCTCTGCCACAGTCCTAAAATGACTAGGGATTAACAGTAAGGTATTCAGGAACGTATTCCCAGATAACTGACTAAACCTCGCTCCAATGAAAGGAAATGCCAGTCCTGCCAGCCAATCCCTGAATGCCTCCCCACCAAGCTCCCCAAAATAATTTCCCACAATTAGAATTAAATCTGTTGGTTGCTAATTTCATGGACTGCCCTCTAGCCCTAGTGTTGTTTGAAAGGCTAAAAAACCATTCCCTATTTACCTGTTCTACACCGAGTCTACACAGGATTTGGTGCAAGAGGTAACAGTGTTGGAGTCACTTGGCAATAGTGATCACAAGATCAAATTTGACTTAATAAATGGAGGGAGGACATTAAACAAATCTATGGCGACATCATTTAACTTTCAAAGGAAAAAACTGAAAGGAGTAGCTACAAAGGTTTACATCAGCCATGGACCTTTTTTTAAAAATAGAAAGGCGAATCTGTGCTGCGAGGTTGAAGCGGTCCAATAAACTCCAGTAACTTCTGAGTGTTGTTCAATGAGGGCCGGATTTTAGAGGATTTACGTGCGTAGGGGGGGTTATGCACGTCGGGCCTATTTTACAAAGGCCCGGCGATGCGTGTAAAGCCCCAGGACACGTGTAAGTCCCAGGGCTTGCAAAATGGGGCAGTCCGGGGGTGGGGCATGGGCGGGGCGGTCCGGGGGCGGGGCCAGAGGCCTTCGACATAGCAGCCATTTGCCACTGTGTTGGGAGGATCATGTGCTGGCAGGCTGCCGGCAGGTGCATGTTATAAAATTGGGGCGTACATGTGTGCGCGCCGGGTAGCACCCACGCACACCTTTTAAAATCTACCCCTGAGTGTAGCTTTTATTTTTTTTAAGCGTAAAAGAATTTAAATCAAAATCACATTAGATGCACAACCATCAAAAATGAAGATTAAAGTACAGCTCTGTCCCCTAACACGGGACCATATTTTGCCGAAGCTGCATCGGGAGGAAGAACTGAGCAACTATCTAAAGAAAGGGTCAAAACATAAATGATTAAAATGCAAACCACAAACAATGGCTAACAGCAGAGATAAACTTTAAAACAGACTGCATTGTCACTGGTTACAGCAATAGGAATTCTGCAGATGAAATAAAAAATATTGTCAATCTGCTTTAACAAAGATACATCTGGTAAAAATACAAGTATAAGTGAACCAGGACAGTATGTAAATGTACGCCCAGTATGTAACAAGGTTTGTACATTTATATACTGTCTCAGTTCCCTTTTATGTCTTCTTTTACAAGATGTACCTTTGTCCCAGTTCAGTTTTACTTCTATTTTTACAAGATGTACCTTTGTTATAACCTAGTGACAATATTTTTTATTTCATCTGCAAAATTCATATTGCTGTGACCAGTTACACTGCACGTATGTTTAATTAGGGTATGTAGACTGTTTTAAAGTTTACCTCTGCTGTTAGCCATCAATTGTGGTCTGTATTTTAATCATTTATGTTTTGACCCTTTCTTTAGATAATTGCTCAAATGTTCCTCCTGATGCAGCTTTGGTGAAACACGGTCCCATGTCAGGGGACAGATCTGTACTTTAATCTTATTTTTGATAGTTGTGCATCTAATGTGATTTGGAATTAAATTCTTTTTACCTTAAACAAATAAAAGCTACACTCTTTGAACAACATTTGGATTCTACTGGAATTTATCAAATCGCTTCACCCTCGCAGCACACATTTGCCTTTCTACTTGATATATGTGTGCCCTGTGCTTCACTCTACAATTTTTGTGTTTACCTTTTTTAAAAATACCATTTTGGAAGCCCAAACCAGATACATTCCACACATCCGAAATGGCAGAAGGAAGGCTAAACAACTACTGGCATGGTTAACAGGTGAGGTGAGAGAGGCTATAATAGCTAAAAGAACATTTTTCAAAAAACAGAAAAAGGGATTCGAATAAGAAAACAGGAAAAGCATAAGCACTGGCAAGTTAGATGCAAAGCATTGATAAGGAAGCCTGAGACAGAATTTAAATAGAAGCTTGCTGAAGAAGTAGAAACATAATAAAACCTTTTTCGGGTACATTTGAAGTAAAAAGCCTGTGAGGGAGTTGGACAATTAGATGATCAAGGGGTAAAAGGGCATTTAGGGATGGCAAGGCCATAGCAGAGAGACTAAATGAATTCTTTGCTTCAGTCTTCACTGAGGAAGATGTAAGGCAGATACTCATGCCAGAAGTGATATTTAAAGGTGATTATTCAGAAGAACTGAAACAAATCTCAGTGAACCTGGTAGATGTACTAGGGCAAATTGACAGACTAAAGAGTAGCAAATCACCTGGACCAGAGGTTATACATCCCAGAGTGCTAAAAGAACTGAGAAATGAAATTGCAGAATTGTTTTGGTTAATTTGTAAACTATGATTTAAATCATCTATGGTATCTGAAGGATTGAAATGTAATACCAATTTTTAAAAAGGGATCCAGGGGTGGTCCAGAAAACTACAGACCATTGTGTCTGGCATCTGTATCAGGCAAAATCATAGAGATTATCATAAAGAATAGAACACATGAACATATAAACAGGCATTGGTTAATGGGAGCAAGCCAACATGAATTTAGCCAAGGCAAGTCTTGCCTCATCAATCTGCTATATTTTTTTGAGGGTGTAAATAAACATGTGGATAAAGGAGAGCCAGTTGATATAGTGTATTTGAATTTCCAGAAAACATTTAACATAGTCCCTTATAAGAGACTTCAGTGTCTGCTTCATTGTGGTTTGAATTGCTTGTACCAACAGGGTCAGTATCATTTGCTAGTTTCTCACCAAAACCAGCTGCTGGGCTACTTGTTCAGTCAGGGTGTGGACTGACTCCCAGCTTTTTTGCTGCCCCTAGCAAGGGCCTGCATTTCTTGCTCCATGCTAGCCCATTGGCTCTGGTACCACAAACGTTTTCAGAAGAGTTCTGCCCTGTTCTGGAACACACAAACTCAACTTTCAGGAAAAATAAAACAAACCTGCTTGTTCAGCACTAACTCATTATAGCTATAAGTACCTCATTCCAGGCAAATCTATCCTTCTTAATCTATTTGTAAATTAAACTTTTGGCTGCCACTGCAGCAATGCCAAGTAAAGGAGAAAGTAACAGAAGGATAAAAAAATTCTCTCTTTTGGAATGGTTTCTTTATGTTTATCAGGCTTTAGCACAGAAATCCCCAAACTGACACCATATGTGGCACTGTGAGTGGTCTTAGGTAGCCAGAGGACAGATTCAGGCTGAATTCTGGCAGAAATCTTTCATAAACTTCTTTATTAGTGACAAGAAAACAAAAGCAGCTCTGCTATTCTTCTCAGTTCAACAACACAAATGTTTCACTAGGCTTCCTTTTCTCCTCTGGGCCAGGCTAGTTATACACCTACCCAGGAACTTCCACCCGGACTAGGATTCCCTGCTGTTTTAGGCTTAAGATAGACTGAGCTAGATCTCTAGATCCAGTACTTTAAGGTGTTTGGGGATTTTCTCCTGTATACTCCTTCACACAGGAGTACTTGTAACAGGTATTTGGATAGTCACACATGCAAGGCACTACAATAATCTAGCCTTGACAACAACATTTTGGCCTCTAATCTGAAATCCTGATAGGAAACATTTGTTCTTAAAGGTTTAATCATTTTAAGCTTATAAAAAGCAGATCTGGCCACTATATGAGACTTCAGGGTTACGCCTGAATCCATCCTAACACCCAAATTTTGAGCCTCTGTTGATAGTGTACCCCTGACACCTGGAGGGGGTTGATCATGATACCCAAAGCATCACAGCCTTGTTTAAATTCAATACCAGTTTGTTCTTAGCTATTTAAGAATTAATTCTCTTCAAACAGCTTGATAAAATGTATGTCAACTGCGTAAATACAATAAGACAAACCTAACATAATCAGCACTTATCCTAAAGGTTGTAGATACATACCAAACAAAACTGATGACAATGCTGGCCCTGAGGAACACCTGAATCAGTCCTAGATTTAGGCATAGGCAATCGCCTAGGTTGCCAGTTTTGAAGGCACCAAATATCCAAACCAAAGAGAAGCCAGCTTCTGCTCGCTATAGTGCCAAGTGCCAGCACAGCCTCAAAGAGGCACCACCACCATGGCCCTGCCTATGGGCACCATAATCTTAAATATGGCCCTGATATGAATTGTGCACCTCCCAAAAAAAAAAAAAAAAAGTATCACCTATAAAACCTATTTGTACTGGCAGCTCTTTTGCCTCTTCTCCTCTGAAAGTTGTTTGCCTCCCTTTCAGGTTTTGACATCTTAAACTAATTTGATAATCTCTATGTACTCTAAAAAAGTAGTCTGTATCAGGTCAGTCCACCACATGTAACCTAACGGTTTGCTTACTGTTGTGCAGTATATGTATTTTAATCACTGTGACTAAATCTCTTAATTTCACAGAATATTCTGCTTTCAAAGTTTCTTCATAAGCTTGAGATATTGGTATGTACATGGTTTCTCTGTAGTAAGTGGTTGCCTCTGTTCCTACAATGAATTTGTTGGTTTTTATTCAGATCATATCGTCTGTCCCCGCCGACGCAGCCCCATCGGTGAAACATGGCCGTATTGGAGGACTCTACTACCATTGAAAAGTGTTTGAATAAAGGTACTTTTTATAAGTATTTAGAAATGTCATCCCTCAAAGCTGGGTTATGTCTCCATGAATCTAAGAACAGATTTATTCAGTGTCGCACATTTTTTATTTTAGAAAAGAGGAGGACCATTTTAAAACTATACCCTCAGTACCAATACTATGCAATCTTTTAATAAGTTCATGATCTGCTATACTATCAGATGCAACAGTAATATCCAGCTGAGCAAGTATCACACAGGTTTGTTTTTTTGTCCAGATGACAATGCAATGCATCAAATAGAAACATTAAAAGGGACTCGGTACATATCCTTCAGTATTTTGGAAGTCAAAGTTAACATTTTTGCTCTCTTGATGTACATTTGCATGAATGTTTTGGTTTTTGATTCTTGCTGTTTTATGTACCCGAGATCGCTATATTGTTATACCTTCTGTTACCTATATGTAATCTAAGGGAATGGGGTAAGGGGGAATTTGGGGGTTCTTTACTGTTGATATCCTTTCAATAGGTTGCATACTTTTTTTTGTACTGCAACAACTGATAAACTTAATAGAATTTCAAATACAAAAAAAAATAAAAATTGGGCCCTATATTTTACTATGAGTCATTGTAGCTTTTAGTTTTATCAAGTGTTGGCATGAGATGGTCCCATTTTTTTTCCCACCCAATATGACAGGGGCATATTTTATTTTGAACATACATGCAACAATCTCCATCAACTCTGGTTAAGAAGCACACCCAAACATTTGATACAGTCACCAGCCAGTTTCAAAGAGGAAGATTCCTCCCAGCCAACCAGAAATGATTCATGACTGGTGAGACTTCAGACAGTGACCCTAGGCAAGTCACTTTACCTTCCATTACTTCAGCTAGAAAACTTAGGCCTAGATTTACTAAGCAGCAATAAGGCAATTTTGTGTGTTAAACAGCATGTAACATATGTTACATGATGTTTATCGCACGACATCACCATATTATGCAATATACATGAAGCTGTCTACCTCTATGGAAATAAGCTGCTTTGAATGCATTTTCATGCATAAAGTTGCAGTCCTAAGTTAATAGAATGACAGAGCTGATTTAAGAAAAAAGTCAGCTGTTATTTCAGGATGTCTTAGGGAGGTATAGATATTATCCCAAGGGAGCATTGGGATACTAACAAGGGTCCCCAATGGACCTGCGAGAAAATTAAAGAGTCAAGATGCCCAAAATATCACCCACCAATTAGTCTAAAATTATCCTGTAGGTCTTCAGAAACCCCCAGCCACCTTCCGAGGCCTCTCTGGCCCCCCAAAAGAGAAAATAAAATGAAGGGAAACAGCAATATGACCTTAAAGGTGTATAGAGAACTATGGGATACTACTGTGTAGTGCTTCTCTGTGGTTCCAAATGCTCTCAAGTTGATTTTATTTGAAATTATAGGGGCCCTAGAGGGCTATACATAAAATATATTCATCCAATTTAGATTGTCTCTTAAGACAAACATTTCCAAGACCTTGGGCACATATTTGCATTCTGCTTCCAAAATCATGATCATTGCCTTTTCTGCTTTAATTTTTTGTCACTCTCACTGATGCTACCACCTTTTGGAACATTCAGTACAGAATTCCTCCCTTGAACAAAACCTGCTGTTCTTCATGTATCAAAGAAGATGGAAATTGTTTTCAACAATAGTTGTTCTGCCCTTTAATCTTCATTTTCCACTCACAGCTGAACATTCACATACCATGCCCTCTCCCGTCTACCAGCTCTGCCAACGCATTCCTGGTTTATTTCTCGACAGAGATGGGCACTTGAAACAGAGTCACACAGCCTGCTTTGCTTTGTGTAACTTATGAAACAGTGTCAGGGAGGACATAAAGCAAAATCAGCCATGCAAAGTAATACAATTTTGACATATAATGAAACAGAAAAAAAACAAAATAAAACAGGAAGGGCTAGGAAACAAAAAATAGTTTGAATAATTATAATTAGTCATTCTTGGTAGAAGCATTAGGTTGAATTTGAGCATTGTTTAATGTTGTTATACATGGGTTTTTATTGTGAACCGCCTGGATGTGTTTCGACAAGTGCTAGATCAAGATTAATAAACAATACCATTTTTATTATTATTTGTCTAGAAAAGCAGAGTTGTAGTGTTGCACTGCATTTATCAATCTAACTTCTGTTGGACATGGAGCCAAAAACGCTTCGTGTAATCTAAGAAATGATGGAGTCCTCTCTCTTATAAATCGTGGGTGATGCATCAGGGCTTGGTCCTTCAGCAGTGACGGCACTTTCGAATGCCACACAACAGGAAGAGGAAAGCATTATGCATGCTAGGTGGGGAGGAGGGCCACACAAATTGCCACAGGAGAAGAAGAATTATGTGTGAACCTGAAGGCGGTCAATGACAAATATTTAGAGGGGAAAAAAAGTCCTTACCGGGTATAATGAAAAGAAAGATATTCCAGCTTTTCTTAGGCTGGGTAAAGTCAGTGCAATACATATCTCCCCCATCGGTACCCATGCTTTTACACATTTGTTCTAGGCCTTCTATGAACTACAGTTTCTGACCCAAAAACCATGCTGTCAAGAGTGAAATAAGAACTTGGGATATGCCATGTTTGGGTCAAACCAAAGGTGCACTGAGCCCAGCATTTAGTGGCCTTAATGCTCCTCGTCTCCAGTTATCCCCTGCACATGCAACTTGTGAACAGATCTGCTACACAATATTTTTTCTAGATATTTTAAAATTGTTACCGTGTATAAAACTGTTATGTCACAACACACCAGAAAGACATTCAAGCAACCAGCACTTAGGCAGAAAACCACTATTAGATCCCTAAGCTAGAACAGAGAAAACAGAAAGTTAAGGGCGGAGAAAACTGAGCAAGTTTAGAGGATTAGAAAATGGTAAAAATAAAAAACAAAAAAAAAAACATTGTTTCTCCAATCAACTACTCACCTTGGGATGCCGAGGTATGGACAAGAAGATTGCATGGCTGAGAAAGCAGAGCGAACATTAAAGGCAGGAGCCGACTGAATCCCCAAGAAGGGACTTAAAGTAAGCAACCTAAACTCACCATCATTCTTCTCAGCAGCCTTTACTCTGCTGATAATATAACTGCTGGATCGTTCAGCCTTCCAGACAATTGTGTCATTTTTGCCATCAGCACTGCTTAAAATAATAGCTTCCCAAAATGAAATGATAAAAAAAGAAACATAAAAGAATGAAATTAATGTCAGATTAATAAATATCCTGAGAAGCAAATGTATTTATCCCAGATCAAATGCTTTTTTTTTTTTTTTCCCAGCTCAGATGTAATGCAATATTTGGGTCAATTTCCTATCAGATATAGGACCAGAAACAGGAGAAAAGAATCTCAAACAGATGCTGTTGCTTTTGAGAATGTTTGTTTCCCTGCAACTCTGACTTCTGGCTTCCAACTTCACATTCTGCTGTGCCACAGGAAAAAAACAAAACAAACAAACAAAATAATAACCAGGAAATGTACTGCAAGCAGCAGCTAGGGAAGTCCCAGCTAGATCCACTCTGTGCCATCCTCGGTTCTGCTCGTGGCCGAGCCGGACTTTCCTAATCACCCTCCCAGGTATGCAGGAAACTTTTAAAGGCAGATGTAGCAAAGCTATATTCCAGTGCAACGCTGCTCCGGGGGCATTCTGTCCAGGGGAAAATACTGCGGCATCTGCACTGTTAGATCTAGAGAAATTTAGGAAACTCAAGTACTTGCAAAATAACATTTTTAAAATAGCAAGATTACTGTGTTTTTCATACTGCCAGTCCCTTATGTCCTCGCTTCACTTTGCTAACTTTTCAGTTTCAGAAGAGTCTAATATAGTTGTCATATGAATACAACAACGGGAACTCTCTGAGGATAAAAGTTCTTACCACATCATAAAGGGCGCAATAAAATCTTTTTCTCTAGTCACATAACTGGATTTTATTTGTTAGGAAAACCGTACAACAGTTTAAACTGAAGGGGGGAGGGGTTAGGTACAAAAAGAACCTTATGATAAGGTTACATATCACATTCAAGGAATAAGCATGCCATCGACTTATGGTTGGCATTGGATGTGAATAATGTGACAGAACAGAGATACAACTCAGGAGAGTGTCTTCTTAAATGGAATAACAGCTGAAGGGAATAGAAACATATCAGTTAAGCTGCTCTGGGTTCCAGAGTCTAATAGCCATTGTTTGGAGCTTGGGCAGGTAGATGTCAAGGGTGGATCTCAAAATATTTTTTTTGACAAAAGGATGTAGCTGAAAGGGATGTAATGCATTTATATGAGGTTAAGCTGGACTAACAGTTATACATGGGTTCATGGACTTTTCAATTGGTAATGAAATCTGCACATTCATAATTCACTAATTTAAGAAGCTTGGAGGAAAGGAATCATAACAATGTCACTCAATACCCCCAAATCATCAGAAAATAAAATCCTATGCTCCATAGTTTTATATTTTTTGCTTTTTATGTTATGCTATCATATACAAGTGCTTGAATGCCAATGAAAAACAGTCAAACATAATAGGCCTGGCATCAGTAACTGGCAACATACACACTATTGTAATCATTTACCACTATTTTTTCTGCAAAAAAAAAAAAAAAAAAAAGATTTAGAATATTAATGCTCTTAAAAATTGGTCATGAAAATTGTGTGTGTTGTGCCTTTGTTTTTACTGAGGCTTAGCAGAAGACCAGATATCTTAAGGGCCCTGAATGACTTTACCTTTCCTTCCCTATTGGGAGAACAACTCAGGAGCATGGGTCAGAATGTGGCTCCAGCACTCCCAAGTGGTCCCCTAAGTCCTACTAGCTACATAACACTTCCTCATAATGGGGTAGATTTTAAAACCCCTGCGCGCGTAAATCCTCCCGGATTTACGCGCACAGAGCACTCGCGTGCCGGCGCGCCTATTTTGCATAGACCGCCGGCGCGCACAAAGCCCCGGGACGCACATAAGTCCCGGGGCTTTGTAAAAGGGGTGGGTGGGGGCATGTTCGGGGGCGTGTCGACAGTTCGGGGGCGGGCCACAGTCCCGAGTCCCCGGCACTGTGGCCTGTGCAGGGGAATGCCAGGGTGGTGCGCGCAAATTATGCCTGCTTCAAGCAGGCGTAACTTGCCCAACAAAGGTAGGGGGGGGATTTAGGTAGGGCTGGGGGGTGGGGTAGATAGGGGAAGGGAGGGGAAGGTGGGGGGACGCGGAAGGAAAGTTCCCTCCGAGGCCGCTCCAATTTTGGAGCGGCCTCGGAGGGAATGGAGGCAGGCTGCGCGGGTCGGCATGCGCAGGCTGCCAATTTTGTGCAGCCTTGCGCGCACCGACCCTGGATTTTATAAGATACGCGCGGCTACGCGCGTATCTTATAAAATCTGGTGTACTTTTGTTTGCGCCGGTAGCGCAAACAAAAGTACGCGCGCGTATGTTTTGAAGATCTACCTCAGAGTCCCAACTCATGAGCTATTAATACTGATAAGACTGTCTATGGCCAAAGCCTCAATGAGATGGTAATGGATTTAGCTCATTGCTAAGGTGAAATACAAGACAATTGTATTTATATCCATGAAATAACTGGCAGCAGAATTCTAATGACAAAATTGTGTGAAAACTTCCAAAACCAGAGGGAAGCAGAAATGTAGGTAAATCGCGATATATGGAGATAAAGTGATGTGAGCCCAGTCACTCAGGAAAACAGTGATACAGAGGAGGCTTGCATTCTTGACCCAGGTTTCCTCATAACTCATAGCTGAAAGTCTTCACTACCTAGTTGAGTTTTCAGGATATCTACAATGAATATAAATGAGATAAATTTGCATATATTTGGTTTCCGATGTATGCAAATTCATATCATGCATATTCATTGTAGGTATTCTGAAAACCAGATGGGCTGTGGGGTCCCCAGGTCAGGTTAGGGATGGAAAATGGACAAGAGAACCTGAAAATGAGGTTAGGAGATCAAAATGAGGAAAGCAGAAAAAAAGAAATGAGGTCCAATGCAATTAGAAAAATGCACAAACAACAAAGGGAGAAAAAAAAACATTTTATTTTAAGTTTAGTGAATGGAATATATCAGCTCTGGTGAAAGTGCATCTCTCGGATATCTTTGGATTTTGTGTAGTGCAGGATGAAATGCATTTCTGTTTCTATTTCTCTGTTGTTGCACACGAAGTCTGACCTCTTAGGATTGCATACAAAGTCTGACCTCTTAGGATTTCCATTTCAGTTTTTATTTGCAGGATTCTACTTCTAATTTGTGGTCATTTGTGGAGGGTTAGTTTGGAGAGAGAGAGAGAGAGTTCGTATGTGATGTTTTGCTAATGTAAGGTTTCTGTATAGGGCTCTGCAACAATCCTGCTTGCTCTGTTTTCCCAATAAAAGTATTGGTGTTCTAGAGCCTGGTGTAATATTTGCATTGCTTCCTTTCCATAGGTTGGGCTGGTGCTGTTTAAGTCCTGAGAATTAATGCTATTTTGGGACAGCAAATTTGTTACATATGTTCTGAGTTACTTTTTTGCAGGATTTTATGCTGGTTCACAGAATTCCACATGTTGGAGAGTTTGTGTTGCCATTACTGGTCTTGGCACCAAAATTAGTTTTGCTCTTTACCCATGTTTGAGGAAGTTTATGTGAAAGCAGGGGATTTACTGAATTTGAGGGGCACTGTTTATCGTGTATATACCCAAGACTTTATTACTGTTATTCAGTCTATCAGCGGAGGGGTTCCCTACACCAGCAGTGCCAAAAAACATAAATTTATCACCGGGAGGGAAGAAGAATTAGAGGAAGGATCAGGTAGGGATCAGGTGGATGACGATAAGACAGTGTCGAAAGTGGCATGAGTAAAGCTGCCATCTTCCATGCGAGGGTTGTGCCAAATTTAGTTTTTGCACAGGGGGCTGGTATCAGAAACCCTTTGAAATGAGAATTAGAAATCTAGACAGGTATACCTAAAGGAGAGGCTAGGAAAAGAGAGACCAGGGAGCTGTAAGACATTCAAATACCTGGACAGTATTAATAATGCAAAAAAAGCAAACCTGTTTCAATGGGGAAAGGTTCTAGAACAAGGAGACACGAGGTGGAAGACTGAGGAGCAACAACAGGAAATGCTTTTTCATAGAAAGGATGATGGATGCTTGGAACACCCTCCTATTACAGGTAGTGGAAGATAAAACAATAACAGTGTATAAGAGCGCATGAGATAAACACTTAGGGCCTGATTTTAAAAAGCATTTACTCGAGTAAAAACCAGGTTTACTGGAGTAAATTCACTTTACTTGAGTAAATGGCTTTTGAAAATTGCTACAATAGTAGCTACATTTACGCATGTAACTCCTTTTGAAAATTACCCCCAGAGGATCTTTGGTTGCTAAAAGTGAAGAGATAGGAGAAAACATGATCTAGTGGCACATTTTAAGTGTTTGTAGTACCATAATATACTGACTCAACAATGAGTCTTGGGGCTGACAGAAGTAGTTAATAATATGATAGATTAGAAGTCCTAGTGTAAACACAGGCAACCCCATGGCTAAGTTTGTCTGGTAGGCTATAGTGGCAGAACTGACTAGCAGCTGGGTCTAGTAGACTACAAGCACTATAATATCTAGGAATCCTACTATTAGTGATGGGGCAAAGTCCGTCCGGCCCCATTTTTTAAATTGACGTCAACCGGCCTGGAGCCTAGGGGGCACTCCAGACCACCACTGGACCACTAGGGTGTCATCTTCTAGGTAGAGGAGTCCGGGGTTGGGAAGAGGGTCCCTAGACCATGAGGGTGTCACTTCTATCTAAGGGAGGCATGGGGTGGGGCCACTAGACTACCAAGGGTTATGTTGTATAGTGTAGGAGGCTGGAGAGGGTGGGGATTGTTTGAATAGGGAGGTATTAGGGTTGGGGGGTATTTTATGTAACAAAAGGGAGGATTTTGAAAAGGGAGCCAGATGTCACCATGTGACTTTTAAATCTATTTTTAAACTTTTTAAAGGCTGCACCACCTCTACAGCCAAGACCCCTATGGTGGGGGGATTTACACATTGGGAAGGGAAGTTTCAGGCCACATGGCCCTTTAAGAAGCATCCCAGTGACATTGAAATGCACATTAGCATCCCAGTGTCCCCAGGATCAGCTAAATACAATTCTTAAAAATTCATTAAAATAATGCAGCTTGCTTTTTTTGAGGCAATCTGTGTTAATTTATTTGAATGGGATTACTATGCATTAGCTGCTTTGCATGTATTTCTAAATGTTATGTCTGCAAATGCAGGTAAAGCAGTTCATTTCAATGGGAGAGTACTTTTTATTTAGGGAAACACACACAATGTTGGGTATATGATATGATAAACACTGTTTTTCATGCATTATATCCTTAACGCATCTTAGTAAATAAACCTTCACATTTGATATGTTATTTTATTGTATTTTAAATTTTGTTTATGTATGGCAGATCCGCTATAATAAATGCTGAAATAAAATAAAATAAATTTACATTGCAAGTTAAAACAGGACTTAACAAGCTACAAAATGGTTTACTGAGGGCATGGGAAAACTTGCCCTCAATAGCATCGCTGCAGTACTAATGTGTATGTTACAAATGTTTAACTGCCTAAATTTACTGCTCATATTACAGCTTATTCAAAATGCAACGGTTAGGATAATTTTTTGGATTAAAATATGGTGAAAGCATTTCCCCATATTTGAAAGAATTGCAGTGGCTTCCTGTTGCACAGAGGATGAGGTTTAAGTTGTTTAACTATGATCTATAAGTCATTGTATTTTGAGTCTGTTGGAAGAACAAGTTAATTCTCTACGTGTCACCTTGCTCATTACACTCTGACAATGGACAGGCTGGGTCCCAGCATTTGTTAGTAGTTCCTTCCATTTTGTTAGTAAAGCTAATTGGAAGCAGATCTAAGGCTTTTTCTGTATTGGGCCCTGAACTTTGGGATTCTATTCCCATTGAAATAAGTAGGATATCTGATTACATGAAATTTCCAAAGGTGTTGAAAACTATTTTGTTCTTAGATGCTTTTAATTACTAATTTTTATTGTGTTATTTTACTGTTTTGTTTCTGTCTATTTTATGTATATTTGCTGTGATTCGCAATGGTGCTCTGTGAATTGTGGAATACAAGTTTCTAAAATAAATAAATAAAATCCTTCTCTGCCGAGGCATTAAATCCCCCATGCACACCAGCCTAAAGTGAAAGGGCCGGTTTGCAAGGGGGATTTCATTCCCCTCCCCCCCCCTCCCCAATCTCACCTCTCCTGCTCCCTACCAGAGAAAAAGGGCCAGATGGCTTGCCAGACCCCTTGCCTTCTCCCAGGATGCCCCTTCTGATAGGCCCAAATTTCAGTGGGGACAAATAAGAGCAAACTTCCTTGCCACCCTACTCCCAGCATCTTCAAGAATGGTAGCAGCTACGTTCTCTTGCCACGCTGCCCCACGCTAATTCCCATGGGACCAGTAAAGCGGTATTTATATATGACACTCCTTCGTTTGCCTATGGGAAAGAGTTAATTTTAGTATGCCAAAGGATGGTCTTAATATGACTGTCAAGGCCTTACTGCAAAGCTCACAATTTTTAGTGTGATTCAAAGATCCTTAAAGTAGATATTAACACGTACTGGATAGACCCCCATAATGTTGTTGGTTTTGTTCCTGATAAGGGCAAATTGGAGGAATGGAGCAAGGAAAATGAGAGAAGAATACAGAGGTGCCCATGTTAAAAGCAGTAGGACAAACCAGCTCAAGGGTAACAAAAGTAACTGGAGAAAACCAAAAAGGATGATGGGAGAACCACAGTGGAACACACGATCCTAGCTTAAGGGAGTCTATGAATATATCCTTTTAGTGTAATTCTTTTCAGTACCAATGTGCTCTTCTTGTAAAATGAAATTGAATTTAACAAAGCAGGGCTCAAGCTTCAGTATATACACTCCTCCTCTGCCTGAGCCTGCTTGACTACACTTGCACATATGGAGCCGCTCTGTCATAGTACTCCTTTCACAATAATGAAGGATTAAACATAGACACAATGGGGAAAACCCCTAGTAAGTACATGGACCTGAACGCTGTCCAGTATGCGTTGTGTTTTAAGCACATACTGTCTATCACCAGCAGACAGGACCTCAGGGAGACTCAGAATAAATTTCTGATGTAGTATTATTACTCGCATGAAACTGGCTACCTCTCCAATCTGTGAAATGTGTGCTCAGTTGCCTGGCACGTTGGGCCATAAGTTTTGGGGTTGTCTGAAGATTGTACCCTTTTAGAAGGCAATAGTCATTATATTTCCCAGGTTGTGGGGATCCAAGTACTCACGTGCTTCTTTTTGATCAGTTGCGAGGTATAGCCCTGGGGCAAATGTATAAACGGCTTTGGATTCGGAAGGTTTTACTGCTGGCAAAGAAATCTATTCTCTACTATTGGGTGGGTCGCATCCTCCAAACAACATACTGACGTAATCAAATACATCTCCTGTGTATTAACGAAAAGTTTGCTGAACGGCTTGATGTATCCCATAAGTCTAAGCCCTTTCTACCTGTTTGGGAGGCCTATATTCAGTCATTGTGGCACGGTGCACGTAGTCTCATCTTAAATGATCAGCAGACTGGTTCAGTTCATTAGACAGTTTGGGATCTGCTGGGACACGTTAACCAGTAGAATGGGGAAGAGGGGGATATACTGGGGGGGGGGGGGGATTTGGGGCTTTTTGTATCATTGTAGGGAAGCTGGGAGGAATCCACCAGTGTATGCCAAGATTTCTGTGATTATTTTTGTTTCACTGCAAGCTATTTGTATTTGTTGAATGAAACTCAATAAAAACACTTAAACATAAAATAAAGCCTCCTATCCTGATTACAGTGTTTCTTTACAGTAATACTACAAAAACAATATAGAATAACTCTACTGTTGTCTTCCTATAAAGCAGGGAAATAGAGCAAAAAGTAATATAATATAATATAACATAATATATATAAAGTAATATAATGTAATATAGAAAGGGAAAATGTCATATTTTTCCCCTGAGTCTTGTATTCTGAATCAAAGCACCTTTTAAAAATGAGAAAAAAAAACAAACCCCATGAACTTTTTTTTTTTACATATTGATATAAAAATCTCTCCTCTCAAGGGCATCACCTTCCCTCCTTCTTTTTAAGACAACCCACAATTCATTATATTATTTGATTAAGATGTTTGAATCTAGGACTTCCCATCAGTCTCGCTCATATAAATATAATAATAATAATAATAATCTTGCAATAATATATCAAAAATGGCCACGAACCCCCCCCCCCCCTTGGAAAAATAAAATTCATGTTTTTCATTTTCAGAAATTAGTATGCGCTCCCTGCAAACAGCGTGCGCTACCTGCACTGCCCCAGTCAATTAGAAAAAGAAAAGGGAAACCGCATGATTTCCAAGGGGCTAGATGAAAAGGATTGGGCAAAAAAAAGTACAAGGGATCTCAAAAAGGACAGAAAAGAATATGTGGGGAAAGCGGTGGGAGAAAAGACGGGAAGGATGCAAGCAGGAGAAAAGACAGCAAGGGGGAGAAGGCTTCTGCAGGTTTGTTCAAGAAAAGAGGACGGGCAGAGGTAGAAATTGTAAATCTGAGAAGAGAAAAGGAATAATGAATGGATGACAACAAGGAAAAGCAGAAACACTAAACAAATACTTTTGCTCTCTGCTAACCGAAGAAGGGATTGGAAAATGACCAAGAGAGCTAGAAGGAAATCTCGTGGTAGAAGTGTAGAGGCCACACCGTTTACAGGACAGTGTAAGCAGGGAAGGAGCAGATCTAAATAAGGACAAAGTTTTGGTGCCAGATGGGATATATCCTAGGAAATTAAGGGAGCTCAGAGAAGTTGTGGTGGATTCACTGATGGATCTGCTCAACCGCTCCTTGAAGATGGGAGTAATTCCACAAACTGGAAAAGAACATAAGCAACAGCGCACTGGGGCAGACCAAAGGTCATAAGAACATAAGAAACGGCATCTGGGTCAGAACAAGGTCCAGGAAGCCCAGCATCCTGTCTCTGACAATGGCCAGGCTGGGTCACAAGCATTTATTTTATTTTAAATTACTTATTAATGAAATTCCCAAGGCAATACACCAGGCAAATGTCAAGAGGTAGTTACTTGCTCCCAGGCATAGCAATAGGCAAACCTGGCAGCTTTTGATTTCCAGTCACCCCAAAACTGAGGTGGATTAGTGGGGGGGCAACCAGCAGCTGCACATGAACAAACTCTCTCACACACATGTTCACTCACATTCTCTCACACACATGTTCACTCACATCCTCTCACACACATGCTCACTCTCACTCCTCATTCACCTATGTACTCTCATTCACACACATGCACACTCATTCTCTCTCTTCACCTTCATCCCCATTAGCCACAGCAGCCTCCTCTTTCCCCTGGCCCACAGAACCAATGCTCCTCTTCTTCCTCCTTCTGCGATGCCCCATTTCATTTTCCCTGGGCAGGCCTAACACTGCCGTTCTTCCTCCTTCTGCTCAGAGGGGGGTTGATGCTGCCTGTTTCCTGTTCACCGAGAGGGAAGCCGACACTCCTACTCTTCTTCCTCCTGCCACATGGGGGCTGATTCTCCTGCTCGTCCTTCTTCACTGAGTGGCCCCGATGCTCCTCATCCTTCGGGCCTGCACTGCTCAAGTCACTTTTTATTCTGGGCCTTCTGCAACAAGGCACCTGGTGTTTTCGGGTATTGGCCCACAAACCTGGCAATTTTTTTCAAAATTCTAGAGTCTCCTGGCCAAATCTGGAGAGTTCCCAGGGATGGCAATAGGTTCAGGAAGCCCAGCATCTTGTCTCCAACAATGGCCATCCCAGGTAGAAGAGCAGATGTTGTCTCTCTTCATAGGAGAAGAAACAGGGAGGAGGTGCCAAATTACAGATCAGTTAGCCTCACCTGAATGTCAAATAAAACTCTTTTAAAGGAAAGGATACTACATTATCTTGAATCCAGCAGCATGCAGGATCTGAAGGAGCATGGTTTTACTAAAGGGAGATTATGTTAGACAAATGTGATTAATTTCTTTGCTTGGATGACCAGAGAATTAGACCAGGGGCATGAGCTAGATGTGGTGTACTTGGATTTCAGTAAAACTTATGATAAAATAAACTGAGCGGTCTGGGGAGAGCACAAAAATGATGTACTGAATTAGAAACTGGTTGAGTGATAGCCAGGAATGAGTAATGGTAAATGCAATTCACGCTGAAGATTAATGAAGAATCTCAGGAATTAGTGGAGAACCTCAGGGATCTGTTCTGGGGCCAGTTAAGCTCAATGTGTTTGGGAGCTATTTTGCAGATTGGTTAGAAGGAAAAATGTACCACTTTTTTTTGCAGATGTTAACAAGATCTGCAGCACAGTAGACACAGTAACAAGTGATCTAAGAAAGTTCAAGAGGTGGTAGCATGCTTGGCAGTTGATTCAATACAAAAAAGTGAGGAATCATTCAACTGGATTGTAGAAATCTGAGGGAGCAGTATACAGAATCTCTCGTTGAGATTCTGATGTGCAACAAGAGAGCATCTTAGTGTCAAGGTAGCAGAACAGTGTGACAGAGGTGGCCAGAGCCAGAGGGATGGTAAAGTGCATAACAGGAGGCATAACAAGTAGAAAAAAGGAAATAATGAATCTATAGAGGTCATTGGCAAGACCCCCACCTGGAATATTGTGTCCTGTTCTGGAGGCCGTACATCCAAATGAATACAGAAAAGGTGCAAGAAGTCAGGAAAAGACTACCAAAATGGTGCAAGATCTCACCAAAAGCCCTGTGACATAACACTTAAGGAACTAAAGGTGTGCACCCTAGAGATGAGGAGAGGCAAGAGGGATGTAATAGGGACTTTGAAATATCTCAAAGGTATGAATCATGCACAAGAAGCAAACCTTTTTTTTTTTTTTTGCAGAGGAATATCTGTTCAAGCAAGATGTCACAATGTAAAGCTCCAAAAGGGTAGGCTCAGAAGCAACATCAGAAAACATTTCTTCACTGAAAGGGATAGAAAAGAATGGCCTCCCATGGGAGGTGGTGGAGAGAAAAAAAAGTAACAGGGGGCCCAGTGGCATGCAGCATCGAGAAGGTCCCTGAATCAGGTTTTGGACATTGAGCAGCATTCACAACCACAGGGGAGGGAGTCATTATCATAATAAAGGTGACGCCGGGTGGCAAGATTTAGAACCTGTGATAAGGGTTCCGGTCCGGAAGGAGCACTGGTGCATGGCTCTTGGTCTCTGAACTGTTGCTGCAGTGACCAGACCATGAACAGTGGGAGGGAGAGCCTATTAAAATAAGGGGAAAATCTGAGTAGTTATAAATGAAGGCTCATCAAGGTGCCAGAATCCCTGCCCTGGATCCAACTGAGCTGGAACAAAAAGGGAGAAAGAAAGAGCTAGTGGGCCAAACAAAAAAAAAACCAGTAACAGAATTCAAGAAAGCCTGGGATAAGCACAGAAGAAGATCTGAGGAGAAAGCCAGATATCAACTGGATGGACAGCAATGCATGAGGAATGAAACTGGACAGACGAGCAGGCCCTTATGGTACTTATCGTCTATCATGTTCTCTGTTTCTATGACAACATGACTCCTTGCCCATCCTCTCACTTCTGCTATGTGAACCAGGTGAGTAGCTGTGCACATTTATCTATTTCTAGATGTAATGCTCCCTTGGTTGTTCCAAATAGGGTGGAGATAGCCTGCACACACACATCTAGATTAAAATTGCCAGAGCTAGACCAGCAAGCAGCAAAATAACACTAACAGAAGGTTATTGTATGCCTGGCAGATGAGCGTAGGAAGCGGTCTTGGAAGAGGGCTTCTCAGGGCTCCCTGTCTGCACGCATCCTCACAGTCCTGCAAGCTTCTCAGGGCTCCCTGACTCCTGTCTGCACGCATCACAGTCCTGCAAGCTTCTCAGGACTCCCTGACTCCTGTCTGCACGCATCACAGTCCTGCAAGCTTCTCAGGGCTCTCTGACTCCTGTCTGCACGCATCACAGTCCTGCAAGCTTCTCAGGGCTCCCTGACTCCTGTCTGCACGCATCACAGTCCTGCAAGCTTCTCAGGGCTCCCTGACTCCTGTCTGCATGCATCACAGTCCTGCAAGCTTCTCAGGGCTCTCTGACTCCTGTCTGCACGCATCCTCACAGTCCTGCAAGCGATGGGTCATTTCAGCCAAACCCCCGACACAGCGCCGTCCCACTGCGACCCACCAGAGACCTGGGCAGTCTTGGAGCACCAGCCAACCTCCCCTTCCCTCCCACAGCTCCAGTGCAAGCGCTGCTGCTGCTGCCGCCGCCAACCCACACACACACACACACAACACGGAGCGGGAGCCGGCGCCCCATTTCCCCAGCTCCGCATCGCCAGATCCTTTGCGGGAAGTGGATGCTTCGGCTCTGCCCTTATCCCCGGCGAGAAGGTGGGGGAGGTTATACAGAGCGAGGGCACATACGGAAGGGGGTAGATCGGGGGGGGGGGAGGTGTCCGGGGAGGCTCTCGTGGATCCCCCTTACCCGCGCGGGTGTATGCGATCGGGGGGGGTGCACGAACCTGTTAGGAAGAGGGAGCCAAGAGCCGCCGGCCCGATCATTCTGGTCCGTCGGGGACGGGTGGGAGACTGTTCCCGGGAGGAGGGGGGAGGGAAGGGCCTCTGCTGCTGCTGCTCCAGCTGTGCTAGAAAGCGGCTGCGCGCGAGTGAACCACTGTCCCTCAGCCCGGGCGCGCTCTCTCCCTCCCTCCTCCGGCCGCCCCGCGCTGCCTGCTGGGATCCGCCGCCCAGATGTGCCCCGGAGTTTTCTTTCAGCAACACCCGAGGATTCAGCTATAAAAGAGAACCAAAATAAAGACAGGGTCAATACGGGTGGATCTAACCTGCCGAAGGGGGGGTTGGCCTGCCTGGATCTTCGGCGGCGTTCTTTCCCCCCCTCCAGATTGTTTGAAGTTGGGGGGCTTCCAAACATGGGTTTGTTAAGGTTATTGCTGGAAATAAACACCGTAAGTGCTTAAAGTAGAAGATTCTGTCTTTGTGCACAAATCAAGTTTTTTGTGTGCTGATTATGTCTTCTGCACTCGCATGCGTTTTAAAATCCCTAATACATTAGCATATTTTTGGGGTGTATATTAAGAATCTGCACATTGAGTTTCACATATAGTTTAAACATATAGCCCCTTTGTACCTGAGACTATGGAGGATGAAGTGTCTTGGTCCAGGTCACAAGACATGTCAGTGATGTGAAATTTTTCCCGGTGAGCCTGCCTTCAGTGCCGGGAAAAATCATGGAAACTATTCTAACAAACAAAATCACAGAACATAAAGAAAAGCATGGCTCACTCACTCTCGCTCATACATATGCTCTGGAAAGCACAGCAAACCTGACCGCATTATGCAGTGCAACAGTGGAAAAACAGAAAAATCATCATTCCTCATAAAACATTAAGCGATAAAGTCAAGAGCTATAAAACATCATTCATACTGTTGAAACCATACTAATAAAAAGAATAAATATGTCAAGCAGGTAACAACCATTGAATATCCAATAATTAAAATGACTCATAAGTTTTTTCTAATTTTCCCAAATTCCAAATATTTCAAACAGCACATGAAATATACCAAAATTAAAAATAATAGCATTAAAAAATCTCTAGTTCTCCATATCTGGGATCTTTTGATTTCCAATCACCAACAGATTGTGGATTGGGGGACGGGGGCCTCACAATCTTTAACCTCTCTCTCCCCCCTTACACATACACATGCTGTCACACACACATGGGTTCTCTCTCACTCATTTATATGCTGTCAAATTCACAGGCTCTCTCGCTCTCACAGAAACATGCAGGCTTTCTCACTCTCTCATAAATACGCAGTTTCTCACAAATACACAGGCTCTCTCACTCTCATACACAACCAGGTTCTCACACACACACATGCAGGATGTCTCTCTCTCTCACATACACGTGCAGTCTGTCTCTCACACACACATGCATTTTTAGACCTCCCCTTTTTTCTGGGCCTTCTCTTTGCTGGTTTTGAATCATAGCGCCGGAAGTGAGGCCTTGCAGGCCTCACTTCCGGCCTCAGCAAGATGGGATCAGCTGTGGCCCACATCCTCCGTGTCAGTATGTGCTCTGCCGCAGCCCACAGTTCTCTTCAGCAGCTCCGCAGATCTCTCTTCAGGCCGTGGCAGGCTAGGCTCTGCCATGCCCACAGGCCTCACTTCTGGTACAGCTTGACTGGCTGTGCCATGGCCCGCAGGTCCTCTTCAGGCTGTGGCAGGATGGGTTCAGCCACGGCCCACAGACCTCACTTGATTGACTCTGCTGCGAATTTGTAGGTATTTTGCTAATAATAAATTTAGATTTTAGCCCACCTTTCCAAATAATGCTCATAATGACCCACAGCATTTTTAGAATTCAGGTACAGTAAGTCCCTTCCTCAAAGAGCTTACAATCTAAGAGGGTACCTGAGGCAATGGGAGATAAACCTTGCTCAAGGTCACCAAGAGTGACAGCAGGGCAAATGATTTCCCTGGTTCACAGCACATTAGTCTAGAACTAGAAAGAATAGTAATGCAGTTCTAGAGTTTGATATAGTATTTGAAGTGTTGCTTTTCATAGGTAGGGTTGTTGCTATTTGAGTCTGGAGGTGGTGCTGTTTCTGTATGGGAAGTTCGCTATATAGATTCTGAGTGAATTTTTTGCAGGGTTTTGTGTTATTTTACCTGCCTGGAATGGAAGGAGTTTGTCACTGTTAATGAGGTAAAAGAATTTGAAATGCAGCATGAATTCCTTTTTATTTAAAGGTTTTATCTGTTTCTTGATTTTTATTTTGCGGTCTAGTCCCCGAAAATCACAAATGACATATTCATCAGACATTGTGACATGATTTTCAAACTGTATTTGTCATAGATTGTCGCGGATCTGTGCCAACAGCTACTCTCCCAGTTACAATCTGGTTTGGATTCTCTAATTAATAAGAAGCTGAAATGTTGGTTAAGTCTCTGGGATGTTTCTCCTCAGTTCTTGTCAGAAAGCTCTGTTGTTAAAGCTGGTATTTAGCAATCTGTAGTTATTTTGAATAGTTGTAGGTGGATCCTTGGACCAGTGGCAGATGACCACACCCTCGGGGAAATCCCGAGAGGGACCACTGGTAAGGCTTAGTGTAGGAGACAGACACACACTAGTTCTTTTATTAGACAATATAATAAACCACCAGAGGTGGCAGTAGTGAGCTGGAAGTGCCCGGCTGGGCTGTAGTCCCTCAGGTATTGGAACAGCGATCCCAAGGTGGCTGAGCTGTAGAGAAACTAAGAAAGTGAGTAGGCAAAGCATGTGGCGTTCAGGAACAAGTCCTTGATGGTAACACTCCCACAATAGTCTCTTAAGGCAGCCCAGGAGTTGGTATACATTAGGCCCTCAAGGAGCGAGTACCTGGTTCCAGGGAACACTCAGAGATAGATACAGACTCACTGATGTTAAGCAATAAAGACTTCATAGAAGCAATATATTAAATCACCAAAGGTGGCAGTAGTGAGCTGGAAGCGCCCGGCTGGGCTGTAGTCCCTCAGGTATTGGAACAGCGATCCCAAGGTGGCTGAGCTGTAGAGAAACTAAGAAAGTGAGTAGGCAGTATATGCAGAGTTCTGGAACAAGTCCTTGATGGTAACACTCACACAATAGTCTCTTGAGGCAGCCCAGGAGATGGAATGCATTAGGCCCTCGAGGAGCGAGTACCTGGACCCAGGGAAAGCTCTGAGAGATAGATGGAAACTCACAATGTTGTAAGCAGCGATGACTTCTTAGCAGACGTGGTATTCAGGAGCAGGTCCGGGACTTGGGCCCTCGAGGAGCGAGTACTGGTTCCAGACTGTGACCTGCAAAGAAAAAGAGAAAGCGAGGCCCCTGAGAAGCGGGTACCTCTAGTGAAGTCCGAGGAGGCAGAGTAGCTGGGTTTGCGGAGAGCGAATCCCATCCACAGCGACCAGGAGGAAGTGAACCCTTGCTATCTCGTCTTGTTAGCGAAAACTGAGACCTTAAATATCTGGAGCTGGTGACGTCATCTCAGGGGGACGCCCCTGAGGTTCGTGCCAACACTGGTACATCAGTCGGGCTGCGCGCACGCCCTTAGGCATCTGGTCAACATGGCAGCTTGCAGCATCGAGCAGGTCCGGGAACGCCAGAGGACAGCATGGAGATGCCACAGCAGCAGCTAGCCTTCCATCAACCCCGAAGGGAATCGCCAACGAGGTAAGGTGGGCGGTGCAGAGACATCAGACAGCGATGGACACAACAGTTCTATTGCCCAACTTCTCCTTGCAACTTCCCCCAGTTCCTTCCTTGGAGGCTTCCCAGGCCAGGTGTTTCAAGCTCTATTGCCTACTTTTACCCTATTCCTTTCAGGGTGTCACAGCTATAGATTTGGGTTCTTTCACCCTAGTTGATGAGGTGGGCTTAAGCAAACATAGTTAGGTTATCCTGGTAGTTTAAAGTCTCTATTACCTTACTTTATCAAATAACAACAGTCACAAAATAATGCAGTAATAAAGCAACTGTTTCCTTAATCCTCATATCTGCTACTCGCAGTTGCTTCCTTTACAGCTTAGGACTGGCTTGTGCTCTATGGGTCTGGTTCTAGGGGAACCAGGCCCTACCTCCACCTTCCACCTTAGTCTGCAGTTGGGGTTTGTACTTCCTTCCCCTTTCATTGTGGCTGCAACTACATCCATCCATGACAGTGTTCACTTAAAGCTCCTGACTGTTGCATCCGTCGGTGCTAGACGGCTTCGCCCTATGAGCCTCACCTTATTCACGGCCCCTCCCGCTTACCTAGGAAAGATGGCTACCGCCTCGTCTACAAGCTGACCTCTCCGGCGTCCCCGGAACGGCTGTGGTGCAGCCTCCCACCATGCTCCTCCCAGGTACCTACTAGCGTGCGCACACGCATGTCATCCACATCTTTATTCCAACCTTGGCACGAACCTCAAGGGCATTCCTCCTTGCTGACGTCACGCCATCCGGGTATATAACCTCTTCTAATTTGCTAGCTCCTTGAGTTAGTAAGGACTTGAACAAGGACTTGATTCAGACTTGAATCTGGACTCAAATCCGTTCCTGTCTACGCTACTCAGCCGCTTCCGTGCTGCCGCTGGAAGCTCTCTCTCTGCCCTTCGGGGTAACTGCTAACCTGGGTACTCGCTCCTCGGGGGCCCTCTGCTTTATTTCAGGTGCCTTACAGGGAACAGGTACTCGCTCCTCGAGGGCCTGCTCTCCCTGCCTCGGTGCTTGTACCTTTTTCAACTACCTTGTGGAATCGCATACTTACAGCAAACACCTAGTGAGTACTCTAACTCTCAGTCTATCTCATCCACAGTACTTCCTTGCTGGGAAACCTGCTTCGGAACCTTCCAATACCTACGGAGTGAGAAAGACTCCCTCTGCCGAGGTCCCTGAGACTGCAACTACCAACCTGCCTCACTACTACCACCTCTGGTGGTATTCTTCAAGCTGTATAATAAAGAACTAATTGAGTTTGTGCATTCTGAGTCTAGCCTAGTACTGTGGCTCCTCACAGGGCTCTTCCCCGTGGGCATGGTCATCTGCCACAGTACCCAAGGATCCACCCAAACACCGCTTCAGTCATGTGGTCTGCTGTGCGTGGCCATGACAGAGCCACGCATGACAGACCATGTGATGTGTCCTGGGCCGGCCTGGGCGGCGAATAACCGGGCCGGTCCAACATCGTGAGTCCGCCGCTGGACCTGCAGATTCCCTAAGTATATTCTCTTCTTGAGGGGGTCTCCAGCACTCATCTCCCAGGTCCATTGGCTCAGGCTCGTCTTCAGGGCTGCTCATCACCTCCATCTTCTCCTGGTTCTAATAGAACTCTTTCTTGTTCCTGCCCCATCCTTCCTTTAGACAAGCTCTCAACCTTCTGCCACCACACCTGGGTTCTCTCCTCCACTGCGTGGTTCCTCCCCCTTCAGAACCCCTGTGTCTTATGGGAGTTTGAGTCTAACTCCTATTTTGGCTTCTTTTACTTACTGGATCTCCTTCCCAGGTTTTCCTTGCAGACTGCCTTCTTTTATTGACCAAGGGAATATAATACCCATCACAATATATATATTTATTTACATATATATACCATTTTTCTGAATATATCCCACACGTGTAAACACCGCACTCATGTATACCCCGCGTAAAAGCAGTCCTAGCAGATATAAATCGATGTATAACCCGTACCCAAGTAAACTCTGCACCTATACCACATACTAACAAAGCTGCATTTTCTTGAGATTTTATAAAGATAGATAGATAAAAACATCTAGGGATATTCATTAGTATCTTTCGCTTTGATGGAAAAAACAGAATGTGTGTATTTTGTTTTTAATATGTGCATATTTTATCCGGTATTTCCACATGTACTATAGTGCCCAAAATACTCACGAAATGTAAAATCAAGTATAACCTGCACCCTTGTTTACCCTGCAACAGCGACTGCTTGAATGTAAAAGCATGTATATCCCACAGGTTATGTGTGTGAAAATATGGTATATAAAATAAATTTTGAAAACTGTATGTTTGGGTTCAAAGTTGTGGGTATTTTTACCTGCAATCATTGCACCAGTTCTCAAAGGGAAAGTATGAGCATGTGTTCCCTTTCAATTGTGCATACTTTTAGGAAATTTTAGGGTGAGCAATTTTCAAAAAGCCCTTTTAGCCAGGTTAATAGGTATTTTCTTATCCTGCTGCTAGACTAATCCTTACATACAGTCAAATGTCCCCCTCCACAGCTACCGGAGACAGAGGACATGCCTTTTTCCCATGTGACTCCACATATAATAAGGGAGTTCTGGCTCTCAGCAGTTGCTAGTAGTCTCTGTCTCTAATAATTGCAAAATAGTGAGGACAGTGACTAGCTCCCAGGATCTTGGTTAGACCTTGGCCTAGCTGAGCCTACTGGCTCCAGGGGAAATAAGCCTTCTGGGTGGTTTTCACCCAGTAGAAGCCTGCTCCCAGAATACAAAATTAGAAAAAATAAATTTTTTTCTTTGTCTTCTAGTTGAGCTTGCTCTAGAGCAGGGGTCGGGAACCCATGGCTCGTGAGCCAGATATGGCTCTTTTGAGGGCTGCATCTGGCTCGCAGACAAGTGTCGCCACACTTCGCAGTTCCCCGCTGACCCAGCTGCTCCCCGGTCCTCCGCCGCCCGGGCTTAAAATGCTGTCAGCCCGGGCGGAACGCGGCAGGACAGCTGGAGTCAGCGGCACCGGCGTGCTCTCTTCTCCCCCCCCCCCCCCGCGGCCCGGAAGAGGAAGTGGAGAGCATCGGGTGCCTGCGCGGGAAGAAGAGACCACACTAGCGTGGTCTCTTCTTCCGCGCCGGCACCCGATGCTCACCACTTCCTCTTCCGGGCCGCGGGGGGGGGAGGAGAAGAGAGCACGCCGGTGCCACTGACTGGAGTCAGCAGCACGACTGGAGTCATCCAGGTGCCTGCGCAGGAGTCATCGGGTGTCAGCCGGGTGCCAGCGCTGGAGTCATCGGGTGCCTGCGCGGGAGTCATCGGGTGTCAGCCGGGTGCCTGCGCGGGAGTCATCGGGTGTCAGCCGGGTGCCAGCGCTGGAGTCATCGGGTGCCTGCGCGGGAGTCATCGGGTGTCAGCCGGGTGCCAGCGCTGGAGTCATCGGGTGCCTGCGCGGGAGTCATCGGGTGTCAGCCGGGTGTCTGCGCGGGAGTCTTCCCGCGCAGGCACCCGATGCTCTCCACTTCCTCTTCTTCCCGCGGCCCGGAAGAGGAAGTGGAGAGCATCGGGTGCCTGCGCGGGAAGAAGAGGCCACGCTAGTGTCCGACGGGAAGAAGACTGCAGCGCGGCTCGGAGGAAAATGAAGAGTTTCAACCGCGGCCGATGGGACTCCGGCTTCGCCTCCGCGAGGGCTGAAAATGAAGGAGGTTAGTGTTGGGAGGAGGCTGCTGCTGCCGCGAGTTCCCGGGGTGGGGGAGAGAGAGAGTGAATGAGCGAGCAAGCATGTGTGTTTGAGATCCTGTGTGTGTGTGTGTGTGTGTGTGTGTGTGTGAGTGAGAGATTGCATGTATGTGAATGATTGAGAGCCTGTGTATGTGAAAGAGAGTATGTCTGTGATTGAGAGCCTGCCTATGAGAGAGAGAGCATGAATGTAAGTTTACCATTGGGAACCTGTATGTGTAAGTTTGTAATTGAAAACCTGTTTGTGTGAAAGAGTATGTGTGTATGATTGAGATCCTTTGTGTGTGAGAGAAATCATGTGTATGTATGATTAAGAGCCTGTGTGTATAAGTAAGAGAGAGAGCATGTATGTCTGTGTGTGATTGAGAGCTGGTTTAGGTGATGGAGCATGTGAGTATGTGATTGAGAGCCTGTGTTTTAAATGAGAGAGAGAGACCATGTGTGTCTGTGTGTGATTGAGAGCTGATTTAGGTGAGGGAGCATGTGAGTATGTGATTGAGAGCCTGTGTGTAAATGAGAGAAAGAGAGGACATGTTTGTAAGCATGTGAATGAGAATCTGTGTGTGAGAGAAAAAGACAGCATGTATTTATGTGATTGAAAGCCTGTGTGTGTGTGTGTAAGCGTGAAAAGATAGACAGCATGTGTGTAAATGTGTAATTAAGAGCCTATATGAGAGAGAAAAAACATGTGTATATGTGAGTACTGAGAGCATGTGTGTATAGGTGTGTCATTGAGAGCCAGTGTGAGAGAGAGCGTTGGTATGTGACTGAGAGAGGAGAAAGTTCCAAGCAAACCACCCCGCCTCCTGCTAATTCAGAACAATCTCAGGACACCTGGATATCAAACGTTCCCAGGTATGCAGAGCAAAAAAATTTTTGTATCCTTATTATTTTTCATTACTGGATCTTTGTGTCTGCTATTTTGAAATATTTTGTTGGTATCTGGAAATGTTTTATATGAGTTTTTAATTATTGGATATTCCACTCATCAGCTGTTTCGAAATATGTTCTTTTTGTTAGTACAGTTTTACTGCTGATGATTTTATATTTCTTGATTTGTTTTATAAGGATGGGTGATGTTTCTTTTTTCCTTTATTATACTGCATACAGAGACTCTGGCTTGTTGCAGTTTCCAATTCAGTTTTTTCTGCATGCTTCTTGTTATGCGTTTTGGTCTCTTTATTCTATGTTAGGTGAGGGACAGCACGTGATTCAGATGAGGTTTTCTGCTGGCATGTAGTTTCTGTGTAGGACTCTATAGCAGCCTGACTTGGTCCGTTTTCCTAATAGGAGATGTATTGGTGTCTTAAGGCCTGGTGTAATATTTTTAGAGACTTATTGTACTTTAAAAGTGTGATCTTACATAAAATGCACACATTTACTTGTATTTAGTTTTAAACATATTGTATGGCTCTCATGGAATTACATTTTAAAATATGTGGCGTTTATGGCTCTCTCAGCCAAAAAGGTTCCTGACCCCTGCTCTAGAGCTTTGGTGTTATGTAAATCACCCTTACAGAATGAATTGCGACTGCTATGGTATCCTGAACCCGGTGGTAAAGGAGCAAAATAGATGGCTGTTCTCTGCCAGGTGCACTTTCAGAATCTCTCTTCCCTATTGGGTTCTGAAAATAGGGGGGCCTGTAACCCAACCAATCTAGACTTTCGATGGTAGGGTGGGGAAGCAGGGGTAAAAGGGGAAGGAGTTCTAGGAGAAATCAAGAATTGATGTTCTCTTTAAAAATGTATTAAGTGATCAAAATAAGCCAACAACAAATATAAATCAATGAATACTATGAAATTCAAATGTCACAGTAAGTAGTATATTAAAGCAGAATTCATATAACGTTTTCTTTTCTTTCTCTAGTACCGGTTCTGATTACAGATCTCTATTAGATAAGAACAGTAGTTATTTAAATGTTAGCAAATTTGTAATTGTATCAACTTACATGTTGATACAATTACATGTAATGAACTTAAGTGTTATGTAAAGAATATGATTTTTTGTGTCTTTTTATTATTAAAGATCTCTTCAGATAAGCACTAATTTTCTTTATGTTTGCTTTAACCTTTTTTTCTTTTGGTTGCTTCCTTTATCTGTGTTCTAGTATCTTTCCTTTCTGTCAGTGCTGTAGTTTCAGAAATAATCATATTGGTGTGCACACGTGTTTTTATTATTATTATTTTTTTTTTTTTTTTTTTTTTTTGTATTAGGCTTTAGCTGCTAGGCATCACTGCTGGCTATTGATGCTAGTGTGCACAACATTTGTCTTCTTTGGGTTATTCCTCTCCATCTGACAGGATGATCTTTGTTTTCTGCTTCTTCCTTGTGTCTTCCTCCTACTACTCTAATTCAAAATAACTCAAAAAATAAGAAGTACTACACTATTTGCATTAATCTTCCATTAGAAAATTGAGTTCCCAACACGTGTGTGACCTTAGTGTATTTTCTTGAATCTAATTATAAGTGTTATTTTCTGGTATGATTGTGGGCCCTGGATCGTAGTGACAGCTGTCTCTACCCACAGGGAGTAGCCCTGTGGGGACTCACCATGATAGGAATGGCCTCAGCAGAGATGGACACAGATAGTAACGAGACTTTATTAGACTGGAACGTAGGTGAAGTACCCATCGAGTGGGAAGGAAGACATGGTCCAGAGTAGTAAGGTTGCTCAATGATGATATCACTGGTAGTGACCTGTGAAGCGGGGTATGCCAGGGAAACCCTCCTCCAGATGAACACTTCTCAGGGTGGATCCAGTAGTGGCCCGCAGCACGGGGTATGCCGAGAATCAGCACTGTCATTGATAAGAGAAGTGCAGGAGGGCAGCAGAGCTGGGTAGATGAAGAGAGGGCCTGGGGCGCACGTGCCCTAGGTAATCCCTTATTCAAGATTGCTGATGGGATTGCCCACGCCATCCCGGGGACGCTGAGGAAGGCGGCGTTTGCAAGCGGAGGCCACCATTCTTCCAAGAATTGCTGGTGTAGGGAAAAGAGAGGTGAGCAACAGAGGTCGCAGCCGTCTGCGACTGACGGGTGCAACAATAAGTTTAAAACAAAAGATAATTTGTTAACCCTATGCTAACAATCTCATTGAAGGAGCATCAGGTTTTTATCAACCTTATTTTTTTTATCCAGTTAGAAAATTATATTTTTTATAACCTCTCTCCTAAATTACTTTAACAATTGAGTGACTGCTGCTTTTAATGACACAAGCAATTTTTAGACATCGTGTTTCTTCAAATGCTTTCAGCTTTTCCCTTATGCAGGTTTTTTCTATGGGCTTTTAACCCATTTGATTTGCTGATCAATCATCAGCACAGGCTGGGAGGTGACACAGTGAATTTGCTGACATATTTAATTGCTTCTCACAATGCCAATAATTCACCTCTCTAGTGCTGATAACATTTTTGGGTTGCAGCTCAAAATTATCACTAATCTAACCTTTGCTACTTCTTACCTGATCATTATACCATTTACACATTTTGCTTAATAAAACGTTTTTCATTCATTCATTCATTCAGCCTATTATGCTTTATAATGTTCCTTCAATTATTTTACAATTTAAGGCTGCTTGTGACTGTTCTAGACTGATTTAATTGCAGAGTAACAATCTAGCAGACTGTCCTCTGTAGTCTCCCAACAGATTCTGTACAAGATTTTCAACTGTAACTAACAGTAAAAATGTTACAGTATCCCTCCCTACATGATGTCACTGAGGGACTATTTCTAAAATGTATCTGAATCTATGTGCTTATGGGCCTCATTTTCCATAGGGATCACACGCGATAGGGGACGTTTCGCACGTGAAATGTCCCTTATCGCGTGCGATACCAAAATGGGGGCAGAGTCGGCCCCGGAAGAGGAGGAGTCGGGGCGTCACCGGGGCCGACTCCGCAAAGACGCCGCGGACGTCAAAAAGGTAAGGCCCTTTTCGCGTCCGAGTTCGCGCCCAATAGCTACACCTTCTATGGTGGCGCTATTGGGTGCGAAACCGGCAGTGATCGCACCGCGACGGTGCAATTGCTGCCGGCTAGCGCAGGCCCGCCCCCCCGTTTCGGCCCCCCACCCCTCATTCCCTAAAGTATCGCAGGCCTGCGATACTTTAGAAAATGAGGCCCTATGTATCAGTTTCAGAAACATTAATTCCTGGTTGCTCCTGAGGAAACACTGAATTAATTTTTATGGTTTTTTTATTTTTAAAAACTTATTGTGAGACCAGGGGACCTGTTCACCTCAACCCCTTTTTCTTTTTAGTATTCTTCCCCAGTCTTCCCCAGCAAAGCCATTGAGGTTGCCATAACTACAGCTTCACCTGGGCATTCTAAGCTGCTTCAGAATGTTGGGCAGCGCTACTGAGACCTGTGCTGCTCCTGCCAAAACATGGACTGGACTATCAAAAATTTGATGGATTGGAGTCATTCCTACCAAAAAATGTAAATGTTAATGTCATTTTTCCTTAATAAGAGTTAATGGCCTAATTCTAAAATGTTCTATGAAGTCTTGGGGGGGGGTTCCTCTTTATTACTCCCATTTGATGCGAAGAATGAGATTATCCCACATAATGCAAAAACTCCATTTCTTTTGGGTTTTGAAAGGAATGAAATCCATTTTATACATTTATAGGTGTTCTCTTATGGTTCCCAACTCTTAAGAACATAAGAACATAAGAAAATGCCATACTGGGTCAGACCAAGGGACCATCAAGCCCAGCATCCTGTTTCCAACAGTGGCCAATCCAGGCCATGAGAACCTGGCAAGTACCCAAAAACTAAGTCTATTCCATGTAGCCATTGCTAATGGCAGTGGCTATTCTCTAAGTGAACTTAATAGCAGGTAATGGACTTCTCCTCCAAGAACTTATCCAATCCTTTTTTAAACACAGCTATACTAACTGCACGAACCACATTCTCTGGCAACAAATTCCAGAGTTTAATTGTGCGTTGAGTAAAAAAGAACTTTCTCCGATTAGTTTTAAATGTGCCCCATGCTAACTTCATGGAGTGTCCCCTAGTCTTTCTACTATCCGAAAGAGTAAATAACCGATTCACATCTACCCGTTCTAGACCTCTCATGATTTTAAACACCTCTATCATATCCCTCCTCAGTCGACTCTTCTCCAAGCTAAAAAGTCCTAACCTCTTTAGTCTTTCCTCATAGGGGAGTTGTTCCATTCCCCTTATCATTTTGGTAGCCCTTCTCTGTACCTTCTCCATCGCAATTATATCTTTTTTGAGATGCGGCGACCAGAATTGTACACAGTATTCAAGGTGCGGTCTCACCATGGAGCGATACAGAGGCATTATGACATTTTCCGTTTTATTCATCATTCCTTTTCTAATAATTCCCAACATTCTGTTTGCTTTTTTGACTGCCACAGCACACTGAACCGACGATTTCAATGTGTTATCCACTATGACACCTAGATCTCTTTCTTGGGTTGTAGCACCTAATATGGAACCCAACATCGTGTAATTATAGCATGGGTTATTTTTCCCTATATGCATCACCTTGCACTTATCCACATTTAATTTCATCTGCCATTTGGATGCCCAATTTTCCAGTCTCACAAGGTCTTCCTGCAATTTATCACAATCTGCTTGTGATTTAACTACTCTGAACAATTTTGTGTCATCTGCAAATTTGATTATCTCACTCGTCGTATTTCTTTCCAGATCATTTATAAATATATTGAACAGTAAGGGTCCCAATACAGATCCCTGAGGCACTCCACTGTCCACTCCCTTCCACTGAGAAAATTGCCCATTTAATCCTACTCTCTGTTTCCTGTCTTTTAGCCAGTTTGCAATCCACGAAAGGACATCGCCACCTATCCCATGACTTTTTACTTTTCCTAGAAGCCTCTCATGAGGAACTTTGTCAAACGCCTTCTGAAAATCAAAGTATACTATATCTACCGGTTCACCTTTATCCACATGTTTATTAACTCCTTCAAAAAAGTGAAGCAGATTTGTGAGGCAAGACTTGCCCTGGGTAAAGCCATGCTGACTTTGTTCCATTAAACCATGTCTTTCTAGATGTTCTGTGATTTTGATGTTTAGAACACTTTCCACTATTTTTCCTGGCACTGAAGTCACGCTAACCGGTCTGTAGTTTCCCGGATCGCCCCTGGAGCCCTTTTTAAATATTGGGGTTACATTTGCTATCCTCCAGTCTTCAGGTACAATGGATGATTTTAATGATAAGTTACAAATTTTTACTAATAGGTCTGAAATTTCATTTTTTAGTTCCTTCAGAACTCTGGGGTGTATACCATCTGGTCCAGGTGATTTACTACTCTTCAGTTTGTCAATCAGGCCTACCACATCTTGTTGTTTTACTTGAATGTGCAAGTTAAGCATTTTAAACCTGTTTTTCCAATGCTATTTCTATTTTAAATAAATTTACCTCCTTTAAAATTCTTTTCAGTGCTAGATTACAGGTTTGCCTAGACCCCTCAAATGTGCCTTATACTTATTTTATGAAATTGTTTGGTGTTTTGGGAGTTTTAACACTTTTTAATGCCAGAATTGCTGAAGGTCACTCAAGGACATAAAAGTTGCATGGGGGCTTCCTGAGATCTACCCAATCTCGTTTCAGTGATTTTTTTTTTTATTCTTTGGTTTCCTTTATTTTTATACTTATAGGGGGTCATTTTCCAAGGTGTTAACGCGGGAGATAAATTCGCAAATCGCGCTAACAGCCGTTAATGCGGAGCATATGTAAAACAGTTATCGTGTGCCGCGGCTCCTAGCTACAACACTTTCATTTGCGTTACAAGTCAGTAAAGGGTTATCACAGTCCAAAACGGCTCATGTTGAGAGAGAGAGAGAGAGAGAGAGAGAGAGAGAGAGAGAGAGAGAGAGAGAGAGAGAGAGAGAGACTTGCTATCATGCCTATGCCCTAGACAGGTATTTGTAGCCCTATGGGAGGGCCACCTAGTAACTCGAGGTGGGGATTAGGTATGAGCGTAGGGGGTTGGGGGCCACTTTCACATTCAACATGAGACGTACGGAAAGAACAGTGGTCTCTAGTGAAGATTTGCTGGCCGTCGGAGTGAGGAAACTCACTCCAAGAAGAGATTTGGGCAATGTTCTCTCCACCTAGCAAATCTTCACTAGAGACCACTGTTCTTTCCGTACGTCTCATGTTGAATGTGAAAGTGGCCCCCAACCCCCTACGCTCATACCTAATCCCCACCTCGAGTTACTAGGTGGCCCTCCCATAGGGCTACAAATACCTGTCTAGGGCATAGGCATGATAGCAAGTCTCTCTCTCTCTCTCTCCCTCCCTTCCCCCCCCCGTTTGGACACTTTTGTGTACTGCGAAGATTCATTGGTTGTTTTATCGTGGCGCACAATGTTTTCGCGATTTGCGAATCCATTTCCGCAAATGGCGAAAATATCACGTCATGCGATGTTTCCCCGCCGCACGAAAAATGCCTTATTTGCATGGGACACGCCCCCTCATGCGTTATCATGCGTTACCACTGTGATATTGGAAAATGAGGCCCATAGTTAGTTAACGGCAGTCCCACAATCCTGGAAGTGACATGTTGTTTTGGTTTTTTTATTTATGAATTTTCATACTACATTACAAGAATTACTAAAATATCTTGTCGGCAATTACAGAGCATGTACATCAGTAATTAAGCCAATAAAATTGTATTTAACAAAAGAAATAATTTGATGCATATGATCTTCTAACCACAGGAAATTAGAGAATCTTTCATAGTTGAAAAAAGAGCAAATTTTCTAAATTGTAATTTTCCATTTTAGTAAGATACAATAGGATCCCCTTCTAAACTAATTAACCGGAGCTAAATTTCCAAGGAGATTTCTCAGTTGTTCCAGATCCAGAAAAGAATAATCTTTCCCCCCGTATTTAATTATACATCTACATGGGTATTTTAGCAGGAACCCCGCCCCTTATCAACTACTTCTTTTTTTAAGGTCAGGAATTTTTTCCTACGTATCTGAGTGTTTTTCTCTAAGTCTGGGAAGATCCAAACTTTCTGCCCATAAAATAATTTCATTCTATTTCGAAAGAATAACTTCAAAATGTTGTCTTTATCAGTTATGAAGGCAAATTGAATTAAGAGAGTACTTCTATTTTTAATCTCCAGTTCTTCTTGAGACTTTTGCAGCAAATCTGATATATTAATTGCTATATCTGACTGATGTTCTTTCTGCCTCTCTCCATTCTCACTTTCAGTAACTATTGTTTTTTTCTTCTTGACCTTTCCTCTTTAATCCTAAATAGAAAGCCCTAATAATTACTGGATATCCCTGTTCAGGTATGTTAAGAATTTTTGTAGCATAAGATTTAAACAATTCAATTGGACCAATATAGTCAGAGATAGGAAAATTGGTTATCCTTAAATTTAATGCTCTAACATTTCACTAATTACTTTGGATTGTGTTCTTGCTTCTCCCCTTTATAGAGGACTTGATTGGTATTGCTCTTGGGTGAATGTTTAAAGTGTAACTTTGTTTTTTCCCTGGGAATTGTTTTTGTCAAGCAATACCTGTTTCCAATCAAGAGTGTTCTTGTTTGTATTTGAAAATTCAATAAATAAATTACAAAAAAAAATTTATCAAAATCTCAGAGGAGAGGGTGATCTATGGGTCTGAAAGTGAATTTGTTGGGGTTGGGGGGTGATTGTGCATGGCTATTGGTTCACCTAGAGTGCCCAATACCCTTGCCTTGGCCCTGCAAGCTTCAAATCCCACATTTCCCATTGATCCTCCTCATGACCTTGGGCAAGCCACTTTATCTCCTGTTTTCTCAGATACCCACTTAGACTGTATACTGTTTAGGGCAGGAACTTATTTTACTTCAATATTTATCACCATTTTACAGCATTATGTACATCCAATAGTTCTATAAATTCAGTACCAAACATTATTCATGTATAGAACTATTTCCACATTTATAATGATCCAATGATCTATACAAAACAAGATTGTGCTAATCTATTCTTATATCCTGCCTTCTCATTCCCAAAGGACTGCTCAAAGTGGTCTTCCAATGCCAAGGGAGCAAGTTGATCTCTAATATATTTATTTCAACTGAAAGATACACACAGACATTCCAGAAATGTTGCATGCATCTTTGACACTGACCATTGCTTAAACGCGATACTCTCAGTGCTTTCTTTCTAAAGTCTTCCTATTGACATATAAATTCTTCTGAAAGATTTTTTTTTCACCAGTTGTACATGAATACTGCTTGGAAATGGTGTAGTGGTACACTTGTAGAATAAAAAATGTTTGACATGTAGGTCTAGGAGTGGAGGGAACTCAGAAGGGAAATTGTATTGGAATGTCTTCTGTGCAGGACTGAATGGTGACAGAAACATAAGAAGCACATAGCCTGGAAAGAAAAGGGTTGATAGAGGAGGAGGGAGACACATATAATTGCAAGCTGGCAGGAAGACTGCTTAATTGATGACAAATTAGAAACTAAAAGGCATGCAATCCCGACAGCTCAGTGGCAGTGTTGCATACTACCCTACAGAAAACTTGGGTTTGATCCTGAGTCAGGTCTTCTGCTCCCTAGGATGGCCAAGCCCAGGGGTTCTTCAGAGGCATAGAGATGTGCATCGTTTTTTGTGTTCATGTCGTTCTTCGTTTTTCGGCCACCATGGAAAATGTCTTTTTTTTCGGTTCGGGTCTTTTTTTTTTTGGCGAAAAAATCCATTTTTAGTTAGTGCTTGCTAACTCCCCGTTAGTGCGCGCTAACTCCCCATTAGTGCACACTAACAAAAAACGTTAAATTTTGTTACTTTTTGTTAGTGTGCATTAACGGGAGTTAGTGCACACTAATCGGAAAAACAAATTTTTGCGAAAAAACGGGAAAATCCTGATCTTTTTCGGGCTCCCTGAAACATGCCGAATTGGACATTTTCGTTGAAAGTGTCCAATTCAGCAAAAACGAATGTACATCTCTAGTGTTCAAAGCTGCTGGGCAAAGCAAGTTCCAGTTATCGCACAATGGTGACACCTATTGGACAGATACAGGTCTCATGATTGCAGGCTCTAGAAGAAGTCCTGTTGTTTGGCCTCTGGCCAAGGGCTGTTGCTGCTAGGGCTAGATGAGCTGGAAGGGGATGTAAAATGAGGGGGGGGGGGAGGATCCCCAAATGAAGGATTATGGCTCTGGGTCCTAGACCCAGTTCCAATTTAGCTTGAAACCCAAAGGAGCAGGAGGAAACTGCTTCCCCTCCCTCCTAAAATAATGAAAAGACAGAGACAAAAATAAAAAGGAGATGGAAACACTGAGAAGGGAATAAGAAAGGGAAAGTAAAAAGGAAAGGGAAAGAAAATAGACAAAAAATGTGAAAAGGAAAATTGGGAACTATGAGAGTAATTCATGTTGACTATCATAGAGATGCATGATTGCAGATTGGCTTGAATCTTGTCAGGGATAGGAGTAAATGTATTAGGGTACATATTCAAAGGGTTGTGCGTGTAAGATACGTGTGCAACCCCCGAAACCTACCCCTGCCTCCCCCTGCGTGCGCCAAGCCTATCTTGCATAGGCTCAGTGGCGCGTGCAAGCCCCAGGACGCGCGTAAGTCCCAGGGCTTGAAAAAATGGGCATTCTATGGGTGGGGTGCCAGCCCGGGGGCATTCCGGGGGCAGGAACGAGGCCTCCGGAACAGCCACCGGGCCGGGGGATGGAGAGCCAGTGCTCACAAGTTACGCCTGCCCAGAGGCAGGCGTAACTTCTTCAATAAAGGTCGGGGGGTAGTTAGGGCTGCGGGGTGGGTTAGAAAGGGAAAGGGAGTGGAAGGTACAGGGGGGCGGAAGGAAAGTTCCCTCCGAGGCCACACCGATTTCGGAGTGGCCTTGGAGGGAACGGAGGCAGGCTGCTCGGCTCGGCGTGCACAGGTTGCACAATTGTGCACCCCCCTGCGTGCGCCGACCCTGGATTTTATAACATGCGCGCGGCAGCGCACACGTTATTAAATCGGGCGTAGATTTGTTCGCGCAGGGTTGCGCGAACAAATCTACGCCTGTGCGCATGTTATAAAATCTGGCCCATTAGTTTTATAGGGACTTGCATGGCTCCAGTTGAAGATTGCAGAATAACATTTATTTGTGCATCAGAGATGTGAAGTTGAGTATATATGGAATGCATATGATGGCTCTTCCCAATTTATGACTAGAATCAATCTCTACTAGTAAAAGCTGAAGACCCCCTGCACCTTCCACTCCCTTCCCCTCAAGTCCCACTGTTGTTCCTTGTGACCTTGGGCAAGTCACTTTACCCTCCATTGCCTCAGGTACAAACTTAGGGCCGGATTTTAAAAGGGTTACGCGCATAAGGTACGCGCGTAACCCTTTTAAAACCCCCTGTGCGTGCCGAGCCTATTTTGCATAGGCTTGGCGGCGCGCGCAAGCCCCGGGATGCGCGTAAGTCCCGGGGCTTGCAAAAAGGGCCAGTCGGGGGCGTGGCCAGGGGGCATGGAGTCGGATCGGGGTAGTGTTCGGGGGCATCTGGGAGGTCTGGGGGCGTGGATGGCCGGCGCCATCTTTAAAAATGGCGCAGGCCATTCAGTGCTCCTACCATGTGACAGGGGCCGGCCAATGGCACGGATACCCTGTCACATGGTAAGGGCAAAGGACCATCGGCGCCATTTTGATTAGTGGCAGCCGATGGCCTGGGAGCGGGATATCGCTCCCGGGACCCCCACTGGACCACCAGGTACCTGTAAAAATGTTTTTTTGGGGGGTCAGGAGGGTGGGGGAAGCTAAAGGATTCATTTTAAAGGGTCGGGGTGGGTTTAGGGATTATTTTTGTGTGCCGTTTTTCCCACCCTCTCCCAAAACGATAAGAGAACCCCCACGATATTGTTCGTGGGGTTTTCCTATCGTTTTGGGGGAGCCCCCGATTTCTGATGATTTTGAAAATATCGATGATATTTTCAATCATCCGAAGCCCGACTCACATCCCTAGTGGTGTTATCTATGTAGCTATATCTCCATGTGAGAAATCGTATATAGGTAAAACTATTAGACTACTTAACAAAAGAATTATGGAACACAAAAGTGCTATTAAAAGAAAGACTGAAGGGAAACCATGGTAGAACATTGTATTGCTGCCAATCACACTTTTGAAGATTTACAATTTTGTCTACTACATAAACCTTCTCTGAATTGAAGAGGTGAGGACCTAGATAATATATTGCTGAGACCAGAACAAAATTATGGGCTAGATATTCAAAGCTACGTGCGGGCGTAGATTTGTGCGCGCAACCCGGCGCGCACAAATCTACGCCCGATTTTTTAACATGCGCGTGCAGCCGCGGGCATGTTTTAAAATCCAGCGTCAGCACGCACAAGGGAGTGCACACTTTTGCACCTTGCGAGCGCCGAGCCCTAGAGGAGCCCCGTTGGCTTTCCCTGTTCCCTTGGAGGGAACTTTCCTTCTGCTTCCCCTCCCTTCCCCTATCTAACCCACCCCCCAGCCCTACCTAAATCTCCCCTACCTTTGTTTTCGAATTTACGCCTGCCTAAAGGCAGGCGTAACTTGTGCGCGCGTCAGCCAGCTGCCGGCGAGTGAAACCTCCACCACGGCGACTGGTCCAGGGGCCACCCCTGGACTGCCCCCGGAACAGCGCCCCACCCACACCAAAACCTCCTTCCCACCCCCGGACCGGTGCTCCGCCCACGACCTCGCCCATGACCCCACCCCTTTTTCAAAGCCCCGGGACATACGCTCATCCCAGGGTTTGCGCACATTGCCGAGCCTATGCAAAATAGGCTCAGCGCGCGCAGGGACAGGTTTTTGGGGTTACGCGTGTAACCCTTTGAAAATCTGCCCCTATATTTTTAGATTCAACACTATCCATCTCTTTGCACTTAAACATGAAATTGATTATTCTGATTCTATTGTTCTTCTGATTCTATTGTTCTCTAATCTTTCACTTCATATCCTTTATTTTTCTTGTTCTATTTTTTAATTTATTTTCTCTATATTTTTAGCCATTTTTACTATTTCCTTTGGGGCGGATTTTCAGAGCCCCGCTCGCATAAATCCGCCCAAAACCGGGCAGATTTACGCGAGCAGGGCCCTGCGCGCCGGGAAGCCTATTTTACATAGGCCTCCCGGCGCGCGCAGAGCCCCGGGACTCGCGTAAGTCCCGGGGTTCTCCGAGGGGGGGCGTGTCGGGGCGTGTCGGGGGCATGTCGGGGGGGCGGGCCCGGTCGTCGCGGCGTTTCGGGGGCGTGTCGGCAGCGTTTTGGGGGCGGGTACGGGGGCGTGGCTACGGCCCGGGGCGGTCCGGGGGCATGACCGCGCCCTCCATACCCGCCCCCAGGTCGCGGCCCGGCGCGCAGGAGGCCCGCTGGCACGCGGGGATTTACGCCTCCCAGAGGGAGGCGTAAATCCCCCGACAAATGTAAGGGGGGGATTTAGACAGGGCCGGGCGGGTGGGTTAGGTAGGGGAAGGGAGGGGAGGGCAAAGGAAAGTTCCCTCCAAGGCCGCTCCGATTTCGGAGCGGCCTTGGAGGGAACGGGGGTAGGCTGCGCGGCTCGGCGCGCGCCGGCTATACAAAATCCATAGCCTTGCACGCGCCGATCCAGGTTTTTAGCAGATACGTGCGGCTCCGTGCGTATCTACTAAAATCCAGCGTACTTTTGTTTGCGCCTGGAGCGCAAACAAAAGTAGGCTATTTGCGCGCCTTTTAAAATCTGCCCCTTTATGTTTAGCCTTTTTATTATTTATTATTTTATATTTCTTATATACAGTTTTTTGTTTAACTTATTTCAATAGTTTTTCTAGCTTTCTTTTAGCAATTATTTATTATTTCATATTTTTACAATTTTTAATGTCATTTTTATGTTTATTTTTAGTAATTTCTATACAACTAATTGATTTTTTAATTAAGATATATTTTTTATTATCTAAAAACTTTTTTATATAGATTATTTAGTTTTTAAAACTTTTGTTTTATTCCATTATTTACATTTCATTATCACTTATATCTTTATTATTTGTTTATATACGTTAATTCTTTTTTGTATTTTTAGTTATTTTTATATCCCTATGTTTTACCTTATTTTTAATATTTGCTTTTCTTTATATATTGTTTTCCAACTACATCTTTTCTAATTTCATTTTATTTTATTTTTTGTATTTTCATATTTAATACCAATCTAATAATATTTAGAGTTAGCAACCGTAAGATACTCTATTTTTCCATGATTAGTAACTTTGCCCGCTGTTGTAGAACATACCGCATCAGTAGAAGGAACACTTAGGCCTGGATTTTCTTATGGTGCACAGCTCATTGAATCCCGTGGTAATGGGGGGCGGGGGGCGGGCCTGTGAAAGCTGGCAGCGATCACACCACCGCCGTGTGATCGCTCCCGGCTTTCACACCCAATAGTGCCACTCACCCAATAGGGACTTTGCGTGGGCGATAACGATAGAAAATGACCCCCTTAGAGATGTCAGTCAATGACGTCTTCAAGGATATGACGTCAGTTCAAGGTTTGGTGACTTTTTTCAGATTTATAACCTTTCGTTTGGCACCGACAATATTGAATTTTTCACCGCCCGATCTGCCATACCAGAACAGATGCAAACAGGTTAGTTTCACCCGATAATGCCTTTGTTAAATCATTTAAAGTTTTTTGACTCTGTAGATTAATATTGTATGACACTGTTATCCCACGACCACATAATCTGAAATAACTCTCAAGTAATTACTGTACTTTATCTGCTACAAATAGGGGTGGATTGTAAAAGGGTTACGCGTGTATATTACACACGTAACCGCGAATACCCATTCCTGCACACGCCAGGCATATTTTGCATAGGCCCGGCGACGCACACAAGCCCCGGGACGTGCATATTAGGGGTGTGCATTCGTTTTGACCGCATATGTAAAACGCAACTTTTTTTTTTTTTAACTTAAAAAGTAGCTATGTTGAATAAGTTGGAAATCGCGATTGTTGATCCTAAATAAAAATTTAAACCCCTCACCCTCCTTAATCCCCCCCCAAGACTTACCAAAACTCCCGGGGAGTCAGGACGCCATTTGGCCAGCTTGGGGGGGCCTCCTGACCCCCCCAAGCTGACCAAAAGTTCCGTTTGGGTCCGAGGGTCCCGGAGCGGACGCGCGGTGAATCACGTGACGTCCGCGTCACTCCGACGTGACGCCGACGTCACGTGCTCCTCGCAAAGGAATACAGGAATGGCGTCCTGACTCCCCGCTGGACCACCAGGGAGTTTTGGTAAGTCTTGGGGGGGGATTAAGGAGGGTGAGGGGTTTAAATTTTTATTTAGGGAATCGGTGCACGTATGGACATAGACTCAACTTATGGAATTCTACATATGTCCATATTGACTGAAATTGACCCCCCCTTTCGACTTATGGACTTATGAACATAAACTTTTTGTATCCACATCCCTAGTGCATATGTCCCGGGGCTTGAAAAAAGGGGCGGGGTGGACGGTCCAGGGACAGGGTGGGGGCGGGACTGAGGCCTCTGGCACAGCGGCCTTGCCGGGGGAAAGTTCCCTTCGAGGCCGCTCTGATTTTGGAATGGGGAAAGCCATCGGGGTTCCCCTAGGACTCGGGGTGCACAAGTGTGCACCCCCTTGCGCACCGACCCTGCACTTTATAATGTGCGCGGCTGCATGTGCATGTTATAAAATCAGGCGTACATTTGTGCGCACCGGGTTGCGCACACAAATGTATACCCGTGCGTACGTCTTAAAATCCGGCCCATAGAGTGCTTACAGGGGCATGGCTAAGGAAGCACATTATTCCGGTATTGGCTTTCCTACATTGACTCCCAATAAAATGAAGGGCCTTATCTAAAACAGCTACTATGGTCCATAAATTAATTAACAATGATTCTACAACCTGTCTGAGCTCAATTTTACGCATTTACAAACCAACCCGGACTCAGCTATCAGCAGAGAAAATCTGCTCCTGGTCCCTTCACCATGTCAGGCAATACTTTTTTGTGTTCATGAAAGAGCATTTTCAGTAGCGGCAGCAGTTTTCTGGAACTCGCCAGATTATCTTAGAGCAATTTATTGTATTTTATCTTTTAGGAAGGCTTTGAAGACTTATCTGTTTACACAAGCCTTCCCTACTAATGGGACAGACTAGACTGCAGATGGACTGTCCATGATTGCTATCTTACATTACATTTGTTGGTAACTAGCAGGTATTATGGTTTGATTTGTAGTGTATGTATGTGTCTGTCATTTATGATTGATGTATGTTTTAATGTTGTAATCCACCATGAACATATGTTGTGATGTGTATGGACAAAAAAACTTTTGAATAAATAAATAACAAAAGAAACTCTTTTAGCTATTCTGTCTATGTCTCCACATTAGTACTGGTCTACACAGTATTGCAGTATACTACTCTTATTGTAACACTAAAACCCCTCTAACCACTACTAGTAACTGATTGTTCAAATTCCTTCATGCCTACTGTAATAGCAATAACAATGGCAGAGAAAAAGGGAAGGCTTTTCCTCCAAAGGAACCTGGGGTAATTACAAGTAGCACCACTGATGATAGTAGAAAGATGACTAGGAGTCCCCTGCCGAAGTTAAAGAGGGATTTTCTTTTTTTTAGCAGGGGAAACCATAGGCAGTGTTAGGCAAGAAGAAGCTCAAGCAGGAAGAGCATCTGCTGCCTGCTCCAACTCTCATCTCCGTTCCTATGGTACAAGGGCAGAAGAAGGCAGAGACAGTGCAGGGTAGCATCAGCAGTGGAGGGGCAGGGGTACAGTAGTAGAGTGCCCAAAGCAGCACTGTGTTACCCCTCCCCTCCCTGATTCCTCCTGAGCAGTGTTTATAGCAGATACTTGGAGAAAGTACTGAATCCGATGAATCATGTGAGAGATCTCAGATTCAGAGAACACTGAACTTCTAGAAGGTCTATAATTCTGACTGCTGAGCTAGGTCCTACTAAGTTTGTGCCAGCACATGTCAAATACATGCTGTGCTGTTTGCTGTAAGTAAGCAGTTAATTACAACTACCGGAGTGGAGGAGTGAAGGACATAGGAATGACTCACATACAATATATGTGTGGTCTGTGTAGATATCAACTATAAAGGAAAGTGCAGATAAGAGATGATCAATGTCTTCCTACAAGCTGTGGGAAGATAGTACAGAAGGAGAACAAACATTTGGACACAAAAGAAAGAGAATGAATGTTTGGGTGCAGGTGATCTAGGGAAAGGAAGCCATGCCAGAATTAATGATTTAGAAATGATCAATATTTGGCAAAGGTAACTAGGAAAAAAAATGTACATAAGCCTTGTAAGATTGTGACATAGGCAAGGATGAGCTTAAGGGCTTCTGATAATTTGCAAAGTCTATGCTTATCCTTCCCAGACACTTCTGTTGTTATTGGCTATAATTTATTTACCATAATAAACATTTTACTAAATTTCTAAAATATATCTGAGTCTCGTGTCTGGTATCTGGGGGCTAAAACCATACAAAGGTTTGGGGAGTCCAGTTTCTAATGTGCTATCCTCTCGTGAGCAGCCATAGGAGGCAGAAAGTGTTACTGTTTGGGCAAAGAGCACCCCTCAGCAAGAGCAGGTAATAGAGTTCATGAGATATGCTCCTTGCCTTTTACCTCCTAGTCCACCCTCAACTACAGCCCCAGCAATAGTACTTAAGGATCCAGAGAGGGAGAGGAGATCCTATAATTTATCAAAGGTATAAAACGCTCTAGAGTGAGGGGAGGACAATTGTTTTGTAAAATGCATTCACTGTAGAAGAAAGACACTAGACCATCTTTCAAACAGTGGCAAGCAACATCGTTTTAAAATAAGCAAAAACCACCTGTTAGTTTGGTTTCAGGGAAGACCACAAGTACTAGCCTGGGGATCCCGTGTACCTCTCAAAGCAACAGAGTTAGCAGGAAAGCTAGAAGAAAGGGAAAATCTGTCTCCTACACTAACCCTCCCAGCCCCTCCCTGTGATGAGATGACAGCTAAGCAGCCTTCAACCCCTTGTCAACAGCAAGCCATCATGGAGTAGATGAGGTGTTTTATAACATTACTGATTCAATATAAGAGACAGACAACATCAAAGGTGGTGACATAGTGGATCAGAGAAATTACTGACCTTGATGACCGATACCTGCAGATAGAGAAGACCATGCGATTTACGTGGCTGCTGCATCTTTTGGATCCCAATTTGAAGTGCCCTCCCAGACAACATTCAGCAGACAGGTCATTATGGAGAGGGGCAGCAGCCATTTCACCAGCAACAACTGGGCCAGCCAGAATGCTAGGCATGCCTAGTTCTCCCTAATGGAAGACTGGTGACAGTTGGCCAAGGGAATGGCAGGCTGCAGCTCTATCAGGGCAGTTCTGGACGAAATGGTTATTTCTCTCAGTGGAGAAAAGTAAATAGTGGAGTGCCCCAGAGATTTGTACTGGGTCCGGTGCTTTTTAATATATTTCTAAATGGTATGGAAAAGGGAACAACAAATGAGATCATCAGATCTGAAAATGACATAAAATTATTCAAAGTAGTTAGATCACAAACCAATTGTGAGGAATTGCAAGAAGACTTTGCGAGACTTGAGGATGGGCATCAAAATAACAGATGAAATAAAATGTGGGCAAGTGTAAAGTGAAGCATATAGGGAAGAATAATCCAAGCTATAGGTACATGATGCTAAGTTCCATATTATGTGTCACCACCCAGGAAAAGGATCTTGGAGTCATTATGGACAATACTTTGAAATCTTTGGTTAAGGGGGAGATCCAAGATGGCGCACTAGAGGTAGGACGTGTGCCAATTATCTCCTATTGCCTTTGTGAATTTTACCTGTAATGCCTCATTCCGGATGAAAATAGAAGGCGCGCAAGAGGCTGAACCTTGAAGCCTCGACGCCGGGTTCGCAGAGAGGGCCGATGGATGCCCATGTCCTCAGAGGGTCTGGAAAACCGTGTGAAGAGTCGCTGGAGGCAGTTCATGGAGACAACCGACAACCTCCTTGACTCATTAACGTTTCTATCCCTGGCTGAAAGAACGCACTTGAAAACCCGGCACTAACCAGAACAGCCACTCTGGCCCTACCGGAGAAGTCCCCAGAAGGCGTCAGGGAGGAGCCTCCATGATATTCGGAGGGAACCCTGACTGGAGTGGAGTCTCCGGGAGTCGCCGGGTTGGAAGGGAGAGAAACTCACCGAGGAGAGGTTCAATCTTTAGAGGCGATTTTGGCTTGGCAGTCGGATGGGATGGATGAAGAAGATTTCATTCAGGAAAAGGAACCCGAGTCTCTCCTGCTGGTAAGACCAGAACTCTTTACATTGGAGACTATTTGGCTAGCCAGTGAGACAGTTAACAAAAATGTAACAGTGCAATTAAGCTCTGTTACAGCTAAAATGGGCCAAATGAGTAAGCAATTTAAGAAAATGAAGGAAAAGCAAGTTGAAACAAAAAAGGAGAGGAGCATAATAAAATCAGATATGGGGCAATTGAAAATTCAATATCAAGAAATGGCAAAGGATACTATATGTCTCTTAAGAAAATTAGAAAATCTAGAAAAATCAACAAAGAGGTAAAAATCTTAGGCTAATTAATTTCCCAAGGAGACAGACCGTCAGAAATGTGGAAAAAATATGCCTTGGAGAACTTGAAGATATCGCAGGCAATTTTACCACCACTTTCAAGAATATATTATTTGCCTGTCAGGAAAAAATCATTAATAGGAAACACAGAAATGCAGCAGCTGTCTCCCATGAACCTAAACCTGACTGAGATATTGGAAGCTCCAACGGGGGAAGAAGCACAACCTGCAACTCTGATTGTAACATTTCTATTAGACTCGGACAGGGACTGGGTTCTAAAAGCTTATTTTCGGAGCCAACGGGAACCTTTTCTTGGCTTTAGAGTGCAGATTTTTCCAGACCTAGCCAAGGAAACACAACTCAGGAGAAAATAATTCATAGAGTTAAAGCCCAGTGTGTTGAAACTGGGTGCACAACTCTTTATTAAGTTTCCATGTAAATGTATCATAAAACGTAGAGATATTACATATCCTTTTTTTTTTTTTGCCTTCTCAGTTAAGACAATTTCTTAATGACAGAGTTGTAGATATGGTAAGATTAATACCTAATCTGGAGATTGAACGGTAACCTCATAGAGTGAGTAGAGCGTTCTGTTAATGTAAATACCGTCCCCAATGTAGCGCTTTTCCTAATGAGATACAAGTTTCTATGTATAAGTTTAAGTCGTCTTCTTGAGTTGGATCTCCCACCCATATAGAGGGCTAGTGGATGGTATAATATACTATATGTTAATTACCTGAAAGTTTTATCTAAAGAAAATGTATGTACTATGCCGTTTTCTGTTCAATGTATTTTGTTTATCATTGAAAAAACTTAATAAAGAGTAAATTTTAAAAAAAACCCAAATCTTTGGTTCAGAGTGTAGTGGCTGCCAGTATTATTTATTTATTTATTTATTTGGGACTCTTATATATCGATATTCATGTAACAAGTTACAAATCAATTCGGTTTACATTATAACAAAGAAACCAGCGCAAACAAATGTGTTACATAAAACAAGGATGCATAACTTGGGAAGGGAAAATAAAACAGAGGATATTATAATGCCTCTGTATCAATCCATGGTGTGACCTCACCTTAAGTATTGTGTGCAGTTCTGGTTGGCTCATCTCAAAATAGATATAGCAGAGCTATAAAAGATATAGAGAAGGGTGACCAAAATTATAAAGGGGATGGAATATCTGTCCTATGAAGAATGGCTAAATGGGTTAAGGTTCTTCAGACTGGAGGTCTACAAAATCATGCATGGTGGGGAACAAGTAAACAGGGAACAGTTATTTACCCTTTCCAATAGTGCTAGGACTCGGGGACACTCCATAAAGCTAATAGGCAGCACATTTAAAACAAATCAAAAATCATATTTTTTCACTTAGTGCACAATTAAACTGGAATTTGTTGCAAGAGAATGTGGTGAAAATAATTAGTGTAGCTGGGATTTAAAATGGTTTATACAAGTTCTTGGACAAAATGTCCATAAACTGCCATTAGCCATGTAGACTTGGGAAAGCCACTGCTCACCTCGATTATGAAGAAGAAGGATTGGATCTATTCTTTGGGATCCTACTGAGTACTTGTGACCTGGATTGGCTGCTATCACAGACAGGATGCTGGGCTTGATGGACCTTTGGTCAGACCCAGTATGGTATTTCTTATGATCAGCAGGGCACAGGTAGGATGTGCTGCAAACCCAGCTGATGGATATCAGTTATAACTTGGTCAATATCTTAGGAGCAATAATGAAGATAATGGAGACCTGGAAGCCACACTGGAGGGACAGGACTGTTGTTTCTGTTTCTTTGTTACAGACCATGAAAAAGGCAGTTGAAGATGGGGGCTATGAGGGAATCCAGTGCTTTGCACACTTGCAGGACTTACCAGTAAAAGATGCCATAAGGAGCCGAGGAGGAATACGGCAGCTTAGTCCTGAAGAAACTGATGGAGAGGTGCAGGAAAATATTGGGGCATTTTCACCAGAGTGTGAAGAGTTAACAGCAGTTCTGTGAGAAACAGGAAGCAGTGAGAGTGCCTCTCTACTGGCACATTTAGGATATAGGCACCAGGTAGAATTCCACCTATCTGATGCTTCAGAGAGTAGTGGAGCAACAGATACCCCTTCATGACTTGTCTCTGGAAAGTGAGATAGGTGTGGCCCACCACTCTGGGGCATCATAACTGACTACACATAACAGATGATATAAGCCCTGAGAAGGATGCCATGGAGGTTTTCAGTTTTACAACAGCCACCCTGGGTTATGTCATCCCCATTGTCAATATCCTGGAGATAAGTTAGAGGGTTTTTGGCAGGAACAAGGACTGGCACCAGAGGTGGACTGCTTGCAACAGCAGATGTGACCCATTGGTGAAAGGGAGGATTGCCCTCCAGTTCCATAATCTAATTCACTGGAAGGAGACACTGATGACTAGGGTATGGGAATGGGAGTGCCAGAGACAGAGGGACAGTGGGGATGGAAGATGCAATACAAGAAAGAGTGGGCACCCCACACAGTACTGTCAACATGAATAATACCCTGTCAGCTACCACTTCTTCCCCTACTTTATTTGCCACACTCATGGTCACTAGAAAATGAGCTCTCCTGACTTGGGCCTTAGCTATAATGGCAGCAAAGGAGATTATCCTCCTCTAGTAAAGCAGACCCTAGCACAAATTTCAGTCTCATGCTATCTCAATGAGCCCATCCAGGACATGGTCACAGATCTGTTGGCCTATTGGGGAACACAAAGCCAGCATGTGGCAAGATCTTACCAATGTGGCCCATTATCTCCTCTCCTACCCACCAACCAGTGTGCCTAGTGAGCAGGCATTCTTTGTAAGTCCATTATTCACATCTGGCATCAGAATAAGTGAAAAAGATGGTCTTTATTAAAATAAAATTTCCTCTGTTGGTTTTCCATGAATTTCCATAGACGTGGCAGGAGGCCTGAGTGCACAGCTATGATGAACCATTGCCTACAGTTGTTGTTTTCATCTCCTTGCTGTGTTGTTGCCAGTTGTACCTATTGCCACAGCTGATCATCCAGCTAATTGTGTTTTTGTAGCACTCTTGCAGCATGGTCTCTTCCTTCTGCTATGCATTTCTCTTATGGGGATGCTTAGGCACAGCACATGTAAAAATAAAATCTGTTCCCACCACAGCCATGGCCTCCCTCCCTCCCAAGTGGAAAGGAAAATTGGGCCGGAAGGCCATGTCCCCTACTCCCCCCAGGTTCCCCAATAACACAAAGAAAAGTGTCTGGCACAAGGCCCGATGAGGCAGGCCAGCTCCCGCCCCCCCCCCCCCCCCACTTGACGATGCTGGTATTATACCATGGAAGGGGTGCCCCTCCCCCATCCGCTCTGACAACCCTCCCCCAAGCTGATCCTAGGAGTACCTTTTGTTTCAGACACAGCAAACATGGATAGGATGCTGGGCCGTGGTACAAGTATACCTCTCCCAGCGTCATCAGCATTTAACTTGATAAGTACTGGGAATATTAAAATCTCAGCATTTAGCAAGATAATTTGTGAGTTATCTGGCTAAATGCCTGTGAATATTGGCCTCTATGTGTGTAAATTTTCTCAGCAAAACTATGTGCACCAGATAGAAAATGTAACTTTATGCGCAAAGTTTTGCCAGGGTAATTTTCAAAACTGACTTATGCATGTACTGTATGTCCGCTTGGAAAATTGGTATAACTTATGTGCATATTTGCCAGTTATCTTATTTGTAATGTTATAAAATTACCCCCTGGAAGTCAATTTCAGTTAAGTGGAAGCCCACAGAAGCACAAGGAAACCTCTGTGCCAAAATATAAAAAGAAGAAAACCTATTCACATGCACCAATGGCTATATCAGGGCACTTTAATTAATAGATGCATTTGCAGTAAGTACTGCGATCACCGAAGTGTAATGGAAAAGAAGAAAAATTGCCTATTAAATTATGAAATATAATACTCTAACAACAAAAAAAGACTTTCATTTCCTAGATTTGTTGATAGTATAGTTTTGCTGCTATTTAAAATAAATTCTTGATCATATTTTCTGATCACAATTTTTACTTCAGAACAGCACTTATTTTGAGCTTCTTTCTGGTTCACAAAGGAATAGTCCTTTTTTTTATTTTTTATTTTAGCTCATGCTCTTTCATTGGCAGCGTGAGGTGAAGTACATTCAGGTACAGTAGGTTAATTTGTCATGGCATCTAATTTTCTCTGTGGTATCCCTGACTGGCAATCAGCAGTCTAACAGAAAAGCAGAATACCCTGCAGATTTCCCACTCAGGATTCTTCCTACTGAGCAAGGACTCGGCCAACAGCTGGCCTGCTTTTCTTTTATCCTAATGATAGAGCTGCGTTTCCATGTTGCATGCCATTCTGATGAAGATGCAGAAGATGATGGTAGCATGCCAAGTCACTGAAAAAAATCTCAGTCACTTATCCTTGCTGGACTTTGCAAGAGGCCTATGTCACATACCTGACTTTGGGAGAATTCACTGTTCACAGCTTCTTGATTATCTTCGTCCTTGAAGAGCAGAAATAGTAAAAGAATTCAGACTTTCACAGAAGGAATTCTTCTAGTACTCTGAAACGTAAACAATTACAATATGGGTTGAACTTAGTTTTTTCAAAATAAGTTTTCTTTCATTTTTATTTTCTAGTCTACTGGCTCCTCTAACAAATGTGGTTCTTCACAAACTATAGATTTTATGACAGTGATGGCCAACTTCCTTACATAGTCCTTTTTTTTTTTCTTTTACAATCTTCAGTAACATCACCCTCTAAACTATCAGAAATGTTACGCGTCCCACCCGCGGTTGTCCCGCGCACGGGACCGCTCACCTTCGGGGGTCACACAGCGGGTCCCGGTTCTGTCTCCCTCGCGGTCCTTGCAAGTCCAGCTAGGTCCCGGCATCCCGCAGCAGTGGTTGCCGGGCCTTCAGTTGCGCGCCGAGCCTCACACCAGGCCTCGGCATCTCAGCAGCTAGTCATGCCCCTACGTGCATGCGTGCGCGCACCAGCCATCCTGATGTAGGTTCCAGGGCGGGGCCTAGTTCCACGGCGCACCCTGATTGAACTCAAGTTATAAGGAAGTTCCTGGCCTCACTTCCTTGCCTTGGCAATCGGGTCAGTTTGTTCCTGAGATTGCCCTTGCTCGTGTTCCTGCTTGCTTGTTCCTAGTCTCGTTCCAGGATCCTTCTGTTCCTGTTCCTGACCTGCCTGCCTGCCTGCCGCCTGCCAAAGACCTCAGCTTGTTCCTGACCTGCCTGCCTGCCGCCTGCCAAAGACCCCAGCCTGCTCTTTGACCTTGCCTGACCTCTGGATTGTGACCCTTGCTTCGTTGACCACTCCTCGGACTGATTCTTGGACTTTGACCCTGTTCATCTGACCTTGCCTGATTCTGGCTCTGTCCCTAGCCTTATCCTCACCACCTTTATTCTGGTTTGCTCTCTTCCAACCTGTTTTCAGCTTCGAACCCGATAGTGCTCTCCAAGTGTCTGTGGACACCTAAGTCCCACCTAAGTCCCAGCGGCCCAGGTCCCTACGGGCACCTCCCAGGGGGACCTCGGGCTTCCAGTGGTGAAGACCTACACTGCCTCGGTCTCCTTCCATGCTCCGCCCCCTGTGGCCAGTCCCTGTACTGCCACAGGACAGGGGTCCACCCCCGAGCACAACAAGAAAGCCATAAAACTTGCATTTCTGCATGTCATACAAGTGCCACATATATCCTTGTAGAATAAAGAAATATGCCATTTTGAAAGGTTAATTTGTACCAGCAGATCCACAGATGTGAAAAAGGGAAATGAGAAGTAGCTTAAAGTCAGGATTACCAAAAGGATTCAAGAAGTGAAATGTAGAACTATGGCACTTGCACCCCATTCACATCATTTCTCAAAAGAACATTAAATGATTCTGCTATGCAAGGTAATGTTTAAATGTGCACTTTCTTCAAAAAAAGATACCAGATACAAATTTTTATACTCATACTAGGGTTCATATGGATCTAGCAAAACTGAAAACATACATAGCAATGGGGCTATATTGGATACAACCAAGAATATTAAAGAAGCTTAAAGAAGTTCTGGCAGCTCCACCTATAATTCTACTCAATCGTTCTTCAGAGCCAGTCATGGGTCCAGAGGACTGCAGACAATCAGAATAGTCACTCTTCACACAAGATGGAGTAGGTAGAAGGCCAGTCACATATGAGAGTGGGGTGTAAATTCTGAGCTTCACTGAGAGGTAGATTTTAGAAGCGTTGTCTCGTGCAAAAAGGGCCACATATGCGCGTATGTGGACCGCGAGCAAGCAACGTGAATTTTAAGAATCCATGAAATATGCGCGTACATACCCATGCGCATGTCAAGAATAAGGGGTTGGAAAAGGGGAAGGGCATGGGCATTCCGAGGCAGAGCTAAGAACTACATGCGTAACTCAGAATTTTAAAAAATGCTAACCATAGCGCACATCCATCTGTTATCCATGCAACTTTGCTGCAGCTGCTGATAAAGATCAAGTCTAGAGACCTTGAGTTTTAGAGCTTTCAGCACAGCATGAAGGTTTGGGGTCAAGTGGGGAGCTTACAGGATGAAGAACTAGAGGGGGTCTTGAAAACCTCAATATCAACTGGGTAAACTGGTGGACTAATTGGAAAAACTGGTTTTCTTCCCTCACATGAACAGTTTTAAAATTTGCCTGCATTTGCGCATAAAAGCTGCTAAAGCCTTAGTGGAAATACACGTGGGACATTTCCTTGAGCTACCTCTTACGATTATGCGCACAAATACATGCGGCAGGGGGGTTTTAAATAATATGCACGTACTTGCTCGCACGATAAAAAAATCGCAGAGTATCTCCGCTCACACGCCAATACCTGTGTTTATGGGCGCACGTGCATTCCTTTCAGAATTAGCCAGTTAATCTCTATAAAAGTCTTTAACCTCCTCCTGTGTGCTACAAGCCCCTGCCATGCATTTCCCCCACTAGTAGTGGCATCCCTAGACAAAAGTATTTGGGCAATAAGATGCAAGCCAAACTGACATTTCCAGACATCAAGCCCATCCCTACAGTACATAAGAACATAACATAAGGTTTGCCATACTGGATCAGCCCAAAGGTCCATCAAGCCCAGTATCCTGTTTCCAACAGTGGCCAAGCCAGGTCACAAGTACCTGACAGGATCCCAAGGGTTAGATACATTCCAAGCTGCTTATCCCAAGAATAAGCAGTGGATCTCTGCAACTCTCCCTTAATAAGTATTAATGCACTTTTCCTCAAGGAACTTGTCCAAATCTTTTTTAAATGCAGATATACTATAGATTTTACCACATTCTCTGGCAATGAATTCCAGAGCTTAATTATGCATTGAGAAAAAAACCTTATCTTATTAGTTTTAAATGTAGTATTATGTGCAGTTCTGGTCACCACATCTCAAAACAAATATAGCAGAATTAGAAAAGGTACTGAGAAGGGCGAGCAAAGTGATAAAGGGGATGGAACAATTCCCCTATGAAGAAAGGCTAAAGAGATTAGGACTCTTCAACTTGGAGAAGAGATAGCTGAGGGGAGATATCACAGAGGGCTATAAAATAAGTGGAATGGAATGAGAAAACATTAAACAATTGTTTTTCAAAAAGTACACAGCCCAGGGGACACACAATAAAGTTACTAGGTAATACATTTAAAACTAATGAGAGAAAATATTTTTTCACTCAATGCATAATTAAGCTCTGGAATTCATTACCAGAGGATGCAATGAAATCTATTATGCAGCTGCATTTAAAAATGGTTTAGACAAGTTCCTGGAGGAGAAGTCCATAAACCTTTATTAAAGTGGAGTTGCAGAAATCCACTGCTTGTTCTTGGAGCAAGCAGCTTGGAATCTATCTACCCAAAAGATCCAGCTGAAGAAAGGATGACCAAAGAAATAAAGTGGGGTGACAAACAATTTTCAGATATATCAGAGAAAGAAAAGAAGGCTAGAAGTAGTACAGTGAAATTGAAAGGTGACGAGGAGCAATGTGTGGAGAGAAATGAAGAAATGGCAGAAATATTAAACAAATACTTCAGTTCAGTGTTCACTAAAGAAGGCTCTGGAGAAGAACCATTTCTGGTTAACGTGACTGTAGATGGAGATGGGATAGACGAAACTCCATTTACATGGGAGAACGTATGAGAGAAGTTAGGCAAACTGAATGTGGACAAGGCCACGGGGTCAGATTAGATACATCGCAGGATTCTGAGGGAGCTTAGAGATATGCTGGCAGGTCCACTGAAAGACCTGTTCAATAGATCCCTGGAAACAGGAGTGTTGCCATGGGATTGGAGAAGAGCAACGGTGGTCCCACTTCACAAGAGTGGTAGCAGAGAGTAGGCAGGAAACTACAGGTTGCTTAGCCTCACCTCAAGAAAATTAATAGGGACACTGCTGAAGGAAAAATATTGAACTATCTACAATCCAGTGGGTGGCTTGACCTGAGGCAGCATGGACTCACCAAGGGAAGATCCTGTGAGACAAATCTGATTGATGTTTTTGATTGGGTGACTAGAAAATTTGATCAAGGAAGAACACTCGATGTGATCTACTTGGATTTCAGCAAAGCTTTTGATACGTCCAGCACAGGAGACTTGTGAATAAAATGAGAAGCTTGGGAGTAGGTGCCAAGGTGGTGGCATGGATTACAAACTGGTTGATTGGTAGGGAACAGTGTGTAATGGTAAATGGAACCTACTCTGGAGAGAGATCGGGAGCAATGTTATAGTTGCATTAAAAGTATCAAACCAAAATGACCAAAAAACCACAAGTGTGGGTAAAAAAATCACTTACTCTTAAAGAACCCACTTCATACAGTTCATCCTGAAAACATTTTTTTTTATTTTTTATATTGTTTCTAAAACTGAATTTCATTTGAGATATTGAGGAAGGTTTTGCTCCTTGGTATAAGTTTTGGAAACAATATAAAAAAATTTTTAAAAATTGTTTTTCAGGATGAACTGTATGATGTGGGTTCTTTAAGAGTAAGTGATTTTTTTACCCACAGTTGTTGTTTTTTGGTCGTTTTGGTTTGATACTTTTAATGCAACTATAACATCGCTCCCCGTTTACATGGCAGGGGGAGAAAAGAGGAATTGGATTCAGGCGACAACCAAGGGCCCTAACGTCTAAGGTCTGGGATACTGATACACAGACATAAGGGGAAAAGCACAGGACTGCTTCTATGGCCAGATCCTAAAGGAAATGAAGAAAGCGTGCATGGAGGTAACTTGCTGGTGTAGCAGTTACTATCCTTAGCAGAAAGCATGGAAATTACTAACATTAACCAATATGCCTTGATGCTTTTAATGCAACTACAACATTGCTCCCCACTTCAAAGGCAGGGGGGAAAGGGGAATTGGATTCAGACAACCACCAAGATGGCCCCAACTTCTATAGTCTAGGGTACTGATCTGCAGACATAAGGGAAAAAAAATCACAGGGCTCCTTCTATGGCCAAGTACATAAGCAAAGCATGTCAAGCAGAAATATCAGAATTTTTAAGAAACCTCATCACCTAGTAAAAAATGTTGGCTTGGGGATAACCGCATAGAGTAGCTATTACCATCCTTATGATGGTAATAGCACAGAGTGGCAATTCCTACCTTAAGAAGCTTGCTGGGCAGACTGGATGAACCATTTGGTCCTTTTCTGTCATCATTTCTATATTTCTATTTTCTATGAGAGACTGGAAGATTGGGCATCCAAATGGCAGATGAAATTTAATGTGGATAAGTGCAAGGTGATGCATATAGGGACAAATAACCCATGCTGTAGTGACACAATGTTAGGTTCCTTAATAGGAGCTACCACCCAGGAAAGAGATCTAGGCGTCATAGTGGATAACACATTGAAATCATCAGCTCAGTGTGCTGCAGTTGTCAAAAAAGCAAACAGAATGTAAGGAATTATTAGGAAGGGAATGGCAAATACAATGGAGAATGTTATAATGCCTCTGTATCGCCCTATGGTGAATTATATCACCTTGAATACTGTGTGCAATTCTGGTCACTGCAGTTCAAAAAGATATACGTGCACTGGAGAAGGTACAGAGAAGGTACACTGTGACTCAAAAGAAGGCGACAAGCAGCCCTTTAAAATGATGGTGGCCCCAACCTCATGGTACCATCATCTTAAAGGGTCACTGACCCTTCCCAAAAAACAGCCAAACAGGGAAGCTGAGCAGAGATCAGTGCAGACCCCTTTTTCAACCCAAGGCCAACGGTCGAGGTGGTCCCGACTCCCCCAAATATTTAAACAAAATTTCAATCATACATGTGGCAGCAGCCCTCCCCCAAGTCTGAGCTCCTCACCTCCCTGGCTTGCCCGATACTCAAACCCACCCATCCCCCCCCCCCCCCAGATCCTACCTTACATTAACCTGGATCCCAAGTCGGGGGACGGGCGCACCCTTGCACCATCGTGACCTTACCTCAGCCATGTGACTGAGGTAAGGTCAAGGGATTGGACCCAGGCCACAAGGGTTTACACTTCAGGGGGGGCTGGGGCAGGGGGATAGGTGGGTCTGGGGGGTTTGTACGCTTCGAGGAACCAGGGGATGGGGTGTGAGAAGCATAGACTTTGGGGGAGGGGGGGGGCATCGCTGCTGCCACGCGCATTATTGACATTTTTTAAAACTTTTTGGGAGAGTCAACAGCCCTGGGTTGAAATGGGGGTCAGCATTAAGCCCTGCTCAACCTTAGAAATCTATGGGTACCTAAGGGCGGTAAGGACCTATTTAATAAGTGGCCGCATCCGTGCTCAAAACCCACGCCTATAATCCGTGCATAGAAATGAGCGAGCGAACAGGTCTCCCTATTAAGTGAAAGTATGACCCTGGAAAGTATTTTTAATATTTCCAATAAACATGGCAAATATTTTCATGGATGCTTATTCACACTGGCATAGCAGCAAGATAGGTGCTCAATTGGGTACCAATCTGGATGCTCGGTTGCTGACATAGGCACTCAGCGGGGAACAAATATGGAAGCTATGGTGCCCAGAAAGGCATCTAACTAATCTTGCTGCTCAGGCACTGAGCTAGGCGCTTACTTGGTCACAAATCTACACAATCAGGCTCCCAGAAAAGCACCTAGCTAAGCTGGCCACTCAGACACCGAGATAGGCACTCAGCTAGGTGGTTTTCAGGATGCTCAGATGCCGACATAGGGTGCTGACACTTAACTTGTGCCCTGACCATGGTGGTAAAAGACCGCATTAAAAAACCCACACTAGCATTAGTGTGGCTCCCTGCATTGCCTATGATTAGCTAATTGTCTCCTTTACATGCTGCTAGCATGCACTCACGCAGGAAAAACCACAGGTCTGTAAGTGCATTCGTACATGCTTTTTTCCAATGCACAAAACCCTTATTACATCCCCATATAGGGCTTTGCGCAGGAAAACACACGTACAAATGCAAGAACATCTACGCACAAACCTGTGGCAGCTTCAGCGCACCTTATTACATCGGCCCCATAGTGCCCACTATCTAGGAAGACAGAGACAAAATCAGTAGCAGAGAAGCAACTCTCTTCCCTACCTCTCCCACCCACACCCAAACCCTCCAACCTCCCCCAAGGGAAAGAGAAAGCTGCAACACAAAACTACTGCCTGTCTAACTCTGCTGACTGGCACAGTGGCTGAGACCAGCAGTAGAGCACAGACTAAAACGTGTAGCAGCCAAAATGTTGTTGGGTAATCTAAGAACTCTGTGAAAACTCAAAAACGGTGACCACCCAAAACAACGCCTACAGAAGGAATGCACACGTTGCACAGTACGTCTTAGACATGCTCAGTCTTCAAGATCAGCATCCCTAGATCCAGAGGGCATCAATAGGTTGGATTAGAAAAATGCTACATTGCAATACATTGGCCTGGATTCTCTAATGCCGCAAGGCTTAGTGAATCCCGGCACTAACGGGGAGTGGGGGTGGAGCGAAGCGGGGGGCGGTCCTGCGCTAGCCGGCAGCGATTGCACTGCCGCGGTGCGATCGCTGCCGGTGTCGCACTGAATAACACCATACACGGTGTAGTTATTCGCAGCGAAAAGACTCCTTACCTTTTTGTTGTCGTGTCTTTGTGGAGTCGGCCCTGGTGACATCCAGACTCCTCCTCTTCCGGGGCCAACTCCGCCCCGATGTAGCTAGCGCAGGCCTGTGCTAAGCTTTCTAGCTATTGCATGCTTGTGCTGGTAGAAAATAAGGCCCATTGTCTCTTAATTCCATAACAACATGTTCTACCTAGGGTCTGACAAAGCAGTGAGGTTACACATGACTGATTGGAAAGAGTTGGCTGGCTGCTGTACTATGTAACAATTTCTAACTGCACCTGTTTTCCGATTGATTTTTATGGCCCATAGACTTCAATGGCTCATAGAAATGAGACTTATATTCATTTCAGGATGCCCTTTAGCTTTTGTTTTTTTTTCTTTTATAATTTAGTCTTTATTAAGTTTTAAACCATTTGCATGATACAAAACCAATACAAATAAGAATTAACAAAAAGGAAAACGGAATAAACTTTTCAAGCGCTACATTCAAAAAAGAAATTCTTATCAAGCTCACTTTAAAGAGGAAATATAACACAAAACCACAAATATCAGCATCGCTCATTATCACCCACTCACCAACAATAGACAGGTAATCATTAAGATATGTCTGCTAAGAAGGTTTGCAGATGGACGAGGTCCACAGAAACATATCTATTTTCTTGACATGCTATTACAATTTTACAGGGGAACTTTAAAAAGAAATTGGACCCCAGGGACAAGACTTGTTGTTTTAATTGAAGTAAAAGTTTTCTTCTCGTTTGGGTCTCCCTGGAGACATCAGAGAAAATACATACCTTTTGTCCATTAAACAAACTTATTTTTATTCTTAAAGCATTGTTGAAAAAACAAATCTCTATCATTTTCTAAATTGAATGTGATCAGAAAGGTAGCTCTACATAATATATTATCATTAGAAGTTTGAAGAAATTGGAAAAGATCTGGACTGGAGATAGGAGCAAAAACATCAGAGGCTCTTTCCACAGAGCCAGGATTCCTCCTCATATTAGGTAAATAATAGCTATTAGAAAACATAAACAACTAATCAAGAGAAAACTGGAGCACCTCAATAGCACAGGGCCCTATATTCAAAGATAGCCGGTGATCTAAGTTATCCAGATAACTTAGAAGGGATAATCAGCTGCATGGCTATGCTGCTGCTGAATATAACTGGATAAGTTCTAGCTGTCTGGGTAAGTTATATCCGGATAACATTAGGTCTAAAGTTGACTATCTGGATATCTACTTAGCTGGATAAGTGACTTATCCTGTTAAGTGGTGGCCGCTGAACAAAGCCAGATATTCAACTGCCACCACTTAGATAAGTCCTACTTATCCGGCTATCTAGCACTAAACACGATTTCAATATCGGGCCCGTAATGTTTAAGTGATTCTGTTCCACACAGCAAAATTAATTTTTGGAAAATTCAAACCCTACGATTTCTAAATCTAATTCTATTTTTCAATCTTATCATATTGATAATGGATATTCAAGTTAGCTTTAATACTTACCTACATAGTATTATGCAGGGTAGATATTACTCCTGAAACTCCAGCACACCCATTCTGTGATCCAGTTCAGACAACTTAGATGATACCCCCAATATAAATACACATAAACTAGTCACAGTTTTTGTCAAAGAATTAGCAATCCTAGTAACAATCCTCCATATATGTTTAAGAGGAATATCTTCCAGTTCAGGCAAAATAATGTCCGCCACTCCGGGACCCGAGGCTAAAGGAGCTTGTACTGATTCTGGGACAGAAATAAAGACATTCTGTACAGAAGCTCAAGCTGATTCCAATGAGATCCTGTCTATTCTTTCTAACAGGGTCACATTAGTCAGGGAAGGGCTTACAGCTGATGGCAAGACTTCAAGTCCAGATGTTAAGATTTCAGGTACTGCTGAAACACTACCATATTCAACTAGAGAAGCTCCATCCTCTCCTGTTCCTTTAACATTTGAAGGCATAGGTGGTGGGGTATGAGCCTCTGGATTCAAAGAGGTTTCAGCCAGCTCTGAACTCAAATTTTCTTGCAGTAAAGAGTCGGCACAAAGCAGATTGAAATCCATGGGAATTCTCAACAGTGTGGATATTTTAGGGGGAGACAAGACCCTTACCCTTCCTTTTCCTTCCCATTCTTCAGCCACAAGAAAAAATGGCAGAATGGGCACATGGCTTTGGCATGCCAGTGGCTGCATGCTGCAGTGCACTTTATTTTAAGCCCCGGTGCCTCGTTGACATCAGCATCAGGGTCAGGCTGTCCGTGGCAGTGCCTAATAGTTCTTTCTCCTCTCAGAGCTCCAGATGACTCAGGCAACAGCAAGGAAAGTAAAGACCCTACCAAACACCTATACATGCTGGATTTTAAGGCCATAAGAACATAAGAACATGCCATACTGGGTCAGAACAAGGGTCCATCAAGCCCAGCATCCTGTTTCCAACAGTGGCCAATCCAGGCCATAAGAACCTGGCAAGTACCCAAAAACTAAGTCTATTCCATGTTACCTTTGCTACTAATAGCAGTGGCGATTTTCTATGTCAACTTAATTAATAGTGGGTAACGGACTTCTCCTCCAGGAACTTATCCAATCCTTTTTTAAACACAGCTATACTAACTGCACTAACCACATCCTCTGGCAACAAATTTCAGAGTTTAATTGTGCGTTGAGTAAAAGAGAACTTTCTCTGATTATTTTTCAATGTGCCACATGCTAACTTCATGGAGTGCCCCCTAGTCTTTCTATTATCCGAAAGAGTAAATAACCGATTCACATCTACCCGTTCTAGACCTCTCATGATTTTAAACATCTCTATCATATCCCCCCTCAGTCGTCTCTTCTCCAAGCTGAAAAGTCCTAACCTCTTTAGTCTTTACTCATAGGGGAGCTGTTCCATTCCCTTTATCATTTTGGTAGTCCTTCTCTGTATCTTTTCCATCGCAATTATATCTTTTTTGAGATGCGGCGACCAGAATTGTACACAGTATTCAAGGTGCGGTCTCACCATGGAGCGATACAGAGGCATTATGACATTTTCCGTTTTATTCACCATTCCCTTTCTAATAATTCCCAACATTCTTTTTGCTTTTTTGACTGCTGCAGCACACTGAACAGACGATGTCAATGTGTTATCCACTATGATGCCTAGATCTCTTTCTTGGGTTGTAGCACCTAATATGGAACCCAACATTGTGTAACTATAGCATGGGTTATTTTTCCCTATATGCATCACCTTGCACTTATCCACATTAAATTTCATCTGCCATTTGGATGCCCAATTTTCCAGTTTCACAAAGTCTTCCTGCAATTTATCACAATCTGCTTGTGATTTAACTACTCTGAACAATTTTGTGTCATCTGCAAATTTGATTATCTCACTCGTCGTATTTCTTTCCAGATCATTTATAAATATATTGAAAAGTAAGGATCCCAATACAGATCCCTGAGGCACTCCACTGAGAAAATTGTCCATTTAATCCTACTCTCTGTTTCCTGTCTTTTAGCCAGTTTGCAATCCACGAAAGGACATCGCCACCTATCCCATGACTTTTTACTTTTCCTAGAAGCCTCTCATGAGGAACTTTGTCAAACGCCTTCTAAAAATCCAAGTATACTACATCTATCGGTTCACCTTTATCCACATGTTTATTAACTCCTTCAAAAAAGTGAAGCAAATTTGTGAGGCAAGACTTGCCTCGGGTAAAGCCATGCTGACTTTGTTGCATTAAACCATGTCTTTCTATATGTTCTGTGATCTTGATGTTTAGAACACTTTCCACTATTTTTCCTTTCACTGAAGTCAGGCTAACCAGTCTGTAGTTTCCCGGATCGCCCCTGAAGCTCTTTTTAAATATTGGGGTTACATTTGCTATCCTCCAGTCTTCAGGTACAATGGATGATTTTAATGATAGGTTACACATTTTTACTAATAGGTCTGACATTTCATTTTTTAGTTCCTTCAGAACTCTGGGGTGTATACCATCCGGTCCAGATGATTTACTACTCTTCAGTTTGTCAATCAGGTCTACCACATCTTCTAGGTTCACCATGATTTGATTCAGTCCATCTGAATCATTACCCATGAAAACCTTCTCCAGTACGGGTACCTCCCCAACATCTTCTTCAGTAAACACCGAAGCAAAGAAATCATTTAATCTTTCTGCGATGGCCAGTGCCTTGTTGACATGAGTGTTGGGGGTTGAGAGTTCCAGGAGAGTGCTGCATAGTGCTTTCCCCTCTCAGGGCCTCCAGATGACTCGGGCAATAGCAAGGAAAGTAAAGTCCCGATGTCCATTAGTTTTTAAATAAATGCACATCCCTACAAAATACTAACTTGTACGCAAATTTCCAAACACCAATAGAGAAAGCCCATAAACTGCTCCTTTTTTATCCTTTCACATTTTTGTGCGACATTGTTAGTTCACACTTACTTCAGACTTACAAAATACTACTTATGTGCGTTTAAGGAGCATTATGTGCACATTATGGCCACTGTACCGGCCGCCTCCAGCCACGCCCCTTTATCTGGATCTGGCACGGCGCGCACAAGGCCCAGCCACGTGCGTAACCCCCATTTTTTACATGCACACGGGAATAAAAATTCAGCCGTAAGTGAATACCAATTGGGATGGTGAAATTGAAGCTTAGGGAGATTAAAAGATTGTATTGGATGACCACCCATACCACTTAGTGTTGCACTGGAGGTGGATCCTTGGCCTGGTACAGGACTGGTAAGGCCTTCTAGTCGGACCCAGAGAGCGCCTTCCACCAGGAGGTGGAGCACACAAGGAGCTTCACCAGGTTGAGCCCTTGGGTACCTGGACCACCTGGACTTAGGTGGGCCTCTGGTGGTCTCCCGGAGAGGTAGCGGAGGGGTGTGCCCTCCACGAGCAAGGGTGCACGGCTGATGCAGTGGATGGGCTAGACCCAAACTGGAAACTTCGGAGACCTCAGGGAGGCAATAGTTCAGGAAGGTTCTCTGAGCAAGACAGGCAGCTCCTGTGGGTCTAGCCAAGTGGAAGCCGCAGTTTGTTTCCAAGCAGGTTGGTCTAACGTTCACAGTAGCCAGAAGAGAGTGTCCGAGTGAAGTGCAAGGCTCAGAACCAGAGTATCAGTCCAGGAGGAGTCAGCCAAAGCAGGGGTCAATACCTGAATCAGTCTGGGGGTAGTCAAGGCAAGTGAGGGTCAGTTTCAGGAGGCAGACAAGAAAATGGTCAGGCAGGCAGTGGTCAGTTCCAGGCAGCAGGCAAGAGAATGGTCAGGCAGGCAGTGGTCGGTTCCAGGCGGCAGGCAAGAGAATGGTCAGGCAGGCAGTGGTTGGTTCCAGGCGGCAGGCAAGAGAATGGTCAGGCAGACAGTGGTCGGTTCCAGGTGGCAGGCAAGAGAATGGTCAGGCAGGCAGAGGTCAGTATCAAAGGTCAGTCTGAAGAGGTACTACCTGAGAAGGATACGGGAACACACGTAGCCACTGGGAACGGAAGACACAGGAACATGGAGATGCTGAAACAGGAGACGCTGGAACAGGAGACACTGGAACAGGAGAACACTTGCAACACAAAGGCAAACTAGCACACCAACGGTGTCGATCTGATTGCCAAGGCGAGGTCCTGGGGACAGGGCCTCGCCTTAAATAGCAAGTCTATGTGACATCATCGGGAGGCACCCTCGCAGATTTCCCTCATCTTGGGCCCTTTAAAGGGCTGCACGTCGGCCACGCGCGCACCTAGGGGCGTGGCTGAGGACATCAACGACGCAGAGCCCCAGTGGGAGCTTCGCTGTGAAGCCTGCGAGGAGGATGGTGAGCGGAGAGCCCGAGGACGCTGTGAACTGGCTGCGGCAGCAAGGGAGCGGTGCCCGGAGCTGGTCGAAGGAAGCGTGAGGTGAGCAGGCTGGGCCGCGGTTCCAACACGGCCGGGACGCGCAACACTTAGGGCCTTGTGGTTTGGTCCTCCTCCCCACCGGTAGAACTCCCAGCTCCCAGCTTCCAAAGTCTGATGAATGAGAGGAAGATTAGTGGTCCGGGACAGTGAGATTAGCCCTGGGACTTGCTGTGACCCCTATATAAGGGACTCTCAAAGCAAGAGAGGATTACATGTGTAACTTCCAATTTTTTTTATGCACAAATATTTAGAAAATGTACCCTGTAATTAAGGAAAAGTCAGGTGCAATGTGGCTGTAATAGGTTCATGTTAAATCGGGTGGTATTCTTTCCATCATGTGCTATTTAGCACATTTTCAATAAGGCCGAAAATGTAACACCTGCCTCTGACCTGTTGTTAATTTCTTAACATGCATGATAATATTAATAATAAAAATGTTTATCTGATTACATACCTTTACATCTTATATTCAATGTGTAGTATAATAAAAATAATACACAGCAATATACATACAGCAAAATATAATAGAATAAATACAGAAACAGCATATCCACACAAGTTAAATATATATCACTCATATCCAAATCAGCAAACTACAAAATCAAAAATAATAGTTAAAAATATCTAACATAATGGATTGCTGAGCCAAAAGAAAATGCTGTCAGCTAACAAAGTGACAACTGTATCACAAATGGTCTGTGTCCTTGGATCTGCAGAGTCTCCTTCATAAATATGCAAACTTCACCTAATTGTAATTATATGGATCAGGGAATATACTGAACACACATATGGTTGAATAAACTGTGAACAGAAATATTGTGCCAAGCCTTCATCCTTGTAACTGACCTTCAGTCAATTTCACAATTATTCAGTCTTCTCAGCCAGATTATGGGCCCCTTTCACTAATAAAGGATTCTCTTTCTCTCTTAGAAAACACAATACATGTGGATCAATCTTGCTACAATCTAAATATATACGTTTAGATTTCACCTGTAGAATTTTATTTTAGCAGTTTATACCATTCCTAAATATAGATGGCCATGTACAAAAGTAAATGGAGGGCTTCACTTAGCAGAAACCTAAATGTAAAGGTGACTCAGTATTTGTGGTGCCCTTTTGCACAACTTCTTTTTGAGTTAATCATCATTGTAAAGAAATGTTTTCCTGATTTTCAGGGGGGACAAATATATATATATATATATATATATATATATAATTTTTATTTTTTTTTTTTTTTTTGCAAGTTCACTTCACTCATTTAATAATGTTCTTTTACTTGTTGTTTCCTGGTATTGCCTGAAACACTGATTTCCTATCTGTTGTTCTTCAATTGTTTTCAAGTAACATGAGTACTGTGAGACACGCATCTCAGAAATTCAAGAGGAAAAAGACACAAGACATTCTATACTTTCTAAATAAAGAAGTAAAAGAAAGTGAAGTTATGAAGACAATTATGTAAGAAAAACAGAAGACTCCACAGTATTATCCTAATCCCATAAGACCTCTTGAGGCCGAAGATGTAATAGGAGTATTATATAGTACTTTTGAAATGTTCACAACTACCTTGCCATTTAGAATGGCGATTCTTCTGAAATATTTTTTGCATAAACAGTGATACAGGAATAAGCCTTTATGCGAGGTTACAGCAACACACATGTAAAAGAGACGGGCAATGAATACGGCTGCAGCATCCTTACTCTCACACAGATGCACACAAAGTTCCATACATACACATGGCCATCCACATAACGTACCTTTTTTTTTTTTGTTTATTTTGCTCACGCTTTTTCATCAGTAGATAAAGGTGAGTTACATTCAGGTACTCTAGGCATTCCTTTGATCCCAGAGGGCTTGAAATCTAAGCTTGCTCTTTACTAACAGGCCGATACAGTAAAGTCCGCGGGAGAGCGGGCGAACACCCGCTCTTCCGGCACGTGCATCGGCTACTCGCCGGTGTGCGCGATTCAGTATTTAAATTATGCCCAGCGGTAAAAATAGGCAAAAGGATCAGCGGCTGTCAGCAGGTTTGACAGCCGACGCTCAATTTTGAAGGCATCGGTTCTCGAGCCCGCTGACAGCCATAGGCTCGGAAACCGGATGCCGGCAAAATTGAACGTCCGGTTTTCAACCTGACAGCCGCGGGCCGAATTCAAAAATTTTTTTAAAACTTTTTTTACTCTTCGGGACCTCTGACTTAATATCGCCATGATATTAAGTCGGAGGGTGCACAGAAAAGCAGTTTTTACTGCTTTTCTTTGCACTTTCCCGGTGCCGGAAGAAATTAGTGCCTACCTTTGGGTCGGCGCTAATTTCTGAAAGTAAAATGTGCGGCTTGGCTGCACATTTTACTTTCTGTATCCAGCGCGCATACCTAATAGGGCCATCAACATGCATTTGCATGTTGAGGGCCCTATTAGGTGCCGCGGGTTGGATGCGCGTTTTCCTCCCCTTACTGAATAAGGGGTAAGGGAAAACGCGCGGCCAAGAGCAGGCTAACAGTGCGCTCCTTTGGAGCGCACTGTACTGTATCGGCCTGTAAGCATTTTTCCATTAGTCACAAAATGGGAGAAACGTTTAGTAAGTAGGCCCCTTAGTTTGTACCCGAGGCAATGAAGGGGATTGTCAATGGAATTTAAACCTTGGGTTTACAGCTTCTCAACCTGCTGCTCTAATCACTAAGCTGCTCCTTCACTCCCACCGTGTAGGATTGGCAATGAAAACTGCCCAGTGTGCCTACTTCCCCTCTCCATGCTATTTGTACCTTCCCGTTACCTTGGGGTTGGGGGTGGGGGATTGTTTATTGGTCTCCTCCCTGCAAAAGAGGGACAGTATTTGCTGCTCCAAAAATTGCAAATGCAGCATCATATTCAGGCCATTCTCAAACTGGAAATCAGGAGAGAAATGCTCATTTCTAAAGCATTCCAAAATACAGTAGTGGTTTGCCCATCCTTCCTTACAGTTTCTTTCTCTCTTCTCAAGCCTCAAAATTAAGTAGCTCCAATCTCTTAATAAACCCAAAAATCTACAAGGTGCGCTAAGGACCACTGAAATAAATTCCATTTTGGCAAACAGGATACTTTGGCATATCTGCATTCCCACCATCAGGGCTGACCTTAGCAGGGTGCGGGGCCCAGGGCAAATCAACTGAAGTGGGGCCCTGGAACGCTGAATTTAGAATGGTGGGGATGAGGCAACAATGGCAAAGCAAGGCCTGCCCCCCCTCCCCAAAGCAGGCCTAGGGTGGTCACCCCTGTCCACCCTCTCTAAGGACAGCCTTGCCCACTGTTAAAAACATTAACAGGCCGATACAGTAAGTGCGCTTCGGCGGAGCGCATTGTAAACCCGCATTTGGACACGCGTTTTCGACGCGCTAGCTTTACCCCTTATTCAGTAAGGGGTAATAGTGCATCGAAAATGCGCGTCCAACCCCCCTGAAACTAATAGCGCCCACAACATGCAAATGCATGTTGATGGCCCTATTAGGTATTCCTGTGCGATTCACTAAGTAAAATGTGCAGCCAAGCCGCACATTTTACTTTCAGAAATTAGCGCCTACCCAAAGGTAGGCGCTAATTTCTTCGGGCACCGGGAAAGTGCACAGAAAAGCAGTAAAAACTGCTTTTCTGTACACCCTCCGACTTAATATCATGGCGATATTAAGTCGGAGGTCCCAAAGTAAAAAATAATTAAAAAAAAAAAAATAAAATTTAAAATCAGCCTGCGGCTCGCGGGTTGTAAACCGGATGCTCAATTTTACCGGCGTCCGGTTTCCAAACCCGTAGCTGTCAGCAGGTTTGAGAACCGACACCGGCAAAATTGAGTGTCGGCTGTCAAACTCGCTGACAGCCACCTTTCCTGTCAAAAAAGAGGCGCTAGGGATGCACCAGTGTCCCTAGCGCCTCTTTTTACCGCGGGCCCTAATTTGAATTTTTTTTTTTAGTGAATCGTGTGCACAGGAGAGTGGCCTGTGCGCATGCCGGGAGAGCGGGTGCTTGCCCGCTCTCCCACGAACTTTACTGTATCGGCCTGTTGGAGCGTCCACCAACCATGAGTTATGGTTTCTGTTGCTGCCAGAGCCACCTTTGGGCATTAATATGTGCAATGTGCTTAACAAAGTAGTATGAGGCAGCCATGGTTACCTGATGACCTCATTTCTTTAAAAAGACCATATCTAATGTTGCCCAACTTTAACATGGCAGCATATAAATGGCAGATAGGACCATAGGAGACAACATTTCAACATGATTGGGGGGGGGGGGGGGCGCTGAGTTCAACACAAATTACTGATCTCGGCCAAAAAAGAAAAAAGAAAGCATGGTGATGGGCAAAAGTGGCCAAGCCTTATTTACATGAGTCCAGAGTGGAGCAGGCAGGACAGACACAGGAGGACTCATGCTACCAAAGAAGAGATGGTCCCATCATCCTCTCTTGTTCTCTTCTTTATCTAACTCAAACTCATTCCCACCAGTCACCCCCCTCCCAACCCATTCCCACCACACTCTCTATCCCTACTGCCAGCCCAGCCGGGTTCATCTCTCTTTCCTTCACATCTAGTCTCGCTTCCCTCCCCAGCACACACTCTCCCCTTTCCCCATCTCTCACTTAAACCCCCCCCCCCTTTTCTTTCACTTTCTCCTCGTCTCTTCTTCCTCCTCTCTTCTTTTCCTATTTTGCCTCTCCCTCCAAATTCTCTGTGCGTAAGCATAGCTCGATGTAAATTGTGAGACACGGGGTTAATATCCTCATGCCAGCTCTTCTCCCCACTTCTTCCTGAGCTGGACTGCTCTGCTCCTCTCACAGTTCTGCTCCCTATCAGGTTCCCCATACCCGTTCCTTGCCTGCACTCCTCCCCTGCAGACTCAGCTCACCCACCCCTCATGCCTCCTCACCATGCTCAGCTGGTCTCTCAGCTTATGATTCCCTCTCCCTGACCCTAGGCACTGTTAGTACCCCCCCCCCCCCGAAATAGTGTTAGACCACAAGGAGATCTGAGGTACAGTCCCACAGTTTCCTGTGGCAGCTCAGGGTTAGATTCTATGGCAAGGATTAGAAATTTCTAAAGCTTATTGACAAACATTTCCAACTTTTATGTATTTTCTTTTTATTGGAAGAGGAAACTGGATCTCAAATATCAGTGCAGGGTGGTCATCTCAGGGATGGGGAGAGAAGGAAATGGTAAAAGGACAAAGGATGTGAAAAGGAAGGGAGGAGGAAGAAGACCAGGAATGAAGTGAGAAGAAGGTGAAAAGGCTGAGAAGGAGGGGGGAGGAGGATGAGGAGCATGGAAGTAGGGCCAGTGCAAGGATATTAGGCAACCTAGGTGAACCTTCAGTTTTGTGCCCTCGGCATCCCCCTCTCATTCTCCCCTCACCCTATGCCACATTCTGCATCCCCCACCCTTTCCCCCCTGTCTACAGGGCCCAGTATCCTTTTCCAACCCTTCACTCCCTGCTCAGCACAGCAGCACTACTCCAATCACTTTGCCCCCTTTTTCCAGTGCCCAGCATCCTCTTATCTCCACCACCTATCTGACCGGAATCCTCTTTCTCCACCCCACCCTCTTTCCATCTTCCCAGCACCTGCTCCCTACAACTCCTCCAGCCACCCAGTTTCTTCTGTCTCCACCCCAGACATCCACATAGCATCCTTTCCCTTTCTCTTGTGGTACTGTTCCTTAAAAGTGGATAGGCAGCACCTGGAGGTTTTTGCCAGGTGCCAGCCCCAATCCCAAAAGAAAATAAATTGGTACCAGAGGCAACTGCCTAGTTTGCCTAATGGAAGAACTGGCCCTGTATGAGAGATGGGGAAGATCAGGAATCTGTGATAGGAGAAGAGGAGAGAGAGGGAGGGCTAGGCCTTCTGAGCCAGAAGGGGAGTAGGAAGGGTTGGGTTGTGGGTTCTAGGATTTGTGAAGAAGGGAGAGATAGAATGGAAGAAGAGAAGAAGAGCAGGAGGGAGGTTCTGGGATTGAAGAAGAGGAGTAGGAGGGATTGGGTTGTGGGTTTTTAGGATCTGTGGAGAAGGGAACGTTAGGAAGGAAGGGAGGTTCCAGGATCAGAGGAATGAATCAAGATCAAATGAGAGAGGATTTGAATAGCATTCAGGGATGGTGGGAAGAGGCAGGTGTGCCTGTCCTGCTCCAGTTCTGATCCCCCTTTCTAACCTTTCACTCAATCTGGATTACACATTTACACTCTGCATCAGTCCCTTCTCTCATACATCAACACTTCCCCCTTCCTCCATGCTGCTCTCTCACAGACATACCCTGCAGATGATCTCTCATTCCCCAGCCTCTCTCCTCAACACCACCACAACACCCCCCCCCCCCCCCACTAACTTCCACAAAAGGATCCTCCCTTGCCTTGTCTGGTCCAGGCTCCTTCTCCTGCGCCCCCATTTCTGAATGACAGGAGGGGGAGGAGCTGGACTAGGGATTAGGGAGCAGAGCAGCTCTTTTTTCTGCTATGTCTACTCCAGGTTCACCTCTTCCCCTCTTGTTTTTGTATGCTGCCAGGAGAGGAGTGGCTGTTTTCTGCTTAGTGATATTTAGCCCACTTGGAAGGCAGCAGTCCTTCATCTAGTCTTCTGCTCTCAGATGTTTTCCCTAAGCACAGCCCTAGTATGCCTTGCCTATTGACAAAAAGGTGATCCATTATAAATCACATTCATATATCTTGTGCTATTATGAACTCATGAGTATGCTATAGTCAAGGACAGGCGAGGACCCTTTTTCTAAGGCAAAAGAATAGATCAGCAGTCTCCCACTCACAGTTTCCCAGGGTTATGACTGCTGGTTTATTGAAGATTGGTGAGGACCACAGACAGTTTGGGACACATTTAGAATTGACACAGCAATACTAGCAAGTGAATTAGGACTGTGTGATGAGCATAGGACAAGCCATATGGGTTAAGAGATCTGGGTATTTTAGAACATACATATGCATGTAGCCTTTGTTGAGGAGGCAGGGATCATACTCTGTCTAGAGGACAAATGCTCAGAAAGTCTCTTACAGCCCCAGGGTGAATTCTTTGAAAAAGGGAGAAGTAAGACCTCCAGGTCCCAAGTGCAGCAGGGATCCTTTCAGGGGGTAAGGATCTCCATAAGTGTAAGGAGGGTGGATGCAGATGTCAAATAACTAGGCTGGACACTGGATGTGTGTTCCAAAATCAACGTTACTATATCAGATCTTCAATTGTAATTAATTAGCATTATATACATTTGTTCTTTGTTACATCCATGTCTAGACTGATTCCCCAAACTTCTCATCTTTGAACATTCTGATGCTTCAAAGCATCACAGTCCTGAGATATCCTATCCTACAGGGTATGGAACAATAAGTATCCCAGGATGGGCAGGGTTATCCTAACTATGGCAGTATTCCCTTCCCAGAAATACCTGAGTTCTAGATGTTCTCTAATATTTCAAGTCTCCCAATTTTCCATTTTCTTCCTGAGGGAGAGGCTCCAGTGGGAGTCTCCAGATGAAAATCATCTTACTCAGTTCTCCTTGCCAGATGGAAAAGTGGGATCTGTCAGACTGAAAGTTTCAATATTAAGTATAACAGGAAAACTGGTCAGGTCTTTAGATGATGCGAAAAAATTCAGACAGTTATTGAAAGAGCACCTACTTCAACGTGCATTCAACATATTCTAGAGCACTAGCAGCAGAATAAACACTCTTATAGATGTGAGGATTTCGATACATACTTTGGGTGATTGATTATTGAGTCTATCCATATGATATTGACTATTTTTGTTTCTGTGAAACATATGCAATTTGTGTGTTATTGTATTTGTTATTCTTTATGTTTTTATTATGTATGTTAATGATGTAAATCGCCTAGGCCTCTTTTGTGGTAGGCAATTAATAAATTTTAATAAATGAAAAAAAAATGAAAACTTTTCTTCTCTCCCCACTTTTAAGAACATAAGAAGTTGCCATTCTGGGTCAAATCGAGGGTCCATCAAGCCCAGTGGCCAATCCAGGTTACAAGTACCTGGCAAGAACCCAAACATTAAATAGATCCTATGCTACTAATGCCAGTAATAGCAGTGGCTATTCCCTAAGTCACACTTGAAAACTATCTTTAGAACGCCCAACATCTTTTTCAGTACCTGAATGAAATCCGCTTTGAAGTGCTGAAAAGTGTAATATGAATAAATAATAAATAAAATAAACACAGAAGCAAAGAATTTGTTTACTCTTTCCACGTGATGGCTTATCTTCCCTAAATGCCCCTTTAACCCTCGATCATCTAATGATCCAACCAACTCCCTCACTGGCTTTCTGCTTCAGATATTTTGACTTAGTTTTTGGGTACTTGCCAGGTTCTTATGGCCTGGATTGGCCACTGTTGGAGACAGGATGCTGGGCTTGATGGACCCTTGGTCTGACACAGTATGGCATGTTCTTATGTTCTTATATATTTTTAAACGTTTTTATTATGAATTTTTGCCTCTACAGCCAACTTCTTTGCAAATTCTCTCTTAGCTTTTCTTATCAATGTCTTACATTTAACTTACCAATGCTTATACTTTCTCTTATTTTCTTCTGATGGATCCTTCTTCCCATTTTTGAATGAAGATCCTTTGGCTAAAATATCCTCTTTCACCTCATTTTTTAACTATGCTGACAATTCTTGGCCTTCTTTCCACCTTTCTTAATGCGTGAAATACATCTGGACTGCGCTTCTAAGATGGTATTTTTTAACAATGTTCACGCCTGTTGCACACACTTAACCTTTCTAGCTGCAGCTTTCAGGTTTTTTTTAATTACTTTTCTCATTTTATCAAAGCTTCTCTCTTAAACGTTTACTGCTAGAGCCATGGATTTACTTACTGTCTCCCTTCCAGTCATTAATTCAAATTTGATCGTGCTATGATCACTATTGCCAAGAGGCCCCACCACTGTTACCTCTCTCACCAAAATCTGTACTCCACTGAGAATTAAATCTAAAATTACTCCCTCCTTTTGAGTACATTTTGTGTGTTTGTCCATTTTGTTGGAAGTTTTGCCACCTTTCCTGCTCAAGAGTGAAAATAGCAAGATGGCCAATGTAACCCTGATATTTAAAAGGGCTCTAGCAATGACCCAGGAAACTATAGACCGATGAGCCTGACTTCAGTGTAGGGAAAAATATTGGAAACTATTCTAAAGAACAAAATCATAGAACATAGAATCATAGAAGAGTGACTAAAATGATAAAGGGAATGGAATGGCTCCCCTATGAGAAAAGGCTAAAGAGGTTAAGGTTGTTAGCTTGGACAAGAGTTGGCCGAGGGGGATATGATAAAGGTCTACAAAATCATGAAAGGACTTAAACAGGTATATGTAAATCAGTTATTTACTCTCTCAGGCAATAGAAGGACTAGGGCGCACTCCATGAAGTTAGGAAGTAGATAATTTAAAACAAATCGGAGAAAACTCTTTTTCACTCAATGCATAATTAAATCCTGGAATTCATTGTCAGAGGATGTGGTTATTGTAAGCTTCGTGGACCCTTGGGCCGATCGGAACCAGGCGATGGAATACCTTTGAGAGGTAGAGACACCGGTTCCAACCGGGAGGCGGCGAAGACAGGCTCGCGGACTGCTGGGTGGAAGACACGAAGGGCCCTATGCGACCAAAGGCCCGGAGAAGGAGCTGACCCGGTGGGAGAGAATCTTCGCCCTGGAAGCCGGTACTCCCCCGAGAGGAGCTCGTAGGAGTCCGGCCGCTGGGACTTAGGTGGTTCACCCTGGAAGCCGGTGTCCCCCCGGGAGGAGCCCGTAGGAACCCAGCCGCTGGGACTTAGGAGATCTCTGCCGACGGAGTAGTAGCTCACCAAGCCAGGGTCAGGTGCCGGAGAATCGCCGTCAGCCGGTCCGCGTCTAGAGCCAAAGAAGTCGTCGTCAGCCAGTCCAAGTCGAGAGCCAGAGAAGTACCGAAAGCCAAACCGAGTCGAGAGCCAGAAGTCACCGAAGCCAAACCAGAGTCAGGAGCCAAGAAGAACCACAGCCAATCCGAATCAAGAACCAGGAAATCAAGCGAGGAGCAGGAACACGGCAACTGGGAGCAGGACGAACCTGGGAACCTCGTTGCAAGGCCCTGAGGAGAGGGACTGCAGGGCTTAAGTAGCCCAGTCGCGTCTGACGTCACTGGAGGGTGGAGGCAGGTTCCCCGCGCCTGGCCCTTTAATTCTCGGGCCGAGACGCGCGCGTGCCCCTAGGGGGCGGAGCCAGCCGCGGCAAGACGCTGGCTGCTTCGGCGGCGTGGCAGCAGCGCAGGGGAAGCGGAGGCAGGCCCGGGCGCTGCGTGGGGACGCCGAAAACGTGGCGGCATGAGTCCCCGGAGGCCCGGGGAGGGCTGCAGCGTAGCGGGACCGCGAAACCGTGAGTGGGGCGGCCGGGGCCGGCCCGGAGCCGCAACAGTACCTCCCCTCCTACGCCCCCTCCCGGGGGGTCGCGGCTTGTCCGGATGTTGGAGATGGAACTGTCGAAGAAGGTCCTTATCCAGAACGTGGGAAGCAGGCTCCCAAGAATTCTCCTCCGGACCGTAACCCTCCCAGGACAGTAGGTACTCCCAGCGGCGGCAACGGCACCGGACATCCAAGACCTCTTGTACCGTGTAGATGACATCCGGATCCGAGGACACCTTGGAGGGCTCCGGCGGGGAAGCCCGAAATCGAGAGAGCACCAGCGGTTTGAGGAGGGACACGTGGAAGACATCATGGATCCGAAGTGAGGAGGGTAGTCGCAGTCTATAGGATACCGCCCCTATGCGCTCGGCCACCGGAAAGGGTCCAATGTAACGAGGCGCTAGCCTCATGGAGGGGGTCCGTAATTGAATGTGCTTAGTACTTAGCCATACTCTTGTCCCGGGTAAGAATACCGGAGCGGGCCGTCGAGACCGATCGGCATACGTCTTGAAGCGAGCTGCAGTGCTGCGGAGCTTCTCCTGCGTAGAAACCCAGAGGTGGTGAAGCTGGTTAGCCGTTAGCTGTGCTGCCGGAGAGGTAACTGTCACCGGTAAAGGCAGTGGGGGTCTTGGGACCCTCCCATAGACTAGCTGAAAGGGGGACTGTAGCGTGGCGGAGTGCTTATGGCGATTGTGAGAGAATTCCGCCCAGGGAAGGAGGGAGACCCAATTGTCTTGGAGCTCATCTACAAAAGCTCGGAGAAAGGTCTTCAGAGACCGATTGGTCCGCTCCACTTGGCCGTTACCCTGGGGGTGAAATGCCGTAGTGAAATCTAACTTTATCCCAAACTTCTTGCATAATGCCCTCCAGTACTTAGCCGTGAATTGGGGACCGCGATCCGAAGCGATATGCGAGGGCAATCCATGTAGTCGGAAAATATGCTGGACAAAGAGGTCAGCCAGCTCAGGAGCCGTAGGTAGCTTGGGTAAAGGGATGAAATGTGCCATCTTAGAGAAGCGGTCTATCGTGACCCAGATTACGGTTTTCCCCTCGGAGGGAGGCAACTCCACCACAAAGTCGGTGGACAGGTGAGACCACGGTTCTGTGGGAATAGGGAGCGGCTGGAGTAGCCCCCACGGGCGTCCTGGTGGCGGTTTTTGCTGAGCGCACGTGGGACAAGACTGAACATATTGCCGGACATCCTCCTTCACCCGTGGCCACCAATAAAATTCAGTGAGCAACTCCAGGGTTCGCGAAATCCCAGGGTGACCAGCCGTCAAGGAGTCGTGTGCCCATGCCAGAACCTTCCTCCGGGAACGGACTGGAACCACCGTCCTCCCCTCAGGTCCTACGTCCGTGGCAGCCAGTAGGACTTTAGCTGGGTCCAATATGTACTGAGGGGACTCCGTTGTGTCGTCAACCTCTGTGGTGCGAGAGAGGGCATCAGCCCGGACATTCTTGGCCGCGGGTCGGTAGTGAAGCGAGAAGTCGAACCGACTAAAAAAGAGGGACCAACGGGCTTGTCGGGGATTCAGCCTTTGAGCATGAGACAAGTACTGTAGATTCTTATGATCGGTATATACGATGATCGGGTGTTGGGCTCCCTCCAACCACTGCCGCCATTCTTCGAACGCCAATTTTATGGCCAACAGCTCCTTGTCGCCAATCCCGTAATTCCTTTCGGCCGGAGAGAACTTGCGGGAGAAGTATGAACAAGGCCGGGTCTTGCCGGTTGGTGAGGTTTGGAGCAGCACTGCCCCGACGGCAACATCAGAAGCATCCACCTCCACAATAAATTGGCGTTGGGGGTCCGGATGCCGGAGACAAGTGTCCTGTAAGAAAGCCTCCTTGAGATCCTGGAAGGACTGTCTAGCTCTTGGAGACCAGTTTCGAGCGTCCGCGCCCTTCCGTGTGAGGGCCGTCAGAGGGGCCACCAGACTAGAGTAATGCGGGATAAACTGGCGGTAGAAGTTCGCGAAGCCCAAAAACCGCTGAAGGGCTTTCACTCCCGATGGTTGTGGCCAATCCTTGATGGCGCTCACCTTGTCCGGGTCCATTCGGAAGCCCGTAGAGGAGACAATATACCCTAGGAAGGGCAGTGCTTCTTGTTCGAACTGGCACTTTTCTAGCTTCGCGTACAAGTGGTTCTCCCTTAGCCTCTGAAGAACTTGCCGGACGTGTTGGCGATGTGACTTGAGATCCTGGGAATAGATCAATACGTCATCCAGATACACAATAACAGACGTATATAAGAAGTCCCGGAGCACCTCGTTCATAAGATTTTGGAATACCGCTGGAGCGTTACAGAGGCCGAACGGCATGACAAGGTACTCGTAATGGCCGTCCCTGGTGTTAAAAGCGGTTTTCCACTCATCCCCTGGACGTATTCGAACGAGGTTGTAAGCACCCCTGAGGTCTAATTTTGTGAAAACACGAGCCCCTTGAAGGCGGTCCAGCAGCTCTGGAATCAGAGGCAACGGGTACCGGTCTCGGCGAGTGATTTGATTCAAGCCCCGATAATCAATGCAGGGGTGAAGAGACCCGTCCTTCTTCCCTACGAAGAAAAACCCGGCCCCTGCCGGGGAGTTGGAGGGTCGGATGAAACCCCGATCCAAGTTTTCCTTAATATAGGCAGACATCGCTCGGGTCTCCGGCAGAGACAGGGGGTAGACTCTCCCCCGGGGCGGGGTGGTTCCTGGTAGTAAATTAATTGTGCAATCAAAGGGTCGGTGTTCCGGGAGTAGTTCTGCCTTCTCCTTGGAAAAAACATCCTGAAAGGCATGGTACTGCGGAGGTACTGTTAACGAGGCCGTGCAGAGGGAAATGGGTTGCAGCGGGCGTGCAGGAAGGCAATGACGGTGGCACGCAGGACTCCAGGAGGTAATCTGAAGGGACCTCCAATCGATCACCGGAGAGTGCTCCCTAAGCCAGGGTAGGCCCAGTATGACCGGGTGGATGGATTTTTCCAAGATAAGAAACGAGATTTCCTCCTGGTGGAGGGCTCCCACCTGAAGCTTCAGAGGGCTGGTGCGAGTGGCTATTATACCAGGAAGTGGGTTCCCCTGAATGGAGGAAACCCGCACAGGCGGTTCTTGTGGGCAAACCTTGAGCTGTAGCTGTTGTACCAGCTCCTGGAGGACGAAATTCCCCCCGGACCCAGAGTCGATTAGGGCTAGGGTGTCGAAGCCTCCCTCCGGGAGACACAGGCGTACCGGAACGGTACATGGGGAGCTAGGTGAAATGTTGCCTAGAGTCAACTCCCCGCTGAGCTCTAGGTTCGGGGCGTTTCCCGGACGTTCTGTACAGCGGGCCAGAAAATGCCCTTGGCCCCCGCAGTAAAGACATAGTCCTTGGGTACGGCGGCGTCGGCGTTCCTCAGAAGATAGGGGACCACGGCCCAACTGCATGGGTTCCTCGGTAGATGGCGTGGTGGCTGCAGGTGGAGCCGGCCGGACTCGAGGCGGAGTGATCCTACGTGTGGTTTGGCCGTGAGGAGACCGTCGCTCTCGGAACCGACGCTGAATTCGTCGGTCTACGCGCCCAGCAAGTTCAATGAGCTCTTGAAGGTCGTCGGGGAGGTCACGGCCGGCGAGCTCATCCTGAAGACGGGGGGAGATGCCTTCCATGAAGATGCCGTGCAAACTGTCGGACCCCCAGGCCAGCTCAGTGGCCAGGGTCTGGAACTCTGTGGCGTACTCCTCTAGGGTCCGATTGCCCTGCCGGAGCTGAAGCAGTTCGGAAGCGGCCGTGGAGGCCCGGGAAGGCTCATCGAAGACTCTGCGGAAGGCTTTGATGAACTGAACCAGATTATTTAGTCGGGAATCCTGTCGTTCCCAAAGAGCTGAAGCCCAAGACAGAGGTCTCCCATCCAGAAGGGAGATTATAAAGGTCGTCTTGATTCGGTCCGTAGGGAATTGGGCGGGTAGCAGGTCGAAGCGGATGTAGCATTGATTGAGGAACCCCCGGCATGCCTTCGGGTCCCCTGAATATCGGGATGGAGCAGGCATCTGTACGGGAGCGGCGGCGTCGGGACTGACCTGGGGCATAGAGATCCGGGAACTTGCTGCGGAGGCTCCATCAACGCGGTCTGCCAGACGTTGTACTGTCGACATCAGCGTGTCGAGGCAGGTCTGTTGCTGCTGCAACTTCTGGGCCAGGCCAGGAATAGCTTTGAGGCCGGCAAGATCCGCCGGGTCCATGGCCTTGCAATCTGTAAGCTTCGTGGACCCTTGGGCCGATCGGAACCAGGCGATGGAATACCTTTGAGAGGTAGAGACACCGGTTCCAACCGGGAGGCGGCGAAGACAGGCTCGCGGACTGCTGGGTGGAAGACACGAAGGGCCCTATGCGACCAAAGGCCCGGAGAAGGAGCTGACCCGGTGGGAGAGAATCTTCGCCCTGGAAGCCGGTACTCCCCCGAGAGGAGCTCGTAGGAGTCCGGCCGCTGGGACTTAGGTGGTTCACCCTGGAAGCCGGTGTCCCCCCGGGAGGAGCCCGTAGGAACCCAGCCGCTGGGACTTAGGAGATCTCTGCCGACGGAGTAGTAGCTCACCAAGCCAGGGTCAGGTGCCGGAGAATCGCCGTCAGCCGGTCCGCGTCTAGAGCCAAAGAAGTCGTCGTCAGCCAGTCCAAGTCGAGAGCCAGAGAAGTACCGAAAGCCAAACCGAGTCGAGAGCCAGAAGTCACCGAAGCCAAACCAGAGTCAGGAGCCAAGAAGAACCACAGCCAATCCGAATCAAGAACCAGGAAATCAAGCGAGGAGCAGGAACACGGCAACTGGGAGCAGGACGAACCTGGGAACCTCGTTGCAAGGCCCTGAGGAGAGGGACTGCAGGGCTTAAGTAGCCCAGTCGCGTCTGACGTCACTGGAGGGTGGAGGCAGGTTCCCCGCGCCTGGCCCTTTAATTCTCGGGCCGAGACGCGCGGGTGCCCCTAGGGGGCGGAGCCAGCCGCGGCAAGACGCTGGCTGCTTCAGCGGCGTGGCAGCAGCGCAGGGGAAGCGGAGGCAGGCCCGGGCGCCGCGTGGGGACGCCGAAAACGTGGCGGCATGAGTCCCCGGAGGCCCGGGGAGGGCTGCAGCGTAGCGGGACCGCGAAACCGTGAGTGGGGCGGCCGGGGCCGGCCCGGAGCCGCAACAGTTATGGCAGTTAGTGTAACAGGGTTTAAAAAAGGTTTGGATAAGTTCCTAGAGGAGAAGTCCATAAACTTCTATTAATCAATAAGGAATAGTAGCTTGGGATCCATTTAAAGTTTTGTTACCGGTACTTTCCAGGTAATTGTGACTTGAGTTGGCCACTCTTGGACACAGTATGCTGGGCTTGATGGACTGTTGGTATAACCCAGTATGGCATGTCTTATGTTCTTGTGTAAATTAATATTTGGATACTTATCTAGCTAAATTCTAGCTGGTTAATAAGGTAACCAGCTAGAATTTAGCCAGCTAAGTTCAGGGTAGTCCAGGGGCCTAACTGAGAAGAGTTGAGTTAGCCGGTTAAGTTAGTTGGTTAACTTAGCCAGCTAACTCCAATATTCAGAGTTAGCTGAATGTCTTAGCTGGCTAAATCTGGTTGGGCCAAAAAGTTGTCCTATTGTTAGGAGGCTATAGTTAGCTGGCTAACTTTAAGGTAGCTGGCTATATTCAATAATACAGTTTCACTATTGAATATACCTACAAAGTTAGCCAGATAATTTATCCGGCTAACTTTGCTAGCTGGACGATGTCTGAAATGGACCTCCCTATGTTTACAGTTTCACCCAAAGAGGCTTTATATTCTATCCTAGCCTAAAAAGGAGGTACCCTAAGGGAGAGATTATGGGATCACAGATTCACTATTTTGAATTGCTATATAGGCTTTAAATCCTACCCTGCTAGGCGCCATCTCTCTCTTCCTCCTCCACGCGGCGACCGAAGACCTGCGCGACTGGCGCCGGAGCCCCACCGGGGGAAGGTCAGGTCAGTGTTCGGCCTCCCCACCCGGGGGACCCCGACGCCAGCCGCGATCGCCGAGGCCGATTCCGGCGAACGAAAAACTAAAAAGAAACGCGCCTAGGCCCGCCCTCAACTAGAAGGCAGCCAACCAGAGAGAGCCCGGCAGGGCTTTAAATCCTACCCTGCTAGGCGCCATCTCTCTCTTCCTCCTCCACGCGGCGACCGAAGACCTGCGCGACCGGCGCCGGAGCCCCACCGGGGGAAGGTCAGGTCAGTGTTCGGCCTCCCCACCCGGGGGACCCCGACGCCAGCCGCGATCGCCGAGGCCGATTCCGGCGAACGAAAAACTAAAAAGAAACGCGCCTAGGCCCGCCCTCAACTAGAAGGCAGCCAACCAGAGAGAGCCCGGCAGGGCTTTAAATCCTACCCTGCTAGGCGCCATCTCTCTCTTCCTCCTCCACGCGGCGACCGAAGACCTGCGCGACCGGCGCCGGAGCCCCACCGGGGGAAGGTCAGGTCAGTGTTCGGCCTCCCCACCCGGGGGACCCCGACGCCAGCCGCGATCGCCGAGGCCGATTCCGGCGAACGAAAAACTAAAAAGAAACGCGCCTAGGCCCGCCCTCAACTAGAAGGCAGCCAACCAGAGAGAGCCCGGCAGGGCTTTAAATCCTACCCTGCTAGGCGCCATCTCTCTCTTCCTCCTCCACGCGGCGACCGAAGACCTGCGCGACCGGCGCCGGAGCCCCACCGGGGGAAGGTCAGGTCAGTGTTCGGCCTCCCCACCCGGGGGACCCCGACGCCAGCCGCGATCGCCGAGGCCGATTCCGGCGAACGAAAAACTAAAAAGAAACGCGCCTAGGCCCGCCCTCAACTAGAAGGCAGCCAACCAGAGAGAGCCCGGCAGGGCTTTAAATCAGACCCTGCTAGGCGCCACGCGCCGAAGGAGCGCGACAAAGGGGCCTGCCCCTTTGTTTCGCCCCTTCGTTTTCGATCCTCACTTCCCCGAGCAGCATCGCACCAATGCTGCACTAGTACTCAGCCAGCATCCATCTTGCTTCACGTTCTTCCAGCTCTCTCCCAGCAAGCACCATATTGCACCCAGCCAGTGTCATCTCAGCAAGCTCTCAACAAGCATCCATCCTGCAAACATTCAACAAGTGCTCAGCAAACAACCATCCTGAGCAAACAACCATCCTGCAAGCATTCAGCTAACAACCACCCTGCAAGCATTCAGCAAACAACCATCCTGCAAGCATTCAGCTAACAACCACCCTGCAAGCATTCAGCAAACAACCATCCTGCAAGCATTCAGCTAACAACCACCCTGCAAGCATTCAGCAAACAACCATCCTGCAAGCAGTCAGCTATCAACCACCCTGCAAGCATTCAGCAAACAACCATCCTGCAAGCATTCAGCTAACAACCACCCTGCAAGCATTCAGCAAACAACCATCCTGCAAGCAGTCAGCTATCAACCATCCTGAGCAAAACAACCATACTACAAGCATTCAGCAAACAACCATCCTGCAAGCATTCAGCAAACAACCATCCTGCAAGCAGTCAGCTAACAACCATCCTGCAAGCAGTCAGCTAACAACCATCCTGAGCAAACAACCATACTACAAGCATTCAGCAAGCAACCATCCTGCAAGCATTCAGCAAACAACCATCCTGCAAGCAGTCAGCTAACAACCATCCTGAGCAAACAACCATACTACAAGCATTCAGCAAGCAACCATCCTGAACAAGCAACCATCCTGAGCAAACAACACTCAAGCAACAGCAAAACAACTACCTCTCAGCACTCTACATTAAAGCAAAAGACTCACAAAGACTGCCTTCTCCCCCCGGTCCATCAACAGCACAAACGCAGCACCACTACAACACAAGCGCTACACGCTAAAATGTTCCCCACCTTCCCAATACCTATTTTACAACACAGCCTGTCAGCAATAGGAAAACCTAACAGATCATTCATACTACAACACAAACGACAGGCGTTACACCGAAACCTTAAATCATTCACCCCAATTTTGATAACACCCATCACCCAACTCTTAGGCCTCACTGTATTCTCACTTTCACTATTCAATGCACAATCTCTGTCCAAGAAATCTCTAATCCTCAACGACTATCTCCTTGATACCAAACCAGATATATGTGCTATAACAGAAACATGGCTCAAACCCACGGACACAGCAATTATAAACCAACTCCCCACATCAAACTACGACATCTTCTCCATCCCCCGACTGAAAAAAAGAGGAGGAGGACTCCTATTTGCATCAAAAAAAGACCTCGGGTTCATCCAGCACCCATACAACTCAGACTCTAAGCTAGAAATGGGTCTCTTCACCTCGGAACAACTACAAATCCTACTCATCTACGCCCCTCCGGGCCTCCTTGAGACAGACCCCTCCCCCTTAGTAGAGGAAATCACAACCCTCATCAAACTGGACGCTCCAGCAATTATCCTAGGAGATTTTAATCTGCATGTGGACAACCCTACCCCATCATCCAGCTGTGAATCCTTTCTCTCAGCCCTCTCAGCCCTGGGTTTCAATCAATTAGTTACCAAACCCACACACAAAGCAGGCCACACGCTGGATCTTATCTTTATTAACCCTGGCATCAAACATTCTTCACGCCTCAAAAGCAAGAAGGTCCCTTGGTCTGATCACTCACTCATCTCAACCGCATTCTCATTGAATAAACCCTCCACCTCCAAAGGGCCCTCACCATCCTTCCCATACAGAAGATCCTGCTCTACAGAAGACCTCAGCTCACACCTAGCCTCTCATCTTCCATCCATTGATCTCTCAAACCCGAACACAGCTCTCCGCTCTTGGAAAGCCATCACAGATTCCATAGCCGACAAGCTATGTCCGCTAGCAACCAAAAAATCACTCCCAAACGCCTCCAAAAGACAACCATGGTTCACGGAAGAACTAAGAAAGCTAAAACAAAATCTAAGACAGAAAGAGAGCGACTGGCGCAAATCCCCAAGCACCAATACACGATCCATCTACAAAGCCACCCTCCATCAATACAAGTCAACTACCTCTAAATCCAAAAGGGACTACTATGCATCCAAGATTCACCACTTAATCTTCGACGCAAAAGCCCTCTTTGCCTATGTCTCCAATCTCACCCAAATCATCCCACAGGAGATTCCCAACGACCTAGCACAACCCAAAGCTGAAGAACTTGCTCTTCATTTTCACAACAAAGTCAACAGCCTTCTAACTCATCTGCCTTCTAATCCCACCGACCCTGCTCTTTACCAGTCTCTTCAACAATCATCCCCCAACAACAATGGTCTGGAAACACTTGAACCCATCTCTATCTTAGAGATACAAACTCTTATAAGAAGAATGAAACCTTCCTCCCACCCTTTGGATACTATCCCCACCAAACTGCTCCTGGCCATCCCTGACTCCATCGCTAAAACATTGTCGGACATCATAAACTGCTCACTCTCCCAAGGACTATATCCTGACGACCTCAAATTGGCCTCCATCAAACCTCTACTCAAGAAACCCAACTTGGATCCTAAAGACCCCAACAACTTCCGTCCTATCGCCAATCTCCCATTCATAGCCAAGATTCTAGAAAAAGTTGTCAATACTCAACTCTCCGAATACATAGAAGAAAACAAAATCCTATTCCAATCACAATACGGATTTCGCAAATCACTGAACACAGAATCCCTCCTCATCTCCATGTCTGACTTCATATTAATGGGCCTTGACAAAGGCCAATCCTTCCTCTTAATTCTACTGGACCTATCAGCCGCCTTTGATACGGTCAATCATTCCATTCTCACTTCCATTCTGGCTTCTATAGGTATCTCAGGCACCGCTCTCTCATGGTTTAAATCTTTTCTCTCCAACAGAGGCTTCAAGGTTAAGATACAGAACAAAGAATCTTCACGAATGGACGCATCCATAGGAGTCCCTCAGGGCTCCTCACTGTCACCTACACTCTTTAACATTTATCTTTTACCTATCTGCCAACTCCTCTCCAACCTTAACCTCAAACATTTTCTCTACGCCGACGACATCCAGATCGTGATACCCATTAAAGAATCTTACACAAAAACATTGGTTCACTGGGAAAACTGTCTCTTCGAAATTAAACATCTCCTGGCTAACCTAAACCTAGTTTTAAACTCCTCTAAAACAGAACTGCTTCTCATCTCCCCAGATAACAATGCCATCTCTAATCCTCCAACTATCCCAACTACTACACAGGTGAGAGATCTAGGAGTATTAATTGATAACCGGATGAACCTTAAAGCTTACATCAACAGAACCACCAAGGACTGTTTCCACAAACTCCAAGTTCTGAAAAGAATTAGACCACTCTTCCACACTCAGGACTTCAGAACCATTCTACAAGCTATCATTTTTTCTAAGATCGATTACTGTAACTCTATCCTACTGGGCCTACCTTCCTCCTATACTAGACCCCTCCAGATGTTACAAAACGCTGCGGCAAGATTACTGACAAACTCCAGGAGGAGGGACCATATATCTCCAATCCTAAAAGATCTCCACTGGTTGCCTGTTCACTTTAGAATCCTCTACAAATCTCTTTCCATAATATACAAAACCATCCATCAACACACCCCACTCGACTTACAATTCCCATTCCAAATTTATAACTCCGCCAGACCAACAAGAGACACACTCAGAGGATCTCTTCAAGTGCCCCCAGCCAGATCTACCAAACACATTACCTTGAGAGATCGGGCCTTTTCAACAGCCGGCCCCCTTCTATGGAACTCCATCCCACCGGACCTTAGACAGGAGCCCAGCCTCCCAACCTTCAGGAAGAGACTTAAGACCTGGCTGTTTAAAAAAGCTTTCCCGGACACCGATTAATTCTATTCAGCCAGATTCTACCACTTCCACATGTAAAAATGTTATTACTAATGTAAATACCTATACCTAATGTTATTCTCTCCCTTTTCTTCTCTCCTCCCAGTTCTTTTACCTTGTTATTTGTAACTGCTTCCTTCTACACAAATAGGTTATTGAATTGTTCACTGTACACCCCTGTTATATGTAAACCGGCATGATGTGTTTGCAACATGAATGCCGGTATATAAAAATTTTAAATAAATAAATAAATAAATATGGTAGGGATGTGCATTGTTTGCGACGAAATAGGAAATATAGATGATATTTCCTATTTCATCGCATTTCAGGGGGGTCGCCGAAATGATAGGAAAACCCACGAAATTTTGTGTGGTTTTCTTATCATTTTTTTTTTGGGGGGGGAGAAAGTGCACATTAAAAAAAAAAACCCAAACCCACCCAACCCTTCAAATTTCATTAATTGCAACCCCTCACCCTCCTGACCCCCCAAGGCTTGCCCGACCCCCCTCCCGCAAGACTTACTGAAAGTCCCTGGTGGTCCAGCGGGGTCCCGAGCGATCTCCCCCTCTCAGGCCATCGGCTGCCACTAATCAAAATGGTGCCAATGGCCCTTTGCCCTTACCATGTGCAGGGGCTCTCGGTTTGTTTTATTTGTGTAGAGATCAAGTTGGATCACTACGAGGAACAATACAGAATAGTCCTTTTGTGTGGGAGGGAACTTAGAAATAGTGTGGGTATATAGCTGCTCCATATGGAAAGGAGTAAGTGGTGTGTCCTCTGATATAAATACTCTGACCACCATTTTAGGGTGTGGATTTTCTGTATCTCTTTCCAGGGAAGGCATGCCTTAACTGTCTTCTTCTTTTTCTGTTTGATTAAATTTTAATGCCTCCATGGAGCTTATTATTTTGGATGGGAATTTCTATCCACCCTCCCTATTCCTTTTATATTTTTATGATGATTTTTTTTAGTGTTGAGTACTCATTAACTAGGTATTCATCAAAGGGAAAGATTGCTTCCCTGAGAAGAAACCTGTGGATCGTCAGTAACCAGAGGAGGGATGACTTACACCCATCCAAAGGAGAAGGAGAAAAGAGGAGAAAGGAGTTGGAGTGGATCCCCTATAGATCCCATGAATATCTACTGGAGATTTTGAAAAGAGGAATGCAGAAGTATCATTCTGATACTAAAAGGGAGAAGAAGAGAATAAGTGATGCCTTCCAGGTACTATAAGGAAACTAGGGAGTTCAGTGGAGAACACTGCATGGATGAGGTAGGAAATAAATGACGGTATAAAATGGATTTCATATTTAACATTTCACCTATTGGGAGGGAAGCAATACACTTGCCCTATGCCAACGGGATGGGAAAAACCTCAGATTAAAGAGTGAATAAATTAGCTTTACTATCAAAAACTTTCAACAAGATTTTGAGAAGTCACAAATTTATTGAGAAGCATTTGTACCATCAAATAGTGAACTAAACAGCTGTAAAGAATAATTTTACCACTTCATAACATGACAGTAAAAGTAATGTCTGGAAACCAGCTTCCAGTGTACATTAACTGCATAGTGACATTGACAATTATCAGTGCTGTTATCACTGCTGTATGCAATAACTTGGAACTAGGACTTAAGTGAATGCAATGCAAGGGCCTTCCACTCCGGGAACCTTTAAGTTTGAGACATTTTGACATTATGGGAAGTTTACCACCTGAAATAGTGATTTGAGATACGGCCTCTGGAACACTTTCTGGGTTCAACTAGCCCAGGAGTTCCATTTGATTTTGACTTATGAGTGTTTTTAATGTAATGGAAGATTTTACCATATTATTCTACTTCTACTGTTAACCACCTTGATCTTGTGCTGGGAAAGGCAGGTTATAAATCTATTTGAATAAAGAAACAGCAGTGACAGACTATATGGTGCACAAATCATCCATATTAAATAACACTTTTATGCTAAATAATTTATGTTTGCAGGAAGAATATGTAAGTGAGCAACTGTGGAAACCAGTCCCTACTGTTGTAATGTCTGTTACAAAAACAACTATATAATGTTGGTCTTGTTTGTTCCTGTGACAATCATTCATTTGCACCCTTTCTGGCAGTTTGTAAAGTTTCACCGGGAAACTGTTTTATTAATTAGACTTGCCGAAAACACTTTAGAAAGGAGATGGAGCTGCCAGTCTACTCAGGGAAATACGGCAAAGCAAGTCTCATCACGAGCGAGCGACAGATAATGTCATTTTCAAACACACAGTTTGTTTATGATGTGAATTATCTAAAAAGATAATAGTCATAATTACTGACTTGCAGATCACTGCTTCAGATAATAAAAGCAGAAACAATTTCCATGAAGCTTTAATTTATTATCCTCTGGAGATTAATTCTTATGCTTTGTTGCCAGTGACAGAGCTTCAGAACTTCTCATAATAACATTTAGATGAGTCACTTTGTTATTAGTATTAAGGGAAAAATACACATTATTGCATGTGCTACTCAAACAGTAAGAGCAAATGTAGACTTTTATTAGCAAGATAACAGCTAACAATTAATATACAGCTATTCTCTTATTTACATAGGGTCCTATTCAGCTAAGAATTATCTAAATGCTTAAGCAGAGGAAAGCAGAAATACTTGCAAACACATTTTAGACAATCTTGGCTGCAGTTAGAACAAACTGCAGCCAGGGGTCAGGGGGGAAGGAGAATAAATACAGACGACAACCAGCATGGCTCTGACTTTTACTGTCTGGGCACCGACACACAGACATAAGGGAAAAGCACAGGATAACCTCTACAGCCAAATCCCAAAGCAAAGAACGGTCAAGCAGCTTTGTCTTCATTATCAAGAAGGCTCCTCACCCAGTAAAATGTTGCTAGCAGTAATTTGATATGGGTTTGAAGGTGCTTGGTTTTGATTATAAATATTACTTACACTTATCATAAGGCTGAAGATAACTGCACAGAGCATCAGCTACTTCCCGTAAGAGAAACATAGGGGTATCCTGAATGGAGCGGCAGATATTTCCATAAGAAGTTTGCTGGTCCTTTTCTGCCATCATTACTATGTTACTGCTGTCATTTCATAAAAGCTCCACTTTTTCCTTCTGATAATTTTGCAAGAGCATCTGCAGGTCCTTTAGCAGCCTAAACATATGCCCCCACTAGAGAGATCATATTACTAAGGTTTAGTTAGTTAGTTACATTTATAGTCCTCACAATTATCATTACCTGACTCTTTTGGAGTTACTGCAAATAACATCACAAATAGAAGTAAAATAAAAAAACAATAAATATAAAACAAACTCCCCCCCCCCAAATCACAAAGAAATAACATAAAAAATACAGTACATAATAAAATATACTGTGTGACAAAAAGCCCCCAGAATTCAAGGGAAAGCAGATTGAAATAGCCAAGTCTTTATAAGTTTGTGAAAGGGAAAATTGTAACAAATCTGAACCTAATATAGCTTCACTGGAAGGCTATTTAAGACTAGAGATGTGCAGAGGAAAAAAAATTATTTGGTTTGTTTGTTTGTTTCATAGGACACCTAGATTCATTCCATTAGTTTCAAACAAAAAAAATGTTTGTTCTATTCATTCGTCCTTTTAGTCCATGGGGAAGCAATGCAGCCTATTTTGGGCTCTCACATTGGAATTTTCTAATCATTTCCTTTTTTTTTTAATGATCTGTTTATTGAGAGTCTCTGCAAAAACATCATAAACCAATGCTGTACAAAAGACATCATTACAAACAACAAATTGAGCAGACAAAAACAAAGCAAAATGTGCACAATATTAATGATGCAAAAGAAATTAGAAGTAGACTCCATGATTGTTTCAATTTCCTCCCCTGACTGGCACTCATGCAAATGCACCAATCATGCACGCTTTCATACAAGCACTTTCACTCCAAAATTAGAACAGTTGTGGCAATGTATTATTGGATAGAGGGCAGATATGTAAAAAAGAAAAGAAGGTGAAGGCATCACAACAGCCTGATCCATCGCCATATCTAGAAGCCAATGCATGTTTGGGGTCACAAACATTACTTTCAGCAATAGTCGCCAAGATTTTTTGAATCATTTCTAATGAAACTGGTGGGTAGACATCATGAGAAGGCATGAAGGCGTGCCAATGATTCAAAACTATGTTAGTGTGGCAGCAAATGTGGCATGAAGAGCCTAAGGTATTGTAATGGGGCAAATGGATATGCTCAGTGGCAGGGGTTTTCTAAGGCATTGTCAAAGGAGCAAAGAAGTAATTAGAGAGAGAATAACACCCCAAGGCTTCAAAAGAGGGCTCAACAACTTGGCAAAAACCCTTGAAGGCAGTAGAAAAGGCAAAGGAGCATTAAGAGTGGCATCAACAAGCCATGAAGGAGAACGAAGCAAAAAAGAGTGGAAGAAAAAAGCTCAAGACACTGACAAAGGGATAAAGCAGCACAAAGAGTGGGATCAGCACACCACAGAACCATGAGAAGTGCAAAGCAATCACTCAAAGGGGCAAGGACGTCCCAAAGGGTAGAGTCTAGGGTATAACAGCAAGGCAGAGTTACAGCAAGATCCTCAAGGTGCAAAATACTGGGTATGGCAGCAATGCTGAGTGGAAGAAAGACTCCTAAGGTGAAGAATAAGGGGAAGAATAAGGGGTATAGCAGCAAGGCAAAGTGGCATGGGAGATGTCTGTCTTCCTGTGGAAGCTCTGCCAATTGTCAGATTTAGTACAAAGAATGGTTTGTCATCAATTTTTGTGACATGAGCTTTTGTTTGATTCCCGGTTTCAACTTCATCTTGCTGCTGGGTGGAATTTTGGGTTTCTTGTGAAATTTTCTTTTCAATTAAACCTTTAGTCACAATCAAAACATGACAATAGTCTTTCCTCAGTGTGGCCTTCCTGATAATTTGTGAGGTTTGCTTTATTAAGAAAGCTTTTCACATATTCTGTACCTAAACACAGTCTCTTCCATTTATTTAATTTCTAGTGTTGCATTAATTCTCTCTTCCTTCTGAAACTTTTACCACAATCAGAACATGTAAAGGGGCTCTCCTCTACATGTTTTCTGTTGTGCTCATATTTCTTCCTTCTGACTGAGGATTTTTAAGGACAAAACACCCCAGTATAGTCAACAAACAGGGTAAGAAAACCAGGCAGGGATTGTAGAGGGGTAGAACAAAATGAAGAATCAGAAAACAGGTGGATTGAAAGGACAAACCTGTATTTTTTTCCTTTGTTCATGGGTTTTTTTTTGTGGGGACAAAACATCCCAGTATAACCAACAAATAAAGTGGGAGAGCCAAATTGGGATTGTAGAGGGATAGAACAAAATGAAGAACCATAAAACAGGTGGAGTAGGAGGAGAAACTGGTAATTTTTTCTTTTTTAACATTTTTTTCTGAGAACAAACAAAAATCCCAGTATAACCAACAAACGGTAAAGAGGCACCAACGTTCTCATGCTAATACATATTATGCAAGCCAGGTAGGCATATTAATAGCGTGACCCCCAAGGTGGTATATCAGTGGCATGGCAGGTAGGCAGATCAGTAGCAGAAAGACCTCTACAGTGGTACATATGGGGCATGGCAAGTAGACAGAGTGGCATCAAGGCCTTCAAGGTATTTTCAATCATCTTGCCATGCGATTGGAAATTCTGGAAACCCAAGCAAAGACAGATTGGTTTTCAAAAAAATCAGCTTTTCCATTAATTCTGCTCCAGCCTTCAGTGATAAGGCTCACAGTGTCCACTATTCACTAGGCACCCTGGTTGGTGGTAAGACAGATATTGCTGAGCCTCCTTGGCTAGGTCTAGTCAAACTATGGATGTGTATGCTCAATATGCCAGCACACCTGTGTCCATGTCCTTAAAGGGATCTGTGAGATAATGTGTCACAGACATTTGTGCTGGGTCTCCTTTGCTGGGCTGGGTCATGGGTCTCTCTTGCCAGCTGCTTTAGCTATCGCCTGTGCCAGAATCAATAGTTATTTGCTTGCAATGTGGCTTTGGCAAATTGAGGTGGGGGAGGAAGTGCTAGCTGACAGGTTGCTACACCTTCTTGCACTGTTCTCTGAGGTGGTCACTGTTTCCTGTGCTACATTTCCTCAGTGCTTCAGAGTCTGGTGTGCCTCTTGACAGACTTTAGTTACCAGCATTTCCTTCATTAATGTGAGACACTGGGACTGAAGGATGAGGCTTATTTTCAACCATAGATCATAAAGTGTATCAGGCATGTATGTGTGTATTGTTTTAGTTTTTAGTTTAGTTTATATTAAAAATGTATAGCCTGCTACATCACAAGTTTCAAAGCGGATAATAAAAGTTATATATACAGAATTTAAAAACAAAAACAATGAAAAGAACAAAATACAATCATGAGGAAAAAAAAAGATTTTATACCATCTATAAAATCTGCAGTTTATTATTCACTTATATCTTCTTCTCCATCCAAGGAGCATCTCAAGTAGCATCAGAGACAGTTTATGAGAGAAGATCTTGACTAATTTATAAAGGGAACAAAGGCTTCCTTAAAAATGAAGGTCTTCAAATCCTTTTTAAAAACATTTTTTGCATAGTAACATCTGAACAGAAATGGGAAGCAAATTCCGATAAATTTGGTCTGTCACAGAGAAGGCTCTTTCTCTGGTAATAGCCAGCATGCAAGCTTTGTAGAGGGAATCTCGAGGAGATTTTTATCATCATATCAGACAGAGTAAGCATATACTGTACGTCTAGAAATTCTTAGAACTGAGCTAATACAACAATTATTATAATTATGAATTAGTTTTGTGTGAGAAATTTCAGTGTCTATTGCACTTGTTGATACAAGAAGTTCAAAAACTGTAACACCTCCTCTTCTATTCTCTCTTCCTCACAGAAGCCCTCTATCATTTCCTCTAGAATATTTCCTACAAGGATGAACCACTCCTGGAACTCAGGTCCTTCATGACATCCCTGACAGGCTTCAGGATTTATACCAGTTGCCTCATCACTATCCAGTCATAATGCCCCAGGGGACCACATACACCTATCTCTGTTTTCAGAGACAGATCATGAAGAGGTGTCTGCAGCATCATACACAGTAAACGAAATTCCTGATTTTCACAGAGAAGATGCTCCGCATTCACATTTCTATAGAATTGTCCTGCTATTTTCCTGCACTTCTCTATCAGCTCCTGCAGGAATACATTTTCATGGTTCTTGGACCTTAGCCCCAGTGCATCCTTCGCTGCCAGATGCAACAAGTGTGCAAAACAATGGATACCCTGAAAACCCCTATCTTCTATTGCCTTTACCATATTTGAACCATTTTCTGTCACAAAGAAACCTGCATTTAGACTCCTGGCTCTCCAGTCTAGCTACTGACTCTTAGGCATCTCTCTTATGGCCAATATGACAGAATATTGGTCAAGGAAAGGGGCTATACATGAATTGGACGTGCAGCAAAACTCACCTGCACCCTGATGCTCTGTGCCCACTAGAGCAGCCTTAGCCAGGACCCTCTAGTGTGCCATCAAGGAGAGGTAAATGTGCGTAGCATTCATGGTGATTCAGCTATTGCTGATGAAATGCAAACTACCTTCTTTTTCCTTAGCCAGCTGCATCTGGATGTGACTATGGCACTGGTTGTACAGGCTGGGGAGACTTTCTCACTAAATGGAGTCCTGGAGAGGACTTTGTAATTGGGGACTTACACATGCAGCAGATGCTTAAACCCCACATCCTCACTAATTGCAGGGACTGGTCATCAAGGACAATCATTTCCCTAATGCTCCTCATTACAACTTTTCATGCTGGCTGCCTTTTTCCCCAAGACAGTGCAACAGAACACCATCTCATTTCCTCCATGGTGGGTTGATACTTTGGATACATGGCAGGAGGCTGCTGACCTGTCCCCTGACTGCTGGAAGGGGCCATGGAATCAGCTTAATGAAATGTCTTCCCTTTTTCACCTCCTTTCCTCTGGCTTTTATCTGGAGTGACAGATAGTACTGACACCCTCCACTGATGCCAATGCTAGTGGGTCCTGCTTCTCCAAGTGATGCTGCATACCAGCATTTGTGATATGCCCTATTTGCTTCCCTTAACTGATATCTTTTGTGAATACATTGAGCAAAACACAGGTCCTTTCATATTTTGAAGTGACTTCAGATCAGGGATTTCTTCCATGATCCTTTCTCGACATCCTTGGGGTATGAATGCTGTCAATGGAGTTAATGTAGAGGGTGGATCCTGAAGAAGTATTCCAGTGGCATCACTCACATTCTCTACCTGCTCTGTTTGCTCTTCCTCACCATTCTCAGTTTCCTCTATCTCCCCCATCAATGAACTGAAGGCCAAGACACTATTAACTAATCCTGCAAAATTTCCTTCAGCTAGTAGCTCATTTTCTGATTCAGAGAGTCGTATACAAGATTCTTCCTCAGAATCAGTTGATGCAGATACTGCTTTCACTGCCTTAGTAGCAGTAACTAAAAAAGAGCGCATTGCTGCTTTTGAGGTGTTCCACTTCTGCTAACTCTGCTATTGCCTGCCTTGGATGGCTCTCCTATATTTTCACTCTGATCCAAAACAAAAGGGAGAGAAACAAGTAGTAGTGGCTCATCCTCTCCAAATGTTAATTTGTTCTGGCTAGAGCCACCTTCCTCTCTTGCCATTTCCAACTTGAAAAAGTTCCTCTTCAATTTAGATGTGCAACTGACTTTTTTTTTTGTTGCCAACCCTGCCAGCATTCTCTTGTCCTCCCTTTTCCTGACATGATGGAATTTGTACAGGTGAAGTTAGTGCACTGCCTACTGGGGGTTTGGATATTAGAAAGAATATTTTTATTTATTGGTACCATAACTGTATCCCACTCACACTACCATTCTATGTGTGGAGAACTGTCTGTCACACACACACACACACACACATACACACAGTACAGTATATGTTTGTGCTGTGTTGCATGCAGTGCTACACTCTAGTGCCTCCTGATAGTGGGGACCTTGGGGGTACCCCCACAGGTGGCACCAAAACCACCTCGGGCCAGGGGTCCACCTCCTCAACAGGTTGCCAAGGCCCTGGACCAGGCGAAGCCATTGGCCCTCCAGGCTATTCCGGGCCTGGCTCTGAAGATCCAGGAACAGCAGTGGTTCCTTGAGGTGTTGGCTGCATCCATAGAGCGCCTCAATGCTTGTCTGGACTCTCATCCAGCCCCAGTGGCTTCTACACCAGCCTCATCCAGTTCTTCATCACCAGCTACTTCGGTCAGGACTTCGCTCTCCCTACCAGCTCCGCCCCATTTTAATGGGGATCCAAACCTTTGTAGGGCTTCATAAATCAATGCAACATGCAGTTCGTTTTCCAGCCTTCCGTATTCCAGGATGACATAACGAAGGTAAACTTTATCCTTTCTCACCTCAAAGGCAAGGCAGTGGCTTGGGCTTCTCCCTTATGGGAGTGAGCAGATTCTCATCTCCAAGAGTTACCGCACTTCATCTCCACTTTCCGATGGACTTTTGATGATCTAGGGAGGCAGGCATCAGCCAGTTCAGACCTTCTCCACCTGCAGCAAGGCCATCGGACACTAAACAACTATACTATTGAATTTTGCACCCTAGCGACTGAGCTGGGCTGGCAAGAAGATTGCCTTTGATCCATTTACCTGGATGGCCTTTCACCTTCAAGGATGAGCTTGCAGCCCATGAATTATCTACTTCTCTTGAGGGCCTCATCGACCTCACGGGTCACATAGACCATTGCCTCCAGGAGTGCCACCGGGAAATCCGATTGCCTTGTCGTCCAGCTGCGGAACGTTCCCATTCTCCTCCCTCTGAGGGGCCCGCAACTAGTGGAGCTCCTCCTCCAAACAAACTCGAGGAGCCCATGCAACTAGGGCGTGGACGTCTTCCCCCAGAAGAGCACCTCAGGAGGAGGCATGCAGGTCTGTGCTTGTATTCCGGTGCTGCAGGACACTGTCTGTCTACTTGTCCCATCCATCCGAGATACTCTCTGTTGTAAGTCTGAGAATCGCTTCCTTTTAGTGCAGGTAAAGGAATGTATATGGTTCTGTAGTGAGTGTACCTGCTGCTCTGTTTAGAGAAAACATTCCCATGGGCATGTTCAGAAAACAATGTATGTGCATAGATGGCCTTTTCAAATCTATATGTGTTACTTTCCATGGACTGAACACCTGCACGCAAAAAATATGTCCATGGGTACATTGTGCAAATTTCTGAGCAAATATACACATGCATTTTCACTTTGAAAATTGGTGCAAAAGTCTGCAGGTAAAAATTACCCATGGACTTTGTCCCAGTGCAGACACTTTGAAAATTGCATCCTGAGAAGTTTGAACACAACACAAACAGCTGAAAAGGAATGCGATGAATTAAAATCTCAGGAACCATAATGGTAAACCCATACCACCCATTACACAACTACATACACTGGTGGCTCCCCCTTATCATATATTTGCCAGTGATCACTTGGCAGGGGAGACTGACATAAATAACTCCTCCTCCTAAATACAGTAGACCACATAAATGGTGGCAACACAGCTAAAGGCTGTCCCAGAGGCAGGGATGAGAGACTGGAGCAGATGGATTGCTAAACTGAATAATTCATAAAGAGTCAGTGCATTTACTTTGTTCCTATGTACTTTTCCTATTACACAGTTTACAACCCTTATGTGCTATGTCAGATAAGCACATACTTTCTGATAGTAAAATAAAAATGTATTTACACAAGAAGGAAGAAAAGGTCACCTTGTCATAGGGTATTTTTATAAATATAAAGGGGTAGATTTTCAAAGAGCTAAGCGCATTACCCCTGAAAAGCTGCCCCTTCCACCCCCTGCACACGCCGAGCCTATCTTGCATAGGCTCGGCGGCGCACGCAAGCCCTGGGACGCGTATAAGTCCCGGGGCTTTCCTGGGGGCGTGTCGGGGGGTGTGTCGCGGCCAGCGCATCATCAGGGGCGTTCCGGGGGCGGGGCAGCAGGTGTGGTTCTGGCCCAGGGGCGTTCCAGGGGCGTGGATGCGGCCTCCGGACCAGCCCCCAAACCGGAACATGGCGTGCCAGCGTGCGCAAGTTACGCCTGCCTTGGGCAGGCATAACTTTTGAAATAAAGGTAGGGGGGGATTAGTTAGGGCCGGGGGGTGGGTTAGTTAAGGGAAGGAAAGGGAAGGTGGGGGGCACCGGAAAGAAAGTTCCCTCTGAGGCCGATCCGATTTTGGAGCGGCCTCGGAGGGAATGGAGGCAGGCTGCCGATTTTGTGCAGCCTTGCGCGCACCGACCCCAGATTTTAAAAGATACACGCAGCTACGTGCGTATCTTTTAAAATCCGGTGTAGTTTTGTTTGCGCCGGTTGGGCGAACAGAAGTACACACACGCGTACTTTTTAAAAATCTGCCCCAAAGTCAGGAGGAAGGGAAGGAAGGGCCCACCTGCCCTGGGGGTCATTATTTTTAAATGTTAAGACAAAGTGAAGATGTCCCCCCGCCATGTGAGCATTGTTCTAAATATAAAGGGTTGAGAGGGAGAAAGCGAGAGAAGGGGAACTTGGGGAGGTTTTGTTGTGGCTCCCGGCTGTGGCAGGCCACGGCGGGTCCCCTACCTCCTCTGATGCGGTGCGGTTACTCCTCCGGCCAGCGCAGCGTGCTCTGCTCCAGAGCCGGCCGGCTGCGGCCTCCCACACAGCTCTGAACGCCGCTGTCCTCCTTCCAGCGGGCCTCTCCCTAGGTGAGCACACGTGGAAGATCCCGCCTCTTAAAGGGGCCGGGCGGTAAACTTCGGCCCAGCCCCAATGGATAAGGTCAAGACTGAAGGGTATTTAAACCCTGTCTCAGTCCCCAGATCCTTGTCTTGGCAACAGGTCACCTCCTCGGAGTGCTAGTTGATGATCCTGACATCCTCAATTTCCTGTCTTCTGTTCCTGATCCTGGTCCTGATCCTGTCCTTGGTTCCTGAGTCCTGTTCTGGTGTTCCAGTTCCTGCGTCCCTGCCTGTTCCAGTGTTCCTGTCTCTGTTCCTCTCCTCGTCCTCCATTTCCTGTGCTTCTATCCTCGGCTTGATCTCCTGGTTCTGACCTCGGCTTCCTCTCTCGTCTTCGCTCGTCTGCCGCCTTGTCTTGACCCGTTGGCCTGGTTCCTCGCTTTCCTTGTCTGCCGCCTGCCCCGGATCTTCAGATTGGACTCTCATTCTGCACCTCTGCTACCAGCTACGACCCGGACTCCTGACTTCACCTCTGCCTGCTGCCGCTCCAGTCCCCGTCAAGGCGACCCGCATCTAATACCTGCCGGCCCCAGCAACCAAGGGCTCAAACTGAGGGGAACGACGGATGGTATAGGTGAAGCTCCAGCCGGGTCGTCCTCACCTGTACCACCAGCCGGTGATGAGGACCATTCGGGGCCATCCCTCAGCGGTAGTACCAACCCTCGTCTCAGTCCAAGGGTCCACAGTTTCAATAGGTTTTTCTGTTTTAAAAGATGACTTGGCCACTTTGTGCCTAACTTTCAGCTTTAACCATCTAAGTTTCTCTGGGATGCTCAGCCATACTAAATTTTGCTGTCAAATTCTGACTGACTTGATTTAGGTAAATTTTCGGCTGTAAACCTAGCTAGCTAGCTTCAGCTGAAAATGTACTTAAAGATAATGGCCTATATTAGATTGGTCTTTGAAAATGAACCCCTGTGCTGCCTCACATTCTGTGCCATTGGCAAAGTTCTTATGAAAGCAGGGCCTGCAGATGGGGTGGGGGGGGGGGGGGAGATTAACACCTGGTCACATGGAACTACAGAGAGTTCATCAGCTCATTTCCTATATAAACCAGCAAATGACCTTCAAAGGGCAATGACAAGAGTGGTCACTACTGATCTGAACCAGATTTGAACTAGCAACTTAGAGATGAAAGGATCTCCTCCAGTCCAGGGTCCCAGTTTCCTTGAGACATGCAGTCCCCCACAGATGAAGGACTGCATTTAAATCACTGCTACTCTATTGCATTGTCACAGCATGCTCCCCTCCCCCCTTCCAGGGCCACTGTAAGCCTATTCGGTAGCCTAGGCAAACCTTCGGTTATTCGCCCCTCCCCAACTTATCTATTGGTGGCAGCTCCAGCACAGGGCTCCCTCCTATCCAAGCAGTGGCTCCAGGACTGTGCTCCCTTCTTTGGCAATATTGGCTCTGGTACAGTCCCCCCTCCAGACTGTTATGGCCGTCGGTCGCAGACAGCTGCGACCGCGACTACTCACGTCCTGCACAGTCTTACTTCCTTCTCCAGGCCTGCTCGTGGCACAGGCTTAGTCTCCACCGCCGCGTTCTCCATGGCTCCTCGTGGTGGCTGAGACGCCGCCGCCACCCACATCGACTCCAGGCCTTCCTAGGCGTGAACGCGCGCCACCGGGGCCTCCTTTGAAGCCTCTTTGGCGGGAACATTGGGGGCGTCCCTGGTTGATGATGTCATCGGACTCCTGTACTTAAGCTCCACCTTCGCCCCCAGCTAGCTGACTTGGCAACGAGTTCCATTGCTACTCTACAAGCTCCTGCCTCCATGTTCCTGTGGCTATGCTATCGGACTCTGGACTCTTCCTGGTACCCACTCCTTGGGGGCCAGTGTGTGCACTCTATGGGGACTTGGTGTCCTGGTTTCCCCTGCTCCTCGGGCTGGCCCTGAGCCCTCCTGAAGTCCTACCTTGAAGGCTCCCCACTCCTCGGGGTAGAACACCTTTACCACTTGGGAGTTCTATCTCAGTGCTTCCCCGCTCCTCGGGGTTGTGCCTATGTACTATATAGAGACTGTCAGTGCTTCCCCACTCCTCGGGTCAGTGCTTCCGTGCTATACAGAGATTGCCTGCGCTTTCCCACTCCTCTGGGCTGCGCCTACGGGCCATGCAGAGACTGTCAGCACTTACCCGCTCCTCGGGGCAGTGCTTCCGTGCTATACAGAGATTGCCTGCGCTTTCCCACTCCTCTGGGCTGCGCCTACGGGCCATGCAGAGACTGTCAGCACTTACCCACTCCTCGGGGCAGTGCTTCCGTGCTATATAGAGACTGTCAGTGCTTCCCGCACGTCATCATTTGGAGACCTGACTCAGGCTTCCTGCTCCACGGGGTGGCCTACGTCATTGCACCAATGCCTCCATCGCTGCGCAGCTCCGCCACTCGGTGTTGCCTCTCTGGAATACCTCCTAGCTGATACCTTCCTTTCGGGGGTCTCTGCCCAGATACTATCCCCAGCCGGTCTTCTTATTATGGGAATCCTATCCCCAGCCGGTCTTCTTATTATGGGAATCCCTCCTGGCTGAGTCTACTACCCCGCTCCTCGGGACCTCTCCACAGTGTCACCAAGTGCTCCCTGCTGTGTCTGACCTCGCCTCCTGATGGTGTGGACCTGTGGGGCTCCTCTCCACAGGTGGACACAACTCTCATCTCGGGCCAAGGGTCCATATACCCACAAACCTTAACACAGACCATACACTGATGGGATTTTGCTACTCCCAAAATCTTTGCACGCTAGATGACTGCCTTGTTTGTCTTAATGGAAGCACTAGCCCTGCCTTCCCCTCCCCCTGCTGGAAGGTGAAATAAAAAACACCAGCCTGTAATTAGTTACATTTTTCTGCTCATTACAGGAAGCCAGAAGGAGGGAAAGCAGCTATTTCTGAAATTTCTAAAACTCATTCACCTTTTTACCAGGGAGCCATACCACAGAGTCTTCTAACCCAAGACAAATAATGCTGATAATGAAATAATAATGTACTTCTTCCTGCAACACGAGAGAAGGGGGACACAAATAAATCCAAGAGCTTTAAACAAATTTATGTCATACATTTTTATAACAAATGTGTATGACCTTCATTCGACTCCCTCTCTCCCTTGTATGTTACCATTCATCATTGCCTGAACACTTGCATACAGCACAATTTGCTATGGTTCACTAATGTTTTCATTCTGAATACTGGAAAAATTTGCATATGTGGAGCTGAGCTTCCCATGAGGCACTAAATCCTAAGTGCTGGAGGCTCTGTACATTAGAAATGCAATTCAAAACCACAGAGTTTATAAGATAAATGTGTACCACATTTTCAATAAACTGTGCTGTAATCCCTTTAGCTACTTTCAGCTTTCTTCTATGGCAGCCTGTAAAATAAAATTAAACGTGTTATCTAATGGCAGAGCAACGCATATGAAATCAAATCTTTCATACTTGAAGGTGATTTTTTTTTCAAGGATGCCATTATTTTAAAGAATAATTTCATTCTTACTTTGAGCACTCCTATACTCTGTTGTTCTTCACTATCCATTCTGAATACCTCAGTCTATCACACAATGTGTCTGTATCATTTTAATGCTTCTGTGTCACAGTTTTTGCCTTAGTTGTCTCCTCCTATCTCTCTCTCTCTATTAACCATTGAAACAGCAAATTTAGCTCCTCTGTTGTTATTGGACTTGTTCCCTTTTTATCAAGATAGCTTAATTCACCATAAGCCTATATATAATATATTGTATATGCAATTATAGGGTAAACTGTTACACATGCCATCCGCGGCAGACCCGCGGTGTGGCCCTCTTGTCTTCTCACACAGACTCCAGCTCCTGGTCCCTCCTCACTAGTGGCGGTGGGCCACCGGCTCTGACCTCGGGCAACCCCCGGTGCTTCCGGCTCTGCCTTGGTCCCCAGTACTGCAGCTCAAGATGCCATTGCTCGTCGGGCTTCTCTGCGTGGTCCACGGAGAGACGCCACTACCCGCGCCGTGCCCCTCCCTAGGCGCACGTGCACACATCTCTGATCCTTATGAAGGATCCACAGCGGGAACCTGGCTATGGCCCCAGATGGTGATGTCAAACTCTTCAGTGTATTTAAGCTCAGGCCTCACTCCATAGCGTTGCCTTTGCAACAGGTCTCCTCATTATCCGAGTACTCGTTGCTACTAGAGAATCCTCTCTATTCTTCGTTCCTGACCTCCGTTAGTTCCTGTCTTCGTTGATCCTGCCCTGTCTATGTGATGGACTGACTCTACAGATATCAACTTCGCTTTGCTGACTACACTACAGCCTATCTCCAGACCCAGACCTCTGCTACGCCTGACTACGCTACAGCCTATCTCCAGACCTAGACCGCTGCTACGATTGACTATGGCTATTGACTTCTCCGTGATCAGACCATTGCCTTGTTTGACTACCACTATTGACTTCTCAGAGTTCAGACCATTGCTTTGATTGACTAGCGCTATTGACTTTCTCTGAGATCTGAACTCAGCATTGCTTGCCACAACCTCTGCTTTGCCACCGGCCCTGATCCAAGCTTGTCATTGACGCCTCCTCCAGCCTACTCCTTGGACATGGACTTATTAGGATCCGGCCTGTCTTTGCTCGAGTGCCCCCAGCTAATCTCTGTTCCATTTGACGCCCGAGTTCCAGTACCGAACCCAATCTGGGATAGGACTACGCCACTTATCGTCTGCTGTCTCTGGGCTGAACCAACCTTTCTTGATAACTAACCTTGAGGCCCACCTAAGTCCTGCTGGTCCCGGCACCCAAAGGCTCAACCCAAGGAGAATGAGGGCTGGTGTAGGTGAAGCTCCAGCGGCCTCTACCTTCAGCCCACTCCACCTGCTGATGGTGGGGACCCGTAGGTCCTCACCTACAGGTTGCATCAACCCCACCTCGGCCCAAGGGTCCACCTCCGACGCAACATAAACTATCAAGCATTATCCCTCTATACAGATATTTTGATACATGATGAAGTAATAAGGCAGGTAAAATTAGGGTGGATTTGTGAGTTAATTACAGAAAAAACCCATACCAGAACATAACATAAGAAATTTTGCATGTTGTATAGTAGATTTTTAATGTACTGCTGCCCTCACTGTAATTTTAGCCAGACTTTAGCGGAAAACAGAATATCGTGCTGAAAGCTTCAGGATATATATAGAAACCTGGAAAATGATGACAGATAAGGACTCCAAGGCCCATATCCTTAATGAATTACACATGAAATAAATCTGTATGCAGTGCATCCATGAAAATGTATCTCATGCATGTGCATTGAAGATATCCTGAAAACCTGAGTGGCTGGGGGTCATCCAGGACAGGTTTGGTAACCACTGTCACAGAACATACTCAGTCTCAGGCTTTATCCTCACTTCTAAGTATCCTCTGCATTTATTCCATGCTTGCTGGAATTGTGTTACTGTTATCAACCGTGTCATCTACCTTGGGACTCAGTTTTAAATATCCACCATCATTTCTACTTAGAAATATTTCTGTAAGTTATTCCAGAGTCTACCTTCTCTAAGCCTCATATCATGATACCTTTGCTCTTGAACAGGGGTAGGCAACTCTGGTCCTCGAACGCTGCAATCTGGTCTGGTTTTCAGGATATCCATAATGAATATGCATGAGATATTTACATACAATGGATGCAGTGCATGCGCATATATCCGGTGCATATTTATTGTGAATATCCTGAAAACCAGACCTGCTTGTAGCACTCAAAGACTGAAGTTTCCTAACCCTGCTCTAGAACTTAATTTCCACTAAAAAAAAATGCTTGATTCTAGTGTATTATTAATACCCTTCAGATATTTTAATATCTTTATCATATATCTCCCCAACAAACACACACACACTCACACACACGCTCTCTCTCTCTCTCTCTGTCCTTCTAGGATATAAATATTTAAGTCCTCAAGTTTTGTTTCATAGGGCTGATGGCACCAAGTTTGCAGACTTGCAATGTAGCGCCATATATTTCTTAGTTACTATTATAAGAATATTACCAGATAATGTTGATGGGATAGAAAGGAAAGAGAAACCACAATGAATGGGTTGTATAGGACAGAATGATTAATAGGAGTGATTTGTGCTTCTCTCCTTTCCCTAACAATGTATTTTATTTGCTAATTGTTTTAGAAAACATTAGCAGGCACTTTAAATGGGATCTTAAATCATCTGATCTGAAAAAATGTAGGCAGTTCAGTTCTGTCAAACAGTGTGTTTTAACTGTGTGACAGAATTTATATTTCATACATTAGGAAGCAGCAGAAGAGACCCTGGAAGTATAAGTGCCTGGCCAGCTTCTAACAGCCCACAGGGAAGAGTAATTAAGATCAGTGAATTTGACAGGAGAAAATGCTGGGATTTAGGTCCCTGGGGGTGGAGTCTATTGGAGTCAGGCGGCCAGGACTCCTCCCACACCTCTTGCTGTGATTTCAAAGGATAGGAACATGGGACACATGCGGCTGAGAGAGAAATGAAGACGCAAATCTCAACCAGCAGTGAAGAGGGTGGTCAATTGGAAGACGAATCAGAGAAAAAGAGTTTGAATGAAGTAGACCAAGAACTGTACTCGGTTTACTTGAATGCAGCCAGATAAAAACCTGTTTGTTTTTACTATAAATAGTCCTGTTGCCAGAACTTTGTTTAGGAGAAGGAATGGGAATGGATTGAATCCTAGGAAGAATTGATTATTTAAAAGTAAACACTGCTTGAGCTTTCTTCAGAAAGTAGATTAACTCTGCAGAATCCCTCTCCATCCAAAGTGACTCAGAGTGTCTGATGGCATGGGAAGCATTGACTTAGCACTAACTGCTATGAATATTTTTTTCATTTTCATTTACCGTATGTCATTATGAAGAAAGAACAATATAAAAGGTTTTTGAAAATGCTTCCAAGTTAGCAACTCCTACCATTAAGAACCTAAGCTTGTATGTGAGTGAGATGTCTTCATGGAGTTCTGATGATTTCCAATTTCAAGTATGAATATAATATGAAGAAATTAGGAAGGATATTTCTAAAAATAGAGGATATGGTTATAATTAGAGGTATATATCTAGAGATTATTATGCACTTAGGTACAAACGACCTGAATAATATAGAGATAGTGTAGATTCAAGGAGAGTATAAAGAGTTAAGGAGGGGATCTTGCCTAGATCTAGCTTCCATCGACGTCCTTTTAGCCAACCTCCAACTTGCACTTAACACAACCAAAACGGAAATCCTCCTCATATCCAACAATCCTGAAATCATTTCGCAGATCACATCCAACACACTCACCCCCACCCACCCCCACCTGCCTTCTGTAAGAGACCTAGGTGTTGTCTTAGATCAACGCCTCAATTTTCAACCGCATATCAAATCTCTACTAAAAGGGGGTTTCTATAAACTCCACATCCTCAAAAAACTTAAACCCCTCCTCCACGCTCAGGACTTCCGTCTAGTTTTTGCAGTCTACCATCCTATCTAAATTAGATTACTGCAACTCCCTTCTCCTAGGCCTCCCTTACTCTACAATTGAACCTCTACAAATCCTGCAGAACTCCATGGCTAGAATCATCACTGACACACGCAAAAGAGAACACATCTCCCCAGCATTAAAAGATCTGCACTGGCTCCCCATCCCTTTCCGGATAAAATACAAAACCCTCACCGTTCTTCACAATGTGCTCTACAAAATCAATCCTGCATGGCTCAAGGAGATGCCACACTTCCGTGCCTCTAATCATCCTTCCAGAACCACCCTCGCAGGAACCCTACACATTCCACCCCTCAAAACTGCACACCTCTCCCTTACCAGGGAAAGAGCATTTCCCATAGCTGGCCCCACACTATGGAACTCACTCCCCATGTCTCTCCGCCTTGAACCTTCCCTACCCCACTTCAAAAAAGGCATCAAAACCTGGCTTTTCTTACAGGCCTACCCTGATGCCAATCAAACCTAAACCCCTTCATTGCTTCCAGCCCTGCTACCCTCTAATAATGATGTTTCTCAAGGAAACGTTGTCTATATAATCATTGAAATGTTGTTGCCTTAATGTTTTTGAATATAGTTCCTATCTACTTTCCTTCTCTCCTTTACGCTCTGCAACCTTTATTTTTTCACGCTACTTACGCGCTTGCTCTCCCCCACCCCCCTTCTCTCCTTTTCCTATTCCTGCTCCCCTTTCCCCTGTCCCTGTCATTTTGTAATTTCTCTTTCTTCGCTACAAGAGTTGATTGTAAACCGGCATGATATGTCCTATGAATGTCGGTATATCAAAAGTTAATAAATAAATAAATAAATAAGTGCTGCTTGCATATAACACCGGAAGAGATTAAATTGCTCTCACTAAAAACTTCACTTGATAGATTGGTACCAGGCAAAAGGTTTAGGGCTCTGAAATTATGTACCTGAAAACCTTCCTTAAACAGTGCTGGACCAGGTGGGTCCCTGAGAGCAGGAATAAGAGCCTAGGCCTAAGGAAGGAACAAGGAGGCCCCGGGTTCCCAGAAGGCAGCTCCTATCAGATTGCTGCCCTGGATGAGAATGCTGTGTTGATTTATGTTGCTGGAGGTAACCAGTTTGGGATTCTATTGCCACTATGTTTGGGTTATAAATAAAGCATTCCTTAAGAAGAGAAGGCTGGAGTCCTGTGTGGTCCATGCCTCCAGTCTAAGACCGCTCTGCTATGTCATAAGGGCACACTTGGAATAGGGATACAGTGGAGACGGTTGACAGCCAGGGCTGGCGGGAGGCATTAGGTGACCTAGGGGGCCGCCTAGGGCACCGGAAGCGGGCAGGGAGCTGTGGGCACCGTGGTCGATGAGAAGGCATCGTGCGGAGTGATGCATACATTGGCAAGATCGCTGGAGAGCAAGATGACATGGTAGGGTGATGTCACTGCCTAGGGTGGCTGAACATCTTGCATCGGCACTGTTTACATCCATTCAAAAAAATAGTGTAGCTCTTAGCCATTGATTCAAATCCTACTTGGACCAACATTTAAACAAAGTGAGAGGGAGGCTGTGATGCCGAGAGATGAGGACTAGCAAGAGAACAGATTCTAGGCTGGTGTTGGGAAACCTGGCACGGACAGCCGCGATCAGGTCCCCCCTCTCTTACCCTCGGATGCTGGAGCTTCCCGCTGGCTTCCCCATACTGGCGCGATCCACGTCGGGTGCTCCACGAGGAGGAGATCTCCTTTTATATCCTAGAGAAGGCGATCCATCCTATAGTATTGGGCCTACCCTGGCTCCAGAAGCACTCCCCACTCATTGACTGGGACTCCCTCCAAATCACATGGAGTTCCACTTGCTTCTCTAAATGCTTGCCCAAGTTGCCTCGACCTAGCGTTCCCCTGGCAACCACCTCCTTGACGCTGCCACCACAGTATGCGGAGTTAGCAGACGTCTTTTCTAAAGAATAGGCCCTTCTGGAGTATCGGCCCTTTGACTGTGCTATAGATCTACTACCCGGCTCGACGCCTCCCCGGGGTCGGGTTTACCCCTTGTCCCTACCAGAGACACAAGCTATGGCACAGTATATTCAGGAAACCTTGAACCACGGATTCATTTGACCCTCGATCTCCCCAGCTGTTGAAACCGTCCCTTCCCGACGGCTGCACTCCTCCTACCTCTCTCCTTTTGCTCCTCCTCTTGCTGTTAATGGACGCCTGGCTGCCGTGGCATCTGTCTGCCGTCCTCTCCGGCATCGCCGGACCAGCTTGGGAGCTGCCTCCCGCCATGCTCCGTCTGTACCTTAGGGTGCGTGCGCCGCGCGGCCTTCACTCTTATTTCCTACTTGGCGTGTTCCTCAGGGGCGTCCCCCTGTGATGACATCACGCTGCCTGGATATTTAAAGCCTACACTTTTTGCTAGCCTTTGAGTTAACAAGGGGAATCTTACGGATGGGATTCGCTCTCCGTACCCAGCTGGGTTAAACTGGACACAGCGGTCTGCACGGCCTGTGCTACCTGAGTTAACAGTGCATTTTGCTGCAAAGGTTGTTCTTGCAGCATCTGCTGCTAATCAAGTTGAGTTTGTACAGTGTTCTGCAATTGCTGCAGCCCTGTAGCAAGGATCTGGATAACTTGCTCCATCTTCCTTGCTTTCTGAGCTACTTCCCCACTGGGTATCTCTCCGAACAGGAGAATGAGAAAAAAAAAAAACCCCAGAAAAACCTGCTGACCTGTTCAGCCCTGACTCACTGCTTGACCCCTGTCTGAACAGACAGGGCTAATGCCTTAGCCTATTGTAGCTTCAGATGGGAGAGTGAAACTGGGAGGTCCCAGGAGAAAGAGAAAAAAAAAACTTTGTAAGGGCTGGGTTTTTTTTTTCCTGCTGTGATTGTGGGCTTTGCCTATGCTTCCTGCTTAGGCAAGCGGTTCCACTTTTAAAACCATATGTGATGCAGAGCGGTCAGGACTAGCCAAAGATAAGCCTCCAGGCTAGACTCTGGCAACACTTTTTATAAGCTTCTTTATTGTTAAGCAATAGTAGAGAAAAGTTAGCTGGTTTGGGCACTTCAACAAAATAATTATAACTTACAATTCCTGTTCTCTAGGCTTCTGTCTCTCTCCCTGGGCCTCCCTCATCCCTCTGGCCCTGGTCCCTTATCCCCGCTTGCAGTGATCCACCCTATCCCAGAATCCCCTGCTAGGTTGGGACTGTGCCCAGTCCTTAAAGGTGTTCTGAGGGAGTTCCCTGCATGCTCCCTCACAGAGGCACAAACTATTCTATCCTCCAAGCAAAAAAAACCCCAACATTTTGGGATAAGCCCTGAAGGAATAAAAACCTAGAATCCACTATGCACCAATATGTAGGAAACAAGAAGTCCAGCAAGAAGAGCTAATAGGGATGTGTGCAGGAAAAATGTTTGGTTCATTTGCCTTTATGATTCATTTCAAACAAACACATTTTTTGTTTATTTGTGCCATTCATTCATTTGTTTCCCATTAAAATCAATGGAGGAAATAATGAATTCTATTTTGGTCTCAAATATTGAGGTTTTCTATTCAAGTTTAGTGAAACTTGTAGGCAGACAGCAGCAGCAAAAGGAAGAGCACTCCAAGACAGCAAAGTGAGGTAATGTAGCATCAAGAGTGGCATATATAGACCAAGGCACAGTGATAGGGCAAAGTGGCCCAAACAGAGGCATCAATGCCCCAAGGCATTTTAAGAGAAGCAAAGCAGCACCATGAGTGATAAAGCACCTCAAAAGGGTCAAAGGGCACCAACTACATTCACACAAAAACTCCAAAGCATCAAAAGAAGCATGCAAAGCAGCACCAAAAGTGGCATGAACATCTCAAATGCCAAGATAGTGAGAAGGCAAATCAGCCACCATAAAGGCACAAAGCAGCATTAGCAGTAGCTTGTAATCCAGAGCAATCATTTCCCCAATGGAGGCAAGAATAGTCAGAGGCATTGAGAGAGGGGCAAAGCATCATGAACTACTCAGGGCAATGGCCCTTAGCCAGCCATGAGAAGCCAGTGGAAACTCTAAAGGAGGTCCGTAGAGGTCATGAGGTAGATACATTCCCTGTGGCATCATTAGTGGGCTGAACTACAGAATGCTGGGGGGAGAGCTTTAGGGTCGGGCTGGAAGAGGAAGAGAGAGCTAGACTTAAGAGAGTTCTGGGATTGGGCTGGAGTGAGAGAGTGGGGAGCAATTCCAGTTGTCTTGCCCCCTGCAAACTCTTTGGATTTGGCTTAAGCAGCTTAAGAGATAATTTTTCTTAATTTTTTTTCTTCTGCACTTCATGATATATTTGCTGTCATATTTGTTCAGCACATACATGACCATAGAATAAGATATGCTATGCTTGGGTCAGGCCAAAGTCCATCATGCCCAGCATCTTGTCTCTGACAGTGGCCAATCTAATTCTGTCACAGGTCACTGCCTTGGCCCTTAATAACCTATTGATGGTTCTTTGGAACACACAGCTCAGAGTCAAGCACTTGCAGGAAAAACCAACTTTATTCCATGCAGCAATGTTCATACTTATAGCTTTCGGGAGCACCCAAGTATGATACATTGGTAGTCACCAGTAGGCCAGCCCAATTTCCCAGTATCATATTGAACCCACTTCCCAATTGTACCTTTGTAGCTTCAAAATCCTAAACAGAAGGCTTTGCATCTGGGTGTCGGTTAGTCCACTCTCCTGGCTTTCCCTCTCTCTCTTTTCCTAAAAGGTAATGCTTTTCATTGAAGGATAGATAGTGAAAAGGTCACCCTCCAGCCCAGACAACAAGGGGTTAGTGTTTCCCCCTGCTGTATCACCTGATCCTGTATGGGAAAGGGTGGAACTATAAAGATGTTTATTTATACATTTATTTATATAAAATTCATGTACACCACAGATCAAAATTTTCAATGCAGTAAACAATAAACTTTCAAAAAATCCAGAAACACAAAATGTTAAAAATAGAAACAAAAGAAAACATAAAAAATATAATAAAACAGATAGCTAAGATAAGATGTAACCTTTACTAGCAAGTTGAGTATCCATCTTCCTCCCTGCCTATTATGCCAGCACAATCACCTCTACAAAACAATGTAACTGAATAGATAATGTTTATTATTTTTTTTAGCCCAGGTTCCAAGTAAAGAATCCTTGCATTTTGTACAGAAGTGTTCTGAGTCATTGCTGCTTCACAGCTCTGAAATAAAATGAACCAAAAGTTGGCTGATTCATCTCATTTGTTTCCAATGATTGCACATCCCTATGGTATAATCCATCGAAGGCTAAATACTGGATGAGACCAATAGTCAGTAAGAACTGTAAAGTAAGGGAATTTGAAAAGAAGTTTAAAGAAAAAGTACAAGAGGGTATGAGACATTAAGGGGTAGATTTTAAAAGAAGCGCGATCAGCCTACTTTTGCTTGCACATCAGACTCAAGCAAAAGTACGCTGGATTTTAGTAGATACGCGCGGAGCCGCGCGTATCCACTAAAATCCTGGATCGGCGCGCGCAAGGCTATCGATTTTGTATAGCCTGCGCGCGCCGAGCCGCGCTGCCTCCCCCCGTTCCCTCCAAGGCCGCTCCGAAATCGGAGCGGCCTCGGAGGGAACTTTCCTTTGCCCTCCCCTCACCTTACCCTCCCTTCCCCTACCTAACCCCCCCACCCGGCCCTGTCTACACCCCCCCCTTACCTTTGTCGGGGGATTTACGCCTCCCGGAGGGAGACGTAAATCCCCGCGCGCCAGCGGGCCTGCTGCGCGCCGGGCCGCGACCTGGGGGCGGGTACGGAGGGCGCGGCCACGCCCCCGGGTCGTAGCCACGCCCCGTACCCGCCCCCCAAACGCTGCCGACACGCCCCCGCAACGCCGCGCGCTCCGGCCCCGCCCCCCGACACGCCCCCCTCCGAGAACCCCGGGACGTACGCGAGTCCCGGGGCTCTGCGCGCGCCGGGAGGCCTATGTAAAATAGGCTTCCCGGCGCGCAGGGCCCTGCTCGCGTAAATCCGCCCGGTTTTGGGCGGATTTACGCGAGCAGGGCTCTGAAAATCCGCCCCTAAATGTAAGTGGATAAGATCTGTGCTGTACAGTATGATCCGTCTGATGGGGATGGTGGATTGTCATTGCCAGTGTCATGAGTAACCAATTCTGACACCCAAGGCATTGATTAAAAGGCAGAGCAGTAGAAGTGGAGGCAAAGCAGGTGAGAGGCAAAACAGAGGAAATACAGGCAATAAAACCTCCAACCATAGGTGCAGAGCAAGGCAGCAGAAAAAGTGGCATCAACACCCTAAGCACCAAAAGAATGGCAAAGCAGTGCCAACTTTAGCAAAAACATTCAAAAGGATCATGAGAGGTGCAGCAAATGTCTATAGCATCAAATTTGCATAGCAAGACCTATAGTCGATAAGTATCATGAGGCAATTAGAAAATAATTTTAAAGATAGTAGGAACAGAGGCAGAAACATTCATCACCCAACGGTACTAAGAGAGCCTTGAGTAGCAGGAGCACTAGCATTAAAAACAGAAACCTTAGGTGCAGAGAAACATAGAAATAAGAGCGGCATCAACACCCCAAAGCTCTGTCAGTGGTGCAAAGCAGCTCAGAGTGTGATGAACCATGGATTTCACACATACAGAAGTAGCCTGAAGAGACAGAACAGTTAGCTTGTCCAGAAAACAGAGAGAGCTCTAAGGGGAGTCCCAGATGCAGAACAAAAAAGTAATGAGGAGTTAGCTTGGGGACTGTAAAGCCAGAAGGAACAGGAAGCACAGGGCTGCCGGGAAATGTAGTTTGGAGATCCTTAGCAGACAGCCTATTATGATGAATAGGTGATGGACTCTGTAGGGTAGCCTTCGGACATCAGCCTCCCTTAGATTTGTGCATCTAGGATGAATAGGTTTTTTGTTTTAGGGCAATGGCGCACGCCCTCTTCTGAGCGCGTGCATGGGAAGCGTGAGGCGTTCCTGCCCTTAGCCAGCCATGAGCCTCGGGGTCCCACTTGGGCAGACGGGAGCAACCCCGGAGCCTCCTTGCCAGGGTTACGGCCCCCTTTGCCCTCCTCCCAGGCCTATGAAGATGGCCAACCCCTCTTCAAGAGCTACCCTGGGAGTGTACCTAGTAGTGGACCCCCCCATGTTCTGAGCTCAGGAACCAGGGACACCTTCAGACAGCCAGGTCACAATACCATCTGTGACTTTTATTCAGGTCAATTTGTGGTGCCCCTGTGGGATGCAGAGGCCACACTGGTAAATGAATCATGTCGAGAGGGAGGCTAGAGCCTCCTGAATTGTGTTTTGATGGCTTGAAATATGGCTATTATGATGAAAGAGGCAGCCACAGAAAGGTGCTAATAATTGGGGCACACAGCTGAGGCTAATTCTAAAGCTACTGCATGGAATCAGAGCATGTTTTCTAGGGGAGAGCACTGTCTGTCAGAAAGAGAGAGACGGAGAAAGAGACCAGGGGAGCAGCCAAGGGAGAGGACTCACCCAGACCCAGACCCAGAGCAGAGATGCCTATTGCTATCGGTTAGGGATTTTGAATCTGCAAAGGTACAATTGGGAAGTGGGTTTCACAGGGGCATGGGGAATTGGACTGACCTGCAGGGAACTACTAATGGATCCTGATACAGAGATGCCCACAGCCATTGGTTAGGGATTTTTTAATCGGCAAGAGTATGTTTGGGAAGTAGGTTCTTCATAGACCTACAGAGATTTACCAGCATATCTCACTGGGATGGTCCTGGTGTCTTAGGACAGGAACTGAAAGCTTTGAGTGTGAAATGAACATTGAGGAATAGGGTAAAGTTGATTTTACTGCAAGTGGCTGGCTCTGAGCAGTGTTCCAGAGAATTGTCAGTGAGTTGTACGGAGCCTATGCAACTACCTGTCATAAGGGGCGTAAACAGTCAAGGCACCAAAAGAGGAGCAAAGCAGCACTAACAGTAGCATGAAGACGCCAAGGCATTTAAAGAGGGGGAAGGGTACTAATAACAGTAGAAAATACATCCCATGGCACCTAAAAAGGAGTAATGAGATACCAACAGTGCCATGAACATCCCAAGGCACGCCGAGACAGTGAAGAAGGTAACGTAGCCCAAACAGAGGCACAAATACCCAAAGCATGTGAGAGGGGCAAAGTAGCATCAACAGTGCCATGAACATCCCAAAAATAAGTGAGCAGTAGGGCAGCAAGCTAGGAGATTTTAGCATTACAGTTCACACAATGGTATGGATTGGGCTCATATACACACACAGCAGACATTTTTGCCAGAAAAAAAAAAGCATACAATGGCATCAACACTCCTAGAAATTGAAAGAGTGGTAAGAGAGAAAACACAGTGGGGTAGATTTTCAGAGGGTTATGTGCATACGTTACGTGCCTAACCCCCGAAAACCTACCCCAAACCCTCCCGTGCGCGCCGAGCCTATCTTGCATAGGCTTCTGGTGCGTGCAAAGCCCCGGGATGCGCGTAAGTCCCGGGGCTTTCCTGGGGGGGCGTGTCGGGGGGCGTGACGTGGCTGGTGTGTCATCTGGGGCAGGGCCGTGGGCATGGTTCTGGCCCGGGGGCATGGCCGCGGCCTCCAGACCAGCCCCCGGACCAGAACATGGCGCGCCGGCAGCTGGTCCGGCACGCGCAAGTTACGCCTGCCTCAAGCAGGCATAACTTTCGCGACAAAGGTAGGGGGGGTGTAGATAGGGCCGGGGGGGTGGGTTAGGTAAGGGAAGGGAGGGGAGGGGAAGGTGGGGGGAGGCCGAAGGAAAGTTCTCTCCGAGGCCGCTCCAAAATCAGAGCGGCCTCGGAGGGAACGGAGGCAAGCTGTGCGGCTCGGCGCACGCAGGCTGCCGATTTTGGGCAGACTTGCGCGCGCTGACCCCGGATTTTAATGGATACATGCGGCTACGCGTGTATCTATTGAAATCCCGAGTATTCTTGTTTGCGCCTGGTGTGCGAACAAAAGTACGCGTGTGCGCAACTTTATAAAATCTACCCCAGTGTTCAAAACGTCAAGGAAAGAATAAGCGTTAAGGCAGCAAGCACAGTGTCCTAAAACTCACAAAGCCCAAGACCCCAAGACCTAGAATAAGAAGTGTGGCAGAGACTGCAGTGGCATCAGAACCCTATGGCACAGAGTTAGGGAGAAGGTAACCAGCACAATGGCATCAGAACTCCAAGGCATAAAATGAGCAGTAAGCAACTTAACAAAAAAAGCGAAAGGTAGGAAAAAAGGTTTAGGGAGTGGGAAGGACAGGGGAAGAGGGAGGGAGTATGGACAGGGGGGGTAGGGAAGTTCCCTCCCAGTCCTCTCCTTAATTGGAGCGGACTGGGAGGAAACTGGGGAAAGCCGGGATGCGTTGCCACGCGAAAATTCCATAAGTCCCCCCCTTTGCGCGCCGCCCGCACAAATGTGCATAGTTTATAAAATCCAGCGAGCATGTGCATGCAGCCCCCGGATTTTGTAACATGCGTGCCTGTAATAAAATCAGCACATCCATGTGTGCACGTCGGGAAGCGCGCGCACATGGACACACGTGCGTAAGTTTAAAAATCTACCCCTATGCTTGTACATTTAGACGATGCCCTTAGAATAAGAAAGTAATGGGAGCCATTATAATCATGGCTCCTTTTAGAACATTTAACAACTCTGAATATATTTTTCAATTATTTTTATTATGTAGCTAAAACTGTCTTTCTTGGTCTTTCATATGCACTTCATATAAACATTTAAACTTCTATCAAAATTATATTCTCCTGGGGATGGACACACACTATAGTAGATTTCAATAGCTCTCAAAAACAGGAAAACAATTTATTGTAAAACTTTAAGTTGCTTTACTTTACCCAGCTGCATTTTGATTGGGCTGCCCCTGCTTCAAGGGAAACTTTAGTGTCTGTCAGCCAAATTTACAATCCTGCTCAAGAATATGTGTTCTGTGTGCCAATCTTGAAAAAAAAACCCACATAGCTATTTAAGTTTAAAATTAACTTCAAATCGCATGGGTCCTTCTAAACCAATGGTGAGGTGAAGATTTATAGGAACAAGTCAACTAATCAAAGATGGGTTTTCCCAATGATTTAAATGACTATATAAAGTATTACCTAAATGTAATCTAGCTTAATATAGCACTTTCCCAAAGGAATACAGATCTTCATGATTTTTCAGATGCACAAATTCCACTCTGATTCTTTGTTTAAACCCATAGGGTGCATAATATTTTAAAAAATCCAGCACTGTCCAATCCAGTGAGGAAGAGAGACCTATGTCTGCCTCTCCTGGAATGAACAACTTGATCCAATACAAACTACTGAAGGTCTTCAAACTTGTGTAAGGTCTGGATATAACGGAGCACCAAAAGAGTTTCTACACTATTAATTCTGATATAGCTCCTGTCCTCAATTATTCTGTTCTTAACCATCCGTTTGGTCTTGCCCACATAAAAAAAAATCCACAGGGGCATTGAATGCTATAAACAAAAGTGGAACAACAATTTCTAAAGTGTTGCAGATGGTAAATCTCAGTTCTCGGATGACTGAATCATTGTAATTCCAATGCAAGGGCACACAGAACAGCTCCTACGTTTCCAAAGTCCTTGCACAATCAGCAGCTGGGACAATCTAGCCTGATCAGAATGGGATCTTAAATCAGCTGAGACTCCTATATCCTAAATATTGCAGCTGCGAGAAAAAGACAACCACTAGTGAAGCTGCTAATATAGTACAAACCAATATTTATAAAGGATTTTCCTAATGCAGGTTGCTAAGGGAGAAAAGGGAAGAACACAAGACATTTTATGACTGCTCTATGATGTATTTACAGGCTTCTGTTGAAGCCAAGATTTGCTTTTTGCATATAAAGCCCTTTTCTAAGCTTCGCATCTGGATAACCTTGCATAGCCTGGGTAACCTCTAACTCTACATCTCTCATACATTTCCCTTGCTTTCAGTTTATATTCAGCAAAAGATAAACAAACATGACGCAGCTGAAAGAATTGACTTAATAGTAAATTCTGATTAAATGAGTTTGGATGGCAGCTTGAGAATGAAAGTAGATTACACACACACTTGCATACACGCACCGGATAAATTTTACCATTTTACTGCATTGCATAAATCAACTCCTTTAATTGATTCAAATGATAGAAATTCATCAGTAATATCTGATTTGCAGTTAATTCCTCTGTGTATTGTAAAAGCACCTCCCAAAGTGCACCTGTCACATTGATTCTATACAGAGGTGCCCTCTCTCTCAAAACATTTTCCACAGGTATAAAGCATTTGCGTTGCAATATTTATTGCACACGTTAGGGACTTCTCACATGCTATAAGGCCTTCTAATTGTCAGTGTGGAACATGGACCTCTTCATTTTCAAAAATATATGTGCCTAATTTATGCCATCATGCAGTATAACAAAAGTGGTTGTTCATATTTTTAGATGCATAGTGGCTAAACTTTGAAAGAAAACGTATGCAGTGCTTGAAATTAAACTTTCAAAGACAACATGGGGTAGATTTTTAAAGGATGCGCGCGGGCGTACCAGTGCGCGCACTACCCGGCGTGCATACACGTATGCCTGATTTTATAACATGCGTGCGCAAATGGCCGCTGCGCCTGGAGCCTCTGACCCCTCCCCCCGGACCGCCCCACCCCTGGACTGCCCCACCCACACCCTGCCCCTTTAGTAAAGCCCCGGGAGCGACACTCATCCTGGGGCTTTATGCGCGTCGCCGGGCCTTTTGAAAATAGACCCGGCGAGCGTAACCTTTTAAAAATCCGGCCCTATATGTTGTGCTTGAAAATTTAGTTATATATTTTCTTTAAAATGTTTCTATCCCGTTTCACTGTACATGCCATTTGAAGTGGTGTGCAACAAGAACCAACAAGACAAAACAAAACAAAATGCATACATAGATAACTGTAATTTATAAAAATCAAAGTAATGCGCATGCACCAGCATACACATACATCCAAGCTTAAATAATCTGCTTGGCTGGGTTTGTGCAGGCTGAAAATTATGGGTTTACTTTTCAAGCTGAGCATCCCATCTAAAATGTACCCATATGTGCTAGGATTAATTAGAATGCTAATCCGTAAAATCAGATCATGCATGAAGAAGTTTCATTTGTGCTGATCTCTTTAAGGACGCTTATTGCCCTTGCTCCAGCCTGAGCTATGGTGAACAACTCCTTGCTTGAGTTACCAAGTCAGCAAAGGGTTAGGAAAGTTCAGTTCCTCGAGGGATACCAGCATTTCTCCAACTTATCTTAGAGAAGGAATACTGGAATCCACATGATAGACCCTAGACTATTCTTTACCCTCATCACACCACCATTAGTAGAATGGGAGCCATTCTGAAAACCCCACAGGCAGTTTTCAGGTCTGGGAGTATTTTCTCCTTGAAAATGTGGGGCCCGCCATCACCACAGGTAGAAAAGCACCCACAGACTTTGCACCTGATTTCTGTGGGGAAAGCTGCTTCCCTTCCATGTCCTAACCCAGCCCCTTACCCATAACTAAAAGTCTACAAGCTTGGAAACAGAGGGCATAATATTACGCACTGAAAGGAGGGCAATTTTTAGTCTGGAAAAGTTACCCAGGTAATGGCATGGTTGTCCCCTGTCTCAGCCAGACTGCTGTGGCACTTCATCTCGGGAGACTTCGACTCTCCTCACCACTGGATGTGGCTCGAAGGATATGTGCTCGATACCCTCCAGGAAGATGACTGTTCCCTGCACAGTTTTTCTGAAGAGGAGATTAATAAGAAATATGTAAAAAAAAAAACAGCTAGACTAAAACAAGGTAGTGAAAATCATGCATGCACATAATTTCAACTTTGTATTTTATGATATTGGTACCACAGCCCACCTGCCACAGCATGAGTCACAGCACCGCTGTTGACCTTGACTCAAGGTTGAAAGTCAGTCCGTTCTCTCTTACAGAAAACCGATCAGACAGATGGATGGATAGAATCACTGCTATAACGCTTTCAGCCCTTGTTGAAAAGCACTAAAAGGGAGCCTCGTTCTATGATTCCCATTCATTTCAAGTCAGTGGGTTCAATGGGCTTGTTTTAAAAATCAGCTTTTCCAGTAAATGGTGTAGAACAAAAGAATGCGATGCTATATATTATTTTTCTGGGAATAAAGAGCTTTTGTGACTCAGCCCATCAGAAATGTGTTGGCTCCATTCTTGTTGACATTTTCAGCTGTGCACATTGACACACGCTAATTTCAGTGGAGATGGTTTCCAAGGCAGCCACTGCATGTGTGCTGAGGAGTCGTGAAACTGACAAGCAGAGCACTGCATACCACCACGCAGCAAAGGTTTACCTTTCTCACCGTTAACAGAAAACACAGGAACCTACTTTTGGGATCCAACGACGCCGCATGGAAGTCAGGTCTACCAGATATTGTAGCATAAAAACGGTACTGAATCATTGTGGATCCCAAGAATCAACAGAATTTTCTGTTTACCAGTGACACATTTATCAGGCATCAAAAGGCAATGGCAACATGTTTTCTAAATACCAGCTCTCAGTTTATTTTAGAAAACACTGGAAAAAGCTAAGGCTATAAATTAGAGTCTAATTCCTAGCCATGTAAATGAAATCCACTGTAACCTACAGTGCCCCTCCCCAATCGCATAATCTGTTCAGTTTCCCCCAGGTTAGTAGAGTATTTTGTCAGCTGGGAGGGGGGAGCTGGTCTATTTCCAGGAAAACTGAAAGGCCTGTGAAGTTGAGCCTGTATTTTACAAACTGAAATTAGCTAAGTATTTGCTTTCTATAGCACCAGCCACACAGATTTGAAAATGCAATAGTGTGGCTGCTGTGTTAGTCCACTTGAATGCGCTGAAACAGAGGTCAACAAAACGAACTTGTTACATTTCTTGACCAACTTTCAGGAGCTAAAGCTCCCATTATCAAATCAAAGCAAAAAGAGCGTGTCAGAGCAAAAGAGGATGTCCGTGGAACAAGTGAATCGTAGATTACATTACAGTGGCTGGGGGAAGGAGTCCAAGAACCCCGCACCCGGGAACTCCAGCACCATGAACTCACACCAGCTACCAGAAATCATCTGTAGGCCTTTAACCTCTGCCTGTCGTGGCCTTCTGGAAATTCCTTCACCACGAGCTTTTCAATTGGCGGTAACCTGGGATAGAGCCTTTTCAGTGGCAGAGCCTTTTCTCTTTTTTTATAATATACTTCCTGAACAGCTCTGTACCATGACTTGCACTCAATCTTTTAAATACAAGTCTTTGATTTATAACTTGAGTCTTTCATTTTTTTAATACCTTTCATTGCACTTGCGGCTATGAAAGTTACTCTATCGGTGACAGCAGCATGGGGGGAGTGGAAACAAAAGGAAAGGATCCTGGGCTGCTCCCTTCCTAATCCCCCCCACTCAGCCGGACTGGCCCCTCGACAGCCTACATATTCAAAATTGCCCAATGGGCAGACATCATCCGTCCCGCTGCCCACCCAGCGTGCTCCTGCCCCTCGTCCAGCTCGAGAGTGCCACCACCTCCACCGGCCGTGCCATTGCTCCAATGACAGTCACCCCAATGATATCATTGGACCTCGCAGGATGCACTCCTCATGGCCCGCACGCCCACTGTCCTGCCCAAAACCATCACCACCTCCCCAGTCCACCCATGAGTCCTCCCTCCCCTTACTCTGGCGGACGCCAGGTTACTCGGGGTGTCTGCGCATCTGGCACGACATTGCGCTTTTTTTTTTTCAGGTCTTGGTTTAGTTCTTTGGGAGCTCTGTCATTATAGGATCTTTGTTTGGTGTTTATCGTGATATTATGGATGTTTCTGGAACTGTGCATGTTTGCAAAATATAGATTTTATTTTTTTTTAAAGAAATACATTTCCAGCATTCAAAAAAATGTGAGTTAAATATTCAGAGCTCTAACGCCCCTCCCTGCTTTGGGTACTAATAGATAATGCTTTCATTAACATAGGATTTACATGGAGGTGTGCTTGTTTTTGCACACATTTGTGCAAAAACAAGCACACCTTAGTGTGCTTGTTTTTGCACAAATGTGCAAAAATTTTGCACAGATCTTAGTGCACATATTTTGTGCACTAAGATCTGTACAAAATTAGGAGTAAAATTACGCACACAGAAATGTTCCCACAAGCTTGAGTAAACATACAATATGCACTCAGCCTTGGCACTAGTATAGCGACCCTTCCGTCTGATCCTGAGTTGAAATGTTCATTTCGCAGTGGAGTCCTTTTGTGATCAATGAAAATGAAAATCATCAGACACTTCACAACCAACATAAAGAGGGCAATATCTGTGGGTAGAAAGCGGAACCTGAGCGTCTGAAGCTTGCATGCCCCGTGTGCGGGGGTGGTTCCAGAACACTCATGCTTGTATGTGCTTTGTAGTGGAGGCGTTCCCAGGGCGGGGGAGAAAACAACACACAAGTTTTGCATTTTCAAAACCATGGAGTGAATTTTCAAAGGGGGTTTCACGCATAGCAATACTGTGTAGTCACGTTGATGGCATATATCCGCGCACATGCTATTTTATAAATGTTGAGAGTACGCGCATATTTTACTGAAAAAAAAGGGGTGATCTAGGGATGTTCGGGGGGGGGGGGGGGAGGTTAAGAAGTCTACACGGAAATTGCAATTTTGTAAGAGATACACACATATGCATTACCAAACCTTCTTTATACTCTGTTACACTTGCTGACGGGTTAATTGTCCAATGAAATCCAACTTGTCTGTCTGCAGTTTTTGGTTGGGAGGTGTGGGTGAAGTGCTAGAGCAGTGGTTCTCAACCCTATCCTGGGGACCCCCCCAGCCAGTCGGGTTTTCAGGATATCCACAATGAATATGCATGAGAGAAAATTTGCATGTTATGGAGGCAGTGTATGCAAATTTTCTCTCATGCATATTCATTGTGGATATCCTGAAAACCCGACTGACTGGGGGGGTCCCCAGGACAGGGTTGAGAACCACTGTGCTAGAGGGTCTAGATGAACTAGAGGTCTAGATGAAGTGCTAGAGAGTCTAGATGAACTGGATAAGTTCTGGGAGAAATGGTGGAGGTATTGATGAACGGGTGATTCCAAGTCCTCGCGCATACTTTAAAATATACCTGCCTCCTCATTTCATTCTGGGTGTTTATTCGCACAGCATCACACTTATTTCACATTGAAAATATACGCACATGGGTTTATAAAATGGGTAGTTTTCTTCCATTGGAAATGTTTGTGTATACTCTCAGAGCAGAAATAAGCAGTATTTTTAAATTGTGCAACTCCCGCATTAATCTCTACAAATCCACTTATGTACACAAATGCTGTAGCACGGAGAGGTTTGAAAACTAGACTCAGAAAAGTGCTGACCAGAGCTACAGCTGTAAATCTCTGTAGGTACTTTTTTCCTTCAGCAATATTCAAAAGGAACACAGTGCTTTTTTTTCTTTTTTAATTGTATTTCATTTTAATTCAATGAAATGAAGTAACTGAAAAATGAAAAAAAAAAAAAAGTTTTTTTTTCATGTACATTCCTACCTTGTTAAGCTGCTACACTTTATAGATCATCCTAATTATTAGACCTTTGTTAGGTCACTATACCCACTGTTTGTTTAAACTGGTTTTTTAAGCTGTTTTATCTTACTTTTGGTGAATTTCCTATTCCTAAAGTTAAATAATAAATCCCAATAATAATAATGAGGCCAATATTCAAAAGGATTTGTCCAGCTAGGTTTCGGATTTAGCCAGATAAATATGAGAGTTCACTGACATTATCCTTTACTTCAGATTCTTTATCTTAAAAAGTCTCCCATTTACAGTATTCCTTAAAGACCAGTTCAGAGAACAAAATCTCAGATGCCCATTAACGTTTACATTTAATTTGTTGCCCATAACTTTCCACTCAAATAAAAACCTTGAATTTTCATTAAGACTTACTTCTCTGTTTTCTATTGGCCTTTGCTAAGAGATTAACATGAGAGGGCACTTTTCCCTACCAATCTTCTTCCGTTTTTTATTGAGTGTTTACTAGTATAGTGGCATGGGTCAGCAGCCAAGTGCAGCGACTTAGAATGTCAAAGCCAAGAATGGAAGGACACCAGAAGTGCACCAACAATATCATATGAATAGCAGGAGGTCTCTCTGGGCTGTACAGAAACAGATGGCTTAGAACAAGTTATTCCCAATCTTAGTTCACATGCAGATTTACACTACATGCCTTAAAAGAAAACAAAAAAAATCACAACAAGCCAAGTCCAGAATAAAGTTAATAAAGACAAGAATTAAAATCGAACTTTGCATATTTTCTGATAGCATCCTACTACACACACAAGGTCCTCAAGTTCAGATTTAGTGTTACCTCAGTGTCTGCAGTGCAACAGATCTAAAGTGTATGGCAGCCGTTCCGCCAGGATGAGGAGTGTGAAAGATTTTTCTCGGCTTACCAACCACTGTGTAATTAGCTACTTTCCACACGACTGCACTGAATATAAATAATTTTCTGCGAGTAATTTTAGAATTCCTATTTAGGGTTTTGAGTCCATGAATACCACTGATGACACGTGTCCTCTCTCTCACTTGCACACCTCCTCCACAGACCCATATGTCTTCTCCATCTGGTCAGTCTGGCAACCCGCTCTGTGCTCATTAGGGGCTTTTCTGCACAATGGAATGGGAATCAGAAATAACCCCAAGAGGAAGGAAAGTGAGCAAAAGGAAAAAAGAATGGCCTTTGATGGACAGCACTGCCGACCGCATTTCACCAGCCAGCAGTGTTACCAGTTTGTTCTCAAGGGCCTCTTACCAGCCCTTCTTCATGTGATGGGACCCTTTCTGCTTTCCTAAGAGAAGCCTGGAAGCCCCCTGGAAGCTCTCCAGTACATCACTGATGTTAGACTAATGAAAAAACAACTTAAGATGTGCCCATCTGTTTGTTGTTTCGCCTTTGGGGAAAAAGAAAGCCATTTAGTGTGGCAGCAACACTTTAAGCAAATGGATTAGTTGTCAGCATTATTCTGGCTGCTGTAGATTGGACAGCCAGGCTCCATCCAGTCATTACACTGAGTTTATGGTGCAAGAATGAAAAGCCCTCATCCATCAAGCAAAGAAAAAGAATGGAAGGGCAGAGAAATATGCCACTGGCAGTAACTTTATCCCCAGTGCATCTGACTAACTTTAAGGAGTCGGGATTTGGAATTCAAGGATAAGGATTGCAAGACAATATCAGGGACCGGCCATTTTACATCTTATGACTCCAGAAGGGGAAAAAAAAAAAAAAACAGAACCAAACTGGAGCTAGGGGTAAGTGAGATGCAAAAGGAAGTGAAGAATCAGTGCCAGCACAAGAAAGTTTCTTGTGGACAATGCTACCAGTTGCCACAGTTCAAAAAGAAAAAAGAGAAAAAAAATAAGACCAAAAAATAAAGATTCTGAAAATAATAGAGTTTTGGCGACATGAAAAAAGTCCAAGTGCTCCATATATATATGTGCAACATATATATATAAGTGCATATATATAAGTATATATATATATATATATATATATATACTTATATATATATATATATACATATATATATATATATAAGTGCATATATATAAGTGCAACATATATATATATGTTATAATAATATTATATGTTTGTTAAATACTATTGTTACTTTCACTGTTCCTTGTAATAATGTTCAATAGTTGATTGTTATTGTTCTATGTTCTATGTAAAAAACCCCAGTCTAATCTACCAGACCAGGGCAACCTTTTCGTTACTTGTAAACCGGACTGATTTGTATTGCATACAGGAATTCCGGTATATAAAAATTAAAAATAAATAAATAAATAAAATATAAAAAGCAGACATGAATCAAAGCTCTGCAGTAAAAGTATCACTTTGCTTTATGACTGTATTAGTTGTGGAATTGTTTTTATGATGTTCCTCTGTATAATATTAGGGAAACTACCAAATCCCTTTTCTACAATACCCACACTATAGCTACTGAAGGATTAATACTACTGAGTAGGACCTTGGAATTTTTTTAATTTATTTTTGTTAGTTACTTGTTTAGTCTGGTCATTCTTTTCTACAAGTACTAAAAGTGATGTTTTCTGACATTTCTAACAATGCTGTTTGTGGGATGAACTCTAACTTTGCTCTATGAACATTACAGTATCCTGCAGCACAAGAGCAGGCAGGCACACAGAAACGAGCTGTGGGAAAATGTGCCCCCTTACAGGACTGAGAAGACAGACACACTGCTCGATTGCAAGGCACATCACCCCTACACCAATCATCTGATATTTTAATAAGGTTTGCAGCAGTCCAGACGTATAGGGATATTAACCTGGATGCCAATATTTATAATATAAACAAGAATGCCAGCTCCTTAGACTGTCCTGATTTCAGATACCACTTACAGAGAAATCACAAACAATGTACAGAAAGTTTACTTCATCCTTTAGATTGCAGCTATTTGTTACTTCCTGGAGCTTTCAGAGATTAAGTCGTGAAGTCTCTATTTTTGTGACCCGGCAATTTCCTCTTGATCCTTTGGGATTCTAACTCAATAGGAACTGGAAGGGATGGGATCTGGTGCCATGAGCTTTCATTCATAACTACGCTTCCAGAGTTAGTACCTAAGTAACTCTGGAAGTGGCCAGGATTGCTTAGCTTAGGGATCCTGGCAGGACAAAGAGGACAATTTTGAAGGTAACAGGTAGGAGGGAGGGTATCTGCCTAGGATGGGGGAGGGAGGGAGGGCTGTTTATGGGCTGGGGGGCAGAAGGGGCAATGAAAAGACTTTTTAGCAGGGAGGTAGGGGGCAGTGGGAAGGCTCGAGCCAGAGAAATCCTCTTTTATACCTTTAAATGCTCTTTTTAAGCTTAATAATCTGTTGTCTGCTAGCATCAGAATGCTAGCAGACAACATTCTGTCGCACATCGCTCTTTCTCACTCCCACCAGCCCAGAACTGACCACAATAGTGTCTCACTACGCATTAATAGACCTGCGGTTCCTGAAGCTCCCTGAAGAAGGAGTATTGCCCTCCGAAACACTGCCGTGTCTTAAGCTAAGTGCAGGTATTAGTAGTCATACATTCAGTGCCTTATCTTATGTTATAGCTCCGGATGGAGAATATCAGGACTCCTTGTGACCTATGATTAGTCAAGCCCAGAGCTATATGGGCTTCACATATAAGCCGAAAGCTTCTAGAGGCAATTTATGATGGTCGTAAGACTCCTCAGCAAGAGCTCTTCTTTTTCATAGCTGAATATAATATTTCGTGATTGTTTCATATTTTCCAGCTGTTTCTTTTGGGGGTTTTCATTGTGCTGGTTCTCAGACTTTTTAAGCTTAAGGTAGTTTTTTGGTCAGTAGAGGAAGAGTGGGTAAAGACATGTGGTGAGGAGGTGGGCATCAGGCTAGGAGGCCTATGTCTTTTTTTTTTTTTAAGATGCGCTGCTTGCCCAGATATCTTTGAAGATATCTGGCTAAGTAGCTAGTTATCCGGTCTCACAAGGTTGGATAACTCTAGACCTGCTCAGAAGCAGGATCTCTAGATCGAGATGTTCTCTACATTAAGATAAGCAAACTCCCTGTTTTTTCCATTGGAAAAGCCCTCAGACAACCAGAATTTTCTCATCTTCTCAAATGATCAGGAAAACACCTTTATAGGTGTTATGTTTACAACTAGGGGTGCTCTAGTTGGATGGTTCTGTGCTATACATTCTTTTGGTTCTGTTCCTGGCTATGCAGCTCCCACCTAGTTGGATGATGTTGTATGGAATAAAAGCTCCAGCTCCCAATGGATTTTATGCTAATGCTTCTGGGCTATAGTGTGAAACTGTGCTACTCGGCTAAACTCTTTTTATTTAGTACTATAGTTTCAAGTGTAGGGCTCCATTGGGAGCCCTACAAAGGAGTATGACCTAGTGAAGCGGTGACTATTCTGGTGCTCAAAAGCCACAAACAGGCCTACTTTTCAGGCTGTCCCTAATGAATATGCATGAAATTGATTTGCCTACAATGGATATTCATTGTGGATAGCCTGAAAACCTGGCCTATTTGTGGCTCTCAAGGATTGTAGTTGACCGCCCCTGGCCTGTTGGCTAGGTCAAAGCAGCATAGAGTAGAGGAATGTGCCATTGATGCCACAGCATACTCACTAGAGGCTATTGTATTGGTTTATTCCAGCTTGTTTAAAAGTACGTAATTCCTTAAATTTGTGTGGATTTTTAAATTGTGCAAGCCTCCGGATGGGGCACACAAAATTGTGAATGGGTCTGTTGCCTGTTTTGGAAGTGAGCGCTAGTCTCTCAAAGGGTTCACCATCATTAGATGGTCGAGCATATGGCGTAGTGGACCTAACCCCGAGGCAAGGGATGAATGCCCCAGCTAGATAGGGAAAATCTTCAGACTTTATTTCCCCTCTGTAAGTCCTTTGACCACTTCTCCTTTGTTTCAAATCTTTAAACCAGATCCTGACACACCCATAACTTGAGATAAACCAGGCTGTGTATCTTCAACCCAAAAATCGTTTGCAGCCGATATTCAAATAAAGCTAAGCTCCTACATTTGGACCCCTAAATTAGGTACCTCGGTTAGGCACCTATTTTCAACTAAATTTAGGAGTCTACGTTTTCAGCTGAAAATTCACATACATTTAGAAGCCTGAAAGTTAGGCACCTACATTTAGGCCTGCTATTCACTTACCTAGATTGAGTGTCTTATATTAGGTACCTAATTCTGAAAATCAGTGCTAAGCTCCTAACTTTGTTTCCCCACCCTAACTCCATCTCCATAGCCACCTATTTTTTAGGAGCTTACATTTAGGATCCTAATGAAACTAGGAGCCTAAATTTAGGCACTTAGCCTTAGTAAATTTTCAAAAGGGCTAATTTCCTAACTCCAAAAGTTAGAAGCCTATACTTTGAAAATTGGCCCCTTTATTTCTGTGGATCTTTGAAAAAGCCCGCGGCGCATGCATGCACAGCCCGGCCACACGCATATCTCCAGGTATTGGCACATGTTGGCGTTTTAGAATTTACCTCCTGATTAATAGTTTATGGATTTCTCTTCCAGGAACTTATCCAAACCTGTTTTTAAATCCAGCTGCACTAACGGTCCTAACTACATCTCTGGCAATGAATTCCAGAGCATAATTGTGCATTGAGAGAAAAATAATTTTCTCCAATTTGTTTTAAATGTGCTACTTTCTAACTTGATGAGGTGCCCCTTAGTCTGAAAGAGTAAATAAAAAATTCACATTTACCAATTTTTGTCTTCTCATGATTTTATAGACCTCTATCATATCCCCCCTCAGCCATCTCTTCTCCAAGCTAAACAGGCCTAACCGCTTTAGCCTTTCCTCATAGGGAAGCCATTCCATCCCCATTATCATTTTGGCTGCTTTTCTCTGTACCTTGTACAATGCAACTATATCTTTTTTGAGAGATACTGCAACCAGAATTGCACACAGTATTCAAGGTGCTGTCTCACCATGGAGTGATACAGAGGCATTATGACATTTTCCGTTTTATTCACCATTCCCTTCCTAATAATCCCGAATATTCTGTTTGCTTTTTTGACTGCCACTGCAAACTGAGTAGACAATTTCAATGTATTATCCACTATGATGCCTATATCTTTTTCCTGGGAGGTAATTCCTAGTATGGAACCTAACATCGTGTAACTATAGCATGGGTTATTTTTCCCAATATGCACCACATTAAATTTCATCTGCCATTTGGATGCCCAATCTTCCAGTCTCATAAGGTCCTCTTGCAATTTATCACAATCTGCATGTGATTTAACTACTCTGAATAATTTTGTATCATCTGCAAATTTGATAATCTCACTCATCGTATTCCTTTCCAGATCATTTATAAATATATTGAAAAGCACTGGTCCAAGTACAGATCCCTGAGGCACTGCACTGTTTACTTTTCTCCATTGAGAAAATTGACCATTTAATCCTACTCTCTGTTTCCTATCTTTTAAGTAGTTTGCAATTCATGAAAAGACATTGCTCCCTATCCTATGAATATTTAGTTTTCTTAGAAGCCTCTCAGGAGGAACTTTGTCAAACACCTTCTGAACATCCAAATAACTATATCTATCGGTTCATCTTTATCCACATGTTTATTAACCCCTTGAAAAAAATGTAGCAGATTTATGAGGCAAGACTTCCCTTGGTAAATCCATGCTGGCTGTGTTCCATTAAACCAGCGCTTCTCTACCAGTGTGTCGCCAAGCACCGGCAGGTGTGTCGCGTGCTCCTGGTGTCTCCCGCTGCTCTTCCTTCCCTGCTGCCATTGCCACTGGGCTAACAGCACGTTCAAGCTGCCATTCCAATGGGAATGGCAGCGTTGTTAGAGGAAGCTGTGGCACTCACGGCTGGCCTTTTCTTCTTCCCGCGCCTGCCCCAGAACAGGAAGTGATACGCAATGCATTGCGTGGGAAGGAGAAAGAGCCGTGCCGCGTGGAAAAGTAGCGGCGGCGGCAGCAGTAGAATCGGCCCCCAAGCAGTAGCGTGGCCCAGAGCAATCGGAGCAGCCGGCAATCAGCAAAGGAGACAGCAGTATAAGCCTTCCGCGGCCGATGGGATTCTTTTTTCTTGGCCTGCAGGGGCTGGAGGAGGCTGCTGCAGCAGCAGCTACCATTTGTGCTCGGGTGGGGGGGAAGAAGTGAGTGAGAGAGAAAGAATTCAGCCAGCCTGTAAGTGAGTGAATGTGTGTTTGATTGAGAGCATGTGTGTAAGTGTGTGAGAGATGTTGAGGAGTGCTAGGAGAGCGGTCCGCTTACCAGGAGATGTGTTCTTGGGCCACAGCTCGACCCCAGAGGAACTCCAAAGAGGTGCTGCGGTAGGCGAGGCATGCCCAAGCATGGGTTGAACGGGAGCGAGGCTGGACTGAAGACTGGAGATACTGACCCTCCTCTGGACCTGCATGCTTCGGAAGACCAACAACGCAATGATGGTCTTATGAACAGTCCTCCGACCGTTCCAAGCCCTTTCGGACCTGCCGCAGGGCACAGCAAGAAGTGGCAGGCCGGATGGAGGCCAGGGCAGCGAAGACCGGAACATGGAGATTCAGACGAGACTCAGGGACGAGGTACTTGGATGCACAGACGAGACTCAGGAACGAGGTACTGGGATGCACAGATGAGACTCGGGTATACGGACAGTGGCGCGATCCCTCAGGGTGCTCTGTCCTACAAGCGCGGGAGCAGCGCAGGAAGGAACGAGGTACTTGACTTTCAGAAGACTCAGGAGCGAGGTACAAGGCTTTAAGAAGGCTCAGGAACAAGGTACAAGGCTTGCATCAAGAAGCGCCCTATTCAGCCCGCCTGTGGGGCTGGTCACGGACCACGACATGGCTTGCCGCGGGGAACCAAGCTTATAGAAGACTCAGGAACAAGGTACTAGGCTTTCAGGAAACTCAGAAACAAGGTACTTGGCTTGCATCATGAAGCACCCTACTCAGCCCGCCCATGGGGCTGGTCACGCACCACGACATGGCTTGCCGCGGGGTACCAAGCTTACAGAAGACTCAGGAATGAGGTACAAGCCTTGCATCATGAAGCGCCCTACTCAGCCCGCCCATGGGGCTGGTCGCGGACCATGACATGGCACGCCGGGGTACAGGACAACTGGACAGGATCACGGACATCAGGATTAGGAGAAACAACATCTGGACTGGAATACTGATACTGGATCAGGAGACTGACCTAAGACTTGGAACATGAAAAACAGGCGGACATCTGGACTGGAACGTAGTTTACAGGAACAGCAGGTGGACATCTGGACAAGACGAGGAGCTCCAACGAAGAACAGGAAACACGGGACCTTGAAGAAGTGTTGGAACAAGGACGACTCCTGGAGCGAAGGATAGCAGGATCCCAGGAGTGACCAACTCCTTGCGAAGGCAAAGCTGGAAAGAACGCTGAGCTCTTTTGTAGGGCTAAAGAGGACAACGCCCAGGGAGGGGTCAGCAGAGGGCCACATCTGGCTGGCCCTTGAAAAATAGACGAGAGGCGCGCGCCCGCGCCTAAAGAAGCTGGAGAGAAGGGAAGCAGGATCCGCTGGTGGCATCCTTGGCCACGTAGAGGGCCCGAGGGTGCAAGGCAGGTAGCGTAGCAGCCCTGCAATGGAGCTGAAGGATGGTAGGCTGTAGGAGCGGCTCCATGCCGCGAAGGCTGAAGCTGGAAGGACAGGAAGAGAAGAAGGGCGTGTGGAGGCAGAGGCAGCCATCTTTGCCAGAATCAGAGCTACTGGGCAAACTGAGGTGAACAGCAAAGGTCGCAGCCACCTGTGACCGACGGGCACAACAGATTTTTTTGAAATTGATTGTACACTCCCCCTAATGTGCAATTGAGAAACTCTTTCTGGGGCAGTATTTTGTTAGCCAACACATCTATTCTCGGTAATTTAAATCTCCCATTATTACTTGCGCTGCCAAACTGGTTAGCTTCCCTGATTTCTCATAGCATTTTGTCATCCATCTCATCATTTTGTTGAGGTGGATGGTAGTATACTCGTATCACTACACTCTTACCCATCACTCACAGGATTTCTATCCATAAATATTCTACAGTTCAATTAGTCTCTTGTATGATCTTTTTCCTATTGGACTCTATGCCCTCCCAGACATAGACCTCAAATAGGAGTGACCCATGAAAGAAACAAACAAACAAAAAAAAAGATAAAAATAATTGAAATGGGTTCTTCATGTCTTAATAATTTAGATGATTTAACCTCTATGAATCTGTCACAATGTTGGACTTGACTCTTTCTGAAGAAACAAATTTAACTGGTTGGGCTCATGGAATATATTTTTTTACCTTCCAATTTAATTTCACATTTATAGGGAAATCTTTACATTAAGGATTCTCCTAGGGAAACTACCCCCTGTTTTTTTTTTACTCAAAAACAACTTCCATCTTAACTGTCTGAGCATTGAAACATCAGGAAACATAGCCACTCTATGATCCAAAACATCTTCTGTTTAGCATGAAAATAAATCTTTATGGTCCAGTTTTTATTTGGTTCCAAAGCAAAAACCACTAATAATTTTCCCTAGAGGATATTTCTAACTGGAAATCCTGTAAGAAAGCTGTGAAATTTAATCTGTAGGCAAATCAGCAATAGCAGAAACATTCAAATCAGAAAATCCCTGAAGGCCAGTAAGAATGTAATAGACCCTAGCCAACAGAGGAATGGAGCCCAAAGGAACTTTCAAAATTTCTTCATAAAATCTTCTCAACATCTCAGTAGGAGATATCAGGTAGGACCATAGAAAATTCAACAGACAAAGGCTTCATCTCTTACACTGATTTTCCAAAATCTCTAACTTTTGATGAACCATATTTTTTTACTTTAAACAGGGCAACTTCACATCCCTGCATTTCTTTCTGATGAATCTCCATGCAAGTCAGTCTCTACCCTAGATCTCCAGTCCCCTGCACCTGGGTCTCCACATGATTATTCACTTCAGTTAATGAAAATAAAATTATTTCAAGTCATTGTGAGACTCAAAAGGTGAAAGGAAGGCATATGTAGAGGCTGATGAGAAAAAAGCAAAAATTGCTCAACAAATATTTCTGTTCAGTGTTCCCTGTCGAAGAACCTGGAGCAGGACCATATAAAATGAACACAAGATTGGAAGTGAGATAAACCTCAACCAATTTTCATGTAAACCATTATTGAGGGGGTATAAACTATCTTTTGCATGGTGACATAGAATGATTCAGAGTTTAGGGGTTCCCTTAGATTTAATTTGTTAACCAATAACAATTTATACTTTTCCCTCAAAGAAGTTTCATCATAAAATAAAAGTAGTTGAGATTAGAGATGTGCGAAGCCCGAACCTTTTGGTTCAGGCTTTGTTTTCAGCCCGCTGCGGGAAATTTTGTATTTCCTGCAGTTCGGGCCTTTTAAATTCAGGGGGACCCAAATTTTGGATTAGTGCGCACTAACAGGGTTAGAGCGCACTAACATTTTTACATTAACGCACACTAAACCCAAAAACAAATTTTTCCCTAAATTTCGGGGAAAACTCGTTTGGGTTTCGGGCTCTCCGATTAATTAGGATGAATTTGGACGAATGCACAACCCTAGTTGAGATGCTTCTGTACTAATAAAAAATTGAAAGGAGGCTGCCGGTGAGAGACATTTCACTTTCTTTCCTACTGCAGAGGAAAAATAAAGCTTATACCTTCTTTGAATTTGTGCTGGGGGAAACGCTGGTTCCTGACATCAGAGGGAGGTGCCTGAAGATCAGCATAAAGCTGCACTCCTCCAGCGTTTCTTTGGAGGCTGCCGGTGAGAGACATTTCACTTTCTTTCCTAGTGCAGAGGAAAAATAAAGCTTATACCTTCTTTGAATTTGTGCTGGGGGAAACGCTGGTTCCTGACGTCAGAGGGAGGTGCCTGAAGATCAGAATAAAGCTGCACTCCTCCAGCGTTTCTCTGGAGGCTGCTGGTGAGAGATATTTCACTTTTTTTTTTCCTAGTGCAAACGGTTTATGTTGCTTATATAATTTCTTGTGAAGTCTCCTGGGTTATAGGAATAGCCTACCTAGTAGTCAAGATATTGGAATCCCTGGAATATGCCTGCAAAGAGAAAGGGGAAGATTAGGATGTTTCCCTTGGCACCTATTTCGTCCAACCTAACTCAACTTGAAATTAATAAATTCTTGACACAATTGGAAAATAAGGGAGCTGAGGAATCTGTTGGAGCCACACAGAATGGAGACTTGTGTGGCTCCCAAGAAGAAGCGTCCCTCAGCCCAGATAGTCGCCCACCTCCAGCACAACGCAGCACGGACGATGAAACGATCCTGCCACTACCCCAAGAAGGGGAGTCTGCAGCAGGACAGGAGGGAACATCTGTCCGTAAAGAAAACGAACTCCTGCAAATTCCACCTTTGTCTGGAAAGGTAACGCTTGAAGCGATATGGCAAGCAGTTAACAACTTAAGTACAGCTGTGGCTAGATTGGAAGGAAAGATTGATTGTGTGTCCTCAGATTTTCAAGGAAAATTAGTGACTATCCAAAATCAAAGTAATGAATTGTTACATAGAGTAAACGAGAATGTAAAAGATATATACAATCTTTGCAGAAAGTTAATGTTTGTCTAATTAAAGATCAGATGGCTAATGCAAGGCGCTTGGAGATGTTAGAGAACCGTGCACGACAACTAAATGTAAGGATAACTAATTTTCCTCAGGTCCTGGGGGAAATTCCATTTATTTCTTTAAAAAAGTATTTTAGAGAAATATCAATTTCTGAGGAAGAAATTCCTCCAGTTAATACATGCTATTTCCTAACACAGAGACCCCCAGTACCTGTAGATCTTACCAATTTCTTAGAAGATTCAAATTTAGATGTCCTGCATAGGAATACACTGATTGTATCATTTATAACAACTAAAGATATAAACAGTATAATGAAAACATATTTTAAGAAATTTCCTACAAGCTTTCATGGCCAAGTAGTAAAATTGTATCCGGATCTAGCGCCAATCACTAGAACTAGGCGAAGAGAATTTCTAGCCTTACGGCAACAGATTATTTCACTGGGATTTACATTCTTTTTACGGTATCCTTGTAGGTGTGAAGTAAAGAAGGGAGAACATGCATATGTATTTTTTCAGTTAGATCAGATTCAACAATTCATAGAGGCCCAACAATCTATGGTTTCAGCAGTAGTACCTATAGCAGAGTCATCTCCTTCAAATATAATACCAAATAGTGAGTAACTTAACAGGGCATATGTATGTAAGTAGTCCAATTGACTAGGTTACGGTTCACTTATTATTATATTTTCAGATAAATATCTCCATATGTTACTTTAGTTCCTAAATCAGCCTCTTTTTTTGTCCTAATGAAAGTTGATATTTTGTTTTAGGAGATCAGATGCACAATTTAAGATGGATTTCTTAATTGAAATTACTTTTGAGAATTATCGATGTATTTGTTATGATCTGAATTGTTTATATTTTCCTGTACATGTGAAATGAAAATAACATAAATAAAGAATTAAAAAAAAAAAAACTACAAGTAGAGAGCGGTGGCAAGACAAGGCTGAGGTCTGGACTAGGTCTGGTCTAGGAGATGATCAGTAGCGTGGTCAGGCAAAGCCGAGGTCTGGACTAGGAGAAGACCAATGGCGAGGTCTGGCAAAGCAGAGGTCGGGTCCGGGAGAAGATCAATGGCATAGTCGGGCAAAGCAGAAGTTGAATCCAGGAGGAGATCAGTCCGTATGGAAAGCTGGGTAGCAGGAACACAGGAACGAAGAAGACAAACCAGGAACAGGAACTCGAAGGGAATAGGAACCAGGAACACGAAGGAATCACCAGGAAGCAACGAAGTACATGACCAGCGTGGAGACCTGTTGCAAAGGTGACTAACAGGACCTGAGCCCGGCCTTATATACCAGAACTTCAGCGACATCATCATCCAGGGCTGCAGCCAAGTTCCCACTGAGGGTCCTTTAAAAGAGACAGTGATGCACGCATGCCTAGGGAGGGGTACGGCGCTGAACGCCGGCGTCTCTCCACAGGCCACGCGGAGAGGCCCGCCGTGGAAGACAGGAGCTCATCGTAGCATCAGGAGCACCGGGGGTGGCCCAAGGATGGAGCCAGCGGCCTATCGCCTCGAGGGAAGTGGAGCCAGACGCTGGATTAGGCATCAGAGGGTAAGAGGGCCTGGCTGCGGGCCTGCCGCGGCTGGCACATGCAACAAATCTTTTCAACGGGTTCAGGGCCGTGGCTCAGAACTTTGGCATCCCACTTGCTGAGGACAAGATGGAAAGACCTACCCACAGATTGACCTTTTTAGGCATCGAGCTGGACTTGGAAAGAATGGTGTCCAGGCTACCAGTGGACAAGATGCAGATGTTGTCCGAGTCAGTGCATTTTGCCTTCCAGCTCAAGCAGATCCAATCTCTAATAGGCAGCTTGAGTTTTGCATGCAGGATTATACCCATGGTCAAGGTATTCATTTGTAGGCTAGCAGCAGCTACGGCTGGGGTCAGGGCGAAACATCACCACATATGACTATCAAATGACATGAAAAAGGACTTAGAAGTTTGGCAGGATTTTCTCAACTGCTATAACAGCAGATACTTGAGGTCATCGACGCAGACTTAGAATTATTCCCTGGTGTGTCAGGGGACAAGGATTTGGTGTAATTTTCCAAGGGAGTTGGTGTGCAGAATTCTGGCCAGTCCATTGGTGTAATTTAGAGGTAGCAAGGAACGTAGCTTTTTAGAGTCATTCCCGATATTATTGGCAGTAGAGCTATGGGGCAGCAGGCTTGCCAAAAAGGTATGAAGATGTCACCCATCCTATGGGCCTTGGGGACATGATGTTGAGAGGCAAATATTGAAAGCCCTGGCTCCCAGCATCTGGAAAGCTTATTGGAGAGAATGGAAGCTGTTTTCATCCTGCAAAAAAAAGGTAGTATGGATTGCGGCAGACTTGTCAGTAAGGAGTACATAGTTAAATTTTTTATGCGGTCACGCAGTTTGGGGATTACAAGGGGTGCTGCAAGGACAGCGCCTGCTGCTGTCACTTTCTTCTCCAAGATGAGAGGCCAGCTGGACCCCATGGAATCCTTCCTAGTGCAGAAACTCCTACGGGCATGGGGCTGGGAAGGCATTCACTTGAAACACCTGGACGAGCGGAGACCAATAGTCCAGCAGGTCTTGAAAAAGATGTGGGGGTGGCAGCAGCTGTTTGTTTTTCCCCTTATGAGACAGTTCTATTTCAGACAGCGTTTTCTCTAGCACTTTTTTGCAGCCTTTTGGGCGAGTTAGTGCCTTCCTCCAGGCAACTAGGGGGGGGGGGGCACAAGGTGGTATACGGAAGGGTGGTGTTTTATTACACCAAAAGGGCCTGAAAGTCAGAATTAGAAGGTCTAAGACAGACCAGGATGCTAGAGGTGTGTGGGTCAGCTTGCGGGAAGTGGCAGCGAACGTCACCTGCTGTGTATTGAATGCAAGGTCTTTTATGCAGGTCAGGAGGGTTGGGGAGGTGTCATTTTTAATGCACCAGGACGGCTCCTCCCCTTCTAGATTGCAGTTCGCATCTGTTTTTAAGAAAATGCTAAGCACATTCAGGCTTATGGCACATACTCATTCCGTATTGGTGCAGCAACTTTTGCAGCACAGGAGGGCGCTTCAGCCAATAAGTTCGAAAAGATTGGTAGGTGGAAGCCAGGTAGGTTCAGGAGGTATGTAAGGCCGCACAGCATAATGACGGGTTAGAGATGGGGTCAGATGAATGCAGATCCAGATTTGTGTAATTATGTATGTTTATACAGACTGATGTAAGGGTGTGCAACTCTAGATATCCGATGTGCACAGGTATATAAATAAATGGAAAAGGGTTCTGTCAACCAGTAACTGAATGGTGTCGGTATCGTTCCAGGTCAGTTGAAACAGATTTGGATACGCGGTCACTCATTTGTCTTCTGGGCAGGAAAGCAGTAGACCAGTTACAGGGGGGAGCATTTGGGATTTGTGCAGGCAGGAGTTAGGATTCAATGGATGGGCGATTGCGGTATGAAATGTGACCAGTTGCTCCCAGCCTTGATGCATGCAGCTCACACAAAACCTCCACTGCTTGCCATATATCAATACCTGGGTGGCAATGACCTAGCTGGCCTGAAAGAGGTTGAATTGATTTTGAGGATTAGGAAGAACCTTGCACAGATTGCAACCTTATTTCCTAGGAAGTGGATAATATGGTCCAATGTTATCCTGAGGAGGGAGTGGTGCTCCGACATGGAGATAAAGGACATGAAAAAAAGGAGAAAAAGGGTTAACTGGGAAATCTCCAAGTTTGTTTCCCTTCAAGGTGGTGTGGCTCTGAGACCTGAATTGATCGCGCAGATTGTCCAGGGCTCTTCAGGCCTAATGGCGTGCATCTCTCTGATATTGGCATGGACATCATATTGTGCCCTTTCAGGACGCAGTAAAGGCAGCGCTTCATGCTATGGATTCAGCTGCAGTGCATGGGGGAGGTAGGTCAAGCGAGGGTGCTGTTCTATCCTGTGGCGGGAGATAGATCACAGATTCAGCAGGATGGACAAATTTACAGGACTTAACAATGCTATGAGGCCTCTCTGAAATAGGCCTGAAAGCAAGATGTATAATTTGAGCCGATTCAATCAGGTACCCAGCTGGGTCAATCTGGCAGGCTGCGCGCAAAGCGTTGAGAACAACTGCAGGCAGGCAGGCAGGCATAGCTGGGCCGGTCTAGCAGGCCATATGCTCCACGTCTCGGCCAGGTCAGTCTGACAGGTTAATAAGGGCAGCCACAGCTGCAAGTGAGGATTTAGGTTGACTGAATATATTATTGTAAGCCAAACTTTAGCTAGTGAGTTAGGATGTATGGGACGTCATTGTACCTTTGATTGATAAATTAAGCTGTGGCTAGAATTATTCCACAAGACTGCCTGCTGACTTGTATTGTGTGCTCTCAATTTACATGCTGGGGGGGAGGGCAGGGCAAGCAAAGGGAGGTAAGCAGGCTAGGGTGCCATATTGGCCTTGGACTTACTGTGCCACCATTAAGTTCCTATGAGCAGGACGGGCAGGTGTTCCAAACTCACCAAGATGCAGGTGAGTTTGGCCAAATTTTGCCCAGATTAAGTTGCAAGAGGCAAGCCAAGGCAGGAGGAGGTATACAGCTGCCTGTGGCAGATGAGATGGAAGTAGTGGAAGGTGGATTTAGAGATGTCAGAGTAGCCAGACGATTTGGACTGAACGTAGCTCCTAACTACTTAATTGCTCCTAGATGCAGCTCTCGCTCACTCTGAAACACTTTGTGGTTATAGGACACTGTGGCCACGGCTGCAAAACTCAGCGTCTGTGTGTCACTGTGGCGAGAAAAATAAGCGCGACTGTAAAATGATCGTTACTTAACTTTCACGGCTGCGAGCCACAGCTCTGGCTTAGCGTTTGCAAGATGCTTCTTGTTGAAGCCCTACCGCTACTGGAACCCCCCAGCGTCCGTGTTACTGGGGGAGGGGAAAGAAAAAACGCTGCCACTGCAAGCATTTGCTAATTGAACTTTCACGGCTGGGAGAGACAGCGCCATGTCTCGGCTTTTGCAAGTCGGCGTTATTGCTGGAATTTTGTAGCCGCTGGCGAACTCGGTGCCTGAGCCAAGCACGGCCGCTACAAATGTGTATTCCTTAAACTTTACATTATTGCGGGAGCCTGTATTGCTGGGGGATACCGCAGCAGCAGCAGAGAGAGAGCCGTGCACCTGCGTCCCGGGCAAGGCTGAGCGGACCTCTGCCCGAGAGGGAGAGGAGGAAAAAGTCCCTGCGTTCCCCGAGGAACTCGCCGGAGGTGGGAGTTGCCCGCGGACCCGGCGGAAAAGGCCGACCCTTCCCGGGCAACAAACACTCGTCACGTGCTCGCAGCCCGGGGACCTGCAGACAGAACCGCGAGTCGCGGCAATGAGCCTGGCACGATTAAGGCCTGCGCGGCCGGGCCCGGGACTTCAGCCCCGCTGATCAGGTGCCCCCCCCTGCTGTAGCCGCTCACATGGGCCGGAGCTCTGCTGGATCAAACCACTGCCGGGGCTCCGAGGTGAGAACTCGCAGCCCGCACACTCTCTTTCCCCCCCCCCCTTTCCTCCCACCCGCAGCGCGGGGTCGGGCGCTCAGGTTTCGGGGGGGGCGGTACGGAGCCTGGCCACAGCCGATGCTCGCTTGCCGGCAGAGGGGCTGCACGGGGACGCGGTGAGTTGAGGGCGGGAGGAAAGGGGCGTGGGGAGAGTCGGGAGCGTGGTGCACAGCGATCGGGCTCCCCCTGCACTCGGGCGGGGGGGGGGGGTGTTTGTGTTTTGGAGGGGGATTTGTGGGTCGCCTTTTGCACGCTGCTTGGAGCTGGAGAGCTGGCGTGACGCGCCTATTGCTGGGGGCTGCATTGCCATTGCAGATTTGTTGTCCAAACGAGTGACGCGAGCGAAATGTCCCCGCCAGCAGGAGCGGCGCTAACCTGCTGCAGTGGCGGCTCGGCGTCGGTGTAGTGCCCGGCACCTCTCGGACCAGAGGTTCGCAGTGAGCCGTGCAACCATGTTGCGCGCGCGGAGGATCCGCAGTCCTTGGGAATCGCGCCTGGTGTAACGGAGCTGCTCCCGAAAGCACGTCCAGGGCAGCAGGATCACAAGGTATGAAGTGGCTGATCGGAGACATCCTGCTGCAGTTCCCTCCGATGCTGTATGTTAGCGGCACAAATAAATGGCCCTGCTGAAATCGGTACCTTGAAAGCACAGGGTTTCATTTAATGTATGGGTGGGTCGTTTTCTCTGGGATCTTGGTGTTTGGATTATTTATAGTATGCATGTCCCCAATTCCAGAGCAAAGACTGAGGGAGCAGTAAAACATTCCTAGATATATATCTATATAGCTAGTACTTTGGACTGCAGCTTTAGTTACAAGCCCTTCTGTTTTTTTTGACCTTCACTGTATGATTAATTTAGAAGACTGTTTAACTCGTTTGTTTCAGCCAATTGGATTTAGATTTTCGGGTTGTGCTAAATTAAAAAAAGAATTGTTAAAACTAAAATTGTGGTCATGGTGACTGCAGGGAAAGAGAGGATTTGATCTATACAACCTCCCTTTCTTGTTTCATTTTGTCTTATATATTTACTGTGGGAAGCGCTGATACCCCACCTTATTGCCACAAATAATGGAGGAGTTACAGCCATTTTCATGAAAAATATTATGGCAGATTCATGTCTGATTAATGGAGAAATCTGAGAGTCAAGGACTTTTTCCCAGTAGAAGAATTGCAAGGCAGGGATTCAGTAGTTGGATTGCACCGGCTTTAAGTGTTTGCTAGTTCAGTTATGCAACCTAAGTCCATAGAACTCATGCCATTGCTGATTCCTAGTTAAGCAAATTATGATATGACCAGTGCTCAATTTTGGCAATTTTCATTGCTTTCAAAGAAACGAAGGAAAATGCTTTGTTATATTTATTTCTATTTCAGGTTAAGTACACGATTGGAACATTTTCGATAGGAGCCAGCCTTGCCGTTTTTATAACAGCTGGCGGCTAATTTACAGAACTTCACTGGAATACCATCTCTGGCTTCATTTAGAGATGAGCAGCAACCAGGAAGAATTTCTTCACCCTTAAACTACCAGTGCTGAAACCCTGTGCAAGGCGGGTTAGCCACTATGTGCATTGAGTTGCGGCGCTGCTGAAACAAACATGATGAAAACGGAGGCTTCTGGAGAAAGGTCGACCCTCCGAAGTGCTTCTCCCCACAGGAATGCTTACAGAACTGAATTCCAAGCGCTGAAAAGCACGTTTGATAAACCTAAATCAGATGGACAACAAACGGCTAAAGAGGAGGAGGAGGAAGTCCCTCAGTCCCAGCAGAACAGGGGGAGAAAATACGGCTCCAATGTCAACAGGATTAAAAACCTCTTCATGCAGATGGGCATGGGGCCCAGCGAGAGCCCCGCAAACCCTCCTTCCAAGGCCAAAGGAGCCCCACTCTCTCCTCAAAGACGGACGAGGCCGAGAGACTTCCGGGAAGCGGCAGGTGGCTCTGTTTCAAAGCCCACCTCGGCGCTTTCGGATAGGATCAGCAGATTCGACACCGCACACGATGGCCCCTCCTATTCTAAGTTTACAGAGACTAGAAAGATGTTTGAGCAAAGTATCCACGAGGCAGGCCATTCCAATCGTCATTCTCCCAGGAAAGAAAGAAGAGGATCTAACGACCTCCTGGAGGAAGGCCAGGGGTCCAAGTCCAATAGAGGCAGTACTGATTCACTGGATAGTCTTAGTTCAAGGACGGAGGCCGTTTCACCTACAGTCAGTCAGCTTAGTGCAGTATTTGAAAACACTGACTCGCACGGCATAGCAACCTTAGAAAAAGCTGAAAACAGTGAAGCGTACACCGTAACTGGCCACTATCCCCTCAATATACCTTCCTCCAATGCTTGGTCTCCTTCACAGAAACAGATCCCATCCTTGTGTATTGAGGATGCTCAACAAAGCATTGCTAAAAAATCTGAGGTACCTAAATGCACTCTGCCAGTTGCCAAATCGGAGGAGCAAACAAAGGATCAGGACATGTGCAGCGACGCTGATGAGAATGTTATACCTTGTAAACATGAGTTGGGCAACAGAGCTGTTAAAGAGAGGCCAGATGAATCTTGCAGTAAGCACAAGGTAAATCTAGACTTTGATGCATCTTTGCAACACAGTGATTTTCCCAAAAGTTCTGAGACCTTTCTTGATCAGTGTGGAGCGTTAGATGGACAGGATAATTCGGCAGCATTCTCAAGGGAGAGGGTTTCTGACTTCATTGGATCCTCTTATGATCATACCAGGGGAAAGGATGACTTTAGTAACTTTTCAACCTCTCATACCTTTGCACATTCTGATTACAATGTCTATAGGGTGAGGTCAAGGTATAGTGCAGAATGGGGAGACACTGAACAGGAGGATGAAGAGGACAGTGATGAAAATGATGATTATTATGAGCCAGATATGGAATACAATGAAGTTCCTGGATTACCAGAGGAAGAAGAAGTCCCAGTGCATCGAAAGATTCAGTTCAGCAGTGCACCCATCAAGGTAAGTGATGCTTTTGTCTGTTCATATTCAGTAACTTTCTACGCTTAACTCTGTTCCATGTGAATCTGGCAGTCGCAGTATCTTTCGTGAAGGGTTGTAAAGTTGTCTTTAAATTTATTCTCAGCCTGCCTACTGAAACCATTTTTAAAGGATAAAGAGGAATCTGAGCTCTGATAATCTTTTTTGCATTAGGGGACATAGATAATAACTTTAGTTGCTGGTGTTTTCGGCATAGTAACGTATAATCAGGTTTATTTGATTGTAGAGTAGCAGAGTACAACAGACACACATACCTGTTGTAAAGGCCTAAGTGCACACTACAGCTGCATTCACTTGGATCTTTACTTCCCAGCACATCTGTGAATTAATTATAAAGAAATATATGTTGACAAGTATGTGCATATCTGACAAGTTCCTGAGAACCACCAAAACCGCATTGTTAATCTTATTGAAAAAAACAAGAACCTCTTGTTGGCCTTAATACTCATAGACAAATTATTAATTGACAAAACATGATGTAGACCATCGACACTTGTTTTCTGCTCCATGGATATATTTTGGTAATTTGAAGATGGCAATTCCATTAAAATGTATTCAATGAAATATGTCGTATTGCACAACCAGTGCACTCTTCACAATGCATTTTTGCCACTAGCGTAAAATAGGGATGTAAGAGTTCTAAAACCTTTTTACTACAGATGGGTTTTCTTACCATATTCTGTTTTTACTGACAACACTGTGGTATTGGTCTGTGATTAGAGGTGGCTAATATATATGGGATTCTGACCCAGAGGCTTCTCGCAGGCAGCTTTGATTTAAAAAGTTGTTCAATATATTTGCCCTCCATCCATCAGCAACTTAATTCTGAAAATTGCCTGCCGGACAGCAAGCTTTCCTCTGACATCACTAACATTTTGGAGTGGCAGCTTGCCTAGGATAAAACAAGCATGGGGCTATAACACTGCTCTCTTTGCTTTTGCACATAGCATCTTGGTTCACCCATCTGAGGTGGTGTACTGTGGCTTGGAGAAGTAAGGAAGGTAGCTCTGTCCTCGAGCCAGAAAGCAGAGCAGTCACTGGACAAAATGGCACCCCCTGGCAAGGGTTGCTTTTGGTTTCCTATTCACTTAGGCTTGCATGCTTAGAGACTTATTCCAAAAGGGGGGATGTAGATACCCGCAGGTGTGGTGCTCAGGTCAGTCACCCTTCAGGCCCAAACTTCGCAGTGGCTCTGCCAGCACCCTTGAGCTGCCCAGGCATGCTTGTAGGGGAGTGGCAGAGACAGGAAAGGGAAAATACGTTAACAAAAAAAAAAAAAAAGCAGGTGAAAAGAGAGGAATTAACAAAAGTGGGTTAAGTTACCCAAACCTTGCTTTCTGCTTCCATAGCTGAAATGAATCTAATGAAACTATTTGATAGAGGCAAAACTCCCTAAGACTCTTTAGAACAGGACTTCTCAAACCTGTCCTGGGGACCCCATAGCCAGTCGGATTTTCAGGATATCCACAATAAATATGCACGAGGCGAATTTGCATTTACCGAGTCTCCATGGTATGCAAACTTGTCTCATGGATATCCTGAAAATCCGCCTGGCTGTGGGGGTCCCCAGGACAGGTTTGAGAAGCAGTATTTTAGAGTTTGTGGGTGAGAGATCAGATATTTATGATTTATCTGTGTATATTAGGGTGGTGAGAGGAACCAGCATTTCATTGTGTTTAAAAGCAAGGTCATTCCTTTATAGATGCAGTAGTTGCTGAATGTGGAAAATACACATTTATCTGTTTTGCAATGTTCCTACGGTGGCTACTTCTTTGTTTTTCTGTTTGGACTCATGTCTATTCATATTGCAACAATATGCAACTTTTACTTTTGGCACTGGCAGGCTTCTTGGCCAAAGTCACTTTCAGTTCTCCTCCTTCAGCTGGTGGTTCGTATCTCTGCTGTGAGAATTACAGTGGTGCTTGCTTTGGTTTCTGCCTACGATCAACATAACATGAATGCAACCGCTGCTGGGAAACATTCAGTCTCATATTTTTATTTTTGTGTGTGCCAAAGTATGAGACGGTACCTTTAGAAAGAAAAATGATCTTTTTGCATAATTTTGAATGTGAACGTTTTAAAAAAATATATATTGGCTAATACTATAGCTAGGCTTTCAGAGGTGCTAAATTAGCATAATCTTTTACTTTTCTAAATTATGGCACAAATTTACTGGATTAAATATTGGGCAGACACAATAGTGTTTAGTCTTACCTCAAGCAATCTGCTTGAAAAACAGGACTGATTTTAATGGTGCTGTTTCATACATTTTGTTTCTTGCCTTTCTTATATCATGAAACCTCTCCCCTCACCAGCTATAACATTTTTGTCTTACAACGGCAATTATATGGTACCTCTAACAGATACAACGGCTCTTGATCGTATTCTAGGAGTTTAAAGAACACTAATGGATTTAATACAATTTGTATTCAAGTGGGACTGTTGCATTTTACATGAATTATCAACAAAAGAATATTCATGATTTGATCATTGAACATAAACCAAGGATATTATATCTAACGGCGACATGGATAGAGGAGAGAGAAGCTATCAATTTTCAGGAAATAATGCCCATGGGGCGGCTGTTACCACCGTAGGGCAAAAACTAAGGGCAGGGTAGCAGTGGCAATTTTCACCAATTCAATAAAGACAGAGGTTATTGCATCTTCCCAGTTGGGGAATATTGAATATTGAGCAGTAAATCTCTTGACTCGTAATACAGTGGTCTAAAGACCTCATCTTCTAAGGCCTCTGCTGCATTTGAACTGATAATTATTTCTCTTTCTTGTTGTCATATCAAGAGTTTATCCTGTTGGGAGACTTTGAGCCTCTTGTAGTAGAGTCTGTGTAAGAGTTTTGGATTTTATGGCATTATACAACTGGCTAATGGGCCTACATATTTTAAAGGCTGTTCATTAGCTTGGGTCTTTAAATGGTCTTTTTGTACAGTGATTAATGACTGTATTGTCTCAGTTCCTCTGGCTCAGACAGGCCACTTTTTTTTACTTGCATTTAGTCTAAGCAGTATTGTGGTATCGGACATTCAGGGTTCCTGGGATGGCACTTTTAAGGAATTAAAAAACTTTGACCTCTGATCATATGAGAAGATGCTTGGAACATTCACAGATTTTAGTTTCTCTTCAAATAATGACTGACTCGGGATAAGATTCTAGAGTCAGTCTGATACACTTGTAGGTTTGTATGGCATGAAGACTCAGAGAAATGTATTTTGGTTTCTTGAGAGACTTCGGTTCACCGGTGGGAGCGAAAATGGTGGAAGGCTTGAGTAGTTATAAAGAAATTGTATTTAGATATAGAGAAGCCATTAAGGGGGTAACTTTTAAAAGGATTTACATGCAAAAACCCCAACTTCTGTGCGTAAATCCCCATTTGTAATTTCATTCAGGGTGTCTTTCCTAAAAATACGTGCAAATCATGATTTTGCTCATACTTTTACTTACATGATAAGTGGGCAGGGAAAAGATTTATGTGTGCTTATGGATTTACAAAGTTTTTAATCTGTTCTCAAGCAGGACATTTCTGAGTGAATGTGGCATGAATTTTCAAAGTAGATTTGTATCCATTTTATATACAGAAATCCACTTCTGAAAATTCTGGCCAAAGTTTGCTGGTAAAAATAAATAAATAAATAAATATATATATCTCTCTCTCTCTCTCTACAGACTTTAGCCTATTCTGGCTGTTGGAAAATTTGCTCTCTCAATGAGCTAAGCAACGATATTTCTTTTGAACAACTTAATTTGGCAAATCATCTTTCAATAATACTTTTTTTTTTTTTCCCAACTGATTGTCACTAGTAAACCAGTCTGTTTCTGAGGCTCAGGCAAGTAATTTTATCCTGTGAAGATTTTGCAGAATACTATGGGGAAAATGATTGAGGATATACATATGCCTTTATTAGAATGCTAGGATTTATTAGGAATGGAATGGAGACTATCACAGTGCCTCTGTATCGCTTCATGGTGCAACCTCATCTTGAGTATTGTGTGTAGTTTTGGTCACCACATCCCAAAAAAAATATAGCAGAATTAGAAAAGGTACAGAGAAGGCCAACCAGAATGATAAAGGGGATGGAACCATTCCACTATGAAGAAAGGCTAAAGAAGTTAGGATTCTTCAGGCTGGAGAAGAGATGGCTGAGGAGAGATATGATAGAGGTCTATAAAATAATGAACGGAGTGGAATGGATAAACCTGAATCAGTTGTTTACTCTTTCAAAGTGTACAAAGACTAAGGACATACAATGAAGTTACTAAGTTATACATTTTAAAATTAATAAGAATTTTTTTTTTACTCAATGCATAATTAAGCTCTGGAGCTCATTGCCAGAGGATGTGGTGAAAGCTTTTAGTGTAGCTGCATTTTTAAAAAGGTTTGGACATGTTTCTGGAGGAAACGTCCATAAACCATTATTAAGGTGGAATTTGAGAAATCCGCTGCTTCTCCCTGGGATAAGTAGCATGGAATCTATTTACCCTTGGAAACATTCCAGGAACTTGTGACCTGCCTCTCAGGCCGATACAGTAAGGAGCGGTAGGAAGAGCTGCGTTAGTGCCGGGCGCACCCGCGGTTGCCGCACGCACAGTCCAGCTCACCTACCGCTCGATACTGTATGTAAATAGCTTGCAAATGCAAGCTGCGTCTAAGAAGCGTCCGTGAAGCGTTAGGCCCGCGCAACCCATTTTACTGTATAGAGCGCTATACAGTATCCTGGGTGCGTTGGCCTAACGCTTCACGGACAGGCTGGTATCTGTCATTTCAAATGTCATTTCAAATGACATTTGAAATGACAGGTACCAGGAAGTGGACGGTTCTCCGACGCTCGGGATTGCCAGTCCTCCCTCCCCTCCTCCCGAAGCAAGCAACGAAAGCTGAAAAAATCGAAAAAGCGAAAAAAAAAAAGTTGCAAGAGAGAGAGGGGAGAGAGGACGGGCAATCCTACACTCGGGATTGCCAGTCCTCTCTTCCCTCCTCCCGGAGCAAGACGCGAAAAGCAGCCTTGCTTCGGGAGGAGGGGAGAGAGGACTGGCAGTGTAAAGCAACGAAGCGACTTACTTTTTTTGCAGCCCCCCTCCGGAGACGGACATCGGCGAAGACGACCGCGGCTCCCCTGCCTCCAGCTGCCCGCGAAGATGGACGCCTGCATGAGCGAAAGCGGCCCCTGTGTGTGCAATTGGGCCGCTCAAGACGTGACGTCACGACGTTTGGCGTCACGGCATGTGACGTCACGTCTTGAGCGGCCCAATTGCACGCACAGGGGCCGCTTTCGCTCATGCAGGCGTCCATCTTCGCGGGCAGCTGGAGGCAGGGGAGCCGCGGTCGTCTTCGCCGATGTCCGTCTCCGGAGGGGGGCTGCAAAAATAAGTCGCTTCGTTGCTTTACACTGCCAGTCCTCTCTCCCCTCCTCGCGAAGCAAGACTGCTTTTCGCGTCTTGCTCCGGGAGGAGGGAAGAGAGGACTGGCAATCCCGAGTGTAGGATTGCCCGTCCTCTCTCCCCTCTCTCTCTTGCAACTTTTTTTTTTTCGCTTTTTCGCTTTTTTCCGCTTTCGTTGCTTCGGGAGGAGGGGAGAGAACTGGGGCTGCCCCGGAGACCAGCACCCATGGATGCGGCCAGGGCAGGTGAGCGGGGGCTGGGGGAAAGTTTGCTGCCTACCCTTACTCCCTGCCTCTAACGCAGGGGTAAGGGTAGGTGGTAAGTTAGCAGGTTAAACACACGGCAAAACGGCAGGATAAAAAAGCGATAGTCGGGGCGCGCGTTACTGTATGGGAGGGAATAGCTAATTCGATCGTTTACATGTAATATACATGCCGCGGGTGGAAGGGGTTACCCGGTGATTTAAGGACGCGGTAAGAGTAGGTTAAAGGGGATAGTGTATCGCGGGTTGGACTAACGCGGCCGAAAAGTGGGTAGAAAGCGGGTTAGGAGCAGGGTAACCATGGCCGCACTTTACTGTATTGACCTGTCTGTTTGAAACAGGATATTGGGCTTGATAGACCGAGGTCTGATCCAGTATGGAAAATCTTATGTTGTTCTTATCTCACTGTGGGGTTTTGCATGCTTTGCAAATGAACCCAGTGCAACCTGCAAATAGGTCACAGGATTTTGTTAGATTCTGTCATGATTAATTCTTTTTCCAAGCCTTTGGGCCAACTAGGTTGAGATTTGAAAGAATCTAGTGTCAGTGATTTATCTAAGGTGCCCATGGTGGTGAGGAGGGATCTGATTGACATGGGCTAGTTCAGTTTTCTGATGCCTAGAGTGGGTTAAGTGAGTGATATAATTTTAGATTAATGTCGTCAGAGTTGCAAAAACTACTTACCTCTATTAACACCACCTTTTGTAGGCTCTACCTTCTGGCTGGATTAAAGCGATAGGGATGGATTTATTCCCTTGGTTACTGAAAATAGGGAATGGCACATTGGAACAAGGACATTTTCCTGGGAGTTTGAAGAGGGGAATGAAGAAAGAAGAGTCTGGACATTGGAACTGGGTAGTAATATGCTAGGTTTGATATCTCCACTTTCTCAGAAAAATTGTGGAGAGAGAGCAACTTAAAAATCTCTGGCGAATTCAGATCAAGCATGCTGTCTTTCACCCTCAACGGTCTGGCTCCCATTATGGTTGCGGAATGGAATCTGTTTTTTCATTGATGGATGAGATTTGAAGGCATTTCATTAACAATGTCTTCTTGATATATATTTATTTATTTATTTATTTATCTGCGGCTTTCTACAGAGTAGGCCATAAGCTGTTGTTACAGCAATTGCAGGTCGCTGGTGCCAGGGGTGTAGTGGTTTAAATTTCTTTCAGAATGAATCGATTGTATCAGTTGGCAGGGATCTGTACTTGGACCGGTGCTTTTTAATATATTTATAAATAATTTGGAAAGAGGTATGAGTGAGGTGATCAAATTTGCAGATGACACAATTATTCAGAGTAGTTAATTCACAAGTGGATTTTGATAAGTTGCAGGATGACCTTGCAAGGCTGGAAAATTGGGCGCCCATACGGCAGATAAAATATAACGAAAAATAACTCATGCTGTAGCTACACAATGTTAGGTTTCATTTTAGGAGTTACCACCCAGGAAAAAGATCTGGGTGTCATAGTTGATATTACATTGAAATCGTCGACTCAGGGTGCTGTGGCTGTCAGAAAAGCAAACAGTGTTAAGAATTATTAGAAAGGGAATAACAAAACAGAGGATGTCATAATGCTTCTGTATTGCTCAGTGGTTAGACCGCGCCTTCAATACTGTGTGCAATTCTGGTCTCACATCTCAAGAAAGATATAGTTGCACTGGAGAAAGTACAGAGAAGGGCAATCCAAATAATGGGCATAGAATGGCTTCCCTATGAGGAAAGGCTAAAGGTGTTAAGGCTGTTCAGCTTGGAGAAGACAGCTGAGGGAGGATACGATAGAGGTCTGCAAAATCATGAAAGGACTTGAACAGGTAAATGTGAATCGGTTATTTACTCTATCAGATAATATAAGGACTAAGGGGTACTCCCTGAAGTCAACAATTAGCACATTTTAAAACAAATTGGAGAAAATTCTTTTCCACTTTAGAATTCATTGCCAAAGGATGTGACTAAGGCAGTTAGTGTAGCTGGGTTTAAAAAGGTTTGGATTCGTTCCTGGAGAAGTCTATAAACTACTGTTAATCAATAAGGAATAGCCACTGCTTGTTGCTGATATTAGTAGCATGGGATCTATTTAACGTTTGCTTATTTGCCAGGTACTTGTAACTTAGATTGGCTGCTGTTAGAATATTGGGCTTGATGGACCCTTGGTCTGACTCAGTATGGCATATATTATGTTCTTATGTTCATAACTATTGAAAGTGGCTGAGAGATCAAATAGGACAATGAGGGAGTCTCCACCTTGATCATCATGGAGATGGATACAGTTTGTGATGGCAAACAGGTTCTGTTCCAGGACTTTTCCTTAATTTATATTGGTACCAATGTAGACTATTGTCTCTTCTAAGAAATCTAAGGGTTTGGAGGTTAAGAACATTCTCTAACACCTTGGATAAGAAGGCGAGGCTGGAGACTAGACGATAGTTGATTTATGTTAGGGTCAGCACAAGATCTTTTTAGAATGGGTTTGATAATGGCCTTTTCGAGTGAGCTGAGCAACGAGCCTTGGGTTAGAATGACATTTATTATATTGGTTAGCCAGGGGGCTAGGTCATGTTCAGGTTACAAATGAATCTTGGGGGAATTGGACCTAATGGCCTCGCAGATTTATTTACTGGAAGATTGTTACCACTTTTCTTGGAGTGATTGTATTGAAGTTGGGCAACGGGATCAAGTTTGGAGGGAGTTGAACAGAATTTGCCTGCGTGATTGCTGCATTAATGATTTGGTTGGTGTGAAGTGTGTGTGTGAGGTGGAGAAGCTGGTGAAATGACTGGAGTAATGAAGAATTTGGCAAAGTCTTCAGCTATGAGACCATCTGGTAGATGGAGTTTAGGCTTCCAGTTTGGAGAGTTCTGTCTCAGGTCAAAAAGTTTACTTGGGTAGTTCATGGACTACTCTAATTGTTGTTGGTGGGTTTTTTTTTTTGTCTAGCTGAATGGCAGTTTTATTTTTTAATTGATGTTTGCAGAGCTAAAGACTGAGATTAGTTTTTTATGTTTCTGCCATGCCCCTTTTGAGTTGTCGGGATTGTGTTGTTAGGAGCAGACCTTCATGGAACCATGGAGAATTCTTGGGGGTTCAGGTAGGACTGAATTTGAGAGGGGTTAGAGCCTTCATTGCTGTAGAGAATTTGTCATTCCATTGCTGAACTAGAACATCATCATCTGATGGGCCTGCGGTAGTAGTTGTGGGTATGTTGATGACATTGCTTAAGTTTTCACTTGTAACACAGGCGAGTTTATGGAATGACCAATAAATGGTGACCACTGATATTGAGTTGGAAGCTATTTTGGTACTGGAAAATTACATAGTGTGAACATGTGTGTGCATGTGTAGGGACCTTGATTAGGTGGGTGAGGCCAAGGTAGTCCATATTGCTCTGGAAGCTGGCGGTGTGCCTTTTTTTTAGGGGTGGATTCTGCATGATAGTTGAAATATACCAGAACTAGGAGGTTGTGGATAGTAGTAGCAATTCAAATAGTTTAAGAAAGGAATCTGGATGGCTATTAGAGGGTCAGCAGAAACAGGAGAAAAAAGCCCTGGATTTCTTCCGTCTCTCACTGGTCACTTATAGAAGGGAGAGAAATATACTTAGCTGTACCACTGCCTTTTGAAATCCAGCTGGCACTCAGCTAGGTTTATATTATAAATCCTGGGCCCTGCAGCAGTTTCCATGGTGAGTTTCTTTTTAGGAGTATTTGGCTGGTTGACATTGGTATGCCAAGTTTAACCCACTTCCCCCTGCCCCCCCCCCCCCCCCCAATCAAAACTATTATGGATATCCAGGAGAGAGAGAACCCTTGCTGTTTTCTTGAGTAATTAGAATAGAAATGAAGCATACAGACTTCTTAGTCATTATCAATTCCCTTCTATCCCCGGTCCCCCAAATTTCATCAGTCATAGTCTTCATTTATTGCCCTGCAGCATATTAGAAAGTTACACCTTTTCTGTCTAGGACGGATTTATTTCCAATTGCTCATGCACTGATCGCAAGCAGGATTGATTTCTGTAACTCGCTTTTTCAAGGGCTACTACAAAATATTCTCAAAAGGCTTCAATACCCAACAGGTGCCAGTTCCAGAGACCATGTTGCTCCAGATTTGGAGAAGATACTTTGGTTGTCTATTTAGTGGCAAGTTCTATTTAAAATCCTATTTGTATGTTTCAAGTGTCTGAATGGAAAAGGCTCTTGTTGGTGGGACCTCTTAATTCCTATATGTGCTGGAAGGAACCTCCATACTTCACAGCAGGATTTGCTGGTTGTTCTCTTCTGGCTAAGGTGAAGCTTGCGTGACACCCCCCCCCAGATCAGCTTTCAGTAGGATTGGCCCTGTGCTGGGGAATGAGGCATCTTGAGATATTCATTTGGAGTACATTTAAATGATTTTTGGTAAACATTTGAAGGCATGGCTGTTTGAGCCTTCTCATAGTTTTCCTGTTCTTGTGGCCAACTTTGAGCCCTGACTCTTCTCTTAGGGTGCTCTGTAATTATATGGGTTGAATTACAGGATGACTGGAATATATAATTTTCTTTTTTTTTAATTGTTACATTTTAAGGTAATGCTGTATTTAGATGTACCACATTTTTATGCTTTTGTTTTATTATTCACCTAGAAGGTTGTCAGAGAAAATGATATATAGGCTAATTACAATTGTGATGCCTTAGTCCACCCCTCCTACTCCCCTCTTCTCTTCTCCTCTTCTTTACCCCTTCCTCCCCCCCTCCTTCTCCCCCCCCCTTTCCTTTCATTTCCCACTCATACTTTCTTGTGTTTAGAGCACGCGTTTGTATCTACCTTCCTCGTTTTTCGTTTCTTTTTTTTTTTTTTTTATTTATTAATTTTCAATATTCACATTACAGCAAATATATTACAGTTCGTAGATTCTGTAAATCATCAAATTTTAAACAAAAAAGACTTTTCATCACTTACTCGGTCTAAATATATCATAACTTGTTTTATCTACTATTCCAAGAAAATGGGGGGAGGCTAAACCAAAGGCGGCTTACAAGTATTTCTTATCATTTTAAACAAAGAATATTGACCGTCAAGAGACTGCAGGAGGAACTTCTACATTAAGCTTCGACAACAACTGAGTCTGGGGGATTATTAGGCTCAAGAAACCTCTGCAATTGGTCTGGTTCAAAGAAAATATATTTTGCATTCAGATGCTTAATTACACATTTGCTGGGATACCTTAGACTAAAATTGGAACCCCTTGCTACAACATCAGACCTGAAAGTCAAGAATTTCTTGTGCCTCTCCTGGGTCACACGAGATATATCCGGGTATATCCAAACTTTACTTCCATAATATACCACCTCTCTGTTTCTCATATATCTTTTTAATATTAAATCTCTGTCAGAGGAAAAAGTACACTGTAGAAATAGAGTCATTCTTTTCTTAATTTCTGTTTCCATGGACATTTCCAGGATTTGAGTCAAGTCCAATACGTTTTCTTCTTCTTGCTGCTGATCTTTCCTTCTTTCTTCTTTACTTGGTAAATAATATACCTTAGATATCACTGGCAATCCCTCAGATGGAATCTTCAAAATTTTAACCATATACTCTTTCAGCATATCATATGCAGATATTTCTTTCATATATGGAAAGTTCAAAACCCGCAGGTTCAGATATTTTATTTGATTTTCCAGGTTCTCAAGTTTTTTCAAATTTATAGTCTCTACCCTCATAGTTTCCAATTGGACTTTTTCCATTTTTTCTAGACGTTGCTCAGTTCCTTTTATTATCTCAGTATGATCCATTATATTCTTCTCCAAGTTCAATATTTTACTGTTGGATTGTAAAGTTATGCTGGTTAAATCCATAACTGCTTTTTCCAGGCCTTTTATTGCATGCCATAGCGATTCCAGTGTAAAAGTCGTCGGCATTTCAACAGGGGTGTACATAGCCAGCAGGGGCCTTTGAGCCGTTTCTCCCCCCTCAGCGGTTTCCCCACTCACAACCTCCCTTAAAGATCTTTCTTCATCGTCTGTACTGGCATGGGGTAAGTCCCTTTCAAAAACCTTTTCTTTAGAAAATGTTCCAGATAGTATTTGTATTTCAGGTACCCTTACCCCTCCAAGCACAGCTCCAGACGGTTTCGGGGAGGGGGGGGGTAGTCGGAGCGCCGGGACTGAGGGTGATTTCTTCAGCCAGCAATGCTGAGATCCGCCCGAGCTCAGCATTTGCAGCGGCTACTTCTGCCGGCGTTTTCCCTCTTGCTTCAGCAGCGAAAAAAGTTTCGATCCGGGTTTGGCCAGCTTCTGAGATTGGCGACGAAGATAAAGCTGTCGCCTCTCGAAGTTTGGCTTTTCGCTTAGAATGAGGCATTTTAGGTAATAATTTCAAGAAAATCTCGGAACGAGCGTCTTCCGCTGCTTTTCTCTAGGCTGCCATTTTGCTCCCCCTCGTTTTTCGTTTCTATATTCATTTTCGTTATTTGACTTATGATATTTTAGTTATTTCCTGTTACAACCTGCTCCATGACCTGCTATATGCATATACTTTCATTTCACAACTTGTTCTATGTATAATTGTTTTGTTTCAATGTAAACCGGGGTGAAGGCTTATGCTAAACCTCGGTATATAAAAGCTACAAATAAATAAATAAATATAAAATAGAAAGTGCATTAAAAAAAACCCAAAACACCCCTACTTTCTAGATGGATGATTGACTGCCCACCAGGGATTGTTGCTTAGGAAATTCAGATGAATAACATTATACTGTAGGATGCTATCCTGTTATGCATGGGATGCTTGCAGCATCCCACAGTGATAGCAGGAAGACGGCTAGTAATAATGCTACTTAAAAATAAGTAAATCAGAGATTTACTTAAATTTGCAGTGATGACTCAGAGTTGAGATTGTTGTATCATTAAGGTTTAATTATATGCTGTATTTTTGCTTATTTTTCAGTGTAATATTTTTGTTTTTCTTCTTCTACATAAAAAATGTTGACGACTAGTACCATTTCTTTTCCTGATCTTTCATTCCACTGTTCATTGCCCCACTCCCAAGACAACATACTCAAGTGGCAGTTGAAACCTTTCCTGAGAGGTGGAGGTGCGTCTTTGGCTCCATGTGTTGGTAAGATGGGGCCACTACAGTTGCAATAGCTGTCCCAGAGTGCCCCAGGGATCTGTACTGGGAGCAGTGCTTTTTAATGAACATAAGAAATTGCCATGCTGGGTCAGACCAAGGGTCCATCAAGCCCAGCATCCTGTTTCCAACAGAGGCCAAACCAGGCCACAAGAACCTGGCAATTACCCAAGCACTAAGAAGATCCCATGCTACTGATGCAATTAATAGCAGTGGCTATTCCCTAAGTATAATTGATTAATAGCAGTTAATGGACTTCTCCTCCAAGAACTTATCCAAACCTTTTTTGAACCTAGCTACACTAACTGCACTAATCACATCCTCTGGCAACAAATTCCAGAGCTTTATTCTAAATGATGTAGAATATGGAGTGATAAGTGAGGTGATCAAATGATACAAAGTTGTACAAAGTTTTCATATCACCAGCAGATTGTGAGTAATTGTAAGAGTACCTAGTGAGACTGAGGGATTGGGCATCTAAATAGCAGATGGAAATTAATGTGGACAAGTGCACAGTGATGCATATAGGGAAGAATAAACCAAGCTATAGGTACATGATGCTAAGTTCCATATTAGGTGTCGCCACACAGGAAAGGAATCATTGTGTACAATACTTTTGAAATCCTCAATCCAGTATGTGGCAGTGGTCGCAAAAGCAAGCAATATTATACTATTTTCCATTCCTTTTCTATCATCATAATGCTTCTGTTGATCCATGGTGCACCACACTTTGGGGCCAATGCAATACAGTGCTCTCAGCCGAGCGCATGTATAACCCGCAGTCGGATGCGGGTTGAATAGGCGCTAATCTATCCCCTAATGCAATAAGGGGATTAGCACATATTCAATGTGCGTCCAACGCAGAGTGAATCTAATAGCGCTTATTACATGCAAATGCATGTGAATGAGGCTATTAGGCATTCACCCCTATGCGAAAAAAAATGTGCATCTCGGATTCACATTTAACCGTCATCTATTAACGCCTGCCTGGAGCAGGCGTTAATAGCTGTGTGCATCAAAAAAGTACAGAAAAGCAGAAAAAAATGCTTTTCTGTACTGCCTCCTACGTAATATTAAGTAGGATGAAAAATTCAAGAAAAAAAGATTTAAAAAAAAAAAAAATAGACAGTCGGGTTCAGGAAACGGACGCTCGACTGACAAGCGTTCGTTTCCTGAACCCTCGGCGTCTGTTTTCCTGACCAGCGGACGGTCGAGTTATGAAAACCGATTGGGTTCTCATTAGCAAGGACGCGACCCCCTAATTTAAATATTGCATGGCGCCCATTAAGAAAGTGGGCACTAACTGTTCAGCACCTGCTTTCTATGCTAATTTGTTGCATCTGCCCCTTTGAGTGTGGTGTACAGTTCTTGTCACCCCATCTCAGAAAAGATATTGCGGATCTAGAAAAGATAAAGAGAAGGGTGAAAATGATTGTGGATTGAACCACTCCCATTGAGGTGAGGCTAAACAAGTTAGGAGTCTTCGATCTAGAGAAGATGGCTGAATGGAGGTATAACAGAAGTCTTTAAAAATCTTGAGTGGAGTGGGCAAATGGAATGAGCGTTTTATTTATCCTTTTCCATATGGCTAGAGAGCACTCCATGAAGCTAATAGGTACTACATTAAAAAGAAATTGGAGAAAGTGTGTGTTGGCTTTTTTTTTTTTTAACTTGGTGCACAATAAAATATGGAGTTTCCCAGAGGATGTGGTGAAAACAATTTATGTAGCTGAGTTTAAAAAAAGGGTTTGGACAAATTTCTAGGGGGAAAAAGTCCATAAACCATTATTAGCCAGCTACACTTGGGAAAGCCACTGCTTATACCTGATTATAAGCAAGAAGGATTGGATCTTTTCTTTGTGATCCTGCCAGATACTTGTGTTTTGGATTGGCCACTCACTAGGTCTGACTCACTATAGCATTTGTTAGCACATCCAGGCTCAACTGGCTGTGATGAACAGGGACTGTGAGCTCAGATCTCCATTGCTGCAGTGCAGTGTGGTGTTGTGTGGGCCCATGGAACTGGCCTGGTGTATTTAAATTTTGTTGGCGTTAGCTGTAACTGAAATGCAAGTATCAGAATTTAAATATTGGGACTTTTGCCATTCTAATACTTAATCTTTGAAAATCTCAAGGAAATTTACAAAATGGGCTTGAGTTTCAAAACTGGGTTTTACATGTGTAAATGCCCTTAACTCATGTAAATGGCTTTTGAAAATTGCTACAATAGTTTTACATTTCCATTTGTAACTCCTTTGAAAACTGTACTGCTATTTTACATTAGTACTGAAAGTTGTTTGAGTTTTCTAAATTGGTGCGACACTTTTTTTTTTTTAAACTTGTAACTTCATCTGAATTCTGGGTACAGTTTTGGTCATCTCAGTGCAATAAAAATAGAGCGAGGGAGGTTAAAGAAGAGCAAAAATGTATTTTAGAAAAGTCATAGAACACTTACTGTGTTCAGCAAGGCTAGTAAGACATGGCTGGGGGGTGCTGCACGAACACTTTAACTGTTTACTGCATGTTAAAAGGCATTAACACAGAAATTAGACATGGAATGTGAATTTCTGCACTTAATTCCTAGCCTGCAAACCTGGTGCTTCTTGGGCATGGTAATAAGCTGCTTTAGTAAATCAGCCTCTACATGAGGTTTACTATGGGGTATGACAACAATGTAACTGAGAGCGCTGCAGAGGTTTATATGGAGGACTGTGCAGGTCATTGATAGCCAAAGTCGTAGGTTTAAATTGATCCAGGTTAAATTTATTTTAAAAAAATCAAGAGCAGCAGATTAGTGGTGTCTTCCATAGTGAATTCAAACGTTGGTGTAACACATTCTTAGCTGCTGATAAAATGGTGCATGAAGAACAATCGGTAATGGTGTGTAGAACTCTTGGTCAAAAGATGACTAGAGTGAACGCAGCTTTTGGTTCCGCCCAAAATGTAAACTCTGAGCCAGCCTTATGACCATAAGGCTGTACTATAAAATGACAAAAAAAGGTGACAGGCAACATTTTTTTTTTTTTAAAAGTTCAAAATAGAAAGACAAACATTAAATGTCCAAGCTACTGCTATTTAGGAGATGCAGGTTTGATTTTTGGACTTCTGTTCATCAGACAGGCAGGGTCTGGAAATGCTGCATTGTCCAGAGAGGGCATTGCTGCTCTTGCACAACAGCGACATCTACAGGTGAGATTCAGGGTCCCCCCTTATACCAGGTTCTGAAGGGAATTGTGGCCTGTGGCCCCTACTGAGCTTTGTTTCTGCAACAGCTAGGCTATGGAAGGAGGAGATTGGTGCTACTGCTAATCAAGGGAAAATCCCTTGTAGTTGCAGGTAAGACCCATGGCACTTCTTTTTCAGACTTCTCTTCACCCCTGTGAGTGAGGATAGTGCAGACTGTTGCAGGACTGGAAGATCAGGTGTGAAAGAGAGAGAGCAGGGTGAAAGGAAAAAAACCAAAACAGGATTCAAATAGTCTAAAAGAAAAATTGTAATACTTAGATAAAAGGCTCTGTGTGTGTGTGTGTGTGTGCATATATATTTTTTTCTTTTATTTTCTTTACCATTTTCTCTTGACTTCAGGTTCATGAATCACTTCTTCTTAAAATAAACATTGTGCCTGTATTGATTCTGGGTGCTTGCCGATCTCTAGTTTCCTTGCTAAGCCATGGTTTCATTCCATTAATTTGTTTTTGTTTGTTCTCCATCTCTAGTTGCATAATTTTAGATACTGTAAGTTTGTGAATAGGAAGGCATCATTCTGTATATTCTAACTTTCCCCAAAATAATGGGTATAAATTATGATAGATAATTTTGGCTTTTTCATTTTGTCTTCCTTTATCCATTTCTGGGAGGTAATTATGCCTTGTAATTTTCATTCTGAAAGATGGAAGCCCTCTAACCCTTTTGGTTCTGTCTTATCATTTCCTTTAATTCCTGCTTAGACCAGTCTCTGCTATTGGGATTTCTCATTCCATAACTGCTAGAGGCAGAGGACACACCTTTCTCCTTACGATATCATTGTAGGCTATGAGGGAGGTATGGGCTGAGGCAGTTGCCAGTAATCTGTCTCCAGCAGCTGCGGACACAAGAGGCTGGGAATCTTCCTCTCAGAGCCAGGGTTGAGCAGCTTGCGTTCCTATAGCAACATGTCTGTGGGTTCTGTTTCTCTGATGGAGCCTGTCTCCTACGGACCCTGTTTAAGCATTCCCTTGGGGTTTGACCCTCGTGCCCCCTAGGGGCCAGGTGAATACATTCTGGAAAGGGGCGCCTGGGTTCCTGAATCTAGAGGAGCTAGACATGTCAGTCAAGGTCTTTGCTTTCAGGGGGAAAGATTGCAGGCATGATGCTCTTGTTGTGGGTTTTTTTTTTTTTTTGTTTGTTTTTGTCGCAAGCAAGGCCACAAGCATGCAGACTGTGGCTCCAAACATTTGCCTAGTGTCACCAAATTGTTTTGCCTCATTTGATTGTGATCTCAAAGCACAGGGGTTTCCCTTTTAGCTAGAGCGCGCAGAGCAAGTGGGAGGGGCCCACAAAGCTCGCTGCAGATGCCGGCAATGCAGCACCGGCTCAACTACCTTAGAGCCTAAGCCCGAGGGGATCCTCCCTCTGAACCCTCATCGGAGAAACGTTCTCACACTGCCCTTTTATGGGGCTGTGGCTCAACAGGCCAGGGCAGGTTTATCTTCAGCCCCCTTGGGATTTTCACCAGGTTTTGCGGTGCTCACGCACAATGTGGAACTCTGGACCTGGTTCCCCCTCACCCCCATCTTCCCTTGAGAGAAAGGAGCTGGCCTTGAAAAGAATGAAAATTGGCCTTCAGGCCTCAGGCTTACCGACCATTTTGGTCTCGCCAGACTCGAGGGAATCATCCTGGTCAGCAGATGCTTCTGACCATAGTAGTCAGGGCAGTTCCCAGGATGAAGGGGAATATTCTTCCGGATAGGAAGACTTTTCCCTGATGAAGTTGTTTTTAGAATATAGGATTTGTTGGCTCTTATCTTGGATGTTTGACTTTTTTTTTTTTTAAACTTTAGGCTATAAGGTGCAAAACCCTACTGAAGGAAGTCCTATTTTGTTGCGGGGGTATGTAAACCCCCTAAGGCCTTTCCCCTTCACAAAGATTTTAAGAGCTTGGTGTTAATGGGGAGTCTTTAGAGGAGGCAAGGTTTTGAATAATCTACCTTCTACTGGACAAGAATAATCTGAATTTCCAAGGTTGATGCTCTGGTTTCAGTGGTGATACCCAAAATAACCATCCTAGTGGAAGGGGGGAGATGGCTGTTAAGGACCTCTGGGACAGAAAGATTGAGGCTAGTCTGAAACAAGCTTTTTTTCCTATAAATTCTAAGGAAATAGAGACTTCTTTGTGGCATGAGCTGTAGTTTGCTGAATGCAGCAACTCCCAAAAAATATGTAGACAGCATGTTTGGAATCTGGTGTGGCATTCTTAGTCGCTACATATGAACATGCCATACTGGGTCAGACCAAGGGTCCATCAAGCCCAGCATCCTGTCTCCAACTGTGGCCAATCCAGGCCATAAGAACCAAAAACTAAGTCTATCCCATGCTACTATTGCTAGTAATAGCAGTGGCTATTTTCTAAGTCAACTTAATAGCAGGTAATGGACTTCTCCTCCAAGAACTTATCCAATCCTTTTTTAAACACAGCTATACTAACTGCACTAACCACATCCTCTGGCAACAAATTCCAGAGTTTAATTGTGAGTTGAGTGAAAAAGAACTTTCTCCGATTTAGTTTTAAATGTGCCCCATGCTAACTTCATGAAGTGCCCCCTAGTCCTTCTATTATCCGAAAGAGTAAATAACCGATTCACATCTACCCGTTCTAGACCTCTCATGATTTTAAACACCTCTATCATATCCCCCCTCAGAAGTCTCTTCTCCAAGCTGAACAGTCCTAACCTCTTTAGTCTTTCCTCATAGGAGAGCTGTTCCCTCCATCATTTTGGTCACCCTTCTCTGTACCTTCTCCATTGCAACTATATCGTTTATGAGATGCGGCGACCACTGTATGATTATTATTAGAATGTGCTCTAGGGCAGTGTTTCCCAGCCCTTTCCTGGGGACACACCTAACCAGTTGGGTTTTCAGGATATCTATAATATGTATATGAGAGATTTGCAAGTATTACAAACCCAGGGTTTGCAAATTCTTATGCATTTCATTTTTTTCATTTCATTTAATAAAATTTATTAATCGCCTATCACTATAAGGCCTAGGTGATGTACAAATTATACATACATAATAAAATCAAACAAACAAAATACATAAACATACATATTATGAAAACCTTGAAAACCTGATTAGTTAGGTGTGCGATCAGGAGAGGATTAGCAAACACTGCTGTAGGGCAGTAGCATCAGGGACGGCAGCCAGGAGGCTTCTCTGGCTTAGTAATTGGTCAGCAGACTCTGCCTCTAAGGCTCACTTTTCTAAGCTTCCCTTTAAAAGGGGCTGGCTATTTGGGGAAGACTTGGAGAAAATAGTCAAGGACCTGGGTGAGCCTAAGCCTCAGACTGCCAGAGGATTAACCCTGGTCTCGGTCTTGTGTCTGGAGGTGACAGCAAAACAAGAAGTTTTGAAAATTTTAGACCAGCCAAGAGATCTTCCCAACACACTTCCAAGTCTAAAAGTCACTTCTTTCCAGGATCTGGAAAGATGAGGGTCAATGTTTTGGCATCAGCTGTTAGTTTTCCCTCACAATGACTCCCAGTGATACCCCTTCAAGCCGCCCCTTCCCCCTGGCATTAATTCCCATGGGTTGCTGCCTTCTATGCATTTACATTTAATGGAACCAAATTATTACAGACCAATGGGTTTTAGAAATTGTACAAAGAAATACTAAGAAACTATTCACCTTTTGCCCCGGATGCCTTTATAATTTCCCCTTGCTCCTCACCTATTTTTTATTGGCTACAAGGAATGAATAAGTAATGTATTTGCTTACCTAAGCTGCTGCAAAGATATCATTTGTCATCTCAATAGGCTGAATCAGAGAAGATGTTAAATTTTAGTATTTCCCTTTCCACTAATGTCCATGTAGTGTCAATGTTAACTTAGAAAATAATACAGCACTAGCTTCCAGCCAAAGTTGCCTTCATTCTGACATCAAATGAAGGTAATAACCATCACAAGAAAGTGTTAATGACCTTTGTTGCTTTTCAAAAGGAACATTTTGCATTTGCATTCCTGTATAACAGACAAAAGAGAGATTTTGAAGTTCAAAAAAAAGTGGTCAGGGATTATCCCCTTTGTAGTTTTAATTTACTCTAGCCAGGCATGGAAATTAACAATTTAATCACCACTAGTTTACACTTGCTCATAATGTCTGGCCTAGTTGAGGAGAAGGTTTTATCTACAACCTGGCAAAATTTTAAATAATTTTCAAACTTTGTATTAAAGAGTGGCATTTTATTCATTATGTGGTAAAAATGCCCTGTCACTTGGTTTTATTTAGCTTTTTGCTGGTCAGAATTTTAAAAGGTTACAGTTTTCATGCACAGTGAATGAAAGAATATGGAGGGAGGCTTTGCACAGGAGAGTAAGAGTAAATAAAGTCGTAACTCCTTTTTTGTTTTATCATAGTTGGAAAAATCACTTTTATAGAACAAAAAACCCCAAAAAACTATAATAGGCAAGGCCCATGGCTTAGATACTATGGACCAGGGATTCATGTTTGGATCCCCCATTTTTTGAGGGTTGGTGGAGGCTCATAGGCCATTGAGGTGGTGTGCTTAATCCAGGGAGGAAGGACAGCGGCGGCTGCTGTAGCAGCTCTTGCCAGCCAGCAAGCAATGCTGAGCATACATCTTGGAGGGGCATCCCTCCGTCTGGCTGAAATGGGATTCTAGAACCATTTAGGTATGCTCTCTGTGATTAGAAGGTAGATGTTGGAGAGTAAAATGGGGAGAAAAGACACAATTAGATGTATACTGTATATAGAGTAAATACTAACAAAATGCTGAGGGCAAACAGTTGCAATCAGACTTTTCCAGAAAAGTCACATTTGATAAAATGTTTTCTGCAAATTTCTGCATTCTTATTGTAGCATGACACATTCCTCACATGATGTCCTCAGAGCAGGGTACCATACTACCGTGTTTTCAACACAGTACTCTGGTTGTGCACAGCCAGTCGGGTTTTCAGAATATCTACAGTGAATGTGCATGGATCTGCTTTGTATGCAGATCTACAATATTTTATGCATAGTTATTGCGCATATCCTGAAAACCCAACTGGCTAGGTTGTCCCCAGGACTGGGTTAAGAGCCACTGTTGTCCTACTGTACAGGATAGGGACCAGAAAGGTGGTTCTCTGATAGATGACTCTAGAAACTTTCAATGTTTTTCAGCTGTGGGAATCTCCCTGATGTGTTAGCAAAGTTATGAAAGCCTTTTTTTTTTTTTTTTAAGTGGGTTTGCTTTCATAATGTTCTCTTAAGAATTCTTTGCTCTGTGGTGTGTGTGAACCGTATAAAAATACATACACTGCACTATACAAGATAAATATATGATGGTTAGAAGATTAGAATATTATTTTCCCAGTTTAAATTGCCTAGGAATAAAGGGTATTGAATTAAGAAAAAAAAAAAATCTAGGTAGAACTACAGATCAAAGCACCAGTATTCTGGCTGAGGGCTGAGCTGCTTTCCTGGCTCCTAATTGGCTAAGATTGGAAACTGTATATTGCCTTATGTCTATTTTGATTCTCTTCTCGGGTGTGGCTGGATTTTTATTTTGCCAGTAGATATTGTTTTATTCTGTTGTTGCTTTGTCTGGTGTGGGGCTGACTGATTTCCTCCCAAACCAACCCCCCCCCAAAAAAAAACCAACAAAAACCCAAATCTCTATTAGTGCTTTATTTCTGCTGCTGCTGCTTATTTTTCCTTGTGTTGCTGGATTCTTATAATTTGTTGTCTAGGTGGTATCTTTGCTAGTTATCTTTTACTTCCCTATCAGGCCAATGTAATACTGCTGTGCATAAAACGGGCACTCATGATTGAAATGGAACCCATGAGGGAGGAAGTTATACTCGACCTAATGCTCAATAATGGGGATAATGTCCAGGTTGGGGCCCACCTGAGCATCAGTGATCATCAGACTGCATGGTTCCTATCATGAATAGGGAAGTCACATGAAGATTTGAGTTTTGAATTTCACAAGTACAGACTTTGTCAAAATGGGGATGTACCTTGAAGAAGAACTGGAAGACTGGGGCAAAATAGGTGAGGTGAAACAGTGAGCCAAAGTAAGAGGAACTATTACAAAGGCAATAAATAAATCTATGAGTTCAAAAAAGTAAACAAAAGTAAGGAAAAAGAAACCAATCTGGTTCTCAAAGGAGGTGGCTGACAAAAAGAACAGTGTTCAAGAAACATTACAAAAAAAAACAAAAAAACAACACAGGGAAGAATACCTGTTGAAGCTGGAGGGAGACTAAGAAAAATCTGGAAAGCGAAAGATTTAGTGGAAAAAGGGTTTTCCAAAGAGGTGATGTGAGGTGACAAAACATTTTTCAGGTATATCAGAAAGAAGGAAGGCCCAAAGTAATATAGTAAAACTGAAAAGTGACGAGGATCCATGTGTGGAGAGAGATGAAGAAATGGCAGAAATATTAAACAAATACTTCGGTTTCACTAAAAAAAAAAAAAAAGATCCTGGAGGAGGACCATTTCTGGTTGATAAGACCGTAGATGGGGATGGGTAGACGAAACTCCATTTACAGAAGAGAATATATGGGATGAGCTAAGTAAAATGAAAGTGGATAAGGTGTATCCCAGGATACTGAGGGAGCTCAGAGATGTGCTGGTGGGTCTGCTGGAAGACCTGTTTCAATAGATCCCTGGAAAAGGGAGGAGTGGTGCCGTGAGATTGAAGAAATGCGATCGAGGTCCATCTTCACAAGGGTGGGAGCAGAGAGGATGCTGGAAACTACAGTGGTGGGAAAATTAATGGAGAGACTTCTGAAGGAAAGGATAGTGAACTATCTACAATCACTTGGCTTACTGGATCCAAGACAGCATGGATTCACCAGGGGATGGTCCTGTCAGACCAGTTTTAGTGATATTTTTGATTGGGTGGCTAGAGATGGATTGAGGAAGAGTGCTCGATGTGATTTGCTTGGATTTTAGCGGTTTTTGATACGGTCCCGTATAGGAGTCTTGTGAATAAAACGAGAAGCTTAGGAATGAATGCCAAGATGGTGGCATGGATTACAAACTGGCTGACTGTTAGGAGATAGTGTGTAATGGTAAATGGAACCTTCTCTGGAGAGAGAACCATGTTAAGCAGAGTGCCACGGGGATTGGTTTTGTCTGGTTCTATTCAATATCTTTTATGAAAGACATTGCAGAAGGGATAAAAGTTAGTTTGTCTATTTGTGTATTATACTAAGATCTTCTACAGAGTGGACATGTGTGAAGGATTAGAGAGAATGAAAAGTGAGTTAAAGCTTGAAGAGTAGTTGAAGATTTGGCAGCTGGGATTCAATGCCAAGAAGTCCAGAGTCATGCATTTGGGGTGTTTGTAATCTGAAAGATTATATGTATATGGTGGGGAGTGAAGTACTGATGTGCAAGGACCAAGAGAGAGACCTTTGGGTAATGGCATCTGGTGATCTGAAGACAGCGAAGCAATGTGGAAGGGCGATAGCTAAAACAAAATTAAATGTTGAGGTGCATAGAGGAATAACCAGCAGGAAAGAGGTGATAATGCCCTTGTACAGGTCCTTGGTGAGGCCTCACCTGGAGTACAGTGTTCAGTTCTGGAGACTGTATCTCAAAAAGGATACAGACAGGATAGAGGTGGTCCAGAGAAGGGTGAACAAAATGGTATCAGGTCTGAATTGGAAGACACATGAGGAGAGGCTAAGGAGCAGAGGTGCAGGAGAGATGATACAGCCTTCAGATACCTGAAAGTTTTTAATGATGCACAAATTTCAAACCTTTTCCATCGGAAAGGAAACAGAACTAGGGGTCATGAAATGAAACTCCAGGGGGGACAGCTCAGAACCAATGTCGGGGAAATATTTCTTCGCAGAGAGGATGGTGGATGCTTGGAATGCCTTTCTGGAGGAGGCCGTGAAGAAGAAAACAAATTCAAAGGTGTACTGGATAAATACTGTGTGGATCTCTAAAGGCTAGAGGGTGGAAATGAAGAATAGGGTGCATGGGGGTAACCTGCATGGAGCGGCAGTTATTACCCTTAACAGAAGACATGAGAACTAATACCTTCAATGAATGGCCTTAATGCTTTTGGCACAACTGCAACATCACTCCCTGCTTTGATGGGGGGAGGTGGGAGAGAACTGGATACAGACAACTACCAACATGGGTCCTGACTTTTACGATCTGGGGTATTGACATGCAAAAATAAGAAAAAAGCACAAGATGGCTTCTACGGCCAAGTCCCAAAGAAAGAACATCAAACAGCATTGTCTGAATTATCAAGAAGGCTCCTTATCCAGTAAAATTGTTGCTAACAATTTATAGGTTTGACATTTTGCTTGGTTTTGATTGATTGTGAATATTACTACTCTTAACATAAGGCTTGGGGGTAACTGCATGGAGTGGCAGTTACTACCCTTGAGGGAAGCATAGGGGTATCCTGAATGGAACGGCAGATAGTGCCATCAGAAGTTTGCTGGGCAAACTGGATGGGCTATCGGTCCTTTTCTGCTGTCATTACTACTTTATTATGTTAGGGCATTTTCTCTTGCACTAAGTGTTTTGTACAAGGGAATTGGTCCTGATAATTGATAGATGATGGGGGGGAGGGGGGGAGCAGGCATCAGTAAGATACAAAAAAACAGAAGTATTTTTCATAGATAACTTATAAGCCCTGGTCCTCAAGTTTAAGAGGGAGTGTTAAAGGAAATGTGAGGAAACTCTTTATTTTTTTTTTATTGCAAGTGGTAGATGCCAGCAGCAACCAAAACTATGGCAGAATGCAGACATGCTTGAGACAAGGTGCAGAGTGCTAAAGTAAGAGCAGAAAGGGACAAAAGAAATCGAAGGATTTTGGTTTAGACATGGAAACCCATATAATTCCTCCAATATTAGCACATCTTGAACTCCTGTTCCCTTCCCGATGACAAGCTTTGTCCACTCCCTCTACTGCTTCCTTATTCTCTTCCCTATGGCCCTGATGCTGCCTCCCAGGTCCCCTTTGGGCCACAGGCCTCCCTTTTTGGCCCTAATTCTCCAGGGCTCTGCCCATGGTGGCAGTACCACTGCATTGAGTTCCTAGGAAGGGGTATTAACATTGACCAGAATGGAGCAGTGGTAGGACTTATTAAGATCTCAGATGTTATTGAAGAAGAAGTGGCTGAATGTCTAAGTTGCACTCCTTAGCTAACAGTGAAAAGGATGAGGAGTGGCCACTGGTAAGTGATCAAGCTTATTCAGCTGGGAGATCTTCTTATCTGCTGATATTAACTGTTTTACTACAGATGGTACTTCTGCTATTTATTTATTTATTTATTTAATTTATTTAATTTATTTATTTAAAGGCTTTTATATACCGGAGTTCATGTACTAGTACATACCACTTCGGTTTACACAGAACCAATATTGGAAAATTACATCAAACAAGTGGGTATAAAATAACAAGGCTAACTTTGTAGGAACTTAGAACTTGAGGTAAAGGAGAGAACAGGACCAAGTGGTAACAGATCAATGTAAATAGCTAAATAATAAATACAAATTCTTACAATAAATACAAATGCTTACAGATTACAGTCTTCAAAATCTAAGTTTACATCTTCAGAATAAGGTTTAAATCTACAAGAACTAACGGTTACATCTTCAAGGTTTGTAGACTTCAGAGCTAAGGTTACATCTGACCTAAAAGGTATTGGTGTAGCATATAAAAAACACAGTGAAAAGCAACCATTAGGCTGCCCTGTTGGAACTGGGCAACTGGGTTCCTACAGAGTATTTCTAGTAAACAGACTTTCTTTGCAGTAGACCAGTTTGTAGCTTGACTTGACCACACCTTTTTGAGTTACCCTCCTTTGAAAATACATTTAAAAAATGTAGGAAGTAAAAGGAATGTGCTACTGTATAATCAAGTCCTTGGTTCTCGGTGACAGCCTGAAGGCAGATTTTGCACTGTGGCCAACTTTAAAGTCTGTGTCCCTTTTATATAAAGTTTTTTTTAGCAGCTTGAATTTCAACACACAGGGGGCAAGATGACCTAATGCAGGTCCGAAGACTCTTATTTGGTAACCATATGCACTATTGGCTAAATTCTCAAGATCCATAAATTTAACTAGTTAAAAAGGACAGAGACAGAGGTGTGATGAGGTGAGGGGATAGATCTTATCCTATTCATACTGATTTTTAACACTGCCTGGACGATTTAGCCAGTTAACTCTGAGTGAAAAAATGTTAAATCTAGTTGGTCAAATTGTGACTGCGAAATTTAGACAATTTTTAATTTGCAAATCTAATTGTCTAGGTTCAGCTGAATATTAGTTGAAAGACAACTGGTTAGAATTAGCCAGTCCTTGCTATTCAGCAGGTCTGTGAAAAGTGATCTGAGGCTGTGTAGCTTTAAATCTTGTTCTCCATTTATCTTTTTAAATGTTTGCTAATGTGTTTAGCGGAGTTTCTTCAAAGAAGGAAAAAATAATTTTCTATTTTTAAGACTGAGATCAATGTTGAAAAGGCTTTGTTTGGAAAACCTATGAATTAGTCGGATAAACCTAGAGGTTTCAAATTGCTGCCCTGCCAGCTGGCAACATTTTTATCCAAGTAAAATGTAGTCAAATAAAAAGAGGAAGGACCGGGTTCTGAGGGCATGTCATAAATGTATCTGAGGAGTGCCAGTATTCAGCATGATCTTGATAAATGTAAGCAGATAACTCTGGCTTGGGTGAATGGGTCATAAAGTAACCCGGGTATATTCAGCAGTTGACTTACCCAGGTAAGTTCTGCTGAATATCCTGGCTAAAGCTAGCTTGGAAAGTTTACCTGGCTGACTTGCCGCTGCCCACACCACTGAAATTTGACCTTTGTGTTTCTGTCCGAGGCAGAATTTTAAAAACCTTTCTGTATTGCAGAGAACAGTTTTTGGATTTTTTTCTTTTAGCCATTTTAAACTTTTCTGTCTTTTCACGTAATGCAAACTTTAATGTTTATTTTCATAATTAATTTTTGTTTAATCTGAATTTCTTTTATGTATGCCCTTCTTGATCGAAAAGACAATGCAAAGTGGTTTAAAATGATATAGTAAAGTAATTAGCTATTTGCTGCAACAGTAGCTGACAATGGAGTATTTAATCTATTACCTTATAAAGTATTGTTTTAAAACAAGACTATTTCTTTAGACTAACCTGCTACCATTTGGGGCTAGCAGACATTTATTGTATTTAACTTTGTCATGTAAGGAATTGTAGTTGGGTAATAACCTCGTTACATTTAGTAAATATCTGCCTTTTCTCATGCAACAGTTATTGATATATAAATTACATGACTTGTAGCTGAACCCATCCAGTATACAGTAAGGTTCAATTAGGTTTCTAGTTTTGGATGTATTGCTGCATTTTTATTGGTATCACATATTTATATTCTGATTTTGAGTATTGTATTATTTCTATATTACCATTTAGGAATAATTGGTATCGCTCAAAAACCTGTAACTGTTTCTGAATCTTTTAGGGCAAAATGTGCAGAAAGAGTGCTGTTTTCTTTGTAATTGATTTTTTTTTGTTTTAATTTGCTGAGATATGCACAGATTTTTATTTATTTTTTTTTTTTTGGTGTTGTTTTCGTTTCGGGGTGTTTACTGTCAAACTTTGTTTTTATAATGGCTCAAGAGGTAGTTATTTTGTATTTCCTTCAAAACAAGAGGGAAACATGAAATAACTACATCCCGAACCATTCCACGAAATTTCAGTTTTTCTTTCGTTTCAGGGTGCTCCCAAAACACGACAAAATAGACAATTTCGTTGCCATTGTCTATTTTGTTTAAAATGAAGGCACATCCCTAGCTGATTGTAGGAATTTGGTTGTGGTTTCTCTCTGATCGCTGTGTGGGACTCCACAGGTCTCTGGTCCTTCTGTGCTGGTGGCTTAGATGAACAGGAATTCTTCAGTGCTGTTGGCTTTGGGCCTCCTTGGATCTTGCTGTAGTCTGGTGTTCTTACTTGTGGATTCTCTCTTGTATGTCCTGGATCTGCTGCTCGTGTTGGCTTCTCCTGCTTGCTTTTTCATCTGTGGTTTTTTCTGATTTTATAGTTTTGTGTGAAAATTGCAGGAGTATAGGTCACATTGCTTGAGATGATTGACTCTGTCTTCAGGCATATTCACTTCAATCAAACTTTAGTTGTGTGTTGAGATGATCATTGCTCAGCTTTTGTGTATTCAGTTGTATTAGTTGTGTCTACCTTTTGAGCAATCCTTGTTAGATATTATTTTTGTGTATACCATTCAGTCAGTCTTTAAATATGTATTCATTTGAATGGCTAATCTTATCTGGCTTTTGTTTCAATTTACTGATTGTAGGAATCTTGTCTGGCTTTTTGTCTTCAAGTGCCATGCTGAACAGACTTCTCAGTTACTGCATTCACATTTCTGTATTGGTATTTATATAAGAACATAAGAAATTGCCATGCTGGGTCAGACCAAGGGTCCATCAAGCCCAGCATCCTGTTTCCAACAGAGGCCAATCCAGGCCACAAGAACCTGGCAAGTACCCAAACTCTAAGAAGATCCCATGCTACTGATGCAACCAATAGCAGTGGCTATTCCCTAAGTAAACTTGATTAATAGCAGTTAATGGACTCCTCCTCCAAGAACTTATCCAAACCTTTTTTGAACCCAGCTACACTAACTGCACTAACCACATCCTCTGGCAACAAATTCCAGAGCTTTATTGTGTACTTAGCACATATTACTTATCCTACATAACAACATTTAATACTAGAAGCAATCTACCCAGATACAAATATAGAGTACCTACAAACCCACTCTTAATAAACAGCTGCCAAAAAATGACTCTGGATTCCCAGTTACTCCTGAAGAAGTTCCCTAAAGGGCAACCTGCCCACACCACGGGGCTTAATTTAAATGATGGCCACTGGATGACAGCAGGGGGTCGAGGTAACATGGACTGGCAGGCAAGGAGAAAGTCTCTAACAGTGAGCAAATTCTTTTATCAATAGTGTTGGAGAAAACTTACTATACTATCCATAAAGCAGCAGAAATAGAAAATGCTTCCTCACAAACTATTGTCATGTAGAAAAAGCACATTGACTACAAATAGTTAGTTTTTCTTCATGAAGAAAGATTGCACTGAAATGTGCATGTTACAGCTTTTGTGGTGGGTTTTTTTTTTGGTGTGTTCCTGCTTCTCATCTGCTATTTTTTTTTTTTTTTTGTATTTAATGTTCTTGGTAAAAGGGAGGTGGTATCTGTTTAGCTTGGATCTGATTCAGCCTATTGGAGATAATGATGTGTCGCGCACCTGGCACTGCTTAGCCATGCCAATTCTTATTGTACGGCCTATTCAGTAGCTTCTGCAACCACGGAAACAGCAGCTGAGCTTCCTCTGGGTTATAAGGCCCTTGCAGAGCTCAACTGGCCAGCATGAGAGGAGCAAGCAGTGTTAAACAATTTACATGTGGAGAACTTTACAGAGAATAAACAAAAAACCCCCTTTGGATTGGCTCAGTTGTATGCGGAATGAACATTTCTGGTTCAATCCCTGAGTTGTCTTCTACTCCCTGGGTCGGCCAGGGATGCTGTAAAGGCAGTATTCGGGGACTGGGGCGGGCGGGAAGGTAAAGGAGTCGTCATTGCTTAAGGGTGACATCTCAGGGATGGATTCAGGGCCTGTGATGGCAGGGTTCCAAAAGCAGTGCTGGTGCATGACCCCAGGCCCAGGTCCATTGCTTCAGTGACCAGCCTAGATATGTTGGTGGGAAAGGTGGACATATGAAATAGGGGGGCAACATCCCTGCCTTTTTGTGAATGGAAGCTGCTCATAGCATGAAATATGCTACAAGTAGGAAGAAGCTTTTTATTACAATAAGGACAGAGACTTTTTTTTCCTATAGTAAGGATACCAGAATTTTGGTGGGCGAATCCAGGATCTGTTCCCATAGTACCAGTAATGAGTGAGCAGTTCATTTATGGGGGAGGAGGTACAGTGCAAATTACATTCCCCATAGAAAACTGTAATCTGCTCTCAAAATATGCAATTTCCTGATACCTAAAAGCACATTCTTTGTTACCACATGTGACTTTGAACTAGATCTCAGGATATGTTATGCTGAGGAGTTAATAAATGTTTTTTTCAGACAATAAGTTTCCAAGCTTTTGATGTCCTTGGTTTGATTTTCTGGCTCATTCTCTCTCATTCTCTGTAACTTGTCTCTCTCTTTCTCTTTCCTTTTTTTTCCCCTTTTTTGTTTTAACATTCTTTTCTTTAGCAGTTGATAGTTTAATACTCTTTTTTTTTTTTTTTACTCCTTTTTATTTTCTCTTCTTCTGATCTTTCTTGTCTATTCTCCTCTCCCATTCAGTCTTTCTCTCTCTCCTCAATTTTAGGGGGTGCACTGAACCTTTATTTTAATAATTAATTAATTTTTTTGTTTGTTTCTTTAAAGTGAAATGGTCAACAAATGAAAAGAAGAAAAATCCCTCAGGTTCCATCTTCTCTTCTTAACCCATCTTTAGTGGGCAGGAGTGATCTCCAGTTGTTTTTACCCACTGCTGCTGTTTTTCAAAATGGCATCAGCACTATTCGTATTTCATATTTTATCTTCTTCTTTCTTTGTGCTTTGTACCATTTCCTAACCCCTTCCTCAAACACGCTGCACCCAGGTTCTCTACACTTCTTTGGGACTCTGTTCCACCTCCATTCTCTCTTTCTCCCCCATGGTAATCCCTATCCACCCCTTCACCTCTGTTTGATCCCAGATCCTTCTTTGTTTTAACACCTTGACCAAAGTGGGGGTTATAGAAAAAAGAAAAACAGATGTCAGCAAAAGAGAAAATCACTTGGCTTAGTCTACCCATTTGTACTTGCCTATTATACAGGTAAAACTGTAGGTCTTACTCAGTCTGTGCTCATCGCCCTCTGAGGTCCATAAGGAGTAAGCCGGTGAGTAGGAAGGTTACCGTATTTTTCGCTCCATAAGACGCACCTGACCATAAGACGCACCTAGGATTCAGAGGGGAAAAAAAAAATGGTGTGCTAAACAGACTCTGTGCCCGGGCGTCTGTGCATCTTATGGAGCAAATTAGGGGAGTGCAAAACATCTTTTTTTTTTTTTTGTCCCCATTTCATTTTCGGGTCGGGGGAGGGCCATTTCGGTCCACTCCCCAGATCAGAAAACTTTTATCGTTCTCTTTCTGTGGGACCCCCACCCTCATGACCCCCCCCCCCCCCCAAGACCTGCCAAAAGTCCCTGGTGGTCCAGCGGGGGTCTGGGAGCGATCTCCTGCACTTGGGCCGTCGGCAGCCAGTAATCAAAATGGCGCTGACGGCTCTTTGCCCTTACTGTGTCACAGGGGCTGACCAATGGCACCGGTAGCCCCTGTGACATAGTAAGGGCAAAGGGCCGTCGGCGCCATTTTGATTACTGTCAGCCAACGGCCCACGTGCAGGAGATCACTCCTGGACCTCCGCTGGACCACCAGGGACTTTTGGCAAGTCTTTGGGGGGGGGGGGGGTTTGTACTTAGCTTTTTAGTTTTGTTTTCTCTTTTTATATTCGCTCCTTAAAACGCACAGACACTTCCCCCCACTTTTGGGGGAAAAAAGTGCGTCTTATGGAGCGAAAAATACGGTACCTGGATAAGTATTTCATTGAATATACCTGGATGAAGTTTTATCAGGGTAACTTTATCTAGTTAAAGAGAATTGTATGCACCCAGACTTGCCCAGATTACTTTATCCAGGATATATTGATATTGAATGCTGCCTGGACAAAGTAAAACTGTGCTCTGGAGATGTCAAAAGTTCTACCTCTCTTTATGTAGCTAAATTTTGTGCAGGCAATGAGTTGCTGGAACAAAATTTAGCCCGATAGCAGGTGGAAATAGTCAGATCTCCATTTTTGCCTGGCTAATGGTGGCATGATCGCTTGAGGCACTGAGAGAGGGGCAACGCCTCGCAGACAGTGGCACAATCACTGAAGACACTTAAATTCCTTTAAGGTATTGATTCACAAGAATTGAACCTTTTCCAATGGAAAGAAAGCTCTAGAGCCTAGGGCTCATGACATGAAACTCCAAAAGGGTAGGCGCTGAAACGATGTCAGGAAAATATTTCTTCACAGGAAGAGTGGTGGCTGCATGGAATGCCCTCCTGGAAGCAGTGGTGAAGATGAGCATAGTAATGCTATTCAGAAAAGTGTAGGATAAACACAAAAGACCCCAAGTGGCTAAAGGATGGAACTGAAGCAAAGGGATAACCTGCACAGAGTGGCAGTTATTACCCTAAAAAAGCCTTGCTAGGCAGCCTGGATGGACCAGTTAGGCCATTTTCTGCTGACATTTAGCATGTTACTTTGTTGCTATGGCACGGTGAGGGGAGGGGGGGGGGGGGGGCGGCAGTGCCATGCCATGCCAGAAGTGGCATGAGCATCTCAAGGTGCTGTGAGGGGCAAAGCAGCACGAACCGTGCTATGAAAACTGTAAGGCGCCTTGAAGGGGGCAGGGTTTGCACTGCAAAAAGGGGGTTTGGTCCTTTGGGGGTTGTGATGCCTTTAAGTTTTTTATCTCCAAGAATAATAGAGTCCTTAAAACTCTTAAAGCTTGAGGCTCGTCAAAACCGGGAGATATGTGTACAAGTCAGGGTGGTGCGTGCAAAAGCCCCCCCCCCCCCCCCCGGGTAACCGCGTACTTGCTGTTAGGCGCACAAATGAAGAGTTCCAAAAAAGGGACGGGGCATGGGCGTTCCTGCATTTCACGTTGAAATTAGCGCATATACACGTGCACAGGCGAGCGCCAGGGTCCCCTGCTGCGCATCTTTACTTCTGCTATGGAAAACGTGTAAGTTGTGAGAGAAAAACATTCTAGGTAGATAAGCGGGATTTTTTTTTTTTTTTTTTGAAATTTAAGGTTTATTAGAGAAAGATAATACCGACAATACAAAACCATACAGCATCTGTGAAGCATGTACAATAACAAAATTGACAGTAGAATAGATGCAATAAAGACTTACAACAGATTCTCTGCTTTTCTCAGTTATTGTGTAAACATATCCCCCCCCTTCTGTTCCCCTCACCCCCCACCCTTCTCCCCTACCATCCCTGGGAGCTCCTGCAAAGGTAGTATGAACAAATAACATAAGAGAAAATCAAACATAAAAGGAAATCATATCTTCTTCTGTTGTTGTTGCCATGTTAGGTATAAAGACCAGGTACGCTGAAAGGCCCCTATTTGTTTCCGACGGTGCGCCGTAATCTTACTAAGGGTACAAACCTTTGCCACCCGTGACTGAACCTGCAATAATGTAGGTACACCCTGAGACTTCCAGTGTAAAGCTATCTCACATCGAGCAGAGGTGACCACCAATCTAACAAAACGCTGTAAGGCCGTGTCGAGCTGTGGATAGTCTGAGTTAAGCAGGGCAACTATGGGGGTTAGAGTAATAGAAACATGCAATATGTCTGAAAGCCACACAGCAAGTCCCTGCCAAAACTGGGAAACAGCAGCACACTCCCACCACATATGATAAAAGGAACCTCGCTCCCCACAACCCCTCCAGCACCGATCCGAGGCCGTGGAATAAATTTTATGGAGTTTAGCGGGGGTATAATGCCACCGATAAAGGAGTTTGAAACTATTTTCCAAGTAGGAGGCTGAGATAAGACCCTTACACCCCACTGTAAAGATAGTGTCCCAAAAGTCGTCACCCTGCGGGGACCCCAGATCAGCCTCCCAGGCGGACAGGTATGTTGGGCGCGTTCCCATACCCTGAAGGAGCAGCTTATAAATTTTGGACATTAAGTGCTGTACTTTGTCAGCCGCTCGGCAGAAATTCTCAAAGAGACCAATTGGCTGGAGTAAATCCCGGGAAATATGGGTCGCTCTTGCGTAACTCATTAGTTGGAGGTAGCGATAGAAATCCCCCTGAGGTAAGTCATGCCGGGCCTGGAGAGTGGAGAACGTCACCCACGAGGAGTGCTCCCAGAAGTGACTATAATTATAAAGACCCTTAGCCAACCAATCTGCAAAGACCTGCGGAGCTGTACCCCCCAAGAATGACCCAGAGTGAAAGGGGGAAAAAAGGACCGACCCCACCTTGGACCCCACCACCTGAGGCTTCCATTTATACCAAAGGTGTAAGGTACACTGAATCGTGTCCGGTAGGCCTTCCAATTTGGGCCCAGAGCTAGGAGGTTGCCAGAGGATATTAGTCAGCAGGTGTGGCCCGATAAGTTCCTGCTCCAGAATCGCCCAAGGTTTGCGGGCGGTGGTTCTGTGCCAATCAACAACAGCTCGTAATTGAGCCGCAACATAATACCGTAATAAGTTAGGCACTGCAAGGCCCCCCCGCACCCGAGGTTGAAACAATACTTTCTGGGCCACCCTGGGGTGCTTCCCCTGCCACAGGAATTTCATAATCCTGCGTTGCCACTTGAGAAGCAGTGCAGTTGGTATGACGCAAGGAATGGTCTGGAAAAGGTATCCAATCCGGGGCAGGATGTTCATTTTAAAAGTAGCAATTCGTCCCAGCCACGAAATGTGGTATCGATTCCACTCCTCCATTTCCCTGTACAATTTAGCGAGAAGAGGTGGATAGTTAAGCCTAAAAACATCAGAATGAGCCCCTATAAATATACCTAGGTATTTAATTTTCTCCTTTGCCCATTTAAAAGCAAAACGGGCTTTCAGATCCCGTGCCTGGTCCTCCGGTAACGTAATATTAAGGATTTCAGTTTTGTCCCAATTAATGGAGTAGCCAGACACTTGACTGAAGGTTTTAATAATCTCTACCACGGCTGGCAACGATTGCTGAGGGTCCGCAAGGGTCAGAATGACATCATCAGCAAACATCGCCAACTTGGAGGAATATGACCCCACACTAATGCCCATCACATCCCTCGACAACCGGATCCGTTGGGCCAAAGGTTCTATAAATAGGGCAAATAGTAATGGAGAGAGCGGGCAACCTTGGCGGGTGCCCCGCTCAACAATAAAGAACGGGGAATAGCCCCCATTTACCTTAATGCAGGCCCTCGGTTTATCATATAATTTCTGAATCCAGGTAATGAAAAAAGGCCCAAAACCCATGGTATGCAAGACTTGAAATAAAAAAGGCCAGTGAACCAAATCAAAGGCCTTTTCCGCATCCATAGCCATAAAAAGAAAGGGGATATGATGGCGCTTAACCCACCAGAGGGAATCCAACAACTTCCGCACATTATCGGACGCCATGCGACCAGGGATAAAACCGGCCTGATCCGGGTGAATGAGTTGTGCTACATAACCGTTAAGCCTGTTAGCCAGAATTTTAGCCAGAAGCTTGAGGTCTATGTTCAGCAATGAGATGGGCCTATAAGAGCCACACTTGGTAGGGTCCCGTCCCGGCTTTGCAATGATCGTTATACCCGCCACATTAGAATTAGGATTCAAAACCCCCTCGTGTCGCAAGGCATTAAACATGGCCGTAAGTGGGTTAAGTAAATCACCGGCAAAGCATTGATAAAACCGGGCAGTAAACCCATCCAACCCCGGGGACTTGCCAGCCTTAAGTTGCTTAATGGCAAATAACACCTCAGATTCTGAGATATCCTTGTCTAGCGTATCCCTGGCGGACTCTGATAACTGGGATAAGGGAGTGTCCTGTAAAAAGGATTGTATGTCCCTGAACTCTATAGAGTGGTTATGGGAATACAGTGCAGAATAAAATTGTAAAAAGCAGTCACGGATCGCATCATTGGAGGTAAGTGGTGCACCATGAGCACCTACAATTTTAGTAATAGTGTTTTGTAAGCGTTTGGCTCTCAACTTATGCGCAAGCAACTTCCCCGCTTTATTGCCCCCTTCAAAGTATACTTGTTCCGTTTGCTCCAGCTCATGCGCAATTTTGGCCGCATCTAGCGCCCCAAGTTGCGATCGGTAGTCAGCTAAGGCCAAACGGAGCACTTCAGTGGGGGTTTGCTTGTGGTGCTGTTCTAAGTCCAATAATTTGGCAGTCAGGAGCGAACGTTCCCGCTGGGTCTCCTTTTTAACCCAAGAGGCCCGAGCTATAAAAGTCCCCCTAAGCACTGCCTTTAAACAG